>NC_068951.1:37259475-37904892 GCF_026419915.1 Harpia harpyja | reverse complement strand
GTGATAGCTTTGTGACAGATGTGGTGAGAACTGGAGTGTCACTGCTAAGTTAGCTACTAGGCAAATAAGTCTTCATGTTGTCTCTCAAAGGACTGGCCAAGGTCTATGCAAGACACTTCTGGTACCGTAGGAAGAAGGTACTGACTGTGTGATTCATCTCTTTCTTACTTCGGGGTATGTGTGGAGCAATTCCTGAGACGGCAGCAGTGTATCTAACAGGTTATATACATGATCAACGTAGCAAGACCTGTTCAGTTTCTGTGGGCTAGCAGGGATGCAGCAACTGGCCGTGTTTGCAGAAATGCAAACTTATTTGACTTGGCTGAACCTGAAGTGAAAGAGGGCTTCGCTAACGCACGTTACCTTGCATTTTATGAGCTAAGACCAGGTGACTGGAGAGTTGCCATAGCTCAGTTGATGTGGGTAATATATTAGTCTGTGACAACTTTATCATGTGTCTGAGGTCTAACTACACTGTCTAAATATCTTTATTAGTGTTTGCAGTATACTGTACATACTTGCATACTAATGTGTGATTTCTGAAGGTCAGATTTGTGAAAGATTATTATGCCTACGTACATAGATACCAGTACAAGTAAAAGCTAAGCAACATGAGCAGTTTTAACAATGCTGGCTTTTTGCAAACTAAATGCTTTTGTGTTTGTGTGGAAGTTGCATTACAGTAGAAATTGTGCACAGGCAATAATCCTGATGTGCTAGCTCACTAATGCCAAGGCTTTCTGTTGATGACATCTGTCATCCCGTTAAATAGGAGACCTTTATTATCTATCTGCTTTGGTGATTTAAATCCATGAAGGACTTGCTGTCTGAAAAAACTGTGCTGCATAATGCTTTCAGATAACTTACCCAAATGGATGCATTTGTTTTATGCTTAAAAATGTTTCTTCAACAAAAAGTATATTGCTATGATAAAGCAGTGCAGTTGTTCATCTGTGGATTACATTTATTGCAGAATTCCTTTAAAGGGAAACAAAGTATTTCGTTGCTCTCATCTACCAAAAAATATCAATTAGCATACCAGACTAATTAATCTTATGAAAACTAACAATCGAATACAGCGCATTTCCTCCCATAGGAACACACGGTACTTCTAAAGGTCACCATTTAGCTGTGCACCTCCTTTTATTACACTTTCTCTCTCTCAAAAAAAAGCGGGGGGGGGGAGAAGGAGTGGTTGGGTGATGAGAACTCGGATCTCTCTAACGCTTAATAAACTTAACCTTTATCATGGTATTGAACTTGATCCTGCATGAAAGAAGAGTGTATGCTGCTTTAGAGGCATTTGTGCTGACTGTTAGTTAATCATTTTTATTTGCTTTATGGATACCACATGGAATATTTATTAAA
The DNA here is from genome assembly GCF_026419915.1 of Harpia harpyja. NCBI lineage: Eukaryota > Metazoa > Chordata > Aves > Accipitriformes > Accipitridae > Harpia > Harpia harpyja. The sequence continues at coordinate 37,903,524 of NC_068951.1, read as the reverse complement.
ATTCTTCAGAGCATAGTAAATATGAAGAGAGATTAAAGCAGCAGAGTAGGAAGGATAGCTCCTCTGCAAGGAGGATGTGTGTGGATACAAGTGACCGTAGGGGATGCGTATTGACTCAAAAAAGATTTCTTCGTGAGCAGTCATCCTGATGTCTGATTCTGGACATACTTAAATTCTTAAGGTGCAGGTAGAGCTAGGTATGTGATTTATACAGTATTTTTATCCAGGGTTCTGCACTGTAATAAATGGTTAAAATTTGACATAACTGAGAAGAAATACTGAAATTTTTCTGCTTGTATGATCATATTAGAAAGTCTGTGGAAAAACAATCATTTTGAAAAGAAAAAAAAGAGTATAAAATATAATACTTTACATTGGGGTATTCTCAAAGCCCATCAAACTCAAAGCTTTCAAATTTCATCTCCGATCAGGCATCTTTTATTGCTGCATTGTAAGGAGTTAAGTATCTTTTCTCAAGTAGACTATAATTCTTCATCATATATGGTATGCTAAGTTGCTTTAGGAGGTAACTAGAGAATGAATTTTTTTTATTACTGATCCCGAAGTAGTGCCCAGAAACTCATAGGTTCCATAAGCGTTTCTAATGATCCATTAAAATCATCCTAACCATGATAGATTGTAGGATGCTATGTTTTACGTCATGGTCCTCATCTGTACTAAAGTTAAGTTCTTGTTTCCTTAATTGAATATTAAATTTATTCTATTCCTTGGTAGACTAGATCCTTAGCAAGTATAAATCTGACTTTTCTTTGCAGCAGGTGCTAATCTTGCCCAAAATATACATGCTTACTGTGTGGCTCTTTTACCCAAAAATTCAAGTTAATTTGCCACATCGTGCTGACTGTGCAATAAATGGTCTCTACCTTCAGATTGAACTGAAATATTGTGTGGAAAACCTGAGTTCCTACTGGCAGGTAAGCTGTGGGATGGTGCTGTCTGTGCCACATCAGGGATTAGGGTTCTGCAGATGACTTCTCAAACAACAATGGACTGTCATGCAGAATTGAGAAGACTGTAAATGGTATCAAATAATTTTTCTTCGTCTCTTGTTTGTGTGTTTTCCTCTGAGAAGACAAAGCTAAGCGTTGCTGAGAAAAGGCACCGGAGATGACAAGTGTGCATTTACCAGGCAGTAATGGAAATGGGGTATGGGAAGGATAATGTCCCCTACAATTTGTTTCTTTCTCTGTTCTGCTTCTGGTTTCACATTGATTTTTATCTTTTCCCGACTTGTTTTTCTTTTCCATAATACTGGTATATTTAGCGAGCAGCGTCCCAGATCAAGAAAGTCTGTTCTCTACCTCAGGGATCCCAGCATAACTATTTTTGGTTTCTTTGGGCTGAGGAGTGAGGTCAGGGCAGGGCTGGTGCCAGCAGTGAAGACGACGGGGTGAAGAAACAGTTGTCCTCTCAGCCGCATGCAGCAAAACCAGTCATTGCAACAAGCATTAAAAAAAAAAATCCTACCAGCAGTGGTAGCGGTTGCTCTTTGAAGACACCTCACCTCCGTATTTGTTTTAGGAATGTCAATCATTCGTAAAATTTGACTTGCTTGTCAGTCAGTACCAGCCTTCCCAGATGTGTGAAGAGGGACTGGAAAGGCTCCTTCACGTTAAAGTCTCTTTTGTCACTGTCAGTTTTGGTACGGAAAACATCCATCAGCGTCACTAGTGGGAGGAAGTTGTGCTGCCTCTGTCAAAATCTCGTGCTCCTGCTTAGTGGATTTCTGTTGTTGTTGTCGTCTTATACTCCTCCAGGAAACCTACAGGATCACTTGTCTGACACTGTGTTGGCTTCCAGGGACGTAAAGTGTAGCTTCCTCCAAAAGCTGTAAAGCCTGGTGTTTGCTCTCTGTGAACGGTAAGTGTCTTCAGAAGTCAGAAAGCTGCTTTCTGGCTGACTTTATTTCCCTGAGAAATATATGTGCAACCTTTTTGCTACCTTGCGTGCCTTTATAGGTGAAGTAAAATGTGCTGGCAATTGGTGCTTTAATTTTTGTGTGGGCAGCTGTTTCACTTATATAAGTATTACTCCTTTTGAGAAATTGCTAGAAGATATAAAAGTTTAAGTTCTCTGCTGGAACGTAATTCTTGCATTCATAAAAGACTTGCATCTCCTAGCCCCTGTCAGCATGCTATGCCCATCACATGCTTGAACATGTCTTGCTGCTCTTCTTAAAAATCTAACTCTCCTGCAGGCACCAGTTAACAGCAAGGAGTCAACTACTAAGAAAATAAAAAATGCAAAGCCTCCACCAGTCAGGCCTTTTCCTACAAACGAGCGAGAATAAATTGTAATGGCTGTGTCCTCAGTGAGGTCGCCTGTCAAATCCCAAACAACCGGACTGCTTGAGGTAGCTACCAACACTCCTGCTTTACGGAAAACTGCCTTTCTTGTAGTTGGGCGCCTGTTTGATGGGCTGAAATACGCCTGTGGCTCTGTGGCCCCCCCTACCCTGTCCATGCTTCTCCACAAACGCAGCTCGGGGCTGCTGACCTGCAAGGTAGGTCTTGATTCCCGGTAGGCAGATCTGCTAGGAGCTGCTCCAGGTCACGCCGAGTTGCTTGTTGCGCGTCCCGCTCAGCGTTTGCATCGTCTTTGCCGTTAGCTGTGCTCCGGCTCGCTGTGAGGCTGTCGCCCGCAATGTTCTCCTCGAGCTGCCTCAGCTCCCTTGTCACGAAGGAATAATTTACTGGATATTTCCTTTGCTTATTAAAAAAAAAAAAAAAAACAAAACAAAACCCACAAAACAGAGCAAACCCACCATTTTCCAACCACGCCAATGGAAGTCCTTTACAGAATCCCATTTTCCACCATTTCTTTATGTGCTGAAGAGACAGACTTTAAGCCCATCTCCATGGTAGCCTTTGCTCAATCCTCTTTCCTGCACAACACTACAATAGCACTGCCCACCTTCCTTGGCTGTTTTGGGCATTTTCCAGATAATTTACTAAGTGTAAATGCGAATAAACCCATCGGGCCTTATCCAGCTGTATAAATTTCTGTCCTCTGGTGTCCTCAAGGAGGGACTACTGTCTTCTGTACAGGTCAGACCACGAGATTTATGCAAACTGTGTTTCCGCTGCGGTGGCTAAAAGCAACTTTGAACTTTCTGAATGGCAAAAGTATGTGACTTCTTGCGGGCATGTTAAGTGTGAAACGCTCTGTATTAAAAGCAGATTTAGAGGCGTATTATTTTTAAGGTTGCCTTCATTAACTAAAAAGGTGATGTTATTGAATGTGTGAAAGAATTAAACTGATAATTGTGATGCTTGAAATGTTTTTTGCCTGTTAGATATTTAGATAATCAGTTAAGTGGCTGTATAGTAAATATTTCAGGGATGTTGTTGAACTAGCCTTAACTTGCTGTGTCCAGGCTTCCTATAAAAGGGCTCTTTTTTTTTTTTTTTTTTTCTTTTGCTGGAAAAGGGACATATTTATCAGAGGGAGAACTCTGTAAAATATGGAGAATTTCTTTGTGACTTTGTAATAAGGAGAGGTGAAGGTGTTTGCATGCAGGGTATCCTTTTTCATCTGCTGCAAGTATTTCATACAACTCTGGAACTCTGGCTGTAAGATATCAACAATACTTTTCCATGGCTTACTACTTACGTGAATAATCAGCTAACAGTCCCTTTTGCAGTGGGTTTGATTTCATAAAATTTGCTACTGGAATGGTATTACAGCTTGCAAATATTTCAGAGTCAGCTTTAATATAAATTTTTATACTACGCTAGAGTGAAGCCACAGACTGAAATAATTTTACATCACAAGTGGTTCTAAATGAAAGTACTTGCAGATTATTTCCATCACACTTGTGGAGGAAAGAATCTACTTCTGCCTAAATAATATTTAAGTCCATTACCTTATAAGAAAACAGTCATTTCAAGTTTTAGCACCTGAGTGGTGCTGAACTTTAGTGATAGTAATAGGCAGGTAAAAGTGCTGAAGAATAAAATCGCTGCCTTCTCAGGAGAAACCTCTCTCTGAACAAACCTCGAGAGTCCTACTAATAGATCCTGGATAGGCAGAGTCCAATGCACTGAAGCCTGATGATGCAGCATCTTGGCTTACTTAACTTTTGGAAGTGTATATAAATTCTTTTAATTTTTTTTTTATATTTATATATGTATAGATATACACACACGTATATATTTCTGATATTTTATACACATGTAATATCCATTCTTACAAAGGTGTCCGTAGTGTTTTTGTGCTTCCAAAATCATAACCCAAATCACTGCCTTGGAAGAATCAGTAAATCCGGGAGCTCCCCTTCTCCGCACGCTGCTTCTGTAGAGGGAAACAGCCCGGTTTGGAATAGCTTTCCTACGCGTCGTCTTGCAGATGTGACGTGTTTTGTTTTCAGAGTTCAGACAATTTGTGGAGGAGAGAAGGGGTGGGCAGATACCAATCCTTTAAATATCATGGGACATTGACTGTGCACCTGCCAAAGCTCAGAGGAAGCTAATTGGATCATGATTATAGTCATTGGAAAAATGACCAAACAGTGCAGCCCCAGTTATAAATTTGATTATGTAAGTTCATGTGGACATGTCTGAGTTGAGGCGAGAGAAGGTAATATTCGTGTGTGCGGGCGTGCTTCACTGTTTATTGCTGTGGCATTAAATGAGGTTATTGGCTTCAGGATCTCAGGTTCACGTTGAGCCACACACCACTGAATTTTGAGACTGGCGTTTTTGCTTGAGTAGATCAAGGAAAGTAAAAAACTGTTTACATTTATAAATTTTTTAAATGTCGTTTGATTTATGTAACAATTACCGGCAGAAAAAATACTTGTTTCTTAGGGTTGTTTGGTTGGGTTTTTTTGTGGAAATAACACTAAACAGTATGTCTGTAGCTATTCGTAATGCCAGTAATGAGGATGGAGGGGGAACTGACTGACTTCTTATGTTAGGATTTGGGAAATCCCATATCTGCAGTGCATCGCTTATATAGCACTTATGATTTGACTGAACTGCAGTATTTAGATTTTTTAATTTTTTTTTTTTTTAACAGCAGTTTTAGAAAATTCCAAGTAATACATGCCAGTCACTTTCTGCGGTGGGCAAGGCCTTCTGTTGCCGGTCTACAGGCATGGTGGAGACCGAGCCTTTGGTGTTTTCCTCGAAGCATATGTGCTCTTTATCCTTCTCGTGAGATTTTTTCCCCTTAGATTTTATAGAATGTATAAATACATATATGCTCTCCTGTATTTTCTATTGAGGGCTAGGCTGTTCTGAATGGCAGCTGTGGCTTGCTAGGAAGTTTCTGAAGAATCGTAGTGTTAAACATTAATTTTGTTCATTTACAGCATAGATGTAATTGAAAGGTCTGTTGGAACAGGTCTTTGTATTAATAAACCCAAAAAAAAAGTATTAAAGCAGAGTTTCAGAGTTTTAAGCCAACTCATTGATTTTGGTTTTTTTCATAAACCACAATACGAAAGCAATAGCGATAATAAGAATATTCTAATTCAGCTAAGGAAAGTCATTGTTCTGCATACAAAAAGTGAAGCAAAAGCTGTGTCAGGTATTCCTGTGAACTTCAAAACCTTGACTATCTCAAGAAATCAAAGTATGCATGGAAAAGAGGTGACTTTTTTTTTCTTGCTTTCTGCAGTTTTGTTTTGTAATAGCTGCCAACAGGTTGTCTAGGCTGACAAAATTATATATACGACAGTACAAAGTACAGGCTTTTGGTTGTCAGAGCAACCCATATGTTTTGGAGCAATGGGTAGTAGGGTGGATCCAGTGAGATTTCTAAGTGATATACAACGAGAGATGAGAATCGAGCCTGTGTTGCCACCCACACTAGACGTACAAATGGATTTTATGGAGTGGGGTTTTTTAATGTATTTATTAAGGTATGAGAAAGGAGAGGAAAGTGAGGTTGTCTAACGGCATGCATTATCTTTTAAAATGATATAAGCTATAAGAGTTTTTAAAAGCAGTACTTAAAAAATGGTTTCAGGGCATTATTCTTTAGCTTGCTTTCTCCTTCACCCAGTAATGATGATTGTGTATAATTCCCTGTATTTGAAAACCTTCTTCCTTTAAAAGAAAAAACTCAATATACAGCACTAGGAATATTCCAGTTGCCAGTCTCTTTCTCTTAACGTCTACTGTTGGCTTCTGTGGAAACATTTCATGCATGTTCTAGAAAGTTGCCTTTGAACTTGCTGTAGCAGTAGCCCTGGAAGGATTTAGCGTGGTGCAGAGCTGCTGGACAGCTTGGGCTGCCGACCCTCAAGTGCAGCATGAGCAAAATGCATCCGTCTTTTCAAGGCTTCTCTCCAGCGGGGTTGTTACTGGTACAAGAACTGAACAAGTCTTAAGTCATGTCATCTGTGGGGAAACATCATTTGGGAATGCAATTTTGATTTGAGAATTGGCTCTGGAAATGTGGTGCTTTTTTTTTTTTTTTTTTTGTCTTAAGAAAGTTGCTCTTTTAATAAATCTTTGGGCTGGGACTTCAGACGGTAATCTAGATTTTGTCTCTATCAAATGTTTCTGAAGTGGTAAGTCATTTGCATGGGGAACACTAGGAACTGCTGAGTCAATACCGGAAGATTTAGCAGATCTTTGATGGTGCGTATACAGTTCAGGTTGAGTGAGCACAACTGTCTGCACCTTTCTATATCCAGGTTCTTACAATCCTCACTTTACATGCTAAAAACCTGTTAATGGCTCTGGGTCTGTCTGTATTGCATAATATATAGCATTACCTATCTCAACGTTCTGGCTCAGCTTATGTAGTAGCACAGTATATGGGCATTCAAAACATGATTTAGCGTCGCGCTATGGACTTGTAAGCATAACCTTGGAGCTGTAGCTTCTCGCTAAGCCCTAGGGACAGCAGTAGCACTCTTCAGAAAACACTAAGCTGCTTTTCAAATTTTGCCATGGATTTCAGTGCTTTCGTTTCACCAAAGCTTTTGTATATCTGAACTGTTTGCATTTTAAAAATCAAGGATAAAGATGTTCCTATATCTCTTACATTGTTAAGTTTCCTTATGGTACCTAAACCAAGCCATGGTTTCAGTGAGAGGCATTGAGCAGTACTGCAGTGGGAACAAAGACAAACACTGTTTTTTCCCATACTTACTCTTGAACTCTGGCTGCCTTAAATTCGGTCCATTAAGTCTCATTCTCCTGAAGAACAGAGAGATTAGAAAAAGTAGTATGATTAATAGGGTCAAAATTAGAAATTTTAGTGTACAATGAAAGAAATTGGTTTTCAGCCATAAACTGAAACACCTACATTTGCATACAGGATAAAAATACGTGTAAGTGTCTGCCAGCGTGTAAAATTACCTGTCATAGTAACATATGCGTATGTATTTTGTTGAGATGTAGTAGGTGCACATGAAATCTGCCAAGAAGCTTGTGCTATTTAGGATGCTCAACTTTTAGTCCCTCTCTGGAGACTGTTATGTAGCAGTTTCAGATTTGTAATATATATTTGGTAATATAAAAGTATGAAAGTTATATTAAACTATCAAAAATGTGTTTTTTAAAAATGTGATACTTTGTTCTTTGCCAAAGTCCATGGGAATTGTTGGACTTCCATTAATGACCTCTGTATTTTGCTGTGTTTTAAAATGAGATTTTAAGTGAGAAAAGATGCTTATGTGAATTCCCTAAGCCAAAGTAACCTTTGCTTTCTCAGAACTTGTTAGAGTGGTATTACCTGCTCAGCTTCCATACTGAAAAAAAAAAAAAAGTGAGAAAAACAGCAACAAAAAAAAGCTGCTACTGACTTGAACGTGCCCTGGCTTATTCAAAGCTAAAAGATCGAAGGAAAATATTTTTTCTCGTTTCTCTTTACAGCATAGCTATCTTTTTAAGATAAGATGTGAACAGCTCTGTAGTACTATCGAACATCTAAATTTATATGACAAGATGTCTTCTCAATTCATGCCAGATCAACACAAAAGGGTATTATTCTAATAACAAAATGGCAGATGGAAAAGATATATCGAAATTTTTTTTTTTTGTCTTAACTCATTTTGTCTAACTCATTTTTGTGAGTTACTTGGAACATTTTGCAGAAGAAGCTAAGGTTGGGAGGAAACTGTTGATGTGTTGGTATGTTTATGTAGAGGCATAAACAGTTCTGTTCTTCAATGTCAGCAGTGAAAGCAGAGCAGATTATGAATACGTGTTTATACATTTTGACTTTAGAAGCCAGTGTCGTTCATAGAAAACATTTGCAGAATTTTTATATTCTGAATAAAAGTGTTGAAAAAGGATTGAGTAGTCAGACATTAAATAATCTCAGACCTTTCAGGAGTCCATGTGACTACTGAATGTTACTAGTTTAAGCGTGTTGTTTCCTCATGAAATCTCAGACCCTTGAATTTCTTCTTGGCTAGTGACAGGGATGACATTGGGCTTTGAGGGGGAGGATGTTTTTGTCCTGTGGGGTTTCTTTTGTTTGCTTTTTGGTGTGTTTGGTTGTGATGGTTTAGTTTATTTTGTTGTTTTGGTTTGGTTTTTTTTCTTTAACAAGAGCATAGTGCTTTATGAAATCCATCTGCTGGGTCAGCAAAAATTTCAAGGTCTGGATCTGTAGACATATTGCCAAAAATTGCTACCCTTGTTGCTGAAATATTCCCTTTTATGAAAGTAGATATTGGTTTATTACTCCAGCAGCTCCTTTGAAGAGGATCAGTCAGATCAATTGGAAAATGTTCTCATCTGTATAGAGTTGGAAAGGCACGTGCAGGTGTATAAATCTCGTGTTTTGGTGTGTTTTCTTTAACCCTTCGACTCCCAATTAATAAAGTGAGCTCTTCTGTGATTTTAGTGCCTCAGCATGTTCTGGTTGGGGCGATATAGGCATTATTATAAAGGAATTATTGGATCATGAGATGCAGGAAAATAATAGCTTTCCTTCCAAAGCTGTGCAGAAATTGCTGTATGAACATGAGATGGTAAGACTAGCCTGTAGGACTTAGATAGTATAGCCACAATTCTTATTTACGTCAATTACAAATGGGGTTGTTGATGCTCCTGCTTACCTATTAAAAAACAGATTTGCCTGTTTTTCTGCAGTGCAAGAAGGAAAACTAGGGGAGATCTGATACTCTTCTAATCTGAGCATTTGAACAAGTAACTGCTAAAATGTCAAATGCTACCCAGACATGTTCTGTAGGAATACGGCATTTTTGGATGTTTGTCTTACTGTACTGTAAATGTTAACAAAAATAATAATAAGGAAACATTAAAACTGCTTGAACACAACAACAACAACAACAAAAAGAATAATACAAATAACTGAAAGACTTTTTTAAAGCTTTTAAATGTTATTTTTAATTTTAGCAGGTTTGTTATGTTTCAGACAAGTGTCCTTTTACATTGTACTGTGTCCCTTTAAATTCAGAGCCTCTTTGCTAGTGTAATGCTCCTTCTCCTCCCGAGCATGGTGTGTGCCTTCATTGTGCTTCATCTCAAGTGTGCCACCTCTGACCATTAATGCAAATTGAAGGCCAGATAAGAGTTGCTCTGGTTTTAAATTGGTGCAACTCACAGCAGAATCTGTCTCCAGTTCATATTAATGACTGCAAGTGGGAGAAGCTGCCTGAACGGATAGAAAGCTCTAATGAGACCACGTTCCTTCACCCGTAGCTGTATCTGTGCCACCTAATCTCTTTTCTATATTAACTGCTGAATCAAGTTCATTTAATTGTATTTTCAGTTAAGTTCTGCAAAGAGCAAATATGAGAATAAAGAAGGAATCCTGTTTGCATGTCCAAACATCTCTCTCTAAATTCAGTGCTTACTTTTTTCTTAATAATTGCACTTAAATTGCTCCATGGCACGCATGGCTGCTCTTGGGGGTCTGGTGGAAGGCGCTCTGTTATTTTAGTCTTGCTTCTTGGAGCACCTGAGGCATTGCAATAGCCCACACCCACACCCTTTTTCTTTGGAGGAAATTCAAATAACAATCAAGAGAATATTTGCTCATCCATACCGCAGTTAATAGCAGAGTGAGATTTCCGTGCAAAGGCACAGTCTGTCAGCAAACCAAATATAGTATATTGTGATTTTTGTATGCTTGACTAAGGGCAATATTTATTTCATCATTCGAGAGCTTGCATGAAGGGTATTATTCCCACTGTGAGTGTCAGAAAGGATCTTCAGTGTCTTGCAGCAGATACCCTAAACTCCTTTTTTTGATAAAGTACCTTTTGTCAGTAAGTGTGTATGTTGGAAATTAGCAGTTCCTTCAGCACGAAAACCTTGACATTGAATATAATTGAGGAGGTTAGTGTCGGCATGTTCGTAAGTATTACCTGTCATTTGAAATATGACAGTGCTGTAACTGCAGGACCTTGGGGACTTCAGTGCATTGGCACTGCCATCTGACTGCCTTGGAGTCTGCGAGACAGCCTTCCGAGCAACTTCGACCCTGAGATAATTAACACGGCCCTGGAGGCTTCTGCCTTTTGCTTTTCTGCACTTGTTGTTTAATAAGATGTTTGTTGCTCTGCTTGTTTCTGATGCAGTGGTGTGCCTTTAGGGACACGGGGTCCTTCACATGCTGTCACGGTTAGTAGGTTTAGGTAAAGCTGTCTGCGCATCCATTTCTTTCATTTCCAGCAAATTAAAATATTATCATCAATTAGCCAGCTATACTTGGCTGGTGGCTTGCTTCATTTCTGACAGGATGCACATATTTATGTGGTATGAAAACAAGGCGAGAGAATGTTTGAAACCTGATTTTTCTTCTGGCTGTGGAATCGTATAATAATGGTAAAATGGTTGAATGGTAAAATGACATCATGGGATGCAGAAATGAAAGGCAGCACGCAACGCTTCTGGCGGGGGGATGAGTGAGGGCTGTGGTTGTTGCTGGCTGGGAGGTGCAGCCTCGGGGTGGAAGGCTATCAGCTGGCCACGGTCAGAGAGACGGTTGCTTGAATTGCTCACGTTGGTTGCTATCACGGTAGTTGAGTCCATAAAATCTTTTTGGTGTGGTACTGAAAGCAAAATGTGCTTTTAATAAGAAAGGGGAAAAAAGAGCTGAGAAGTTTGAAGCATCTCGGTGAAGACAAGCTGAACACAACGGGGTTTACGTTTCCAGTCTGTAAAACAGTGTTTTAAAGGGTTTTGAAAAATTCAGCTGTGTTGCTCCAAAGAGATTTGTGCTAACACGCTGACTCACATGGCTGAGCTTCTTTTTGAATATCGTAAGAACTCAAAGCAAATCTAAATAATCAACTCCAGTGGATGGCATTATTGAGCCAGGGTGCTTTCACAAAGGTGCAGTTTTAGCCACAACAAAAGCTTCACAAAGTCGTCTTGTTTCTAGGGAATTGTCTGTTTCAAGGAAACAAGCCTTAAAATACTCTCCTCCAGTTTTTTTAACAGTTGACTTTTTTGTTTTAAAATGTGTTTATTTCTGAAGGAGACAACAAATACAACGAGCGTAACCTGGCGTGCGCAACCTCAGAGAGCTGTGGTTACGGCATTTAACTTTCACTTCATTATATAGGAACAAATGAAACTGAAAAGATGTCTCATTACACCCGTTTAGTTTGAAATACTTCTAATCTGTCTTGCTTGTGGGGAGTATCGTTCATAATTAGAACTGGGAATCAATGTAAGATAATATCGAACAGTGAGTTTGGCTATTTTAGAGAAACGCTTTTACTGGAGAAGCTTAGAAAACACTATCAAATAGCGTTGCAAATATTGAAAAGATTAACATATAAACCACAATCCACCCGTAAGGACTCACAGTGTAGTAACATATTTCAAGTTCGTTAGTGTATTATTTCCACTGTCATGCTAATACAGAATGAAAGAGGGAAATAGAGCTGTTTTCTTCTAATAATCCAGTGCTAGTTCGGGAGTTAAAGCCAAGATGACTGAAAGCTACAATATACTAAAGACTCTTTCTCCAGTTCTTTTACATTATGAATATAAATATCTCTTCAGTTATAGATATTAGGCTTTCATTGTATAGCCCACCATTAGGCATAAAACATATGAGAAAGCTGTCTACATTAGGCTATTGAAATTGTACTGATTTACAGCTCTTCTGTACCCTCACTTTGCAAATAATACGGGAAAAGTAAAGGGAAAAGGGTATTGTGATTTTTGCATAAATACATTCATCTTTGACTTTCATTTAGGAGTGCGATGTATTTGGTTGACATGGACTTTTTTTTGTTTGTTTGTTCTAAAGCGTGACTCCAGTATTTGTTGTTAAGTTGTAACCTGGCTGTCTAAAAAAGTAGTAGTGTGATACATCATTCGTTGCTAATATAATGCCTTTAAGAATGGAGTTGTAGATTTTAATATACATCTTAAGGCATTTGGCTGGCTTGGGAAAGGAAAGCGCTAAACTTAAACCCAAACACAACAGAATTCACATTTACTAGGTGTACATTTAAAATAACTAGTTGAGTGCAAAATCACATGAGTATTCAAATAATTCCGAGTTGCTCCTTTTCTCACTTAAAACTTGTTATTGGGGGGAAGAATCATTTTCTCAGTGAAGATAATTAAGTGCAAGATGTTGATCAACTGTGGCTAATACTAAGTAATTACTGCTTGGATTTCAATCAGCAGTGACAGAAGACTTAAGCACGAGAATGTACAAACTCAAGATCTATTGGATGTGATCCAAAACCTCATTGAAGTGGGTGGGACTGTTCCTTGGGGCACAGCCATTTAAGCATCTCAGGTCACACGCTGCTGCTTTCGTTCTGCCTTGTCCTCTGCTCTGAGGCTGCAGGATTTTTAATGGGAATTACTTAAATAGGTAAAGAATATCGTAGGATGTTAGAGGGCTTGCAATGGCGGAAGGAAGCATACTGTTCAGATGTCCTTTTTCATAAAGCCATTTAACTTTTATTTATCAGAAAATGATGAAGTTCTGTCTGTTTTCCCAGTAAATGGTAGAAAATAGCCAGAATTAAGTGAGTAAAATTAACAGTAATAAAGTTAGGGAAGCATGAAATTAAAAAAGTGATTGCTGTAATAAGGTGTAAAAGTTTTCCAGAAAAAAATAGTACCCCGTTGATTTGGCGAAAAACAATATTAGTACTACTTATTAAAGAGGAATACATTTATATTATCAGTATCTCATCTGTGAGCTCTACATACTTTTTGGATTTGCCTACTCCGTTCTATTTGATTATCTCAAATTAATGTACTTTACAACTTCTAATCAATTTGTCCTCATTTTAATGATAGGTAAGTATTACTAGCCTAGTTTTGAAAAAGAAAAAAAAAATGAAGCTGAGGCTTATGAGATAAGTAGTCAGAATCCATTAAAAAGGACTTCAGTTCTAGGTGCTGAAAGTTGTCTCGCTCGACAAAAGGTGTCGAGCTAGGTGTTTGCTGATACCTCAACTAGCATTTAGGTACTTCAGTCTGCAATTTTATACAGTGACAACTCAATGCAAAATCTGTATGCAGCCCTTGAAACAAAAGCTCGTCCTTCCGAGGGAGAGCATACTTCCAAGGACGCAGGGAAATATTATTTTTGCTTTTTATCCCTTTTGCCCCCCCCCCCCCCCCCCCCCAATACTCGTGTGTTCTGCACAGAGCTGAATGACTTTAACAAGGGAGTGGAAAAGGAGTGAGTGTGAAGGAATATGAGTGGGGAGCAAGACTGAGGTTACGGGTTGTCATATAGGAGTTCATTGCTATTCTAAGAGATGGGTTTGGATTTGAATCGCCTCGGGAACTGAGGCTCCCTAGAAATTGCTGAACTTTATGGGCTTGTGCTTAGGTCAAGAGAGAAGCAGACAGACTGAGGGAGATCAATTTCTCCATCAGTCCTAGAGTTCTTCCACACAACATCTGGCATAGCCCAGTTTTCTCTTTAGTAGATCTTGCATATGAATCCTGCTCTGTCAGATTTATATATTTCTTCCCCCTCCACCAGCTTTCATAGTTTACAAGTGGAAGGATCAATGTAGCCCAGTAAAATTTTGGTCTAAGACTGAACAGCAGAACAGCGAGAAAATTGTGGTTTGTGTTATACAAACACAGTGTTATGGCAGCGTTATTTTTTTGTATACAGACGTGATTAATACCATTGCACCAAAATAATATTTCTGTTGAGAAGCTTTTTCCCAAACATCTTCAGTAAAATGCAGATGTAACTATCCCAATAAACTTAGAGAGAGGAGATATTCAAGGGAGTGTCATTTTAATAAACTGTTTTCATGAAAATTAGGTTTCTTGGCAAATTAGTAATCGAGTTCCCTTGAGATGCTCTGCTTTCACAGTTCTCCAGTTGGCTGGTTCATTTGGTGTTAAACAGCTCTAACAGATCCGGAGACGTTGAAAAGCTTGATAAGGTCAGAATAGTGAATGACTGCTGAAGACGCATGTTACTCACAAAAAATGAATCTAGTTCTTTGAATGCATTTCTATTCATTTTTTTATCTCCATGTTAGACTTTCACATCTTATATAGAAATGTCAGCACATTTTTATTTTTTTTTTAATATTGAGCTTTGCAGAGCTGATCTTTATTGTTTTCTTGATTCTTGCCCTTTTAATAACCTTTAAATATAGGTCCACTTGTAGCTGGCAGACCAGCTACTTTGCCGTGAGGGTTTGAAAAGGGACTCTTGTAGAAAGTATAGTGTGTTCCAGGCAGCGTTAAATTTCCCCGTGTGTTATTATCTGAGTCACATCAGCTCAGTGGCACATTAAGTAATAGGCTGTCATGGTCTGTTGTTATGGAACAGTTGCCATGAACTAGCAGTGGGTGTATCTTATGTAACAGGCCTATCTTTAGGCTGACGTATAGGATTTCACATTCGGAGCCAGGCAGGGATGTAGCTGATGTTTCATTTCCACCGTTACGTCCATTTTTTAAATGCACGTAACATAAGTAGCACTTGGAAAGCGGATGCTGCTGCTTTTCGTGCCTGCTAAAAGGAGATAGTGTTTCTTCAAATAAATGTGTTCTGGAAAGAATAACAAGTTCCAGATCCGTAACCGAAATGCCATAGCCTGCTGCCCTGCAAGAGATCAAGAATTTGTCCTGTGGCATAAAAAAAGCGCAGCCTGGGGAGAGGTTGTTTCAGTTTTGGTGGCATTTTAAAGAATCGCTTCAGGACCCGGATCAGATGTCTCTCAGATACCTACTGCCATTGGCGAATGCCTCATTTTAAATAACACGCTTGCCGAGTGACCTTTGAAGAAAATCACTAATATCTTTGTTTGGTGTTCAGGGGGCATGGATCTCATAGAGCAGTTTCTGGTAAATGGAGTATATTACTTCTATATCAGTGTCACACTGTCAGAAAGTGGCACTTTGTTAAGATAATGTGACCTTTAGAGTAATCATCTTTCAGTCCTTTATTCTGTCTTTGGTACTGTGAATCTCTACTTTAATTCTTAATGCTTTTTGATGAAATAGAAGTAACACAAAATTGGAAGTATTCGTGTTATTTCCTTTCAGCTATACAAGAAGTTTTTCTTCATAAAAGGCACAGGTGTCATTTTGTCCGTGAAAAACTTCTGTTTGCTGACTGTAAAATGTACATCTGTTCTAAAATGTAAATTTGGTAAGCATTTACATATTTTATAAAGGAAAGAAACTGATATAATAGTGGGTATCAACTGCTTTCCAGTGGCTTTTATGGAAAAAAGAAAAGCGGACAAAAATTGCCCTGTGAGCTTTGCGCAAGGTTGTCTGTCACAGGAACAGAAAGCCACTGTGCTGGAGCAATAATTATTTAAAAGGAGAATATGAGGCCAGGTCTGGATTAGATATATGGATTTGATTTGAATACTAGGACTACTATCTACTAGTATTTTTTTGTATTAAATTCCCAATGTATTTTTTTGAGGACACGCCCCAGCTTCAAAATTCTTGTCCTTAATCAGATAGTCCTTACTAAGCACTCACTGTATCAGCTTGGGCTCTTTCCCATCTTCTTTCTTGGAGCTGCTCCATTTAATACGAGTCATACAATGTGCTTTGGGTCAAGGAAGCAGACTTCAGTGCTTCTGTAAATATGTTTCAGTTTTAGAAACGAAGGTTCTTGTTGTTGTTTTTGGTTTTTTTAACTACCAAAACACTTAGCTGTAAGCTTTCTGTCCTGCTGGGTTCTTCACCTGATAACAGTGCTGGTTTTCAGCAATTGTTCTTTTTGCTTTCATGTCATGAGGCCTATAGTCATAGAAAAAGATCCTGCTACTTGGAATATGAACCAGAGGTATGCCTGATTGCTTTTTCAACCTCGCTGCTGTGCTATAAGTCCAAATGGAGTAGAAATATAATAGCAAAATACAGCTTAGTAGCTTCATGTATATATTTTTTTAAAGAAAATTGAAGAAATGCTGACATTTCACTGGAGACAAAAGCATTTTCAGAATAGAAGCTTCCTGTTCAAAAAACATTTTCACGGAGCAATGTTACAGTAATTATTTTTTTGTTATAATTGTACAAAAGCTGTAAGTTTTAAATACTTAAAATATTTATACATTAAGATACCATTCTGACTTATCCCTGAATCCCTGTATAAAATCTCAGCATTGTTACTGTACTTGGGTAACTTAACAAATGATTGTGCTGAAATTTGAAAAAATGTAACATATATTAACATTTCTGAGACAGAGGGAAATATTATTTTATTTTCTTTGTGCTTAAAATTTGGAAGTTGGATCCTGTGTTTAACAGCAGCTGTTTTGAGTCTTGTGTTACTTGAAAGGGGAAAAAAAACATTACTGCCAATAGTTAGTGAGAATTCTGAGAGAAAGGAATTTACTTTCTAAGCCCCCTTTAAATCTTAAAATTGAAAATTTACAAAAAGGTCAGTCTTACGGGGATTACTTTTGATATGATTTTTGATACTGATTGCTTTTGACTTCTGAAATCGGAAACCTTGACCACCCCCCCCACCCCCAACAAAGGGTCATCATGTAATCCTATTGGAATAAAAAAATTTTTCCTAATGATTTTATATGATAATTGCTAATGGTAAACTTTCCGGCCTTCCAAATTGCCCAGTAAAAATCTATTAGCTGCAAATGTCTCCTACTATGGATGTCCTGCAGGACCTTAAAAAGTGCTGGAGAAGAAATAAGCACAAATAATGATAACTTAGTCCCATAAACCTTTTAATAATATTTTAAACAGGTACTAGGTACATTGTAGATGTGTCGAGTTTGTTAAAGATAATACTTCAGCTCAGGGAGCCCATTTGGCACTTCAAGTGAATCTCCCAGATGGAACAATATCATTAAAAATTAATTGTATAACCACTGGACCTGCCTTTAAAGACTTTTGAACTGCTGAGGCTTTCTAATCGTATATTGTTGCTCTAGTTCACCAGTGAAGCGAATCCAATGACTTTTTCGGCGTATGGCCTACTTCTGTTAATGAAAGTACAATTTATTCACTTCAACGTATAGATTGTAAAACTAATCTCCTAGTTGACACATTATGCTCTTCTGCATGTTTAACTTCTCTTCGCTGAGCCAAAAAAAGTATATAGTAAATCAGGAGGGACGCATCGATCAACCTGGCATCGTTTAAAATCCAATTAGAGTTTGGGATTGTAGTCGCTGTTGGTGTCAAATACCGAGCCAGGCTCTTCTCTGGCATGCATGGGTTGAGCTAAGGGGAGTTGTGTCAGCCGTGGGTCTGGCCCGTTATACTTTGTTAGGGGTCCTTAGCATTCTGGGGAGCTTAAAAAAAAAAAATAGTACTTACGATTCCCCCCCCCCCCCTCGCCCCCCAAGAAGCTTGTTTAGTGTTTTCATCTTTTCACTTTTTTTTTTTCCTAAATGTTGGTATTTTATTTTAAAGCAAAGCAGATATTACCTGTCCCAAACAGTCAAATGTTCTAGTCCTCCCTTACATGGCTTCCATTGTAATCTTGGCCTTTCTTGTTATTTAACCATGAGAAATAAAGTCATAGGTCCTAAGTGCTTTATCAAAATAGTTTTTGAAGCCTTGGCAATGCTATTTCATCGGGTGTGTGAAATCTGAGGGTTACGGTAGAATCTGCTACATCAGTTACTCCAGTTTCAATACAGCTGGTTTTCACCTGTAATGATGACTCGGCATCTAACAAGCCCAGAGTGGGAATGTGGTGA
The DNA here is from genome assembly GCF_026419915.1 of Harpia harpyja. Lineage (NCBI taxonomy): Eukaryota > Metazoa > Chordata > Aves > Accipitriformes > Accipitridae > Harpia > Harpia harpyja. The sequence continues at coordinate 37,885,418 of NC_068951.1, read as the reverse complement.
TTACTGTGCTGTTGTATCGTCTGCTCCTTCGACTTACCGGTCACTGCCATCTTTCCTTCCCACGGAGTGACTGACGCTGCGGTGATGGGCTCAATCAGGATATGTCAAATATCTTGTTTGTCAGGATAGTGGCCCGTCGGATTATTGCAGCTAGGGGGAGAGAGAGAAAACTGGAAGGCTGAATAATAGCATTTGTCATCTAGCAACAGTCTATGGGTGCATTAAAGAAAAGCTTTACACCTTGGGGTGACAGGATTTGCTTTTAGGTTTTTGGGGGGGTTTTTTATTTGTTTAGGGGTAGCATTACCACTTCATTACCGTTTCGTTCACCAATAGAGTTGTACCTCTGGGCTTTCTTGTTCCTGCCTACCACTATTCGCTATCATGAAATAACTTTCGGATGGTAAAATTAATCAGAAAACATCAGCGGCTGAAACAGTAGCACATTCATTTGTTTTAGGTCTGTCACTGCTGAAGGTGGACGAGATAGATGAGCTGACTCTTGGTTTACTTTCCGCTCCCTTTCCGAGGCAAACTAACTCATTTTGGCCTCCAGCCTGGGGTGAGGGGCCCTGGAGGCTGTGGTTACAGCCGAGGTAGCAAGGATGCCGTGAGCTCCTGCTGCCGTTGGTGTTCACACCGCTGTCCGAGATGGCTGTGTCCTAGGAGCTACCTGCATCTACCACACCTGTCTTTATATTCGTGTAAGCGTGGACATCTCCTTTGTGCAGGACTCTGGTGTTTCAGGTTTTTTTTCTGGAGGGCAGAAGTAGGTTGTTCATCGGCTGGCTCTGCTGGCTTTATGCTAGCAAGTGCTTTCCTTATCCTGTTCCTCAGCTGCCCAGTGGCAGCAGCTTTAAGGCTGTTTAGGGTCATTTTAATAGTCAGAAGCCCAATACTCTGGCACTAAGTATTTAAACCTGACAGTTATTGCTGGCACTTTTATGTTTGACTATGGTATTTGTTGCCACAAAAATAGTTCAGCAGTAGTGTAGTTTTGTAAGTAAATACCAGATAATAATTTGCATTTATTCTGTATATAGCTATAGAGTATTCATGCACATATACAGTTGAGCACATATATATTTGTGTATACTTAAGTGAATAATTTATGTACAAAGTATCAGCCATTCCTAAAAAAACCAAAAACGCCCAGAAAACCCCCTAACAACAACAGCACAGATGCAGCAGGACATGCAGAGGATTCTAATTAGACTCTGAATTCAGACTTTGTCTTTTCACAACACTCTGTTGTAGGCAGACTGAAAGGTAAGTTAAAGGTTCATTAAACAGCATTCAATTAAAAAAAAAATCCTGATTGTCTTATATGGTAAATGCACCATTACACTTTGAACTAGTATGTCATATTTATTAAAATTTGATTTGCACTTCCTTTTCCGTTGACAAGCACAGCACAGACTTATATCGGATTTATATATTGTTTTCATTATTAGGTTTATTTTAATATATTTTTTTCGGTTTACCTAGCATTTCAAGGCACAAGTCATAAACCTGCTTGGAATAATGCTGGGGATTTTCTACATCAAAGTGACCTTTTGTGATGTTTCTGTTCTGTTTTGTTAACTTATAGGGGAATAAACTGTAAGAATCAAAAAATAAAATTAAAGCAAACAGTTGTAAATACTTCACCTTGCTGCTTTTATGCCATTTACTTAGCCAATGAAAACTAGGAAAAAAATAAGTATATTGCAAAGACAAGGTGACACTCCAATCAGCTGTGCTGCTGTATTTCTTCTCCTGTGCATTCAAACAGAAAAGCCAGTCCCAAGTCTGAACTGATTTGGTGTACAATTTGGAGAGAAGTTATCTTCTTTGTAAAATTGAACATTAAATAATAAATGTTTCATATGCTATTTTATAGTGTCATAAAATCCAGAACCCAACTTCCATGATCCATTGCTGTATTGGAGTTTGCTGAGAAATGGAACTAATCAAAAAATAATACAATGAAAGTTTGCGTTGTGAGCTGCTTAAATCGTAAGATTAGTTTTTTTAATTCAAATTAGGCAAACAATTACGGCATTGTTAGTCAGAATTAAAATAACCCAATAGATTCAACTAGTGATTTTTATAATGTTTCTTTTATATATGTCTATATACATATATATATGAATTACTACTTATACTTTGTGACTCAGATATAGTGACCCTTCAAGCTATTTGACCTTTACATAAAGACAAAACGTATACCGTTCTATGAAAAAATTGAAATATTATGTGTACGCTTGTATTATTGTAGGATAAACGTTTCACAACCATTAATTCCACCCTACACCCCCCCCCCCCCTTTTTTGCCTGTATCTTAATGTCTCACTAGAAGACATACCATAAAGCCAGCAGCCACTGGGATGTACTGAGTGTCATAGTGATGGTTCCCCGATTATTCCAATACATTTGCGTTTACTTCGCTACGCATTTATGCTTCAATTTCTGCACATAATGCAAAGGGTGATACATCTTATAATTCCAAATTCCTTGGGTTAAGATGACTCCCACTGACTTAGCAGACTGCCAATCAAACCTTATGTACTTTAGTATTTATCTCAGCATCTTCGACTATTTCGGAGGCAGCAGTTCCTTTTCTAAAACAGTGAAGTTGCTATAATGGCATTCAGGAGAGATCCTTTTTTTCTCCTTCAGCCTTCATTGGCATATGTGGTATGTTAAGTAGACCACACAATCTTACTATTCCCCCCCCCCCCCCCATTTTCATTAAAATCGTTCAGTTTCTGGTTTACCTCTGATATCTTGTCTGTATCATGCTTCTCCACTTCCGTGCGATTCTGTGCTTCTGCATAAAATGAAGAATTAATAAGACTAACTTTTCTTCATTGCTTTCATGCTTTAGCAGTATCAATGTTCTGTGCTGATGCAAGAGCAGATGTTGTGCGTACATCTTTCTGATCTCTTTGTACCTGCAAAACTAATGATAAATCTTCTTGTTCGGTGTTACATAATTATAGTTATTTTCTTGTCTTAAGAAACTTGCAGTTTATGTTGCTAACTTTTTTTATGTTAAGTGTTGCGTTAGGAATAAACCATGGTATAGAACTTTTTGTTTATTACTGTTTCTAACTGCAGAATAGATGGGTGGAAAATCATCGCCAATTCAACAAAAGCTATTACACTGCAATTAAAAGATCAGACTGGACATCGTATATTCCCTCCCTCTTTCTTTTTTGGGGGGGAAACGTTCTAGGAATTATGTAATTGAATTATTACCTGCTGTATCACCATCTGCTTACATGGTTTTGAAATGTTTCTAACCTCTGTGCGGGTGTACACTTCATGACTTCAAGGAAGTGCCAAAAGAGCCGTGAACATACTCAGCAGATGGACTGAGCAACTCCGCAACCTCCAAGCAGTCAGTCTTGATTGTTCTGGGTATAATTAAGCATATTTTCTCTAAATCTAATTATTTTGTTTCAAAACATGGCGGGGAGATGTTTATAGTGTAATAGTAAAATATTCCTTCTGGGATGAAGAACTACTCAAGATCATGTCTGTAGATAAACATTATGTATTTCCTTAGTAAGGTCATACACTGTTGTATATAGCTAAATAGTTGTATCGTTATCTTCTAAGTTAAAAGTATTTCAACTCAATCCTTGCACTACAGTATGCCATAAGTAAGTCTTAAAAATGACAAAATAGGACAAAATAGATCTGGATACTCATAGTAGGCCTGCCAAAAATGGAATTTAAATTTCAATATTTAAAGCTTCAGGTATGTGTTTGTGTTCAAACGTTATGGCATCTCACTCAAAATGATTAGAATATTCAGAGGCTTAAACTTTGAGCATGTTGTCCAACAAAAAGCAGTGTATAATTTCAGTTTAGAGAAGAAATTACAGATATGAAATCTGCATGGAAGAGGGACAATAAAATCTGGCTCTAATAAAGTAGTAGAAGAGCATCCTCCCCAGCTTCAGTAAGGGCAGGGGTTATTTGAGTGTGCTTGCTTGTAGATAAGAGGTCACGAAGATCTTTGAAAACACCCATTGGTTCCAGGTCTGATACTGAGTGAATTATGGTTTATTGGGGTATTGTTCTAATACCAGCTTACACTACCAGGCAACTGGATTCTTGCTAATTGAATAGGTTGTACTGCTCACTGCTTCCAAAATGCAGAGCTTGTTGCCAACAGACTGGCTTTGATCTTATGTTGCATCTCATCTCAGTCCAGTATCGGTCTTTATATTTTATTAAAATAGTGAAAGTAAATGGTGAGAAGTCTTGGTGATCATTGGCTTATTAGTTTAAACAAACAAACCAGAAAACAAATATAATTATTAGATAGTAATGCAAGTTGTGATGTGTGATGGAAAGCTATTGCTGGCTCAATTCCGCTGGATCTAGTGTATAGTTCGGAGAAACTGAGCAAACTAATTTCCTTTAATACTGGCGAGAGTTAAGGAGCCTCAGCAGTCCAGAGGAGTTCATTATGTGTCGAAAAGAAGTAGTGATCCTCTCAAACACATGTAGGCTAGGAATTTCATAGACTGTTGTGCAATCATTAATAATCTTAGACCTTAGTCACAAACCAGAAGTCTTAAAAGGTTCATTAAATGAGAGTTCATTCTGGTTTTATTCAGCTGTGTGAAGTCTAAGTTGCGATAAGCCTGGAAGAAGTTTTTGCTCACTACCAACGTTACGTAACTTTTCCAATTTCTTACTCATTTTGCAGTCATTTTGACCTTGGTAAAACAGATTCAAACTATGTTCAAAGGCTTTTAAGTACCTTTTTTCAGTGCTATAGTAAAAACCTCTGAAGTTAATACCCTCTCTATATTTCATACCCCTATATATTTATTTTTCTCTTTCTCATTAATTTAATTAGATTGCAGTCCTTCTTTGCTCTTTACTGAGAGATCGCTCTGCAGGACAAATACATTTTTAACTTTGATGCCTAATGCTAGACGTGCATACTCATAGGTATCTACTCAAATAAAAGTGCCTGAAGTAAAGTATTCTCCTTTCCCTGCATACAAAGTTCTCAATACAGTCAGTAAAATTGCTAGGAGTTTTTGATAATCTACACCTCTAATGAGAAAGTCATCTCTTTACTTCAATGATAACTACTTCAATGATACATAAAAGTGCTTTAGAACGGAGGTCAATGTCTTTTATCCGGATTTTGTTTTTGAGATCACCGAGCAGCTTAACAACCAGCCGGGATATAAAATTCAGTTCTCCAGCTCTTTGTAGTAGTCTGTACTAGGTAGCAAAGTTTATGGGCGTTTAGCCAACTGTCTTTTGAAGTGTTGCATCCACCTGTTTCGACATTAATCAATAAAAATGAATTCCATATGTAGCCCAAATACCCGTCTTTGTGGGTCCCAAATTACAATGGCAATAATTAAAATGTTTACTTTCATGTCCCAGATGGTAACTGTGGTAGATGATAGTATTCACTGCAATTATTTTGGACTGTTTAGCAGTGGAAGATAAAAATCCAGTATGGTTTTGTAATGGCACACAATATTTAATTGGTTTAACTGTAGGCTTAATTATTTCCAGGTTCTAAAAGTAAAGGAAAAATGGAAATGGATTACAGGTCCAAACAGATTTATGGAGAGTTTACATGTTACTTATATAGAGATGCCACATAATGGTCACTTTGGGGTTATTGTCTTTACATTCAATGTGGTAGGTTTTGTAATGGTTATATTTGGGATTTTTTTGACAAAGTTATGAAAATGGGTAATGGAACCGATTACTTTTGATCACGCATATTCAGACCGTACCCTTTGTAATATATAGCAGTGCAGCTAAAGCCTTTGTGTCTGCACGAAGCAGAGTCATAGCTTGATACTTTTTAAAAGAGAATGAAAAATTGAGTATTTAAGTAATGTAATGATTACACATGAAATGTAATGCAATTGTAATGATTTTGTTTGTGTTGTTATAATAAGCCTGGTTGTTTCAGGCTGTATTTTGGTAGTATAAATATTCTGTGATAAAGCAGTGTTTTATGACTTGCTGAGTTTTACATTTTCATGCCATTTGCCTGACATTTGGTCTCAAAACAGCATTACTTTTAAGTGCCATTGAAGATCATTTATTTTTAATAATGTCCCTGTTCATAAATAAATTATAAAAGCTATGAGACCTACTTAAAATAGTTCACTGTGTTTCTAAATACCTTTAATAAATACAGAAATTTATAGGTATGCATGTGTATCTAAAATACAGGGAGTTCTGTGCGTTCACTGTTGGAGAAAAAAGCGCATTCAAATTTTCAGTCTCGAGTTTCTGTTAATGTACAAACTGTTTTCTAATGTCGTTTCTTGATTAATCTTAATTATAAATTTAGTCACTTTAAATTTTTTATGAGCTTGGGTGACTTTTCGCTAGAGACTGATTTGCCTCTCTTTCCGTGCTGTAAATCATGAAAGACTTTGCAGTATGAAGCTCAGTGGAAGACATTTCACTGTAAAAACCAGTAGAGATGAAGAAAGCAGTTCTGCTTTTTTTTAAATTGCATGCCCCGATCCTCTTCCTGTGGAAGCTCATGGGCATATTTTGACGACTCCTTCTTTTTTTTTTTTTTTTTTCCTGAGCTTGAAATTAGGTCATGTATAAATAAAGCTGATTAAGTTGTTTTGTGAGGGAAATAGTCCCACTAAAAAACTAAATTTAATCAAAATGCACATTTTTAGTGAGGAAATGTTTATTTCTAAGAGGAATAATTAAACATGTAAAATAAAGCAGAGGATATTCAGTTTTGAATGACGTTTCTGGGGAAACTGAAAAATTAGTTTACCATTTTTGAAGTTGAAGAAAATTATGCATAGAGTTGGGGATCTGTATCCCTATTTCTGTACTTTTTGTTTGTTTGATATTTCAAAAGGGAAAGAAAGGCAGGAGAGACCAGGGACATACTGATAGTCACTAGAGCAATCTATACAATTTCCTAGAGGCCTGCAGAAAGACAGAAGCAGCATGTGAATGATGATCAGTTTATACATTTGTTTATTTTATGAAGACTTGTCTTCCTTCAAGGAGACACCTAAATATTGTGGTAGAAAAGAAGGCAGGCAATGGGACTATAATTCATATTCCGATCAAAAAATATTGGTACAATGTTGAAAATACTCATATAGGACTTTGCAGAATTTAATAGTCGATTATCTTATTCAGAGTCACTAATAGCGTGTTTCTTGGAGTCCTTTTCAGAGTCAGTTATGGATACTATTTTCCTGAAAATTGTGAAATTGTGTTCTTTGGAAATTAGCTTATTGATTCTCTTCATTTGGTGGGTTACTTTTTGAGAACGCTGGTTTCTTAATGGTTCCTAACTCTGTTCAAACAGTGCGGACTGGTGACTGAGATTAGAATTAGCTTGGGAATAAAGTCAAGCTTTACAGATTGAACAACTTTGAAATTTCCATAAAACTCTCAAATGTTTTGAAAACAAAGTTGTCTCGAGTAGCAAGAGTTTCCATTTGTTTTTGTCACTTGGAAAATGCAGCAGATAAAGCCCAAGCTAGGAAGCAATTAAATGTTTTACTGCCAGATGAAAGAAGGAAAGCCTAAATCCTGATGGTTTTCATCCTCCAGGATGAGGGGTTCACTTTACAGGACCTCTTAGAAAGGAAAAGTTTGCTTGGTGAGGCTAGATCCTGCTGTCTTGTTTGGTCTTTCCAGAAACCGGTCTGTTCTCCATATCCAAACCTGCGGAGCTTCTGCAATGAGTCCTGGTGGGAGCGCATGTGTTTTCATCTCGCTCCAACTCAGCTGAAGTTACGGAAGGGTTTTTTGGAGATGAAGGATAGCAATAGCAAGGGATCGTACAAGACGTATGTGTGACCAAGTCTGAATTGACACAGCCCTTGTTTGTTTGTTTATTCTGTACTTTCTTACATAAAGATGCTGCTAAAAGGGATGTTTTGTACACATTTTGGTGATGTATATATTGTGTCAAAGACTGCAACAAATATGAGTCATGTAAATGAAATGCCGAATTTATCAGTGATTCAGGAAATCTGCATCATTCTTGTGCTTCAAGGGTTACAAGTCAAGCAGTTTTTAGCAAGCTGCTAATCTGCTATGCTTGCTATATAGTTATAGTTGCTTGCTATCCCAGGAGTTTCCGGCAAATGCTCATACAATCTGATTAACATGGTTCACATACAAAGGGCGCTGGCCTGGGGACTACCACATCTCATTAATGGAAATGAATTTTTCATGCCATGGCTGCTATGTCTGTGTGTTATGACTTTCATTTCTTTTTCAATTTCTGTCTTTTTTTCTGTTTTGGTTTTTTCAGCTTATTTTATTTTATTCTATTTTTATTTTTAAGCAGGAGTGTTTGTATGAATTTTAACAACTGGTTGTATTACAGGTTTGATGGTTTTTTATTTTTGCATACGGATGCTATTTTTACTAAGAAACAGATGTAGCAGCAGCAGCAAAAAAAGGAGAGAAATGGCAAACCTTTGTGTTCATATTGAGCCCTTTAGCTCTGATTGAATACTTGATGAGTCCAGTTTAAGGATGAGGTGACTCGATCTGTTCTTGGCAGCAGCCCTGCTTTGAGTGGGAGGTTGGAGCAGGTGACCTCTGGAGGTCCCTGCCAGCCAAAATTTCTGTGGTTCTGTGAATTGTCAACTTTTCAGTATAACTTCCCAGAATTAAGAGAATTAGTGTAATTGATGTATCATCCCATCTTTTTAAGAAGCTGTAACATCTACTGTGACATGAATAGCGTTCTGTTTTATAGCTGAAAGCAGGAAAGAGAGGGCTTAGTCTTCTGTCAAAGCTGTTGCTTGGAGTCATTTTGGATTAATATTGCTTTTTAAAGGAAATTGGAGAGAAGTAGTAGTCCCTATTTGCTGGTAAGCAAAGTATGCTCAGTGACTGGTCATCCACAGCTGCTGTTCTGTGGCATTTGCTATTATTAGTTGTCTTGTACAAGAATGTGTACCTGAATGTGGGTATCCAGCATCTTAAAAGATCATCAAGACACGTTTAGCTGATGGTATAGAGCTGAATTAGCACAAACCATCGGTCCTTCTGTTCATGCACAATTCCTGCTTTAGATAGGAAGTGCTGAAATGCCCCTAAGCATCAATTATATAGTTTATAGCATACTTTAACTCAGTATACCAAGCTGTATGTTTCTTGAATACATCCTCTTAGTTCTTGTCGTAATGCACACTTTGCTTATCTTCAATCGCTAATGTCTCTAAAGCAAAAAGTACTACAGCGTAAACAAGTTAAGCTCTAATAGCTATGCACAAACCCTGGCCTAGTCTGAAAGAACAAGAAGGTTTATTCAAAGTTTTTCCTTTAAAGCAGCTCATCTGTTTATTTTAGATTGTGAAGTATGTATTGTGCTCCTAAGGCTGCTCTGTTCATGCTTAAGAAGTATGATATTTATTTACTTTTTAAGAAATTATTGCTTAAGAAATTAGTACGGACAAACTATTAATAAGAACTGCTCAGAGTTCAGCCTAATAGCAGTCTGTGATAAATTCTGCATATAGAAAAGTTTAACTGTCAGCTTGTAGGTGTCAAAAGCACCTATAGCAGGCTGAGATGGACAACTGAGAATTGAGGTAGTCTTTAGGATAATGGACTTCTCTAGTTTATTTAATGTAATACCCTCATCTTCGTACACCTCAGCAAGGATGAGAGATTTCTGTAAGTGATGATTGGGAGTCCATCAGAGGCTGAACATAAAACCATAGGCTAAGCAGCTGTGCCTCTTCTCCCAAGGCTGTGGTCACAGTTGGGTAGGACTTGGCTGAAGAAGCATCAGATCTGGCTGCTCTTTGTGATGCTAATTCCGTAAGGGCTGACATGAAAGTGTAAAATTCTCCTGGGAAGCTACTGAAACCATATATATTACTGCTGTATAGAGCTTTACATATAGACGTACTTCATCACAGATCTGAAATGTGTTGCAGAGTGAGTGATACTCAACTAAAGGAACAAATCAGTTTTTAATTTGATATACTTCCACAATGAACTCAATGCTGGCTGATGTGGAAAGGCGGTGTCAAGAGTGGCAGAGCTGCCTGACAGATATGTATGCGGATGAAGCGGCAGAAGGAAGGGATGCTTCCTTTGATTTTTATCCCTGGAAATCCACTGAGGATTCCTCTGTTGACCTGAACTAACGCATCTTGGATTTTCTTTTAAAGAGAAATCATAAACTCATTTCAGCATGTAGATATTGGCAGATTCAGGATGCTGAATGTCACACCGTGTTGACTATGTGTGAAATAACGTGTTGTGATAAATTCACAGGAATTGTACACCATGCAAAATTACACCTCCAGGCAGACTCAAATGACCATACTCTGACATTTCTCAAACTTGACAGCTTATTTCAGTGGAGATTTATTAAAAAAAGGTCAAAGGACACCAAACATATTACTGCTTCTCTCTTCGCCTATAGCTATAGCAACACTAAATCTTCTAATATTACATCTTACGGCAAATTAAGGTTTCCTCGTTTAGGTCCTAGAAACAGGAGTAATGGCTTGAAGGTTTCATGACCACAATATGCAGAAACAACCTTGCATTGTACCTATCATACATGGGGCTGCTGCAGCTTAATGGCTTCAGCGAATGTCCCCTTGCCTTGCCAGGAGCCGAATCAGGACCGATAACGCGTGAATAGCTCGATTGCCTTCTGACAGGAGTCTGGAGCGTCGGTGTGCCTCGGCATGTGTATACGGGTATATAAATGTGCTTTCATAAACATGTTCCCATCCTGGGTTGCAATAGCGGTTGCCGTGGCAACATCACTCTGTGTACTTGAGCTTTAACATTCAAGAGTTCACCCAGAAAATAAATTTGGCGTGATTATGAAGTAAACTTGCTTGTTTTCTGAATTCTTTGGATACAGATCGTTGAAAAAAGCAGAAAATTATGTTACTGCCTTACTGTGTTTTCTGCTATAAACGATGCACAGAATCATTAAAGCTGTCATCCATCAAAATATAGTAAAATTCCAATAAAGCTAAATTGTAAATGTTGCCATCTTCTGCTCCATAATATTTTATTTTTAAGGGCTCTATGTCATTGCTGAAATTGATAAAACTCAATAAAACCCCACTGAGCAAGAAATGAAAAAAAAAAAATTTCTATAGAATGTACTCTGAAATAATGATTTTTTTATTTTTTTTTTAAGTACTGACCTATTTTTCTACAGCAAGTTAGAAGGCCACAGGATAGTGACAATAGAAACACTTGATTTGTGTGTATCAGTATTTTAAATATATTATTTAAAAGCTGGTTTTATCCAAAAAATTATTCTTGACATGAGACATTAGGGCTTCATATGTCACGTGTATCTCTGATTTCCGTGTGAAATCTTAATAATAGGAAGGTTTGTCTTCTGTAACCAGGTAAGTTTGCGAAATTCATCCTAAGCTCTGAAAACCAGCCTAGATAATTTGATCTTGCGAATCACCAGGAGTAGCAGGGAGTTTGCAGGTGAAGTCCATTCTGCTCTTCCCCCATGCCTCTGTCAGATCTGGTCTCTTCAACAGAAGCCATAGAACCAGGGTTTTGAGAGTATTTGCCATCTCCAGCTGGAGCCCTAGCTCTTCTATGGGAACAGAAGTTGTGCACAGGTCAGTCACACGTGCAGGTTCTATAGAGGAAACCTCTGTCTGTAAATCTATTCTTTTTAAAACCAGATTTGAAATTTCGTCTCTTTTTAAATTGCCTTCTCTCATGTATGCTCATTTATATATCTGAGATCATTCTGCTTGGAGATGACATGTCCTAAAGTGTCCAAGTTGCTTAAGAGCTGGCTTTCTTGTAGACGGGATGTGAAAGCAACTTATTGTCTGCAATCTACATTTTTACCGAAACTTGGTCTTGGGTCCTGAGCGTGTCTCACGCTTGCAGGTCTGCTGCCTGTTGTGTCCTTTTATCAGGGGGTAGATCCCTTCAGGGTTTAAACTGAAATTGCAGGGCTGACTCATGTCCATCTCATTTTTGGACTAGACTAAGGCTAGATAATCTTGTATCCCAACTGCTCCTGAGTCATCAGTTTGGGTTTTGGGTGTTGTTTTTTTTTTTTTTTTCCCCACAGCAGAATGTGTTAATATTTTCATTGCTAGATTCTGGCAATGATTGTTAAAAAGCAGGAATGGAGTCTACGTTCACATTGAGGCCAGATTCCTGTTTGTAGCTCATCCATAAAAGTGACCTTTTGGGGTTTTTTGTTTTGGTTTGGTTTTGTTTTGTTTAAAAAAGACATGGTTGAAATCATGTAGTATTTTGTAATATTGTTTTGCACCTTTTGAAGTATAGTAGGCTCCCATTAGCACAGTTTCTTAGAGTGTAGTAGCTTGCAAGTGTACAGTTTGCAAATTTTTAAAGTTAAAATCACTTATTTTTTTTACAATAATTTAAATGTGATTGACTGTAATTAACGAGAAAAAAAGAGATTGGGGGGGAGGGGGGGGGGGTCAAAGTGAATTGTGCCCAAATCAAAGACTGGCAATGTAAAAATTTCCAAAGCAGAAATGAGTCATATAAAATTAACTTTTTTAAGAATTGCTAGGGCCTGTTATTGCAGCTATTGCTGTCAGCATTTTCAAGTTAAACACCATTTACAATAATTTTATTTCACATCAAATTCAACTATAAGCTTAAATGCAAATGCCCCAATAATAGGTTTTGTCTTGGTAAAGCTTTATGTTTTATTTCTTTCAGAGGCAATTATAATGTCTGGGGAAATGTAATGCAAAATATATTATTGATGAAACCTTGAATTTGGAAAAAATACATATGCAGGCAAACTGAATATTAGGTTAGTATACAGGCAGTTGGTATGAGGAGAGATGGGAAAATGCAAAGATTAACGTGTTCAAAGAGCAGTTTTGGGTGGGTTTTCGCGGGAAGAGGTGGTTGCTGCTGACCATCCCAAATCCCACTGGGCGTGAGGGGCAGAGGAGTTCAACAGCTGGCTTCAGCCAGGATCCAGCGGTGGCTGCGGTTTAAACCAAACTATGGCAAGGACCGGCAGAAACACACGGCGAAAAGGTCTTTTGCAGGAAACGTATTCTTATGTTTTACAACCGCATCCCTTCTGAATGCGTTTTGTTTGCCGTAATTGTATCGTGTCTCCAAGTCCCTGAAATCCAAAGCAGGGATAAGAACTCCAGTGCTTTTTTTCTGAGGGACCCTTGGTGTCAGGTAGGCTTTCCCCCCCATCAGCTATCGTGATTCCCTGGGGAAGCCAAGGAAGAGACGCTGCAGCCGAGTGGCAGCTCCATTAGCAGGGAAAGGAGGAGCGAGGGGCTTTGGGACGGCGGTGGGGAGGGACAGCGTTGCTCTGGAGGAGCAGAGCCTGGTGTGCTGGGGATGGGGTTGGACAGGAGCTCAGGCAGGGGTGTGGGAAGGTAAATGGCAGGGAGGTGGTTGGGGCAGGAGAGGCTAGGTGGTGGGGCTGTGACCTAGTGCAGATGAACAAAGAGGTAGGATGTCATTTCTTCCCCTTATACCTAGTTTAAGAAATACACAACACATACCTCGTAGCGCTGGGAGTCCTGTTTCTCCATCTACTTTTTTGCTTTTAGAAACATTACAATGCTATCCAACGCCCTTCCCAAGGAGAACAGTGGGATCTGAGTGTTGAGCCTAAAGGAAAGATGAGTGATTAATTCATGGACTAAAGAACCGGTGTGTGTGGGGCTTCTCCCACCTTGTTTGAGACCTGTTGTTCTGATGTTTGCAAGTGAGTACGGTAAAGACTGAGCAGCTAGAAAACTGAGCTGTTACCCACCCAAACTGGAGGGACAAGCTGTTCTGAAACTGGAAGCAAAGCAAAGTCAGCAGCCCAGCACATACCACAAGAAGTGCATAGGCTCTGTAACAGAGTCATTTATAGTGATCTGATTACGCTGCAGTTTTAATAAACCTCCTAGGTAGGCTATGCATATATCACTGATGCTGTTAGCTACTATAAGTTCAGTAAATATTTCTGAGTTTTGTTTCAGGCAAATAGGTGTTTGCAAACTAAGCATGTCTGAGGATGGAAAAGATCTATGTTACTAATACATGCCCAGCGTATTAGAGACCAGCTGGGTCTGCCTCATTGTTATGGGATAGTTGTCTGCTTGGTGAGAAGGAGCTTCCTAGCAATTCTTCTTGTTCTGAGCCCCAGGCCTTCAAAGGTTCTGAAAAGGCAGCAGGCAAATACATACGTGTGTACCTATGCACACCTGGATGGCCCAGGATATTCTAGCTCAAGCAACTGACGCATTTGATCACTGCTTTGACAGGCAAGTTAACTCTCGCTTCCAACCAGACTTCACTGTGTGCAAGTCTTATCAATCGAGGTGCATTTTATAGACCCTGTTCTTGTCATGTAGTCGTCCTTTGTGTTAATATTAATGGTATCCTGGTCCGCATGGCTGTCTGTGATATAATAAAATTGGTGAGAGATTTTGAAGAAGTTAAATATTCTACATCGCTCACATATGCCAAAAAGTACTTTTTAGTGTTAAGTGAAGATACAAGTTGGACTCAACTTACCTGTGTTCTACACACCTTCATTCTCAAGTCTGATCTCTCTGTTCTGTCTTCTGCTACAACACTGCACGTTCTTCCAGATTGTGTTTGTCTTGAGTCAGCTAGTGAAATGTGAACAACTGGAAAGTTTTGTCATTTGTTTTTATATGACGGTTGTGCGGAGTGACAAGGAGCTTAATTGTCCTACTGTAACTGAACTGGTTGCCAAGTCCATATCCCAAACGTGAGGGAAGGGAAAAATCATTACTGCAGAAAATTAAGGAAGTGATGACGGAAATATCACATTATTCTTTGAATTACAGTGTAATGTAATGCCGCTGTTGACAAAGGCATCATAATCTCTTCTGCAAAGAACTTTTGTCAGGTATTTATAACCCTGAAGAAGTTTGTCTAGGCTTGAAACTTGGCATCATCTCATCTAACAAAGTACTAAATTGTTGTCATATACACTTTAAAGACTTGTATGTGTGGTGGGTGTTGATTTCCATGATAAGTACAGCTATTTGCCCTTCAAACAGGTGACAATATCTGCTTTGGGGGTTTGCCTAGACACAAAAAGATTACAAGGACTTAAAGCAAAAGTACTCTGTATAGAAGATACCGAGAAGAAAATAAAAATTAAAGAACCTTTAAAAATGAGATTAGCCAACAACCCTGGATTTCTGGTTTTATGGCTATACAAAGAGGCCGCGATGCCTCCAGTGCAATTTCTGGGTAAAACCTGCCTTTTCAGTAATGAACACTAAGTGGCCCAAGAAGGCGTTTGCTATGGGCAGCGTGTTAACACTTGCCACTCTTTCTTCTGTGAATGAGCCTGCTAATCGTCTCAGCTATTTATGAACTGGATTTAACAACTACAGCGCCAGTCACAAAGAATTAACTGTTATATATATTCATAGTGGTCTTCCCTTGTAGGTTTCATAAAATGTTTGTATAAGCTGACCTTTCTGTTGTGGAGGTATTAGAGAGTGGCAGTGATGCAGATGCAACGCCTTTCATGTAGTCCCTATTATATAGTTTTCAAAGGCTTCATTGATAAGGGATTCAAGCAGGAAAGCTATCACAAAAAAAGTTTCTGATTGTTTCATAACAAGATGTACCCATCAGAAGCATTATTTTTAAGATGAAAGAACAGGTAGATAGTTTTGAAATGGGCTCATTAAGGCAATAATGATCCGATAAAGCTGACTCTCCTGATTTCTTGTGTACAGTCAATTGAAAGGATATTTAGTATTGAACTGATAGCTCCCTATAAACATTCTCCCCACAAATAAATGGAAGTATAGAAATGCACATCAACTTTATTGGTCGTCAGCTTGCCTCTGTCCAGTATTGCGGAGTTTATGATCCTCTTTGCTGTCCCTATAGAATGGCTTTAAAGCTCACTCAGTGCACATTCAGACTTCTGGCATTTTGCAGTTGCTCTTTTATCTTTATAATAAAACATGTATTTAACAACAATTAAACGTTGAAACAGCTTGCTGGCAGATGGGATGGATTTTCTATCTCCTGAAGTTTTCGAAAGTGTCTTTCAAAAATGTGTTCATTTTATGGTCTGTTACAGAGAAGACTGAACTAGAGTATCATAGTGTTTTTTCTTGACTTTGTAGTTTATCCATATTTCTATTGTCTATTTTTTTTTTGTTATTCTCCATGTAGTGTTTATCCCTCTAATTCCTACCTAAAATTACATTTGATACATAATCTTTAAGTCACGCCTACTTCCTTAACCAGCCAAATACTAAACAGAACTGGTAATATAGATTACCTGGTACAAATGACTTGTGCCTTGAGAACCCCTTCCTAAAATCGCTGTTGGCATGGTTAAATATGTGGGCCCTAATCTCAGGTACTTCGTGGTAACTTGTGTTGTGTTCTTACACTCAAATAATGAACTTAGCAATAATAGTAGAAAAAGTGAAGATGTTAACTGTGGCTACTCTTGCATTCTTTGCATTCTAACTAAAGTGAAGGACACGTGTTGCTAAGAAGATCCCATACTCCAAAGACTGGTCTCAAATATAAAACTGAATTGAATATTGATTTTTATTTTAGTTTGTTTAGTTGTTTGGTTTTTTTTCCTGGAGTGAGGTAACTGGTTTTGGTGCTTTGTCTCAAAATTGAATTGCTGAGATACTAAGCTGTGGAATGTGGTTGCTACTCATCTGCGGTAACAACCATTTGAAGAAATTTCATAGGAATTTTTATTATGCGCTTATGTGTACATTTAAATAACCTTTATTAATACAGTCCATTGAACAATAACATACGTTTTTAAAATGACATAGAGAAAACTTAACTACCACAGATATGCAATGATCAACGTTTATAAACTCAGCAAGATGAATATTTGCTGTGCAACTGCATCTGAAAAACTGCCTTAATTCCTGTTCTATGGGTAATACTGTAGTAATCTGGTAAGGGTTTATTTATTTGGCTAAAGCAGTTTGTTAAATGACTGTAGTAATTCTAGAGTCAAAATTATGTATTTATGGAATACAGTAGTGATTTGTTTTGCTTTTAAAGGACAAAACACTTGCCTTTAATTTCTAATAAAAAGCAGTATGAAATGGAGTCGGAAAGATGAGGTTGTTGGGCAGCTGTTATTATCTAGTAGTGACCTCTGTCATTGATGGTTTGCAAATTAATCCCTCCACCAAGAGGAGGAGATAGAGTGAAAGGGCAGATAAACAATTTGAAAATTAGTTAGCTCAAATTTCCAGAGGATATTAATAGAGTCACTTGATGTCCAGTTGGTGCTTGGTAAGAAGCTTAGCTCACCAGGGATCGGTTCTGGGGCTGACATTATTTAAATATCTTCCTTAACAACCTGGACGAGGAGACAGCATGCTCCCTTGAGATATCTCGAGGTGATGCACAACGGCAGGGGAAGAGGTTGACCTGCTGGATTGTAGCGCTGCAGTTCAGAGGGACCTTCACAAACCTGAGGGCTGCGCTAACAGAAAGTCTGTAAAGTTCAGCCAGAACGGCTTTGCAGGCTAAGCTATTTGTTGACTCAACTGGAATTTAGAGACTTAATATTTGTTACCATTATTTAAATCAATAATGCAGATTTTCATGCTAATTTAAGGTGCTTTAGTTTAGCTCGTGCTGAAGTCTGTTGCTTCCACTACATATAGAAGAATTTGGACTGCAGGTGGTGAATTGGTTTGCCAAGTGTGTACAATAGCTACACTTGAAATGTATACCTCAAGTATGGGCTTTCTTGACTGTTCCTAGACTGCCTGACGCTTACAGGCGAGGGATATTTATATGACTGTACAAGGAAATAGGATCTGTAAATTGGTATTGTATAGAGCAGGATAGTCTTTTAGTGGACAATGGGCTGTTTCATTATATTAATGCTTTCTAACAGTTTGCTCTCTTCAGAGAGCTTCAAAAAGCTAAATTCTACTTTGCCGTTAGAGTAGGTTCATCTATTATGTGGTCTCAATAATGCTATCTGGAGGTAAGTCTTAGAGAAAGAAAATGCCTTAAAATGTAAAAATGGAGGGATAATGTACTGTTGTAGGTGTCAGTCCAATATCCATCATTGTGAGAGGTTTAATATCTTTATCTTCATTTTATTCTAATTGATGAGTGAGTCTGATGTTTGAAAAGCCCTACATTACAGATGCTTATGTGATGGAACAGCTATTGTCAAAGTGTGGAGGAAAACGGCACCCTATTGTTGCAGTCTGTTAAAAATGATTTGTTGAAAATTGACTTTGAATGTTTGTATTGGAGGTCAGAGTTCCCTTTAGAGGGCTCGTACTTCCATAGAAATATCTTGAAGTGCCACAGATATGCCTTGCTATTAAAGGAATGATTTTGATATAAATACTTACCTGGCAGTGCTTTTGATTCATTAAAATGGGAAAAATAAGTGGAGCAAAACAGCTGGGACAATTTCTGAGTAAATTCATCAGTCATTCAGGAACTATGCATTTAAAATACCTATAAATAATAGAATGCTCCATCTAAATGGAAGCTTTTTATTGATGTGTAAGTACAGTGTCACCCTGAAATTTCTTTTTTAACTTGTCATTTCCTTGTGTTTAGAATCAGATCAGCCAAGTTATATTATTTCTACTTTTTCAACTTTATTTTAACAGCGTTATTTCGTATGGTGTGTGAAATGAAATTGATACACACAGTTCTTAAGCTTTAAAATTACTTTCAGGTAATAAATAATTGTTTTGGAAACTCTGTGCCTTCACTCAATTTTTTTTAATATTATCTTGGGGACTGACAAAATAATAGGATAACTTTTGTGTTTTGCCATTGGCACTTGTAAATTCCCTTTATTCATATACTTACAATATATTACATTCCCTTAAATAGCTTCTTTCCCCTCTGACGGTGTTCATGGAACTGCTGATCTCCTACAGAAGAAGACAGGACGGTGGAAACAGGGAGAGTGAAATACTGAGAACCCCTTTTTTGCTTTTTATTGTATATGTTTAGTTCTCCTAGGTTTACAAAGAATAAATAAATTGTTTATGTATACATAAGGAAACAAACACTTAGGGTTTTTTTTAAATTTTGTTTTAATAGATAAAAAGATGGCTTATCACAAAGTGAATGCAGACCAGAGAGCTCAGGGGCACTCTCCGTACCTTGATAACGATGAGCTTCAAGCCACAGCGCTGGAACTGGAATGGGACATGGAAAAAGAGCTGGAGGAGCCTGGCTTTGACCATTTCCGACTGGATGGTGCGATCCAGCATCACCTGGGAAACTCCCAGAGCCCTGACCTTGATCTCGAGCCCATCCAGCCTTCATCTTCTCCAAAGGGAAGATTCCAGCGCCTTCAGGAAGACCCTGACTATGTCTCACACTATACAAGACAGGCACCAAAGAGCAACCGCTGCAGTTTTTTTCAGATACTGAAAGTATTTTGCACTGCTTTGATTTTATTTATTTTTGGAATTGTGATAGGATATTACGCACGCAAGAAATGCCCTTCTTCCCCAACATCTCAAGAACCGAATAACCCTCATATCTACCATGAAATTCTCAAGGAAATCAAAGCTGAAAATATTCAACAGATTTACAGGTATGTACCTTGACATCTTTTTGTCTAAATACTAGGAGCCAATGTTAAGACCTTTTGGGTTTTCTTTTATGTGGAATCTTATTTACAAGCCTTGACTTTTTCTTCGTGTTCAGTTCTCTCATGATGCTTGGGAAGCTTTCATAAACGTATATGAAACTAGAGTAATTTTTAACAGTGTGGATTTGTGTTAATCCTTATAGTTTTTGCTTTAATGATGTTCTATTGCTAAATATATTAATATTAGCTTTAATGTATTTCAATTGAAAAATATAGATAATTCAAAGTGAATAGAAATACAGACGATAGACTAACTGTCCTAGATCCAGTCGATTGTCAGATAACATTGTTGAAAAGCAAGATTTTAGATGGCGTTTTGTAACATTTGGTGCTTTAAGAAATCCCTATGTAGTCTCTGGCAAATAAGTGAATCCTGGCTTTTATTTTTCAATCTATACAGTGAAGTAAACCTTTAGTCTGCATGGGTTTGTGATGGAAAAATTGACCTCTGAAATTATTATTTTTTTTTTCTGTAGTACCTGTTTTATGAATATAAAATGTTGTAGAATATCTACTGACTGGGTTTGATTTTAATTTTTTTTCCCATGTGGAATCTTTTCACTGCTTTGAGAGTTTATATTACACGTTCGTATCAGAGTATAATCACTCTTCTGTAGCAGTGAATGTGGAAGAAACTAGGTTTTCCTGCCAACTTTTGAAAGTTATTTCTGTATGAGGGGGGAGATGAGCTTATTTCTGGCTTCTGGAACTGCAAGTTCCTTTTTCATGATAAAGGAAGCGCATTGCAGATTTTTTGATCAGTACCAGTTCAGCAGCAGCAGACCTTAACATACCTGAGGTTAGAAAGGACTGATGTCATGGACATCCAAAGAGTTGTTCTTGCGTAGATCAGAAATACGTTGAAAGTAACCACGGAATTCTTCTAACATAATTTGTCTTTTATTATATTTGCTAAATCAAGCCTAAAATCCTGAAGCAGTTAGTGCCATGTTTTGAGCCAACACTGTTACTAAAGTCAAGGGAAAAAAATAGATGTGAAGGATTTCGTGTCAGTTTTCACGTCATGAACTGTCTCTACTTTATACAAATTTAATTATTTTCATAATGGGAAAGGGTATAGGTGATGAAAAATGTTGATTCTGAATGGTAAAAAATAAACGTCTTTTCAGAGTAAATTGAACAGAGTTCTGTCATTAGGCTTGGTCATGAACAAAGTACTGCAATAAGCTAAGCCCTACTGATTGGATATTACACAAATCACAGCAAATTGCAGAGAAGTCTGTCAGTCTCAGGATAATACTCCAAAACTTTGTGTTTGGGGACTGGGAATTGCTTGCTATTTTATTATTTCAAAGGGTGTTTAAAACCCTTCCTTTTCAAACTCTTCTTCACTTTTCAAACTATTTCAGCTAGCTATTAGGTTATTAGTGAGAATCTGGACTTTAGGTAAAATGAAGTATATGAATACTTTGGAACTTAAAAAACTTACGTAGTCGCTATCCTTTAACTAACATAATTCTTAGCATTTGGTAATTTTTTTCTACGTAATAGCATGTTTTCAACAAATGTGGTCAAGCATTAATTCAGCTACCTATTGATTCTGTATATAAATATATAACCAGTGCTTTTAGTATACCACATTATCCAAAAGATTTTTCTTCACCCAACTTTTTGATCTGAGACATTCTTTATCCCATGTTGTGTTAAGTTGCTTTCCCTCAACATCTGTTTGGCAAGAGTCAGAGTTACTGCAATGAAACCTGCGTATATGTAGTCCCACAAATATAGAGCACGCAACATATGTTGCTTGGGAAAAAAAAGGCCCAAACCTGACAAAATCAATATATGTTATTGTAAGACTTCTTTCAATATAATGTACTTTGAGTTACTAGGAATAAGTGGCAGCTGCTTAGCTTGCAATTTCTAAATGTTACTGAGAATGACATTAATTTAATTTCCTTAGCTTACTACTTCGATCAGACTCAGTAATGGTGAGGGATTTTGCTAACAGTCCTGATAAGGGACTTAGGAGAAAAAAAATATGTATAAAAAACAGAGCAGTGCCAATCATATCGCCCAAGCAGACATCACCTTAGTGTGCTTGGAGGTCTGGAGTGGGAGCTTCCTATTGGGATGAAATCTGCTGTGGTCAGGTGAAGCTTTGAGGATTGGGACCCTCTGGGCTTCTGAAGAGGTTGCAGAGGTGCACCAGGGAACTTGTGTTGATTTTGTTGGGATTTGGACCGGATTCTGTGCGAGTCGAATGAAGCCTCTCTACCAATCTGTGTTAGGAATGAAGAATCATGTAGGATAACAGCGGTTTGTCTGCTCGGGTTGCTGAAATGGGGGATGCAGGTGTTCCTGTCCAGCTTCTCCATTGGAGGCTCTTGGTGAGAGCTTGTGTGTCGCTCTTCTGTCAATCCCATACTGGCTGTCTACATCAGCCAGGTCTGTGTTAAGTATTTTTCCCAGCAGACATACTAGAAAAGATTAGGTAAGAAAAGTAATTGTGCTGGCTTGCATTCCTTCAACTTTGCACCTTGCTTCCCATGAAATGTCAATGCTACAGAAATTCAGTGCAGTTTAGCACGGTTGTAATTACTGGCCTTGGTCAAGTTGCCTAATTAATGATACAGCCTAAGTAAAGATTATCTCTGTAAGCCTTTTTGAACATCTCCCCTCACCCCCTGTAGGGAAGCGCTTACAGTTTTGACGATAAAAAGTAGAAATCATTTTACTCCTGATGTTTCAGAGGTTTCAAGAGGACTTAAGTTGTCCAAGGTGCCTGAAAAGGGAGAAGGCAGTCACCACAAAAAAATGAAGACTTTTCCTTACCCTGCACGATGCATTTTACATGCTGACAAAAATTAGGATAAATATTGTTAATAGTATTCAATCAGTAAATCTAGCATTTTCGGAGTGTGAAAACTAACTTTGCTCAGAGAAGCAACCTGTTCCATAGTACGAGCAGAGTCAGAACTGGTAAAACCAGACATAATTCTGCAAACATCACTGAGCTGATAGGAATCTAGTAGTAGTAGATCTCTTTGTGCCATGAATATGACTTCTTTTTGGTTTTATTTTGGAAGATATATGAAAAGGTTTTAGTTCATGTTTGGTGTAACTTAGCTCCCACAAGCCTTCAGGGTGAATATGAAAAGGGGATAAATCCCACATCCAAAAGAGATCAAATAGAATTCGAGATACAGAATACCTTGGGCGCTGTTTAAAATTATATTTGTAACCAGCAGAACTTACTAGGGCAACACAGGTGGACAAACCTGGTAAAATTTGTAGGCTGAAAGTAGGCTATCTCCTGCGACAGCTAGGTTGAGACTCCATGGCAAGACTGAGTTGTCGGAGCCGTTTTAGAGTGTGTCAAGAGGGCATAGCTGGAGAGTAGTCATCTGTGCTTTGAGTCCGCGGTCTTGCTCCCTGAGGAATGTGTCTGCAGCTGCGAAATATAATCGTTAGAATAGGAAAAGTCCTGTTTTCAAAAGTGATGAATGCATTTAGATGTGGAAGTCTCTAAAGTTTATAATAAATGCTTAAGGTCATAAGAGGCAGACTTTCAAAAATACAGAAACACCCAACGATTTTGCTAAGCACACTGTTGAATTCTCAAAAGTAAACGAGCCCAATTTTCAATGAAAACTGACTTTTTAAAGCTACTTCTTAAAACGGGATTCAGATTTCTAATACCACTTAAGTGCTTTTGAAAATGCAGCTGTTTTTTCCTTCTTGCTGTGTGAAAAAAGGGGGTTGCTAAAGAAGTGTATCTTTATCCTGTTGCTGTGCATCTACCAGATGCAGATTAGCTATCCAATGGTCATTACCACATAATTGAATTATTTGCAGCAGATTTGTGTTTATAATGAGTGGATTGATTATTTGTTTTGTTTTGGTTTTTTATGTTTTTTTTCTCCTCCTTCCCCAAATTAAAGATGAGTGTGCCATTTGTGCTGTGTAGTGTCCCCTCTGCCTCTTGGGTGATTTGTTTCTTGCCCTACCTTCAGGAAGAAGACAAGGGAAAAAATCTGAGATGCCCTGGTCTGGAGTTAGAGGGAGCGTTGTCACTGACTTCAAGGTTACTGTCACTAGCTGCCAAGATTTTGGTCATCATATATGTTGCTAAGCTTTTATATTTTAGAAGGGTAAACATTTGAGTTTTGTGCAAACTGAACTTTGGTGAGTGTTTTCACTTAAGGTTTGAGTTGAATGTTATTAACGAAATCTAAAGGGACAAGGCAATGAAAGCATAGAAAGTAGCAGAAATAGTCTCGTCAAAGACCCCTAAGATTATAATAACTACTGCTATCCAGTTTGGCATTTTTTTCTTAAAGAAAATATTTTGTGTTGCATTTTTAACAGTGCCGAGCATTTCAACAGGGGAAATACAAAAGGTGGTATTTTTATTTTATATGAAATTATTTTAATTTTGTTGCTCCAAAACCAGATAAAAATGAAACAATCCTAATTTGTTTGGAAATTGCGGGGCTATGATAATTTTTTTAGGAATTTGTAATTTTGGCGTTGACTCTTGTAAATCAAGCCGATAAACAAAGATTCACGTCGAATAATAAGGGTAAAGAAAAATGGACATTTGTGTTGATGTCAATGATAACTCTAGCTATACCTTTTTTGTCAGATTAGTTAATTCTCTCAAACATTATTTTTAAAATTCTTATAGCCTTATTCTGCTTTACTCTGTAATTCCTTTCAACAGTCATACATCCTGGTTACTGTCAGATTCACAGTCCTCTTGGATACATTTTTCCATGATTAAGACTGGGTTGGGGGCCAGAGATGGAAGAGTCTTTGCTTTGCTCTTCATCCAGTCTAGAGCAGCTCCTATATTTCAACTCTGCTTTTCATCCTGTATAGTCTGACTCAAACGCTTTCTTCACTATCATTTTTTTTTTCCCCCTCGAGCAATAGGGAGGTTTAAATCCCTTCGTAATACATCTAGTTGTAACTAACTGTCCTTTGGAGGCATATCTGTTCCTTCTTCCAGCTGGCAATATCGCCTGCAGAATCTCCCAAATCCATCTCTAGCAAGAATTGATTTGTCACTGGTGCCTGATGCCATCCATAACTTAAGCTTAATTCTTCAAAGGGCTTTGGGAGAGTAGGCAGCAGCAGCTCTCCTATGCGGTCATGGCCAAAGAAACAAAAGTGCCTACGCAGTGAGAAAAGGAGTTTACTTGTTTTTTCTGAAAGTGAACTGAGATACTTCCATACCCAAGTGTTTCTTGTCCCTGATCGGTTATAATCAGTACTGCTAAAACCTTGGAGCTTCAAACCTTTTTATCAGGTAAAACCTGCGAAACACAGACCTGACGAGCAAAGAGAGCCTAGAACTTCTTGGAAAATTTCAGTTCTCGAGATTTGGACTGAATTAAATTTACAGGCTGCTGCTTGGCAAAATTGCCTTTGCTGTCCCAGGAATGAGAAATTATGGCAGGAGCAGAGCCTCTCCTTCTAAAGGAAGGGTATGAGGAGAGAAAGGAGGGCTCTGGTGACTGCTTCGCTTAGGAAAGACCCATTTTGTCCCTACTGCTGTTAACAGCTACTGTTAATTAATAGCTACGTACTGACATCTACGTGGCTGATGGTAGCAGTCTGCTGGCCTAGACCGCTGCTCACTTGTGATCTGAGCGGTTGTCTTTGTGTCCCCTGTACACAAGAAAATTCTGGTTTTTTTGTAATGCCAGCAGTTGAAAAATGCATTGCAAAAAGCAAATCTCAGTGGGAAGTCATCCTCTTCTTTCCTGTATATCAGTCTCAGATATCTATTGTATTGCCATAGAAGTATTAAAGTATATGCAAGTATTAAATGTATTTAGACTGAGTATGAAGTCCTTCCTGCTACATCGTCAGAAATGGATGTTGGTATGTTCCTGGGTAACTGGGAGCTAAGCGAGCTCTCTAGATTTATTTCATTCCCACACTCTGTGTAATCACTTGGGATTCTCTTTATTCACATGATAATTTTGAATGTGTATTTATAAGTACAAAGCCCCTTTTGAAAGGAGATAAGAGTAATGGCAAACTAGTGAAAGTTCCCACTTATCCTCCTGGTAGCTCCCCAGGGAAGAATGGCTCTGAGAGCATGAGGAGGTGTCTTTTGTGGAAGAAAGATGCCCTGTGTGACCTGAGCGGTATCTGTGGAACAGTGACTTGATAAATTTAGGCTCCAGATACCCACTTATGTCAAACACGATTTTTTTTTTTTTCTTTTTTAACCAAAAAAGAAATGATATCTGTACTTCAGAGGTGTTAATAGAAAGGCTTGTCTGGTTTATAGTTTTCTTTGGTTTCATTCAATTTGCCCCCCCCCTTTTTTTTCTTTTTAATAAGTTGCCAAATATAGCTCTTTCATTTGTTTTTCTATAGATGAAAGAAGGAAGCATTATATTGATACAATGCTTGACAAGGAAGTGTAACTTTGTTACTGTTAGGGTCAGTTACAGCATATGCTTATAAAATTCCTCTTCCTTTTTGAAAAATGTCTTAGCTTATGGTTTCCTTAACACTGAAGGGGACATGTTTCATGTTTCAAGTCCACTGTGTGGTTCACCGAGAACAATTTTTTCTCTCGGTTGATTATGTTTTTTAATGGTAACCATATAAATAAATTGATTTTTAGATGTTTGATTTGGGAAATCATTTACAGTAAAGTCTGATTTTTTGTATTATAGCTGTGTCCTTTGTAAACAAAGTACACAGCGTTGCCTTAAAATATTTTTTCTAAGCAATACACTGCTGTGATAATGAATTAGATCCAATAAGCTCTATTATGCCACATCAGCATAATAATTAGAGTCCCTTGATAAATTTCCTTATCTGTCACAGCCCATAAGAATGGCTTCTGTCTTACTGCTCCTTTGTCAAAACCAACATACAGTTCTGTGCTAGGGAAAATAGAAAAATCACAGTTGGGCCAACTTACCAGTTCAGAAACTCTTTAAAGACAAAAAATGTATTTTAGTTTGTCTTTGAGATGTAAGAAAGTAAAAGAGAGATTTCCAAACCTCTGAGACCTTCTCTCAAAAGAAGAGAAGCAGGAGGATTTGTGTGGTTTATGTGATGTCCTGGGTGGACATCATATGTCATCAGTGTGAAAACTGAGAATGAGGCTTTTGAGTATTTTCTTATAAACGTATCATTCCAGGAGGTGTATTTTGTGGAAAAGCAAAATGTATAGATAAGCTAATTGGGAATTTTTGAAGATCACCCCCCCCTCCCCCCCCCCCCTTAAATCTGCCAGGTTTTGTGGTACAGTGTCTGTTTCAGTGCAACATTCCTAGGCTCAGGGTGGCATTTTGAGAGGGGTAGATGGGGGACAGCTCAGTACTGCTGAGAGGTTACACAGCATGTAGGGGACTGAGGGTCACAGACCTGTTCTGCAGTAGGTGGAACAGGACCTGGCACCTGATCTTCTCCCATTGCAGTGCTTTCCTACGTGACATCTCCGTGTTGGTACAGGGCATCACATTTCTAAAAAAAAGTAACACTAGTTTTTGACAGGCTCCAGAGTATAAATGAATTTTGCTCTGATCACTTATTTTTGGATTGTGTAATCCTACTTATTTTAAAATTAAAGATTACCTTGCGGTAATTGCCTCAAACTCGTCGTAGCAGAACTGTGGTTCGGGTTTAGAGAGAGAACCAATTTCCATGGCCATTACCTATCTACCTCTTTACCATGACTGCTGAAAAGTGTGGGGCAATTTAGTCCCAATTAGAATAGCAATTCTGAATGGTGACAAGTACTGCTTTTCTTAATAGATGATGAAATGAGCTGGGTCAGCATAGATGAGAGAGTAATTTGCTTTTTAAAGGTCTGGCATACCTTGCTCCCGCCTGCTTGGGGTAACAGAGAGATCAGGGAGGGACTGATGATACCTCGAATTTTCCTGTTTGCTGGGCTACCCCAGGACATCTTGCTCTCCCCTTTGCCTGGGGCTGTTCGGAAGGCTTAAATTTTCAGGGGATTGTTTCTGTTTCAGCATGACAGACTGGAACAGATGGTGAAACAAGTATGGATTTTTAAAATCCATACCTCTTAAAAAACTTTTGGTGAGTGGTAGGCCCTGTACTTGACTTTACCTGAAAAAGAGAAATACTTAACTAGACATTTCTGAGCGATTCTGACATTAATGCTGGCTGAAAGGCAGTATTTAGAGGCAACAGACTTATTTACATTGCCATCTATCAGTTTTATAGATGTAAGCAAACCATATTTCTTCTAACAGAAAGAATCTGAGGGGAAAAAAAGCACACGGCCTGCCGACACGACAACCAGTTTTCATTTTCGGCCAATTGCTTCCAATGCGAAAGTACCAGAGGATACAGAAATTGGACAAAGTTGACCTTCACTGTCCAGTCCTCGCAACTCGACACAAGGAGAATCAGCAATTTTGGCTAGCGGTCCTAGGCACGTACCTATGAAGATACTGAAAAACCAACCTTCGAGAACAAAACCCCTTAACAATTTAATTAGTGGCACTAGATACGTCGACTATCTACTAATTACCTGAACAACTGCAAGAGTTTGCTCCTGCTGAGTTAACTGTATTGGCTCTCAACTTCTCAGCGATACAGCGTGCTCAGAGGGTGGCTGTTTTCTCTGAGGAGATTGTGGCACAGGGCATTGCAAAGAGTTCTCTTGTAAAATTTCTTAAGCACCAAACACTCGCAAATTCCTGTTTAGGATGCATCTCATCAGCAGAGTGTAAAACTGAAGTCTATTGGTACTCTTGAGATACGGCGTTAGAGTGCTGTAATTCCATGGTATGCTCTGCAACAATTAGCAATTAGTTTCCTGCCTGTACACATAAATCAAATTAACAAAGCCTCGAGGGGAAAGAGTTTTCTCAGCCCTCTTTGGTGGTGCTTTGACATCCAGTTCCCTACAGTCAGCACCTATGACAGCTATTTACTAGAAGCCTGCTAATAAGTCAGACTGTTACCAAATTTACTGGGAGCAGCAGGACTGCAATTCGTTGTGCAGTATTAAGTTACTGTTCATACAGCGTTCGTAACTGAAGGCTACTAAGGAGCATTGCTAGGAATCGATCAGAGATAATGAAATTGATATTGCCTGAATAATAATCAATTTTAATAGGAGTCTTCTACAGTAGTCTTGCATTAAGGGGCTTCTATTCTCAGTCCAATCCTCTTTGAAAGCTGATGAGTTTCTGAAGTGTAGTAGCTGCCACACTGAAACAAATAGGAAATGTATTGAGAAGCTGGGGCTTTTCCCAGTAATATTGGAACTTGCACAGTGTTAGACTTTTCAAAAATTAAACAAGTTGGTTGGCTTGTTTTGAATTTCTAGAGTACTGTTTATGGACAAGAAGTTAAATAATGCAGGAGGTCTGTGTGTATGTCTGATTTTTCTCAGTCTCAGTAACGGGTAGTCTTTAAACATGCAAGAAGTCTCATCCTTCGTATAAGCTGATGTTTCCCTTGGACACATATAATTGACACAAATTTACATGCCTATGGATTGACAGATGAATTAGTTCCTGTCCAAGTTAAAATACTGACTTACACTCAACTTATTTTATGAGTATTTTTTCAGGGGTGAAAAGGTTGAAATATTCCAGCT
Source organism: Harpia harpyja (assembly GCF_026419915.1). NCBI lineage: Eukaryota > Metazoa > Chordata > Aves > Accipitriformes > Accipitridae > Harpia > Harpia harpyja. Next base: position 37,856,199 of record NC_068951.1, on the reverse strand, counting down.
AGATGGAATTTTCTCTATCTGTTATTTTTTTCTTTTAGTAAAATATAAAAGTGGAAAAGCAAACTGAAATGTCACTATCAAATCGAAGTGTTCAAATGGCTCAGAAGTAAAATTGTTTGGAAATCTTGTGTCTTGGAAATGTCAGGATGTTTATTCCTAGTTGGGGAATTTTGTGTGTGTGTTGACGTTTCCTGCCAAAGCAGTGTCTGGTCCTCAACCAACTTAATGTCTTTGTTTATCTTTTGTGAAAGTTGGTTACTTAACAGAATGGAGAAGATAACATTAACCGAAGTGAGCAGATAACATTTGAAGGTTTTGTTAATTTTATCTTTTTTAATAGGTGTTCAAACTTCATTAGCCAGCGGGCTAATTAAGTGGGTTGTGTGAGGCTTAAGTGAAAAGGTCACTATTACTGTGGGGGTTAGGATCCCATCAAAGATTGACTTCTCTCCAGCAAATTTCAGAAAGCTCTTCAGAGCAGAGTTTGTATGAATTGTAGTATTTTTGCTGAGATCTGGATCTAGAGAAAGGAAATAATTTGGGATACCCTTCCTTTGAAAGTTAGGGCGTGGCTGAAGACTGGTGCAGTAATCTTCCTAAATAATACAGAACTGACCAAACGACCAAAGTTTTGAAGTATGCTGCCTTGACTCAACTGTCCAATACTTGTGTTATGCTCTAGGCAATAATGCATTTTGCTTCTGCTCAAGTGGCGGACTGGAGCCTGTAGACTGGAGAAGCCCAGGACTTCTCCAAAACGTGAAGCGGGGGGACAGTGGGAAGAAGGATTGATAGTTTAAAATGGATAAGGAGTCATGAAACTGTCAGTATGCCTTTGATGGAAATTGTTTTCTTTGTTCCAACAGGGCAACTGTGATTTAGCAGAGAGCTCACATATTTACAGTTATGATTGTGGCCGACGCAGGAACACGTTCCCAGCGGTTCTGGAATCTGTTTCCTGTCGAAGGCTACGTGAGCCAAGGCTGATGCAGTGCAGACTGAGACCATTCAATTATTTAAATAGCTGGCTGAATGCTATTTGTGAGCAAAAGGTGGTGGCTCTGGGAAGTTGTTTGTTTCACGGCCATTTGTTAGTAATAGTAATTGAATGCTTTTATTTTTAATAAATGCCAACCTGGGTGATGGGCCCTGTGATGTGCATTATTAAATAAATAGACAAGCTTAGAAAAAGGCCATACGGTCGTGAATAAAGTTTCTGTTCCCTGTCAACTATTTAGGGAACAAAGCAAGAAACTGAATTATTCATGATATGTTTAGCGCAAGGCAAATGGACCCGCCGCTGTGTTGCTAGCAGTGCAAATAGTGACTTAAAAAATACAAATGGTTTTCTTCTCTATTATCATGCTTGTTTTTCTTTGCTAATATTTCTAGAAACTATTTAAGAAAATTAAACCTTGTGACAGAAAAGAGTTAAGTCTGCATAGTTCCTCAGAATCCTAGCACAGACCCTGTGGGGGATTTTGTTTCTAAATTATTCAGCCTATGTGCTAAAAAGACAGATAAGACTGTGTTTTGGAAGTTAATACAGGTATTCCTTTTCTTCTTATGGAAAACTTTTTTTTCTTAATTGAAATAAGTTTTGTAAAGACTGTTTCCTATAGACAGAAATACATATATAGCTGTCTATTCATTTATATATGGGGGTTTGTGCATATGTGAGTACATGGATCTAATTTTGCATAGTAGCTGAAGTTTTCTCATTTACACTACACTTCTCAAAGCTGTCATATATTCTAGTGCTCAGGGCCAGAAGTACTTCTTGTATTCACAGTTCCTTTGAAACTGTAAGAACTCAAAATACTATGATGACTGTGTTATATATGCCCAGGGAGTTATTAAGCACAGAGTTCTGCACTTGGAGGATGGTCCTCAACTCCTAATAAAGTTACTTGTCTAGCATTTGATGCGAAATAAATATAGGTTGGGGGGCTTATTCATGTTGAAATAAGTATTGTATAAAATAAAAGATTAAGTTAGTCGATCACAGTGCAGAAATGTTTCCACGTGAAAATAGATACCTGGGCTGCTTCGTCTGGTGTGGGAAAAAAAATACAACAAAAACCAATGGCTGGAAGATCAAATTAAAAATAAAAGTATACAGCACAGATAAGGTGATGAATGGAACAAATTTCATTATTACTTTGTTATGTTGGATGGTCTTTAGCCAAACTGTGTTAACAGTTTTCAACAGAAGGCAAAATATATGTCTGTGGCATAGAAAAGGTGAGGAGAGATGATTTAGTGGTTTCTTTCTAATGTTTTTTCCAATCTCTGTGTTTCGTCTTTTCAAATATTTTATTGAAGCATACCAAGTTCAGTGAAATTTGTTACTTGTACAGAAAAGATCTTAGAGTGCAAGTTTGAAAACTAATAGTACTTTGGATGTGGAATGAGTTCCTCAGCAGGTAGCGCTGTTCTTTCTTTTTTCTAATCATAGTCTAAGGACAATATGAAAAATTTTCCTGCTTTCAGATACAAACCCAGAATATGGATCCCCTTTTTTGAATTCCTCAGAGGAATAGGAATTTTTCTGAAATAGGATTTTTTTAAAAAAACCCAAGAAAGTTAACTCTGAATTTTCGACCACATTTTAAAATTACACTTGGCATCTACGAACTGAGGGTTGGCGTATAGCCTGCACATTTTGGTGTCCGTACCTCCGAGTACCCAGAGCAGTAGATGACAGCCAGGGGAACACAAGAAGTGATTTCTACCTGTGTTCTGCAGCACTTGTAAAAACTCTTTTAAATGAACGACTGCGTGAATGCAGCATATACCCAGTCTTGTTACATTATGGGTCAAGTAAACTAACAAGTAAAGTAAGAAAAACCTTAAAAGCAGATAGAAAAGATTGCACTCTGCTCTATTGTCCTGAATGGCAGTGTGGCCCGATTCTGCTAACCGTCCCACTGCTTTCGCGTGGCTTTCTGGCAGAGGAGAAAGCGGTTCTTAAAATACACTTCAAAGGCTCAAGCCTGCGCTGTCGGCCTCTGCCTCTTGTCAGCTATGGTCAGATGAGATGGGATTCTGCAGTTCATCAATCGGCTTCTAAAAAAAGGCCATGATAACTTCATCTGACAGAGGATGCTAGCATTCAACTCCAACATTTTTGGAGTTATCGCTTCTTTTCCTTTATTATTGAGCTGTTTTAGCTAGGATGCCTGAGAGGGTTTGATGTTAATATTCTCTTTTGATTAAGAAAGCGAACTAGAACGGAGGATTTGGGCTGTTTGGTCGCAGGAGGCGAGGCGGAGCCGGGTGCTGTCGTGGGGCTGCTGGAAGGCATGCGGAGCTGTTTATAGCACTGCGAGGTGGTCGGGCTTTATCTGGGATTTGCAGCTCTCCGCTAGCAAAACTTTTTTTTTTTTTTTTTAAACAGGCTCTGTTAAAACAAGAATCATTTGGTATTATTTTAGAAATACAAAGCTAAATAAATTAAATCCGACTTTAGTCTTACGGATTTGGAAATTGGTTTTACATGCTTTCGTCACATCCTGGCTGGATTAATCTAACTCTATTTTTACAGTTTTGCCAGCGTTGCCGCTGCAGAAATTGTGTACAGATTGCAGCGGCAGCAATGATCAGCAGCTCCCCGAGGAAGAGCAAGGCTCGCAGAGGTTTAGGTCTCTCTTCTGTATCTCTCGTTTTCTCTTGACTTAGTATGTCTTGAAGTTAAAAAGGTCTCGCTGTTTGGGAAACAGTTAATTGGATCAGGATGAGTCATACCCAGAGTTAAACGCTGGCGGTACGACTGGATTCCTTCCCCTTAGTTAACGTAATTAAGACTGACATTAAAGATCAAATTATCCTATACCAAATTAGGGCCTCAGGTAAGTGGGAGACTCCTCAGGGGCGTTCCTGCCTGGCGAAGGAGGCTGTGGGGGCCCGCCGGAGCAGCCCTGTGGTGCCCTGGGGAGCAGGGCTGTCCTCTGAGGCCCAGGCTTCAAACTCCTGCTGCCCCGGCGCGCTCCTCTGGGGAAGGAGGCCCGCCGGCCGCGGGCAGGGAGCGAGCCGGGCCGCTGCCGCTTTTCTCCTCCCCGTCCCAGGCACAGGTGGGACACGGGCAGGAGGGGGATTACGGTGTTGACTTGCAAATGCGTGAAGAGCCGTCCCGGTGGCCTGGGGAGGTGCAGAGAGAGGTACGGGCTAAATACAGAGCGTAAGGGGCCCGGTCGGTACGTACGCGCTGCGGCTGGGGTTCGGAGCTCTGGAGCAGAGCCACGAGTTCGCTTTGCGGCAGGCTCCTCCCTGCCCCGGCTGGGCACGCTGCCTGCATGGCATCTTCAAAAACCGGCCGTTTCCCAGATTATTCTGGGGAGGTGTCAAGATTTTTCTAGCAGGATTGCGGGATTCTACGTACCGAATCTAAACGTCTTGCTGCTTGGCCGCCTTTCCTCAGTTACCCTTCCCCAACCACCTCAGGGAGATCCCTGGGTCCTTCCAGGACATCCCGGCTGAGCTGGGCACGCTCCTCCCGGCAAAAGGCGTGATGCCACCGGTGTCTTCTGGCTTCTTTCACGTATGTTTGGTTTCTCCAAAACAGCTGACTCTCTGAGATCTGGTCCCGTTTGCTTCATCTCCGATAAGAGCAGCTGACATTTCTGCAGCACCTTTCAGCATACAATAATAAATTTCTCTACACGCTTACTCAGAAATTATTTTATCCTCCGAAGAATTCAGGATGTTTGCGTTTGAAATGCGGTACTGAATAATCCAGTCTACCGGAAAAGAATTAACTTTAAGATTAGGTTATATACTGGATCTTTTGGTACATAAAGACATTTTAACGCCTTTTATTTATTGTGTGTTAAACACTGCTTGCTGGCTGCGTTATATTATGTGACTCTTAGTTCAGCAGAGAGAGAGAAAACAGACTTATCTAAAGATGAGTCTTAAGTATTTGTTATGTGCTGTTGTGCCACTCATGAAGAGTGACTTTGGGATGAGAATGGTGATATTCCACCAGTAATTTGAGACACATTACCTCGAAGGAAAAGTTGTTACTTTTTCTGGAATGAGGGGAAAGTAATTTTATACAGAGAAAGATGGTAATAATTGTCATAAGGCTTACTGTAGTCGTACGCTAAATAGTTTCCTAGTTTCTTATGCCAGACTATGATACAGCATGTAAATTGTGCCTCATAAAAACAGTAAAAAGATAACTTCAAAGAAAAAGCGTGACCTCAGCAAGAATGACAGGGCAGCTATTCCAGAAGCAACAAAAGCATATCATAGTACTGTCTATTTGTAATGCTTTAAATAGATGACTTGATAGTAATGGAAAATTAGTGTTCTTTTCTAGATTTACCTCCAGCTAGAAGATGTATCTTTATGCTTTTTTGTATTGCAGACAACGTATTAGCTTCTCTTTCAATTGCAAATGCTATTAAAGTTTGCCAGAAAAGGTCTTATTTTTCTTTGCCCCCACCGATGTTTCAAATCACGGAAGCATTAGAATGTATTCAAGATTTGTTCATTATTGTTATAGCCGAGAGGGAGATAATCGATCTCTGTTAGCATATTTTTGAGACCATATTTAAATTGCCCTGGGAATATTTGAGAGTACATAGTAAAATCAAATGATTTTTACTTACAGTATTATTTGAGCACTAACTTTGAGAGAGACCATATTCTACTAGATATGGAAAATTAAAATGAGTATTTGCTTACAGGTAATTATATGACTCTGAGTGTATGTAATGGAGGAAAGCTCCGTGGAGAAGTCCTTATTTGATCTTGAAGGCAATGTAATAAAGTTTGCAGTTACTTTTCCCTGCTTACCAGAAGAATTTCAGACTGACTGGAAATACTATATTTTACCAGCCTTGAATACATGGAAACATTAAAGTGCAGCTTCACAAAATAGCGCTCTCTATATAGTTGAAAGTTTGAATTTTCACAGGAGGCTTAATTATTTAGGGAAAATGAAGATTGGATGAAGACGAGAAAGGCTCCTTGATAGTATTTTACTTGCATTCCTTTCAGAATGTGTATTCTATGATAGTGTTTTGATTTCATCAGATTAATTATGTTTATTTGATTTGTCCTTTAAAAAAAAAAAAATCTAAACAAAAGACAGGCATGAATTATTACGTGAGCATTACTACGCACTGGGAATCAGAAGAGTGTGAGTTCATGCTGTTTAGACCCTTCTTTAAAGAAATAATAAAATATTTTAGTTTAAATTCCTTTTTCCCTGAATATTGTGTAGAATTTTTCTCATCATCTTGTATCATCAGATTTGAGGGGAAGGGAGTAGTCGACTAAATATGGATTCAGCCATAGCTGTTTTTTAAATTACTATGGTTCTAGTTATAGATAGAAAGAACTTTAAAAACATAATAAAAATGAATTATGAATTAAAATGAATTGTAAGTATCATTTTAAGCAATATACTGAAGATCATTAAAATGGAGCTGTGGTTCTGAGAGGAGTAGAAAGCCACATGATGAACTCAGGCAAATGATACTCTTTTTAAATTCTCCTGAAATATTTTCCCTTGGTTTTGCCACTGAAAGGTAGCCCCCCCGTAGTTTGCAGCTACCTTGGAGATGGTCTAAATATATAACTAAGTAGCATGAATTTAACTTAGTCCTCTTTCAAAATAGATTTAAGCATTTGTTCTTGATTCCAATTTCAGGTTTCCTAGTATGCACTTAGTTTCCTGAATTTCCCAGAGTTGTTCTGAATTTACAATCATATACCTGAGTTCAGAGTCTTTTATTTAAATCTTAATTATTTATGGTTAACAGAGTGACCATTTTAATATTTTTCTTTTTGTTAGGTGAGATGTCTAGCATGTCTTGGTGCACCTGAGCAAGATGGAGTAACACACTGGGATTTATTTTTTTTACCTAAAAAAAAAAAAAAAAATAGCCATGACTATACATAATTTTGAGATGGGTCCCAGGAAGATCAAACTAGGTTGCTTTATAACATTGATATGCACTTGTTTTTTGAAATCTTTTGAAAGAAATACTTCTGTGCATAGAAGGACCAAAATAACTTAAGACCATGAGACCATGGATTTTCAAAATCTGGTTTATCAGGTATGTAGGCTGGAAACTCTTTGGGTTGGTGAATGCTTTTAGTAGCTGTATAGACAGTGGCCCATGTTCTGGAGCCTTGAACTCAAATTCCACTGTTTTGAGCCAGTAAAATGCCAATAAACAGTAGTAACACTGCCTTTGTTTTCCTAAAATTAATGCCTGCATGCGTAGCTTATGCTACTTAAATTTTGAATACGCACTTAGCCATAATTGTATAAAATGAGAAAATTGTAAGCACAGAATTGGAGAGAGAGAGGGTGAAGCTACTGCTGCTAATGAGACCTTAATTGTTGAAGTTCAAGTTAAAGGCTGAATATTCAGAATTGTATCAGAGACTGTAAACCCCCTAACACTTACTGCTTATGGCATTTAAAAATGATTGGGCACTTCAGTTTAATTTGCTTGAAGGTGAAAAGCTTATAAGACATATTTGAACCTAAAAATAATTCTGACAGCTAATTTTTACATGCATGAAAAGAAGTTTTATAGTGGAAACCTTGGCTTTTAGCGTCGTAGAGCTAGAGTCCTGCTGTCATGAAGGCCCTAATGATTTCTGACTTAATTATATATCTGAACACTTAGGCTGATACACAGTCACTGCCCTTTAGAGATTCATGTCTAAGTACCAAATACTGGATGCGCTCTTTGGCTACGAATCCTGCTCTGCTTTACCTCTCCAGCTGCACAGCTCTGCTAAGATCTAGGAGATGGATTCTCTTCTTGTTAGTATTTCACATCGAAGTTAAGCCTCCCACACGCACCTCCTGAATTTATTAATAAATGGCATAAGCACATTAGACCTCGTTTGCTGATTGTGTAAAATGCTTTGGGGCAACCGTTAGGAAAAGCCCTTCTGTATTTGTAGCAACGTCCTTCTATGTGCCCATCAGTGTGTTAGTCAAGTGGTTCCCAAAACGCTTTTGCACCCCTGGGGATCCAGAGTGCCTTATGGGGAGGAGGAGAGGAGCTGGACCTTTCAACCAGGTGTATCCCTCTTAGATGGAGAGCAGTGCTGGGACTGGAGAGATGCTGCAGCAGCTGGAGTTGCCCTCCGAAATGCTGCTTGTCTCTTCTGGGACAAGTACGTCCCTGGGAAAGGGATGTCCCAGGCTGACCTGAGAAACAAAGGAAAGTGCGGCCAAATAGGACGGGGCAGGCTCATCTCTGGCTGGTTGTGGAAACAAAATGGCGAAGGAGTCATTAGTAGAAAGACACTTGTTATTTTTATTTGGTTTTGTATTAAACCTGCTGGTATAATAGTTAAGAAGCGCGACATCAAAAAGTTTCTGCGTCAAAAGTGCTTCAGGCACGTTTTTGAAAGATTGTTACCCTTTGGTTACAGTTAATTCCATTTTAAATATGTTTCTTTTCACTTAGAAAGTTCAGCTAGAGTTTGGATTGCTTCCCTGTTGAAGATAATTTGATTTCAGATTGCAGCAGTTTAGAAGTACATAGATAGAAGAAAAATTCTTCCATAAAAGCTGCACTGTATGTAAATCATCCTGTTCAGGCAGGGAGTTTGGTGCTAAGTTACAAGTTATGTTTTACAAGTGAATGATTTACAGGTTTGATATAACATTTTAAAATTCTGCTGCGCATGCCTGTTTTTTAATAGCTCGTGTGTTATCCAGCTGGCACATACTATGTCTATGTATGAACGGGAATGTTGAAGTTAAAACAACTTAATGGAAATGGGGTTTCAGAAACATGCTGTGACATTACTATTTTTTGTGTCAGACAGGCTAAAACTGATCTGAGTTCTCAATAGGTTGGCAGAAACATCAGTCTCGGACTACGTTGAACCTGTTTGGGTATGATGCATTATTTGCTGATGCCGTTTCCTTGTTTACATAAGTGGATTTGCATGGCTTGGTGCTCCAAATATTGGACTACTGAAAACCACCTGCATCTGCTGAGGTATTGAGACAAAAACTCTGGAGGCTGGCCAGGTTTCTGCAGCGCTTTTGCTTACGTGGTTGACAGTAACATCTGGTAACGCAGATGTTGAATTCTAGAGAGCCATAATTATTTTGAGAGTAGGGAGAAGTTGTCACACGTAGTTATTATCATGCTACTATCACAGGTATTAGAATCAAAGAGATCATTTTGTTCTTTGACAGCATATGTTTTCTCAGCTTTGGAAATGTGCTATTTTGATGCCATGCAATATGCAGATTAAAAATCATCTCTTTTTTTTTTTTTTTTTTTTTAAGCAGCTTGAAGGTTAAAGAAGAGCAAAGAGACTGTAAATGCAAAATGTTTTGTTTCTTCAGAATACCAGTTGCATTGCAATTGTGAATGCTGCCAAAATATGCTTCACACTGTGCTCTAGAGCCCCTCATAAATAAGCATTGGATTTCATACTAGTGGAAGGGAAGTGCCTTAGCTCTTGTTCATCTCAGGTGTTAGGGTTTTGGTTTTGCTTTGGTTTGTTTTTTGGGTTGGTTATTTGGGATGGTTTTAAACTCCCTGAATCATTTTCAGACATGGTATTATTGGAAGGAGTAAGACAGCTGAGATGTTGGGAATTTATGTATTTACAGAGGTATTATAGAACAAACATTTGAATCTACTAAGAGATAGATTTAAACTCTATTAATAGAATAATTCTGGAAATTTTACTTGAATTGTCCAACTTGATATCAGGAATTAACATCCATTTTTATAAGAACCACCTTTCATTGAAACAGGAAAAAATTGTTACTTCTTGATTTGTTTACAGTAAATCACAAATTTTCATCTTAAAGCTTTGTATTTGGACATCTGCACAAGTGGAAATGAGCGTCTTGTGAAATTTCTCAAGTCTAGTCTGATGCACGCTAATGTTTTAGCATTTTTTTCAAAGCTTATGTCTGCAGTAATAACATTTAAAAACTTCTCAGACAACACAAGTTTCTAATGTGGCTAGGAACAAACTGCAGGCACTAGCGAAATCTCCCTTCTGCCTAGGTCTATAGGAGCCCGATCAAATGTACTTAAAAATCTTTACACTATCTAGGACAAGTTTGTTTTTTTTTTTATCTTACACCTGCATACGAAGGTATGAAGAGAATTTGAGTAAGTGGGACCGAATACGAGTAAGCATCCCACGCTAAGAGTACAGGTACCATAAAGTTCTCCTAATGTCTTTTACTGTGCAGTTTAAATCTAAAATTAGGAGTAAGAACAATTTTATAATAATCTGTATTTATTCAGCATTAGAAATTGCTTTTTTCTTTAAAACACAACTTTAATCTTATCTTACTAAAAATGAGTGTTGTTTATTTGAACATCTGAATCCTTTGTCTGAAGTTGCGTAGAAGTGTGTTAGTATTTTTCAAACTCATCGGCTTCCTTATCCATGTAGCTCCACAAGTGCTCAGGCGACCAAGAGGAAAGTGAAATCACAAATCGGTCATAATTTAATTATTTCTAAAACTGTCTTATTGTGCTGTCCAGACTTCTGTACATTTAACTTGCTTTTGTCCTCAGTTTACATTTACATTTTAGGCTGCACTTACCGCCAGATGAACACAGTGAACTGCTGACTGTGCTTGACAATCACTAAAATAATGGAATGCCCTTCATCTTCTGGGGTGATGCTTCTGTTTAGTTAAGATGGCTTTTTACCTGCTTTACTACTTTAACCAGTGCTCCAAGCCCTCTGTGGTTTCTGGCTTTTCCACTGTAGTGCCTATATATTGTTTTACTTTCTAGTGGCTTTGCATTCCTCACATAATCGTTTCCTCCTTCGCACACCGCCAGTGCCCAAGTTTCCCAGGGTGAGTCATTATGTGGGTTCAACTTGACTTTGATGCAAGTGCTTTATTATTTTGTGATGTGTTGCATAGGAATGGTTACCATGAGACACATATTTTGTAACTTTCTGATATGGTTTGTTGATGCAACAAGCTTAAGCAATTTAACATCGTTTTCTGCCCTCTAGTTTTACTGCTGCTGGATGAAAAGGTCTGTTTAGTTTTATTCTCATTTTTTATTTGTTGAGCACCTTGTCTTTGAACTGTACTTACGCAGTGCACTAGGTCAATTTTTAGATTCAGATGCTTCTCAGTTGCCCTCATATAACTGCATCAGTTAACCCCGGACAAAAACTTGTGTCATTTTTACAGTTTCCATGCAACGGTTTTTTCGCTTGATTGTATAACTGCCTGTGACCAGGTGAATTCCCATGCCGTCTTGCTAGCTGACATGTCAACACCCTCCTGCGACAGTTCTCTTGCCCAGTCCGTTCCTGGCATTCTCTACCAGCTTTTTCTCCTGGAAAGTGTAGTGGCCCATTCTTACTCCCTTTCATAATAAAATCAACATTTGCTAAGCTTCTACATTGAGACTCTGCAGATAATTCCTATTCCAACTTATTTGAAAATATTGCACTACTTCAGACATACCTGAAAAGATTTGCATGTTTATACTTGATTACATATCCATATTGTAATAACGGCAGATAAATTACACTTTAATCTAAGGACATTGTTCATAATGTGGTTCTGTGAATTACAGGTCCATTTGATTACACTGGAAGCTTGCTTGTGACAGCACGATTCAGATATATATTTCGCCTTTTCCTTTTTGCTTTCTTCTTAAATTTGGTCTTAATTTCTGACTTTGTGTTTGAAATGTTCTTTTTATGGTGTAGAAAGCATCAGAATGGAGCAATACAGCAACCACCTCACTACTGAACTGCTCTGGCTCTTTGTTGGGCAGCTCTTGGCTGTAATTCCTGTTGCCCTGGACGGACCACCGAGTATATGGACCTGAAGCAGTTGGTCTGTGAGGCCATTCTTCAGTTTACTTGTTGGGTTGTTTTGCTCTTTGCTTCTTCACAGTAGCCAAGATATTAAAGCCTCAGAGTATTATCAGATATACTTTATGAACTTGAGACTTCATGTGAATATATTTTATCATTACTTGTGATCCTGACTTTCCTGCTGGACATCTACGTATCCATATGAGGAGCTGTGCAACTGGGAAAAATCTGATTTAGAAAAGAACCAGAAGCAGGCAGGGTTTTTGTTCTAGGATGGCCCTTACTGTCTTACTAACATTTTTCAAAATAAAGTAGGAGTTGCTTCTTTGTAAACTTTTTCATGTATGCGAGAGGGTATTTGAGAGCTGTTTTTAAAGACTGGATCTTGCCGGCCTTGCTGCAGTGGATCTGCTAATTTGTCAGTTAGTCTCCCTCTGGGGTATAATTGCCAGATGCTCTCTGATGCTCATTAAACTGGAATCAACATCCTTATAAAATCTGTAAAGATGGACCGTAATGCTGCTACTTCAAATAGGGAAAAAAACCCTACTGTCAGCACTAAGAAATGCAATGGCTATAACATGTCACAGCAGACATCTTGATTGCAGTGGTCTTCTATGAAAAAAAAAAATAAGGACTAGTGAAGAAAAAATGAAGTTTTCCAAATGTTAACAATATTTTTGCCTGCTTATATACTCATAACACTTCATACTTACATTGCTGATGCAAAATCTTCCGTTTGAGAAAATGTGAACTTCCATTTTCAACAGCAGCAATATGTTGGGTAACATGGTAAATTCTGCCCAATAAGGATTGATCTTGGTATTATGTAGAAGAGAAACATAAGAGTACTACTTGTTGTACCTGTAATTTCTATCTTAATTATGGAAGGTGGGTTCTGAGAGTGAGATAGCAGAGCAAGCTCTCCTGAAGCCAATTTTTAAATTGTTTCTCACTTAAAGAATGTTCTGGTTTCAGACAGAGGTTGGGTAAGAATCTTAAAGCTTAAAATATAATACAAGGTTAAATTATGTCAATATCAAACAGTTTTAAAACATTGTATTTTTTTACATGAGAAATGAAGAGAATACAGAATTAGTGATAAAATTTGAAATGCGTCTTTCCGAATTTAACTATGCCCAATAATATAAAACGGTGTGGACTCCAGTTTAGCAACCCATAACACTGTGAATTAATTAAAAACAGCAGCAGCAAAAAAGGAAGAAGATAAACAGTAGACATTTTCAGCATCATCTTAACTTTAACAGTTAAGACTGTGCAAGTTAGCCCCACTTCTGAAGATCAATAAACTTCACAGATCAGGCATGTAATTGAATTAGTTTACTGCCTCCTGTTCCATGCCAATGCCAAATGCATCAGAGCATACTGTAAGAATTCACAGTCAATAATTATGGCTCAGTTAATGGTTGTATTATGCCTTGAGGTAAAGTGTTTCTGACTCTTCTGCAAAAAATTTTATTTTTTTGTAAGGCAAATGCATATTTTCATTAACCATCTAAATGCATCATTCTTTCCTAAATGTTGCCTAGCTGCTCTTCACAATATTTTTATTAAAGGGAAAAAAAAAAAAAGCAGCTTCCATCCATCATTTTTGTGATAATTCTGCATAAGAGAGGAGTTTAATTGGGTGGAGAGTGGAAAGAGCATACAGCCTCTTGTGGTGGCAGATGTGACAGCTCTTGGGCGAGTAGCACCTTGAAGTGGCCTTTGCGCCATTTGCAGTAGCACGTAACGATGTTAGAGGAAGCCTTGGAGATGCTTCCTTGAGAGAAAAGTTTTGGTCTCCTGTCATAAGGAAGTTTTGCCACTCGTATAATCCAGTATATTTTTTTAAATCACCAAGCCTTTTTATTTTTGTCGAATTTTTCCAGAGACAAAGCCAAACTTATATGCAGTCTGGGTGTTGTTGGAAGCAGTAAGATTTGAGATGTGTCTGCGATGACAGTTAGAAATGATTTTAATGTCACTCTAAAATCAAGACATACTTAACCTGGGAAGAAAGTGAAATATGTAGCCAATAACAATATTGATTGCTCAGAGGAAAACACGTGCATATAAGCTGTTGCGTTCCTGGGCAGGGCTGTTCGTGTTGGGTGCCTGCAGAGACTCCCACTTCCAGCAGTGGCAGCCGGTGAAGCAGAGAGTTCCTCCTGGCGTACCCTAATGCTAGTGACAGGTTTCTTTAAAGATCTAATCCAGATAGCTCTCGCAAGTATTTATTTCCAGAGCTGCGTTATTTCAGGCTTTATTAATGACGCTAGCGTAGCCCTTTTCCTCTACTTTTGCAAATGAAGCTTGAATTGCAGATCATGTAGAATCATAATTTAATGAAGAACATTATTTAATAAAACAAACTTTATCACTGACTTGTACCATGCTATTCCTTTAATAAGTAGCTGTTCCCTTTCAAATTTGTGGTGATTAGTTTATTACTGCCGATTTTAAAAAGACGACAAATATGTCTTCATATACTTTTTAAATATGGCTACAGCTTAAATTCAAACGGATTACTTAAAAAGAAGATGAGAGGTTATTTATTACATATTCTGCTCATGCAATGGAACACTGGGAAGCATTGCCTGCTTCCGAGTTAGGGAGGTCAGCGGTAGAAGTCCTATTCATTCTGTCCAAAACTGGATTGCATTATCAAAATGTGTATGATGGCACGTGGTGCATAAAGGCGCAAAACTTTTTATTGAAAAATAGAGAATGTTCGGTGTATAACAGCATCTGTATTTAGGGCGAATGTCATTTTTCACGTATTTGCTTGCACACACAAATTCCAAGAGACTGACAGAAACAACCTTTATACATTATTTTGAAATTTTCTTTTAAACTGTTTACTTTTATCCATATACAGTAGGTTTTTATGGATTTCAGAGGGATTTTATTTTATTTTGTAGCTGATAATGTAATTGCTAAACTGTCTTTGGTAATCAGTAAATCTGAAATGCAGAAATCTTTTCTCTCCTTTTCCTGCCTTTAGTAGTATTGACATTATTAATTAAAAAAAACCAAACCAAACCAAAAACCCCACTTAGTTTAATGAATCAGCTGCGCTCAGGTGAATACCTTGGAAAATTATCAGCAAAACACAGAATAATAATCAGTTGATACACTGTCATTGCGTATATGGAAATTTGAAGTTAACATGGTATTGATAAAACCTAGGTAGGTTGTTGCATGCCCCCTTCCAATTTTAATCATAATGTCTTTGTGTATGTATATAAGTTTATTATTTTCTTCTGGTATTAGTTTTAATAAATTATTTGTAGTATGCTTATTTTCATTTTGTTTTTCAATATCTAATCAGTGATATTGAACGTATCGGATTGGCAGCCCTAGAAAATTACAGCCTCTATCAAAATTCTCTGAAATTGTTTATTCTAGGTAACGTGTCTTGCTTTTCTCTGGAAGAAATTTTAGTCACCAGGAGGTTTTTGGTAGATTTTTTTTTTTTTTTCTCCTACTTCTTGATTGACTTGCATCTGGCGGATGGTTTTGTGAACTTCCTGGGCAATGAAAGTCAGTTTGCACTGAATTAAGACGGCTATGCTTTTTATACATTTTTGGTGACATACTGATATCCTAAATTCTTAGATCTCTCTTTGGTTACTCTGGAGTAATTGTTAACGTTTTTCATAGACTTTATGAATTAAATGTTGGTTTTGGTTTTGGTTTTTTTTCTTCCTAAGGCCATTTGTACTCAGGTGATACTGAATTTAAATGGGTGCTTGTTATATTTGAAGTAGGGGCAGAATTTGGATGGAGGAGAATTGGAACTCACAGCAGTTAAAGTCAGAACAGGTGTTGATCGTTCAGCTCCCCTTCCATCTCCTGGGTTTTGAAGTTAAGAGTCTGGATTTTGCCGTAGTGTCAGATAGAAGACGCTCATTTCACTGAGTCCAAGAATAAGGGCTGTATGTGTAAGAGCTTTGATGTGGTCGACCTTGATTTCCAACTGATTTTGAGGACGAGGGGAAACAATAGTTTCCCCTTATTTTTCAGCTCAGGGAAAAACTGATGGAAATTTTCAAAATTTGCATTTTGGAGATGAAAAAGGGTAATGTGTCTTTTCAATAATACTCAGTTGATATTGCCATTTCGGTTATTCACTGAAATGAAGACTTTTGCCCACCTCTTGGATCTGGACTGATTCACTAGCGTTTTCTGACCGTATTAAGATTTGCTAGATTGATAACTTGTATCACTTGGAAAGGTCACGATGGAAATCTTCGTATAAAAGTAAGAAAACTTTTTCTGGTTACAGAGTCCGTAGGGGCCTTCAGATGCAGTTGTATGTATCTGTGGTTGTGACGTGCTGTCAGCGCAGGTGTCATAAAATTGAGGCCAAACCTGTCAGACGCATGCATCGAGGATATATCTGCTTTTGAAACTATCAGTCTGGAGGAGACTGATAAGACGACCAAAAGTAATCTTGAGTTGAGAAAAGCGAGAGAACAGCAGGATTTAAGATGATAGGGGAGAGGTGAAGTAAACAAGAAAGACGGGCTTGGGGATGACAGCTTTGTACTTTTAGTGTTAATGAACAACATCCCACCTATCGCAGTGAAGTGTATGTCTGGTAATCCTGTAGTGACATCCCGGGAGCCCGGCCTGCGCCTGTGTGGCTTTGTCACTGTTGGTGGCTTTTTGTTCTCCTGCCGCCTTGCTGTCCGGGGAAGGGAGACGAGGGGTCGGCCTTTTGGTCACCCCCATTGCACATCGTGCTGTGTCTCTGCCAGACATCCCTGCTGCTCTGCTGCTTAACCTGGACTGTAGGATCTCTGTCGAGGCTCTGTTACCTTTTCAAAAGCAAGAGGCACCCGGGCTGGTTGTATCCTTAGCGGGCGTTATTGTGTGGTGATGGTTAGAGGAACAAAACCATCGTCTTCATCCTATACTCGTCTGATCCTGACTTGCTTCAGATTGTACTACCAGCCCTGCAGCTAGTTTGATAGTTTGAGCTCCGAGGCGGAGCCATATGGGACAGTGATATATGTGACACCTGCATTCCAGGTACCTAGTTGAATTTATGGAGTGCATGAGGATGCCTCGCAGGTCCCGGGTGGCTGTTCATCTCCTGCTCCGTTATCACGAGGATTTCCTTGGCTGCTTCCTTGCAGATCTTAAACCTACTGAATGGCTCGGATATGTGACGCTCACCTAAGGAGTCTCTGGGATTTGGGTGGGGGGTCAGGTTGTTTTGGTTTACTAATCGATTTTTGTTTTTCTCCCTACCCTTTACTTAGTACTTCAAGTATTTCTTTTATGTTTACGCTTATTAAGTGTCTGGTGGTGAGCCACTGTCTTGTGCTGTCCTATCACACCTGTTAAAAATTACACCTGTTTCTTGTAGATAAGGCAAGAAACAAATTACTCTGGGGTGCCTTTGTCTGACATTTCATTTGTCTTCCAGATTGTGCAAGGGTAGTTACTTTCATGCCAAAATTAATTATGGACAACTCTGGAATTGCTTAATCTGTCAGAAGCAACAGGAGAAGAAAACATCCGTATTCAGTGCCAGAGGACTGGGTGAATAAGGAATAGAGGGGAGGTTTCCAGACATAAATAGGAGTTTTCTCACTCCTATGTTCAGCTGATTTTTCAGAGTTCTCACTGAAGTTGATAAAATTTCTGCATTCATCAAAATTGCTCGACTGTGTCTTAAATTAGCAGGGTGACACTATAGCAGATGGTTGAAGAGTTGAATTGTTTTCCCTTTTTTCTATAGTAAATTTATTCGCAATGTATACAGTGCTTACAACAAAACTATACTCTCCTTCAGTCGCTCACTGTTTCAAGAAGGAAATACAAGATTTATTCTTTTAAATGGTGTTGGCTGGATATCATCTTATAGTCTAAAGAATGTAACAGGTAACTACATAAATTACTGCTATATTCTCGGCATGGTTTCAAATGAATGACTTTATTCCTCTTAAAACCATTACTGTATGTCTTTTTCACCAGTAACGGTGTGTAAGGGACTGCTCGCTGTTTCCTTACGCCGCTATGCCGAATACTCCCTTCAGTTTAAGTGCAGACAGTAACTTTAAACTATATTTATTTGTTTGGAACGAGTCGAAATCCGTACGTGGGGTTGTGGCTTTGCTTGTTCTTTCCCCGGCGAGCGCCAAATGATGTGCCCTCCATCTGGTGGCAGGATTACAGCGGAAAAGGAGAGGATTAGGAACACATTTACAGGAAAAAGTAAAAGCCTTTCACTGACTGTTGATTTAACAAGGTAATATCTCTGCAGTCAGAAATTAAATTGTTAGCCTGGGGTTCTTCTAGAATAGCCTTCTTGTTGTTTAGAATAATTTTCTTTATATTATAGGAAACGAGTGGGGCTTATATATATCTTATTATATGTCCTTTTCCTCTCATCAGTGTAAATTGAAGCGGGGTTTGGCTCAGTGTTCGCAATACTCCAGATCCCTCTGGTTTTCTCCACCTCTTTACAGAAACATAGATCCTATGGTGGAGCATGCAGCAGCTATCCGGCGAGCATGAGGTGGAGGGTATTTCTATTCCATATACTGCTTTTATTTACTTTAACTGTGATTGCGTGCCTAGACTAGAGGAGTGCAGCTATTCCTGGCAGAGTCCCAAACCCCATGTGTATTGAATATCTTCTAGTGGGGCTGTGCTTGCCGAATCCTCTGAGCTGCCACCAGGCTTCTGCAAGAAAAGGGACCCCAAAGGCAGCAGAGCTGGCCGGCAGCAAGTGACATTTCTGCCCGGGCCCTGCGGTGGTGGCCCCAAACCTGCCCTGCATTGGCAGCGCAGGGAAGGTTGGGTCATGCCGCGGCAGCTTGCTAAGCATCAGCTCAAAGAAGCGTGAGACCGCTGTTCCTCTGTGTGACTGTCTCACTACCTTAATTTTTTTTAATATCGCATGATGCAGAATTGCCAACGCCATGTGGCAATATGTTTCATCTTCTATCTGTTGTTACTTGCTCAAGCAATGAAAGTAATTCTATTAAATAGGAATACTTTTTTTAATTTGGTATCTGCTGAGTGTTCTTGGGTCATTTCTGTCACATTCTCCTTTGTAATCCTAAAAGCTACAATATTTTTTAATAAAAGCTGAAAATCTGACATCACAATATTCCAGGAGCCAAGACGTGAGAGAAATGCAAAACAGATTTGCATGGCTAGAAACTTTTTATTTGTTGCTGTAGGCATTTCTGTAGGAATTGGAGAATAAGGCTGGGGGGAAAGGCTCCACTGTGAACCATGCATGACATTTCAAGTACTGTTTGCTTGTCTTAGTAGTAGCAATTTTATTCTGTGAAAATCTTGCCAATAATTTGCCACATTACACTGATGTGCCTAAAATGAGAGTTTTTTAATAGACAATGGTATCTTGGCAGCTCGTTGTGTCTTGCGCTTTTGCTCCTGTGCTCCAGCTTGTGTTTATAAAATCGCTTTAAGCTGTATTTTATAGGTTTGAAGCACTGTCTGGACCTTTTCTGGGGATGTGCCAAACATTTTCTGGGTATTGTGAGTAATAATAGCATTGATACAGTCAAGAATCCCAAAACCCTTCTGAATTTTTCAGTTAGTACTGCTTCCTGAGTGTGCCTGTGTTAGGAGATTGAAAAAATGACAATGTTAAAATTCATGTGTTATTGATAGTCTCCCACTCTCAAAAATAACTCATTAAATATTGTCTCCTTATGATCATATGTATGATGCCATATTTATTATGCATTCATCAGCTGACAACTGCAACTATTATTTTAATAATGTTTCTAATGCTGTGCTTAGCAGGAATTATTTGATAATCAGAGCTGTAATAATTGGAAATACTTGCTTGGAGGTGGGTTATCAGATTATGTTCATCTATCTATTTCAGGCTTTTCAGAGCTTTTTATATAAGTGACTTATTTGGTTCCGGGTGTATCATTTTTATGTTTTCAGTTATGTAGGGAAGATGTATAAAAATTCAGTACTTAGCTACTGAGGGAGGCTATTAGAAGAAAATACTTTGTACATCATCGGTCCACCTGTTTTTGGAGGGTGGGCAAAATAGTGGTTTGGTTGCTCAAAAGAATTTTCTACAATAATGGTTTACAAATGTATTTTCTGATAGAAACAGGTGTCTTTGAATTGAGCGCTTCCTAGGAGTAGTGCAAGAGAGAATTACAGTTGGTTTTGGCATTAGAAGATTTTTGAAGCATACTGCAAATAATGCTTTCTGTATGTGCCGACATTTGATAAGATTTTGTAATGTGAGTGTCGCATTGTGGAACTGGTGAATATGAAGATAGCATGTAGAAAGGCTTTGATTAATTAAAACTTTACCCTTTGTGTGGTACCATAACTTTCTGGGCTTGAATACAGGGGCGCAGCTTTGGTCCGTAATTAACCCAAATGGACAGAGTTCAGTGTGTGTGAGGTGGTCCTGTAATTTTTTTATCTCTAGGAGCTTACATTAATTTTTTTACCTAGTTGGATAGTGGAATTTTTTTTTGTAGCTCTGAAAATGCTCCTGTAATCGTCTTATTTCCAGAAGATACTAAGGAGTCATAAACTACCATCAGTAGGCTTGGTAGTTTCTCCGTGTCTTGGAAAATACAGGTCTTCAGTGTGTTAAAATCCAAATACTCAAGGAAGACTAATCTTTGCAAATGGGAAAAACAGGTGTTGCTTTTGTTTACTTAAACTTTTTAGTTGGTAACAAAATGTCTATTTTTCTCCCTTTCAATCTTATGTTTTTGGCAGCTGTGACCCTGCAGAGTTAAAGGTGCATTTTACAAAGAGAGCCAGAGAAACAGGTGAATATGTTTACCCAGCAGGACAGCCTAATGTGTGTTTTTTCCCCTTTTTAAAATGGGAACTAACAACAGCTGAAAGCTGTTGTGGGGCTTTCTCCCAGGCTTTGGTGAATGACACTGCCCGGTGCAAGGAGCAGCCCATTGTAGCTGTGTCTCCTGGGGTTCATGCTTCATCTGGCAGGAGACAAGTTGAACTGTAGCTAGAAGTGTCCGAGGGTAGAGAAAGCAGGTTGTGTTCCAAACATCTTGTTTGCTTGCTGTCATCTGGAGTTGCATCGAAATCTTCTGGTGTTTCTGCAATCAACCTTAAATTAGAAAATAACAGCTGCAGATGAAGCAGTTGTCAGGCTTCTTCCAGTCACAGCAGTTCACGCTGCGTGCTCATGCATGCACGCATTCACTCTGGCACACATGTGTGCATGGCTTACCAGTTATGCCTATAGGTTTATATATATTCTATATATCTATCTGACTTTTGAACAAAGAAAATGCAGTTGTTAAAATTTGCTTTCAAATGACGTGTTTATGTAAGAGACCTGCACTTTTATAGGAAGAAAAGTAGGTATTTTTCTCTGACAGTTAATCTGGTTTGGGGTTTATCCTTAATTTAGCAGCATGTGGAAACCTGTATATTAACAATCGTTTTCTCATGCATCATTGTTCTGGAAATATGAACGGATAGAAACAATGTGCCTTCGAATGTCTTTAACTGTGCTTTTTTCTATTCATTCACCAACACAGTTGTATCTTTGTATTGTAAAAGCATATGTTGGTTATTGAAAACTGCTTTAGTTGTAGGAGATAGTCTACTTCATTAAGTAGAGACCACTTGGTCTCATTTCATGTCATCTCCTGGCTACTTACTGAGTTTTTTACCTGGTTGCTGGACTCCTGCAGTTTATTTTATCTTATTAATAGCACACCTTTTAAAAGGTCAGGCCCATTCAGCTAGAAGATTTTGATGTGGTGATTTCATTTCAGGAAACAGAATAGCTGGTGCCTACTGTGGGTGCTAGAGAAATGCTGGAAGTGGGCTTGTGTGGGATGGTGGCTTGTTAAAAGATTGTAATTAATCTTATAGAGAGGATTTGCTACAGAAAAATACTTTGCTAGCTAGTTGATGAGCTGGATTAACAAATATATAGTGTTTAAAATGTATAAATAAACCCAGCCTATTTTGGTTGAGGCAGGTTCCTTGTTCCATCAACAGAGCTGAATAAAGAGTAATTTTCAGGTGGAGGGCAAAGGGGTAGGGGAGGGCTTGGGACAATAATCCCTTTAGTGGAAACAGCTGCAGCTGGAGATGCATGAGGTTATTGGGTGAATTTCCAGTACTGATAAGGTAGCAGTGTGTTTGAAGGCAGAGTATTTGGTATGTCTCTTGAGACTTAGGGCTGAGGCCTGAGCGAGTGGAAGAGGATAAACCGTTCAGGTACTGAAAGGTATGACACATCTTGTCCTCAGAAACACACAATGTTGCTGACTTGCCAGTCTTCCACAGGAAGATTTTATAACCGAGGAGGAAATAGGCTTCTAAACCAGCTACTTAGTGCTTTAATAAAACTCCTACGTATGTGACCTAATTTTCAGTGCTCATCATTTTTAATTCAGGTTTTTATATGTCTAAATATGGATTTGGGATTCTAATGTTAACCATCCATTAAAAAAAAATGAATTCTTGGCTGGAGGCAATTTGATTAATCTGTTTTTTCCAATGCTGATAGGTATACTAAATATATACCTAGAGAGGGTAATTTTGTTGAAGATTCGAGAAATGCATCCTAGCAACATACTATACAGTAAGCTATAAAGCTATTGTTGTCTTCATATAAATGTATCATTAAACTGCATATCCTAATATATTGGCCAAAATTAAGATAATGCAGAGCAAGATTATTCTCATTTCCCATTTCTCAACTCTGTAAATGTTCACATCTGCCTCTGGATATCGGAGTTGTACAAAATCTTCTCATAATGATTCCCCCCCCCCAAAAAAACCCTCTCAAATAAGCTGCTTTTTTGTTCCTCCGAAAGAGAGGTGGTGTATTAGTCATGAAGTGTATGAGTAATATTGTCAAATAAAATTTAGAACCTAATTATCAAGTTGGAAAAATATTTCACCCATTTTTATAAGAATTTGTGCCTTTTCTGAGCCTGGAGAGCAAACTGTCATCTCAGGTGACATCACTTTTAACTAAAATTTTAAAACCTGAGTTGAAGGTGGCAAAACATTTCCAACAAGCTAGGCTAATCCTCTCCCCACTCACCATCTGGATATTGCCAAGTAGATTATTTTTATAAGCCTATACTTCTGGAGTATTTCCTCTTTCTGTCGTGATGTGCGGGACAAAGGGCTGGGGAAGGCGTATGTGGTCCAGCTCCCCTGTCAAGTTGAATTCTTTCTTTCTCCACTCAAGGTCTGTTTGCCTCACCGGTCATTTTTCGGTCCCAAGGCTCAAATACATTATGTTATTTGTTTTTTGATCCTATCAGCTTAGTATACAGAGCAACATGTTACAGTGGAATAGTGGGCTGGAGTTGACAAGGGACGTTTCGGGGTGAAATGTGGTAGAGAGCAGATGTGAAGCCATCAAAGACTGAGGTTACCAAAGGGTAGTTCATAGTGGGAAGAGGAGGATGGTGAGGAGAGGTGGTAGAAAAACTCTAACAAAGAATGGTAAAAAAAGTATGTGACATGAGGTGACACCCCCCCCAACACACAACCCAAAATCAAAGCAAATCGCAAAACCTCAGAAAGAAGAGGAGGTATAGACAGGACTTGACAGTTTTGACAGTATGGAGTTCACCGAGAAAGATAAAGCAGAGAGTTTTCTCTTTAAAATAACTGGTTTTAAGGGCTTTATCTTAATTCACACTGACTGGCACGTATTTGGGTGACTGTAGCCTTTTTGCTCTTGCTCTATGTATACCAAGACTCTGCATTTACATAGTGTTACTGCCATTAGCTAAGGAAATTTGCTATTTAGAACAGTATATAGAAAAGATGCTCCCACATGCAATTCGAAATAGAAGCTTAAGTCTTTTTGCTTTCCTAAATCCTGTAGGCACTTTGGAAGATATTGCTTACATAAATATCACAGCTAATAGTGTATTTTGTTGACAAAACTATTAACTTCACTGAAAATATGCTTAGCATCTTCCCTTGTGTTCTGTGTTACAATGATTTTGGATAAAGTGAATTTCTAAGCTTAACCACATGTGATATTTCTTTTAATTGGCGATCAGATTGAATAAAATCCACAATTTGTTTCACTCAATATTGCATGCATTTCCGGATCATTGTTTTCTTCAGCAGCAAGGCTCACAGTAATGTAGTTTCCCTACTCCTTTTGCCTTCTAACATGTCCTGAATTGCTCGGGTCTCATAGTAATTGTTGCTTGTACTTAAAGTGAAGTTTTAATTAAAAGTAACTTGATTAAGCATCTAACCAAAATTCAGAAGTCAATAAATGCTATCCTAGTTGTCCTGTCTCTGCCCTGGAAGAAATTGAAGGAGTTGATCTAAATGTAAGTGTATATATTTTGGTTTGAAAGGAGCTTACTTGGATATAGTTTTAACTGGGGTTGGGGGAGAGCTTGCAGTTTGCGCTGAGGTGACGTGTTACTGCTTTGTGGCGGTGGAGTTACGGAAACTGCTTGTGGGCATGCTTTCAGCCAGCAGAAAATGGAGAGAAGTAAAAGCCTCCAATGATTTCACATTAAACAGAACAACTACTTTAAAATCATGTCTACGTATGGATTTGCACTTGTATAATTTAAATCATTTTATTAAAATAGATGCGTGCAAAATCTGTAACTTGCTATTAAGATGTGTTGCTCTGAGGAATAAATGCACGTGAATTGTTGAGTCTTTCGCTGTCGTGTTTTTCTCTTTTTGGCAGAATTCTGTCCGCAGTGAAAGCGTCAGTGAATACGCAGCAATACGGGCTGTTAATCTGAACCATTTGGGTGTGGGTGGAGGCAGAAGTTGAATGGGCGCAATCCACGTTAGACTGCAGTGAAACTGTTACTGTGTTCCCATATTTACTAAGTAAGGTAGATTTGTTTTCTGAAGAATTCCAGTGAAATTGAATTCAATTTATCTTTAGTTTCCCCAAAACACAGACTTTACAGATACCTGTGTTTTAGTGGCTATTTCTTCAGGTATAGTTACAATTGTCAGTTTTTACTTTTTTGTCTGTTTATACGTTTTTGACTGTAGCTACACTGCTAAAGCTGTGGTTTTACTTTTTCTTTCTCCCCTGATTAAAAAAATCTGAAGCTGCTGTGTATGGTTCAGCTTGATTAAATATATTTAGACTTCCAACCCCTTATTAGTTTTTCCATTTTGATATTTACCCTTTTTACGTGTCAGCGAATGTGTCATATGCGTTAATGTCACAGATTTTTAAGGAACTTGATGAAATGTTGTGTCTGCATAATCCACGTAGGTAGCTTACCAAGAATACAAGTATTCATGTCATGTTAGTAACAAATAGACCATCTGCCTCCCAGAATTCCTCCAGCTAGTAGATAGTTTAATAGATGACTTTGTCTTCATAATAGATGTAAGAAGCAGTGCAGGATGACCATGCCAATATTTTTATTTTCTGCAGTGTAGATAATGTGACCGTGATCTGTACGTGCGTACCCAGTGAAAAGCGTCTCTGCTGCTGAATTTCTGAATCCTGTTTTGTGTCCTCGTGTCTGTCTGTAGCTTCCTTAACACCACATTAAGAACAGACTCAGACTTGGAATCATAATATCTTCGCAGGAGGAGAAACAAGAAAATGCACTAAAATTTACCATTGATATGTAATGATTCTGCTTTTTAATTTTTTTTTTTTTTCTAAAGATTTAATTGATACTGCAGCTTTGGAATAGAGCACTTTCCTCTTTACTGCCTAGCAACAGCCACCCCCCTCTGGCCTTCAGTTTGAAACATCGCTGTACTACAATAGCCCATTTGTACTTGCAGTAAGCAATTCAGGTGATTGCACATTAAAGTACGTTGAATACTAGGGGGCATTTTTCAGCCTTGATTCCAATTCCTGAACATCTGCATATTGCTGTTGTTTTCGTCTTTTATTTGTGCTTTATTCGCTTAAAAATGGGCTTTGAAATTTTAGTTAGGTCGTGAGAGAGGCTGAAAAGGAATTAGACCTTTTAAGTATTACTCCATGAAGCCACCACCCACTGTTCCTGGGACGCTTTGTGTGGTTTATTTTATTTTCGGATAAAGAAGGGCCAGAAGTCCGAGGGAAGTCTAGAACAGGCAAGAAAATATGGCTAAATAGATTGCTTTGGGGGAAGCAAGCTCCACTTTTGGGCTTGCAAGGTGAAAGGAGGAAATGTTGTATACCAAAAAGTGTAAAAGGAGGTGGAGGAGAGTGGGTAAGGTCCCTTTCCTGTGACTTTTTTAGAAGACTCTGCGCTGTGACACCTACATTTTGCCCTGTGTTGTAACATGCACCTTGAGGATGCACTTTACTGGAGATGTGTGGACTTTATAGAGCAACTGGTTTGGATTTTGTGGCACAGAGCCTGCTGAGAGGAGGTGAAGTGGGTAGATCAACCTTAGAAGTGACAGGAAGGACTTTTTTGTATGGACCTGAAGTGGACTGTGCAGGTGGTTGCCACAGAGAGAGACTGACTGCAAATTTGCTGGACTAAGAGCAAACTTCTCACTGCAAACAGAGTGATGACTTTGGAAACCAAATCTCAAAGCAGCTCCAGACTTGAGATTGGCAGAGGCTTAGAACTGAGCAAGCAAATACTTTGAATTCTGCCTGCTTTAAAAAGTTTATCATCCTAGTTATAACCCTTGTAAAATTTACTTTTTGAGTCAGAGCGTACTTTATGTTTTGGGAGGACTCACTTCAATGCAAAGACACAGCTCTGGCCAGGCCAGGTTGCTGTCTTGCACACACCGGTGCGCGATGAAGTCTGGCATGAGGCAGACTGCACAACAACTCTGGAAGTCTTGCACTTAAGCTTAGTTATTTATGTGAGAGCTCTGGGGTTTTTTTTTGGGGGGGGGAATCCATTCTTAACAGTGGATTCTCAGCACTTTGAAAATCTGACCTGTTTTATACAGTACATAAAGATGTGTTCAGGACCATTCCTTCTTGCAGCAAATGAGTGATGAAATGAGGAGGCCTCTGAGGTCAACAGAGCTAAAGGACTTGGTGAACTTACTGGAGAGGTATGGAGGTGAAATCGGAGTAAAGGACAGCAGAGGAGTAATAATTGACTTTGATGGAGGCAAGCGATAATTGGATACTGATCATTCATTTCCAGTGCAAGTGGCATATTCACAGTGTCCATTTGTTGGAACTCGGTTTCAGGAGGGGTGGGGACGTACTGGAAGAGGGTCAGAAGAGATCAGGGAGGGCAATCGGCTTTCAGGAGCAGGAGCTGTGAGGAAACAGATGAAAAGACTGGCATTTGGCTTAAGACAAGATCAGATGAGGGAAGGCCATAAGAGCAATCCTTAAGCATGTAAAAAAACTGTTGCAAAGAGAAAAAGATCGGTCTGTTCTCGACATCAGTGGTGGAAAGGAGAAAATAAAGTGTGCTCAAATGCAGCAGTACATAGGGTGATTATTTAGGACAGACAAGGAGTTTCTATATTTGGAACAGGGCAGGAAAACATCTGCCTGGAGTGGCAGTCGGGTGAGCTGAGCCTGCCTTGAACCAAATGATCTCCTGTGGTCTCCTCCCAAGCCTCTCTTTATACGGTTGTATGCTTGCTCCTTTGAAGAGAGCTTTTTGTATATCCACAAGCAATTTGATTTGCGGCACAGCATAAATAACTTCAGGACACTGTTTTTGTTATCAGTGTTGATTTCCTCAGTTGTATATTAGAACTGAAGGGTCAGTTCAAAGATGTCAGTATTTTCAGATAAAAACAAATTCAGCTGAAATGCAGTTCAGCCAGTGAGATGGAGGTTATCTGAACTAAGCCACGTGATATGACATTCATGATAACATTTTCCTTGCATAAGTACGTAGAAATGGTATTGTATCCTTTCTCCCATTTTTCTTTTAATCCACAGTTTTCTTTTTAACTAATACACCTGACTGCGTTTTAAATATTTTCGCAAAACATCCAAGCTGAACGTATCAGCTAGAAATATCTCCGGTTCCATTGGGATTGCACTGGTAAGTTAACATATACTGGTAAGGAAAGGAGACTAGTAACAGAAAGACTGCGTGGCATCATCTTGTGGCTATCTTAGGCTTTCCTGTATATAGGGTTAACTTCTTGAGATTTGTGAGGTAAAATGAAGGTTTTTCCTTCTTTTTAATTTTAAAAATCAAACATTTATTTGGGGATTTATCTAATTCTAAATAATCCTAAATTTTCAAATAATAGGTAGCTTTTCTAAGCATTGTGAAGTTTTTCTAGGATTTCGGGTTAGTGTGCCCTCTAAATTCCTCATTGTCCTTTGGGAACTGGGATATTATTCAAAAGTTAAATCGTACAGTTCAAATAAAGAAGTCCAGTGCCATCAAAATAACACCCGGCGTTCAATCTAATTGCTTTTTGGTTCATAGTGTAACCTAATGATTGGCAATGGAAAGGAATAAAATACTGCCAGTTGGGCAGTATTGAGGTTGGTTTTTTTTTTTTTTTAATCAGCGGATTTTTCTATATAAAAAGCAAGGTTTCAAGGTTTTTCTTTTTGATCAGTAGATTTTCTGTATAGAAAAGTGTTAGTGAAACATTCACTACTATCTATTCACATACATACAGAAATGGTCTCTTGCTGTAAGTAAATGTAATTGTCTCCGACAGTAAAAGGTACCACTTGGACTTGATTATGCAGCTGGTCACATTTTATTGAGACACTGACATATTCCCTGTGGTCTGGGAAGAAAAGAAGATTATATCATTGTGAAGTTTTGCTGGGTCAGTGCTCTGTCTGAATGCAGGGTTATATGCAAACACTTTCAAGGTGGGGGATTGTCTTTTTACTGTCCTCCTTCAGCTGCAGCATGCATTGCCCTTGGCATTGTAACCTGTTGGAAAATGCAGGGCACAGTTGTTTGGAGCTTGGGACCTGGTTCTTTTCTTGCATTAGGAGAAAATAGTAGTAAATCCCTTTGTAAACGATTAGATCTATAAACTTTGAAGAAAATTATATTCCCTGTGCTGTATTTAAAACAGAGGCTAAGATATCCTTGTATATCCAAAATAAAAGTTCAGGTTAAGTGACACAGAGCACTATTGTATCTTCAGGCATATTACAAGGTTATTTAAAATACTTTCGACGGAATTGTGCAAAGATCTAGATTGTGATGTTACACACACACGCACAATTCTGTATACCATAGAGGAAAACCTGCCTCTTGTGACTGAAACTTGGCAACTGTGGAAGTTAACAAGAAAAACAGTTGTGATGATCTTACTGATTTTGAAAGAAAATAGCATCATTTTGAGAGATCCTCTTGCAAACAAGAGACTGTTTAATGAAAAAAAAAAAAAAAAAGGGTTCTTCTGTAGATATCTCCATTCTGTATACATTTTGAAAGAACTTTTTTTATGGACAGTTCGTCTGTTGAAAACAGTTTATCAAAAACAAGAAATGTATGAAGGAGTAGATCAGTTCTGTTTGTTGTAAGTATTTAAAGACTTGAGCGCTCAGTGTTAAGAAGCAGGAAGATTTGCTTGCTTTCCTAAAAGAAGAGCCTTTCACCTAAACCCTCTTGTAATCAAAAGAACGATGAATCATGGCAATGTCGTCTTTTGTGCTGAAGTATACAATGTAAAAGGTATCTCCCTGTTCTTCTCCATCTGGAATTAACAGTCTTTGGGATTTTGAAAAATAGCCCACTTGAGAGTCTGGAGCTGTCGTTCTCCATATTAAGGCTTCTGTGGTTCATTAACTATTCTGAAAATGGATAGTGATTACCATTGGGTTTTTTATGTGTTTCCAGAATGATGGGGGAGAAATGCTAAATTACATTCTCACCTGTCTCTACACTGGATAGTTAAGCAAGGTGTATGTCACAGAAAAGCGAGTGCTTTAAAAAAAAAAAGATTAAGGATGATTTTAAATAAAGTGTAAGGTGCTTTGATAACTGAAACCCACGAGTGTGAATCAGGCAATCTGGTTTCTGTTCCTAGCTCTGTCATTACCTACCCGTCTGCCCTTGAGTTATTTGCTTATACTGAACGTTTTCAAAAACTTCCACAGTTTTGTGGTTTTCATTTCTTGGGCATCTGGTTTAATATCAAAGTCAACTGCCTTTCAGATTTTGCCTGCATGATTGTAAGTGATCAAAAAGCAGTAATTTAACAAGTTATTGCATGACAGCAGAACTTGAGCTGATTACACATGCTCATAGTCTATTGCAAATTAAACATGTTTAAACAACCTTCGCTTTGGCCAATGCATTTTACTGTACTTTTGTGCTCTGTTGATAAGCCAATTAATTCATAAAGTACTGCGGTAATGTTGATCTTTTGCCATCCGTTTTCCATACTGCAAATAAAAATTGTTTTAAGAGGGTCTTTATTTTTGAAAGTCTGATGTATTCAAAACAGTTTCTATCAAATTTACAACCCAGATAACATATTTTGCATATGTTCGAAGTCTTTTTGGCTGACTTGCAAAGGATCTGAATTAACTAAACCCTTCAGTTCTTTGCCCAGCAATTTCTGGACTCAAATGCTAGTGTACATATGCAACGTTTTTTGGACCTTAGATGAGGGATTTTTATGACTGGCACTTGCAGATGCTGCTGATTCCTGAAATACTGAGAGTATTCACTATGTTGCTTTAGAAGACCATACACAGAAGAGTGAAACAAGAACCTTCCTTGTGCTGGGATGCAATTTATACTGACAGTTGCTTCTGAAATTGTGACTTATCATATCAGGAATTACTGAAAATCAGAGTAAAAGGATTCAGAACAGATAGACTCACATAATTTCTACATGAACATGTACTGAACTTCTTTTTTTGAATGTAATGTATTTGCAGATGGCTTGCTTGTTGACAGATATTTACCTTTCAAAACTTGGATGCCTTGGATTCATTGAGGTGATTTCTACAAATGTTAGTTGATGATTTATTGGAGGATCTGGCCATATACTCTGTGTTGTGACAGAGTTTAACTTGTTAGATTAACTTGTAAGTGGTATGACTGCTTCAGTTGCCGCACTTACATCATTCAATAACAGTTTTCAACAATTTTCCTTCTCCATCAATAATAAGATGTAATCAGTAGTTTTCCATTAATAGACCATTAAAATGTGATGAGCTCTTGAACTTTGGCTGAACTGTAGAGCATACTGTTTACATTAATACTATTTTAAAGTACTATTATGTTGTTTCTGATTCTAGAATAGGCAAGGTGTCGGGTTTCACCATGGGTGTTTGTTTCCGCAACAAAAGATTGCATAACTGGAAGAATTGTTGTTTATTAAACAAATAGATCTTAAAGAGCCCTTTTCAGTTTAGAATGGCGTGTGACTGCTGAAAAGTAAGGTGAATACTCTCTAAGAAGTCGCAGCTATTCAGAGCTATAGATTTCTTTCAAAAACTCTTCTAAGCTTAAAAATACTTTTCTAGAGTAGTTGAGGGATTTTGTGGGTGCTTGCCCTGTTTTTACCCTCTTCTAGGCAATCATTTCATAGACCCTTGGTGGAACTCATATCAGCATTCTGATGTTCTAAAGCATTTGGAAGATTTGGATGCTGGCTAGATGCCAGCATAACTGACATCTAAATCTCTTAGAAAGCTTTAGAAAGCTCACCTATGGCCAATTTATGACTTTGCAATGTTTAGTGTAAAGGAACAATGAGTTGCTTGTTTTCCAATAAACTGTGGAATCACAGAGTGAGAGAATCAGTCATTTTTCAATGCCTTCCACCATCTGCCTTGAATGCAAGTTTGGCTTCTATCCTGATGTTGGCATGTGAGATTTGAACTATCCCCATTAGTTTTATTTAAAAAATATAAAAGGCGTTTGACTGTCTGATGTGGTGGGTAGTAGGAATGTGCTTGGTAGCCCTGTAGTGGGGGGGAAAAAAAAAAAAAAAGTACAAAATAGTTAAGCTTGGAAGCCAGCATGGGCTGAGATCTGAGGGTGTTCTTCAATCCCATGACAAAGAACTTCTCAGGAAAATGAGAGGTTTAGCCTGAAGCTGTTGTGCATGTAATTATACAACGAGAGGAGAGGGTACATATGGTCAGGTACCCCTGTGAAAGTCTAATACCCGGGTGGACCTAAACATAGTACAAAAATGCTATGAAGTTTTGTTTAAAAGTACTTTTGTGCCTGCTCATGGTATAATTTTCTAAATAGATGACTCGAGGCTCTTTTTATCGAAAATACCCAAAAGCCATAGAGCACATAATGTTTAAAAAAAAAAAAAAAAAGAAGTTCAAAAGCATTTTTCTGCTAGAGAACTGCGCAACCACATCTAGAGCCAGTGTTCTGTTATCTGACGTTACGTATTTTTTATGGTTTCATGAATTACATTTTTTTCTGTGTCTGTGAAAAGTAAAAGCTGTCATAAATCACACTCCTATATGCTTTATGTTAATAGCACAATTTCTATATTGTAGGCACTGTGTAGCATTCGTAGAGATACGCAGGTGCAGATCTGTAAATGCTACCTTTGATAGCAAAAGCGATATGTTGTTACCCAAGAATGAACGGGGCTTTAGCTTTCCCGTCATTAGGACAGACCATGCATTCATCACTCTGTTCTGATGAGCCATGTATAAATTTTTCTATTGGGCAGAACTGGATGACAGCGTTGGGTTGGCGAAAAGCCCTGCCTCCCATGAGAGGTCCATCTCCAATGGAGAGGCTGCTGCGGGTGATGAGACTGGCTGGCCAAACCCAGGCAAACAGAAGCAGCAGCATCATGTCACATAGTGGCTGACCCATATCTAGTGTCCAAATGTTTTGTTTAACCAGAGCTTTCCATTGTTTTCATGCTGTAGGCCAGTATTGTTTTGTTTGTTTATGATTTAGGAAGCACATCTGAATAGAGTTACCTGTTAGTTTTGGTCATTACTATGGTCGTCCTGTGACAAGAATGAACACAGTACCAGGCTTCTTGTGACCCATGACTGCCACAAAATTAATTAGTATCAGCGCTAAAAATAAGCCCAGAATATCCGGAATGTATAGAGCGCGATGGCAGATGTGACAAAGGACGTGTCACAGATCTGCTCTCCGGAGCCGTTGCTGGAGGCCTTGCAATGCAACCTGAAGAGCCTCAAGTGCCTCTGGATCCTATCCTGCACTAAACTGCCTGTAGTCAACTGTTTGCAGCATGAGGATGTTTCTCTTACATATTCCAACCTCCTGATAAATATTTATCCTCTCTTGGACTTGGGGGGGGTTGGTTTGTTTATTGTGGAATCAGCAGATTTGTGACAGTGAATTCAGACCATGGGAAATCCGCTCGGGCGGGTTGGAGACCAGCCAGTTGAGCACCCTGACTAGCAGGAACATGTAATTAAAATTTAAACAGATGTGGCTTGGGCAGGTGGTATTTCCTGAACACATTTAGTTTCCTGTGTGTACAAACTTTATGTGATGGATACAAATAAATACTCGATCTGCAACTGCGAAAAATACTTGCGCATATGCTGAGCAGTTGGTCTGTGCAAGTGCTGTGCACTCACCCGGCACTGCTGAAACTGCCACATCTCAGCTCTCAACGGACTGAAATGAGTTCTGAAATCCTGAACATATGTAAACATTTTTAAAACTCAGCCTGGACAAAGTTTGTGGGCAGGAAAAAAGGCATATGCATGGAAGTCTATAAATATAATAACCCCATATGACACGTTTCTTGCGTTCTTTTTTGATTTATCTGCTACCAGCTACTGTTGGAAACAGTGTATTAGGCAAGATAACACTTTGATCTGATGTAACTTTAAAGAAAATGTTGTCTGGTGAATTCATTGTGACTCCCAAAATTTGAAAACAACTACGCAGCTGAAAAATCGGCCCATAGAAATTCCAAAATTGTATTTGTTCTTAGTTCTTACCTATAATTCCAGTAATTGCTTTATCAACAATTTCAGTGAACTGGAAGAAAACAAAGAGTAAAAATTTACAGTCAAAATTGGGGCATAAGGAAATGAGGTAAACTTGCAACTGCAGAACTGGAATTCAGATTTTTGTTTTTTAAAGGCCATGAAGTGTAGGCAATTTCCCTTTCTCACTGCAGTACAGACATTTAAAGAAAAAAGGCCCCCAACGCCCACACTTGAAGCTCTTCATATTTGAGGGAAAATTTTATCCCTGTAGATTTTTAAGATCAAATCTGTAGAATCCTACTGCAGATTTAGATTTGTTTGGAGGGGGTTTGTAGCAATTTAATAGGATTGTCTGACAAGGAATTGTGTCATACAGTTGAATTATTCCATCTTTTGATTGTTAGTCACCTATTGTAATTTTTCAGTGTCTTTTGAGTGGTGTTCCGCAGTGTCCCAGTGTATCACCAGCAATGAGCAGCTGGCTTATTTGCAATACCTTGTTCTCTTCTTTAGCAAGCTGTGTCAAAAAAAGTGCTGTTATAGCAGATGACTTTCCATTAAGCTGTTGCAGCTCCATGTTTCCTACAGTTACCAATTTGAAAATGAAATTTCTGTATTTTGTGCGTGTGTGCACGTGTTCATTTATCTTTTATAATCGTCTGTTAAAGACTGGTCTTTTGAAACTACAGAAGCTGCAGAAAGCCTGGCTTTATTACAGATGTATCTTTGTCTTATTTCAAATTATTTTCCTAGCTTTAGAACTTTGAATCTTCAACAGTCATGGTCTGCTGCTCTTCGCTGGCCAGGGCATTCAGTTGATCAGGCAGTAAAATACGACTTAGACTTCTTGTTTACACAGGAAATCTAAGAAAGTGTCTTCATAAACATTTTCTTGATCTTGTCATCATATCAAAGTGGGAAAACTTTACCTTATTCAAGTGAAGTAGGGTATGCTTTCTGAGTTTAAAGTGCAATTTCATCTGTTTTTCAGTTCAGGAACCAAGCATATTTGAGATGGAGTGGAATGCTCATCAAACAAGTTTGTCCTGTTCAGATGTACATTAGTTCAATATCTGATCTATATTAGAAAGTAAAGGCAAGTAACTTGTGGAAATCTCTTTGAGAGCATCTGATAAAGGCACAGGATTATTCAGACTGTTATTGTTGTATTTATTAACATTGATTCTAACTTGAGACCAAATCTTAAGTCTGTGGTGGCTCCACTTCAACAAATAATGCAGATTTAAAGCAACTGAGATGTACCCGTTAACTTTGTGGTTATTCCCATTGACTGAACCTGAACAAGTAGCTGAATAAAGTATCTTTTTAATGTAAGGGAATAAAAAATTTGCCTGACATTATTAAAGGCAGTATTATAAATCAAAATTGGCAATCGCATTGCTATTGATTCCTACTGAGTATGCAGCTGGTTGCAAAAGTGAGAAACACAGTCATCCCGAGGGCCTGTTTCTTTCCACCGCTTAAATCTTACTACTATGAACCTTAGTGCCCTGGAAGTTTTAAGCAGCAAGTTAATTGACAATTTGTAGATAAGGACTATGAAGTGCACGTGAAGCATCGGGATTTTTCCAGGACGAACTGCCAAACTTTACACTTTTCTGAATTTGGTCGGGTTTAGGAAATACTATTTTTACATGTTATACTTGTTATCCAACTAGTATGTAATAAAAATGAGTTAAATTACCTCTGACTTTAAATCCGTGCAGTCAGCAGAATTATATCAAAGGCAAGTGCAAGTCAGTGATTGTAAGAAATCTGAAAGGAAAAAAAAAAAATCTTGCTGGTGATGTTCGTAAGATTTATCACAATATTCTAATATGTGCTGATTTATTGTAGTATAACGTGTGCTCATAATTTGCAATTTGATTTTAACATGCTATAAAGACATTATGGAGTAAATAGCGAGTGTGCTCATTCCTTTAACTTAATCAGATACATTGTCACAAAAGTTTCAAAGACACGCTTATTTAATTATGAAGTGGAAAGTAACTTTGCTTCTATTACTAAGGGAGCGATTTGCTTATTGTATCTTCTTCTTGTAATGCTCAATTCCTTGTATTGAAACTGAATACTTCTTGTTGTAATGTGCCATAACCTTACTGGCCCGAGATAAGTTTCTTCAATTATTTATTCTATTAATGTTTCTATCACCTGAGGGAAATGCAGATATTCTGTTAATGATTGTGTTAATCAAACAACTTTCTGTATTTCTGCAGTGCCCAAGTTTATGTCATTACATTAGCGGGCACAGGAGATGAAATTGGAAACTTGTAATATACTACAGATTGGATTAACTCATCTCTTTTGTGTAGACTGCTTGAAGACTTATTTTAGATAATTTAAAAAGATTAAATCTGCAAGACAGTTATTCTTCCTGACAGGATCTCTGAAGTCTTCAACGTAAGCCCAGTGTTCTTGTAAAGATTTTGAACTTTGTACGCGAATAACCTTGCTGTTGCAATGCAGCCTGGGATACAATGTATTTCTTTAAACAGAGAATTTTCGTATAGTTCGTAAATCCTTTGGATGTTGGAATAATTATTTCATCCATATAGTATGATGACGGGCATTAGACATTTGAGTGTAGCGTACCGTTTTTTGAGCCATTTCTAGGCCATAATAGGTGTTATAACTTCACTTTTTGCCTTTTTAAGGTTTTGATGTTATCTAGGCAGTAAATGTTCTTTTTTTAAAGGTCTGTTGAACCACAAGATAGTTTTTTTGGGGTGGAAAAGGGAGCCTTTGTGCTTGCTTTCTGTCATAAGGTTTCCTTGGCGGAGTTCTCCCTGGGGTTAGTGCAGACGCCGACGGAAGCAGTGCTGGTACCTTCAGCCGGGAGCATCCCACCTGCAGCGTCGCAGCTGCGTTCTGAATAGCATGGGGGTGCCTGTAAAGCACTTGGTGGGATTCTCGAATACCTATCGTTTGCAATAATGGTTTTAAAAAGGCTATGCGTTATTCAGCCGTTGCTTTTGATGTGTGCAAGACAGCCAGGGTGTTTTTTAAGGTTCTGTTAAGGACCCTAAAGCATCTAAATATAATTGGCCTTTTTGTGAAGAGAACGTTGTGAACAAGAGTTTCAGGCAGTGTCAGTATCTCTGGGCTTGGAAATCAATATCTCTGTGATCCTTAGTCTTGCTTCTCAGTCCTGAAAGCTTCACAGACAAAAAATTAAAAAAAAAAACAAACCCAAAAAACCCCAAAACAGAAAACAAAAATCCTCAAACCCAAAAAACCCAAACCCAAAAGAAAATCCTCACAAAATTCAGCAAATATTGCATGAACTTTTTGTACTGCATTTGGATAGTGCTTTCTATTTGAATGACGGTGCTTTTTATTTCTGCCCTGCTTTGCTTACGTTAAGCGCTTGCCTATGTAAGTAGGGAAAGCCTTTAGTTGTCCCTTCAGCATGTTTGTCCTCAAAAGTTATCTTTAAAATACTTTCTACACCTCGTATTATTTGGCATTTGCTGGGGAGGAGGGTGATCGTTCGGTGCCGTCACCATTTTCATCCTATGGCCATCTGGTAGCAGGTGTTAAACAGTGTTACAAACCCAGCGATACAAGCCCAGACTAACCCATCTGAAGTCTCAGTTGGCCCATCTAGTAGATACTGCCAAAATAATTTCCAGGCTCCTGTCGTATGCTTGCCAAGCTGGCTCAGGTAGTCCTTCAGTGCAGGTAGGAAATTGAGGAAAACTTTCTGACAGCTAGCACAATATTTGGGGGAACGGTTCCATTCTGTTCGGTAAATTTGCTTTCCTTGATGAATTTAAGCCAAACATATAATTACAACTAATTTTCAGCGTCATGCCCTCCCTGAAGTCCCAGAAATGTTACTTCAGATTGTGTTCTTCATATTCAATGGTTGGTTAAATTGGTGCTATATCAGAAACTTGATCAGCACCAGAGAGATGAATTTTTGAAACAATTACTGCAATAATTTCTGTAGGATTCTTCTTTGTTTAAATTGGATATGTTTCTTACGATTTTTTTTTTCTTATTTGTATTTCCCAAAAGCGGTTGCTTTTGTCTCATAATTGGTAAGAAGTTATTTGCAAAAATTTTTTTGCATGTTTGATGACACATTATGAATAAAATTATGGACTGATGCATACTAAGGTACAAGTGTCTTGGTAGGAAATAAACTAAACCTGTGTTTACTTGTGTATTTTTTCCAGAGATTTGTTACAGTTCCCTAGAGAAGATGATGTAGACATTGCAATGAAAATTCTGGTTCAGTGGAGTTCCCAAGGCCTTGAAGATGTCCGGCTGGTAAATTACTCCGTTTTGCTTGACCTACCGGGCTCTTCTTCAAACACAGTAACTCTGAAAAACAGCGGTGAATGCTTTTATCCTAGTGGACAACAATGCAACAGAGAGACCAAAATGCTTCACAGTCAAGACCTCCTGTACGCGTATGCAGCTTACTCTGCCAAAGGAACTCTTGAGGTAATATGACCGTTTGGCTCTGTCATTTGCGGTGAAATAGAGTTAGAAAACATCCGCTTTTGTTGAACTTGGCTGGCAAAGTACACATGGTGAAATGCCCAGCCTTAAAATAAACATATTTAGGTAAAATATAATGTGGCCAATCTCAATGCTTCATATGACTTATTTTCTTTCTTTTTTTTTTTTTTTTTTAAAGTATCTGAGTTTATGAATTGGCATCTTTTGCTTGGGTGTAAAAATCTGAAAGCTGTGTCTAGAGCTACATTTTATCCTTGTTGATGTGTAAGTGCTGCTGGCTTGAGGGATGCCCGTAGGAAGGCTAAGATGAGGTTTTCTGCAGTGAGACCGGCAGGAGTGCTAGGCTAATACCCGGAGCTCGTGAATTATGGTCGTGGATCTCACATACTTTCTTCTATGGCAACTCAGTTGACACGTCTGCTCTGTTTCTTCTTGAAAATCCCGATTTGTAGTTTTATCTCACTGTAGCTTTTGTTAGGAAGTTTTGTCAGTGAAAAGATCCTGCCTATTGGGATTTGTTACTTGCCAAGTGAAGTGAGATCTTGGATTATCTTGGTTTATCCTCTTTACTGTCTTCACTGGCTGCCTTCCTATATTTGCTTTCTAAATATATTGGGGGTGCACAAAGGGGTCATCATTTCTGTTTACTCTTCTGGCTTAGATTTCCTATTTCTGAAATATAAAAATTGCAGTTTCACTGCTAACTGCATTACTGTTGTCTTTCTCCTTTGTAAAATATTGTACCTTTTTCCAGTGATGCAGGGTTGGTTTTTTGTTTTGTTTTGTTTTTTGTTTTGTTTCTTTGTTGTTAAAAAGACATTTGTTTTCATGACTTAGAACACTAATAGACTATATAGGAACAGATTGTGAATGGCTTTGAGTTTGGAGGATAGCTCTTCCAAAATACCTTTATACTTTGTGAATATCTTAATATTTATAGCACATCAGTTACTGAATTTCTAACAGTAAAATGCAACTGTTTTGTATTTTCCTTTTGTTTGTCACAGCATTTGCCCATAACGTTTCTTGATAACATGTAATGTGCTGTGGAAATCTTGTAATGAGTCAAAGTGGGGAAAGTTGCATGATGTTAACTAACCCATTTTAGGGACTATTAATATAATTTTGAATTTTGGACTGTAGGAAATACGAGGGATGGTAGAAAGTCAGATCCTTAAGTTTCTCATCCTGAAGTCCACAAGCCTCAGCTTCTCTTTCTTAAAAGCATTGAAGCTTTTTAGTGCAAGGGATTTATTCCAGAGAGGAGAAGGAATGGAGTTCTTGTTCTCCTTTGGGAGAGAGGCTTCTCTCCATCTCCTGTTTTTATGTACCTTATGTGCCTACTTTCTATATTGAGTCTCACGGTTATTATCTCCATACAACCTCTGTTCTGGGGCTCTATCAAGCCAACAACTTCAAGTTAAAGTTTGTTGTTAAGAAGTGAAATGAAGTAGGCAAGGGTGGGTCCTAACCTGCATGACGTATGCTTTAACTTTTCCACGGGCAAGTAAAACGTACTAATGAATGGGTTTGGCTTCTCACATTTATCACTTAGAAACTCAATATGTAATATTATTTTCTCATTGTAACTTAATAAGAGTAACTGTAATGAGATGAAAGTACAGTTGTGGCCTTTGAGATTTTACTTCATGAAAATCAATGTGTTGCTAGCAAAATCATCAGATTAAAGGAAATCCAATGTTCTGGGAAAAATCATTGATGTTTTTACCAGCAACACATGTACCACTTTCAGTTATATTTCAGGGCAGCTTTTTTCTACGAGTTCTGCAGAAATGAGAACTACACACACAAAGAATGACTCTGTGTACAGTTTTACAATCAGTTCTTTGAGATACCTAGCACCCTCACAAAACTTCAGATGTTTCCTTTTATTTTTCAAAAAGTCCACCCAAAGTGTCCTTAGATCTAGAGTTTTGCCTAAAAGGGAGATTTCCCTATTTGTTTAGGCTACAGGTAAGTTGGTAGTGATCTAACCTTTCTGACTTTCAATCCTACACAGTGATCTCTACTATTTAAACTAATGGAAGTAGAAAAAGTCTAGATGAGACGTAGCAGGTGGCGGCTGTTGCTGGGTTCAGCCATCAGAGGGTGACTTGATTGCTTGCAGTGGAACTACAAGTCGCATATTTTGAATATCTTGCAGTGGGTTGTGATTGCAAAATCATGAGGGTTTTCTGGTGAAAAGGTATTTTTGTAACAGCTACTCATAATCCGAATAATTTTCTTTCAAATGTGACACATCCTTAGTAGAAAATTTCTATAGTGTGTCACGTAATCGAGTTGAATTGCTAATATTGCTTTGATGCTGCTGCTTCATTGTATCTCATTTGTATATTTGGTTTGCTAGAAGTTCAAGCAAATAAAACCATTAAGTTATTGCAGTCTGGCTACCAGCAGAGCTACAGCTCTACTTTCATGTTGACAACGTTATTTGTAGAATAGCAAGACTTATTTTCTTTGACCGCCTGTCATGTCCATTCATCATATGGCCATTGTATATGAGCCATCCAATTTGTGCTTTCTGGTAAGAGTCTAAACAGCATTTGTGAGTAAAAATGTGAGCATTTGTGATCTGAAATCTACTTCAAAAACCTACTTAGTGCCATTGTGATGGATGGTGTACTTTACTACTTCTCTATATTTCATCGGGCCCTGAAAAGGTGACACTGTTTACCCATCACGGTGACAGGCAGGGCAGCCTACAGTTCTGGAGAGGGCTGTCTAGTCGGTTTTGAAATAGATATTGCAGCAGTTATGTAAATAATATATCGTAGACTAGGTCAGTCTAAGGTAAAAATGACATACATGAAATATATTTTTATTAAAACTTAAATATCATCCACCTTTTATAGAGTTTAAACCTTTTGTCTGCTTGATGAAAACAGGGAAGCCGCTCTGGCCAACACTACATACGTAAAGGGAAATTACATTGCATCAAATCTATGCGTTAAAGCAAAATGCATTGTCAAAGAGTATCTAGCCGGTCTCCGAGCAAGCGTAGTGTGGTGAATCCGAATGTGCTGCTCCCTGCCTTCACGGTGCACTGTGATCTGAGAGCTGCGGCCGCATGTGCTGTCACCGGTGGAGCGGTGGAGGGGTGAGCTGGGGAACCATCGGCGAGAGCCGAGGAGAGGTGTGCGTGAACCCCCAGAGATCCAGTGTCCTCCTTTCGGTACCACACCGGTAAGTAGTGTCAGCGTAGGTGCGTGTTGTAGCCCATCTGTTGACACACACAGCAGTGACCCCCGAGCGCAGTGAAGTGTAAGTAAGGATACGTCTTGGCTGGAAGCGCAGCAGAAGGCTGGGTGGTACTCTGGTCATCTGGGCAATTGGTTTAAAGCAGGCCCACTGACTACAGCAAACTTCAGGAAGAAACAAGTGTTCGGTTTTGGTGTCGCAGCGTTCGTCTGCTCTGCTCCCTGTTCCTTTAGCAACTGTAAAGAGAAAAATCTTAGCAGATGTTGTTGGGACAACATTCAAGGGCAGACTAATTAAAGCAAAATGAAGATTATATTTGCTTTGTATTCCCTGATTTTCTGAAATTATGTTTGTGTGACCTGAAGTTTTCGTCACCTTCCTTTCACCTTATTTACTCTTCGCTTTATGGAAGCGTTAAGGAACTTTGGGCAGTCCTAACTCTGCCTTAATACTTTAAACAGAGATACTTAGTGTCCTCTCATTATACGGCACTGTCTCATGCTACGCTACACTCCTCTGCCTCTTCAGGAATAACTGGCTGCTGAATGCACCAAATTCCTTTGCTGGTCCTCTGTCCTTTTTTTCATCATGGACGCTCTCAGCAAGTACTGTCATGTTCTTGAAATGGGAATGCACGTGCAGGCAGGGGTTTGGTGGCTTCATGGACAGAAGTGAGTCATGCCCATCTTCAGCACAGTTGTCCCAACACCTAACTATGTCTCCTTTGTACTTTGACCCCTCCTCTGTCCCTCTTTCCTGACTGCTTGGACTCCTCTGCTACGTCACCTCACTTCCCTGCCATCGTCCACATTCCCTGACTGATTCTACCCATTTCTCTGTTCAAAGTGTGTACCGATTTTAGGCATTTATACTCCCAACTCAGCCAGTGATATCTTTGATTAGTTTTGGAGGGGCTGCAGGGAGCAGACAAGTGAGAATGCCGACTGTTTGCCTCTATCTACAATATGCAGAAGAGATTCTCTACATCTGTTGATAGCATATCAGCCTGCTCCGGTTCATTTGTTTTGGTGACATTTTCTCAGCTAAATCAGAACCCACCGCAG
The DNA here is from genome assembly GCF_026419915.1 of Harpia harpyja. Lineage (NCBI taxonomy): Eukaryota > Metazoa > Chordata > Aves > Accipitriformes > Accipitridae > Harpia > Harpia harpyja. The sequence goes on along the minus strand of NC_068951.1, from coordinate 37,813,788 downwards.
AGATTAATGCAACCTGAAGCAATACGAGAAGTACAAACCCATCTGTTAAGCTCACTCAGTGATCTTCCCACCATTTTTCAATCTTGGCAAGATGGGAATAAGGGAAGCAGGACTCGGATTGCTGTCAGATCCTCTTTCACAAGGAAGGGGAGCTTGCTCGCTTCTGATCAGATACCTCATTTTCTTATGGCCGTGCTGAGACGTCTCCTCTCCCCATCCATCCCCTTCTTTCCCAGGTCCTTCACTCTGCAGGAAGATGGGAGTCTTCCTCTCCTCTACTGCCTGTTCCTCTAAGCTTTCCCCCTCATCGCATGTTCCCCGCTTGCGTGCCCTACGGTCCCCTCCCCTCTCTGCTAGGTCTTTACAGTACTGCAGTGCTGTTTCCTTGCACTACTTGCAGCTCTCTATATTTCCAGCTCTGCACCAAAAGGTTACAAGTTCCTCTGGAGGGACAATGCGTCAGGAAGTCCTTGACCCAACAGCTTGCTTTCATTTGATTCGGTTTCATTGTGCTGGAAATGTGATTAGTACATCCTTATTATCTTTTATCTTCCCTCTAGCTAATCAGTGGTAATTTCCTTAACAATATTTCTGAATTAAGATCGGTGTCAGCGGGTTGGTTTTAGAAAATTTTAAAATCTTCCCAGGTTATTTTTATCCCCAGGCAAAATTTCCAGATGAGCCTTCTGCAGCATACTCGCTCGCACATCTTGAATTCCAAAGGCAGAGAGTGCATATAATTTAGATTAAATAATCACAGCATCTCACCCTAAGTCTTTCAGTCATTTTTGATGGCACATTGGTGCAAAATATCAGGCTAGAGGGAATCTTGATACATGTGTGCATTTAATTCTTTTAGGCACGCCAATTTAGTTCATTATTATCTTTATTAACATTTTCTAAAATTTCTTCTCTGAAGAGACCCGTACTAGCTAAAATGAATCCCTAGCAACTGAAATTGGTTTGCAGATGGTTAGGGCTATAGGTTGAATAACACATACACACAAATGAGAAGAATCATGCGTTTTTTGTAAGATGTAAATGTTTTAGAAGAGCTTTATTTATCTTTTATTTATAGAAGAGTTTCTCAGAAACCTCTTCCACGAATAATCATAATTTAGACCACTGCTCTGCATACCAAGCAGGCACAGCAAATTTTCAAGACAATCTCACTAAGAATATGGATTTTAGAATAGACTTGACCTTTAAACAGAAAACAGCATTCAACATTAACTACAGCATAGCTGGCACTCCATTATAATTACATATAGAAAGCTGTGAAATGCAATGTGAAGGTTATATAATTTAAAATTGCAGTCAAGGACTACAGAAACGATCATTGAAGAGATGTCCTGCAGAACATCCTGTCAGTTTTCTGGCGTATATCACATAACCATTCATAAATAAAATTGTACAGTTCCCTAAAAATAATAGTAGTTCATCATGCACAAAAGCCCAGTTAATATTGCTGCAAGATTTTTGTATCGTTGAAGGGTAGAGTTTCAAAGGTGGAAATGGCTACTGCTGCAAAACCTTTGCTGTTTTATATTTCTGAGTCAATACTGTACTATTGTTTTACTAATAAAATATTAGTAATGACATTTTAGTAATAATGTCATTAATAGTAAATGGGAGTTTTTAAATGGAAAAAAAGTGAGAGGTGAGGCATCTTGATATCTACAGATATAACAGATCACCGAGCACTTCCATGCCATTGCACATAATCAGCTAAAGGCGTTTTTCAGTAAGGCCTCTGTACAATATTTGAGAGGGAGCAATATTGAACCATAAACATTATTTATATTACAATTGCATGCTAAAAACTAAAGGGTGCAAACACTGAGGACTTGGGAAACGGATTTGGTGCTTTGTTCAGGTTTTAGTGCAAGTAAAATTTCTACTGAAATCAATGGGAATTACATAATTTTTAACCAGAGTTGAATTTTGTCTGTTAGTAGTCCCTGTGAGAGAATACAAGTGGAAGTAACTTCTGCAAGTGAATGGATCTCTGAGAAATGTTTTTCTCTTTAATTATTTTATTGTATGATTTAGACCTGGTAAGTTGCAATCACATATGCGGTTCAGTAGATGTCTGGGTTGATACCTCCCCAGTTAGTCTTCTTTCATGCCCACTTTTTGTTAAGGGTGTTTGGTGCAAACCTGAATACAAAGGTACTCCAAGACAAGTGGAAATCTTTCTGCCAAATCACAGGGCATCACGTTTTGCTTAGGTAGTGCTATCTTAACGGCTGCCTGTAATTTCTTTTACATCTTCTTAGTAAATATGAACCTGCCAACAACATGCCTGTGTTCAGTTTAAGTTTGCAAAGGCAATATCCTCCTCAGAGGAGGAATTCCAAGTAAAAAGCTGCTTCTGCTGTGAGGTGTTTGGTTTGAGTTTTAGGGATCTTTTTCTTTTAAATTACTCCAGTACTTCGAAAGTTTAAAACTTCCTTGAAGGGCTCTTGCTTACGCTAAAAAAAAAAGCAAAACTTTCCTACAACAGAGAGACTATAAAGCAAATATTATCAGCTTTTAAAAAATTGCTAGGATGAGAAAAACGACATAAGAAGCAACTACAGCTGATATAATGAGAACAATAACAAAACAGTTTTGTATTTATATAATACTCAATTCTTGTCCCTAAAGCTACTTATGTAACTTCATTGTTTAAAAAAAAAGTAGTTTCATGCGTAAACAATAAAGAACTGGATGCTACTTAGCTTTGTGGTAGTTATGAGTGACTGTAAAATGCAATATTGATTAAACTATTGCTTGTTCTCATTTTTTTTAGTTTGTTTTTGAGGAAGAGAAGCAAGTCCTAAAACCTTTTAAGGAACATTAACAATACAAAACCATCTGTAGTTGGAGGCAGATTATGTCTTACCATGCCTTATACATGCTGTACCTGGGAGCATGGTCATAAGATTTTGACACTGGTAGTCCCAGGCATCAGTCAGTCATCCATAAGAATATGGGTTAGAGTCACTGTAATAAAAAAAAAAAAAAAAAAAAAAAGCGAAACCACTTTTCTGACATACTGCACTTGATTATTTTTGAAAATAGAGAAAAAGTCTAAATAATGGTGGTGTCTCTTGTGACTTAGAGCTGGCAGCTGAAAAGAATCAGGAGCGACTGTTTTAATCTCCAATGCAGTGTGATAAATCTTATCGCTTGAAGCCTTAGCAATGTATTTTATCTTAGGAATTATCTGTATCTACCAGGATGACTTTTACAGTCAATATTGGACAACATTTTGTCCAAACCTTAATAATTGATTCTTTTTCTATATATAATAATATCAGCTCACTGAATGCTTTTCTACAGGACTCTTTTTTGTCATTGGTAAGGTCTTTTTAATATTTTTCAAATGAAAGTAGCATTGAGAATCCAGAACAAGTCTGAAGATTTCCTATCTGTGTTAGGATGTGGTAATATGAAGTTCAAATATAATCTAAGATGACCACTCTGAAAGAGTGGAAATAAGTTCTTAAAAAAAAAAAAAACAAACCACATATGACAGGTTTTTAATTTAATCTAAACTAGTTGAGGATAAAGCTGCCATTGTATGAATAATTTGGTGAGGATAGATTTTTAGTGGCTTGTCTGACTTTTGTTGAAGAATTTTGGTATAAAAGAGCAAAGGCTGTACCTCTCTAGAGACTGCTTTGAGGAATGCTAGAAAGCTGGATACAGAGCCTTAATAGTAAGAAAGACCAAAAAGTGGAGAAGGCCTGTCTCAGAGACAACCCTTTGAAGCAAATGTCTTGAAAGCCTCTCAGAGCAGGATGAAAAAACGTGCAGCTGTGATACAGCTGGTTGAAAGAATAGTTAAGAGCTGAATTCTTGAAAATGTAAAAAAGAATAATAAACAAAAAAGACCCAGTTATTAACCATAGGCAAGTAGAAATTTGGTATCCAAGTGCACTTGGCAGAAGTGCATTGGGTGTGTATGTGAACTGTCACAATGCCAGAGCCTGTTCACTGGCTGGACTAAAATGTCCTGAGAAAAAACTTTCATTCAGAATTTCACTTTTAAGGTGGTTGGAAATACAGCACTTCTGACTGTGCCCACCAGTTACAATCCCAGGAGAGAAGTATCTGCTTATCAATAATAAAAATTTCAGTGCAAACTAAACAAAGCTGAAAATACATTGGTCTTCCCTTTTTCTAGAATTAGGCATTCCCAGTTTTTTCTGTCTGATATGCTGTCTCTTCCACTAAATAGAAATAGATCTCATGTCTGACACCTCATGTAATGAATATTATTTACTGTATTTATCTCATTCATTAAAAGGGCCTTAATGTGAATTAATCACGAGATATATCAGTTCTAATAATTATTTCTCATGTTCCTGAGCTCTGCAGTTCAAAGAGAAGGTGACTAATCAATCACCAGCTTGTGGCTGGCCCAAGAGTAGGTGTGTGTGAGAAAGAAGATGCTTCAAGGAATTTATCTTCCTTCCACTGAATTATGTTACCATATAGAGTTAGTCTTGTCTCCTGTAAGATTCACTGCTTCACGCTGATGTCTTCGAGGGGCAGACAGAGGTGAATAAGGATAGAAGAGGTCTGGCAACGGCTTCAACTACTGGAGAGCAAAGCTGCTTAAATATGCAAGAAAGCGTCTGCTGCGTTGTCATCCAGGAGAGATGTGCCTCCTACTGCAGGTCAATGCTTGCCAGCACAGTCTTTACTTGGGGAGTATTTAGAGGATGAAGTAGTATGAAAAGCTGGAAATTATATTGCTAGCAAAAGCATCACTGTGTCGTTCTTCTAACCAAAATTTTTATTCTGAAAAATTTTTTCACGTCTTTGTCCATGTTATCCTTTTACCTATAAAATTCCTACATCTTCAAGCTAGAAGAAAATACTACAATCATGTAGTGACACAAACTAAAAATCTAGAATTAGAAATTATATCAGTATGGACAGTGTCAGGCTCAGGATCTGATGGGTAAGACTGATTCTTTCAGTTCAGATCTTACCCTGATGATCTTATTGCTGTTATTTTAATGACTGCAGAGTTGCTTTGCCTGAAATAAACTTTCATAATTTTTCAATTTCCTCTGCAGACAATGAAGATAAATTGTTCACAATGTGTAGTGTTTGCAAAGCGGGTACCAAAAATGTAAAGACAAATGAAGAAATACGGAGGGAACTTCTTCAGTAGATGATACAACAAGTGAATGTTTTAAAGGATGACGGTTTTGCGTTCTTTGTCTGAATTATTTTTTTCCTGAAATTCAGGAAAGGGACCACTTGATGTTGGAAGATGGAGCATTAAGGAAATTTGTGGTTGAATCAGTATTTCTGAGAGTGTACTGAGCTCCCTGTTTCTAGTTTCTTTCGGTTGATTGTTCAACATCCTGGGCAGGAGGGATCGTAACAGGGGGAGAGAAAGAATTGAGTGCAGATTTCTATAGTAACTGATAGTTCTGTAATAACGTCTCTAACTGTGTTTATTGAAAACTGTACCATAAAGTACTGTTGCTACAATAATACTGAGCACTTCTGTACTGCTGTAAAGGAGGCTGATCTGGATTCCAGGCTGTGTGGAAGATGAGGGGAGCTCTGTTCAGATCCAGCTCCAGAGCTCCAGCCGGGCTGCAGTGATGGTGAAGCTTTTGTATTACCAGTGAAATCAGTTGTATTATGTCAGAGGTCAGATTACTCCTTCCTCCCCATGAAGTTGTCCAGATTCTGGTATCCCTTCAGACTTCCCCATGCATTTTAGATAATGTCAACGTTTTCCCATCTTTCCTTTTGAGATATGGTTTAATGGGATGCCACTGTACAAGGTGAACAATTCACTGGGACCTTTCCTAAAAAGAAGCAGTTTCTGTCCTTTGCATGGGATTTCCTCTCTTTCTCCAGGATCTTCCATTCCATTTGCGTGTGAAATTTGGCACAATTCAGGAAATCCTTCACCCTAACCTTTGGCAAGTCTTAGGATGAAGGCGAGCTACCGATTATGCTACAGCAATCATACCTGGCAGGGCCCTATCCTGAACTTCCATTCAATTTTTGCTCTTAGTCATAAAAATAAAACATTTTGGAAATGAAGGTTAGCTATTTCTGAAAGAAAAGATAAATGGTGCTGCCATATAGAAAGCTTTAGATGACAGCAGTGCAGAATACAGTATCACAACTAATGACCAAATGGCAATTCCAAAATCTTGAGGGTGTTTTTAAAAACAAAATTGAAAAGCCTGTAACAACAAAGAACTGAGTTTTCTGCCTGGTACAGTTTTACCTGAACCTCATGCTACGTGTCTTTTGTAAGGTAAGTCGTCTTTCCATAATGTTAGGTGATTGCAAAATGGAAATATCTACTTTTTTAACCGCATAGAGCTATGCTGTTCTCGCATACAGCCTTCTTTGTATTTGTCTTGGTCAGTCATTTGTGCCACTTGAATTCATTATTGCTCAAGTATATTCCCTGTTTTCATTGGTGTCCTTTTTTTTTCATCCGAATGTGTTTGTACTTTTAGAATGTATTTTTCCCCAGTCCTTTCTCTAAAGAGGTAACTTAGAGACCTATACATCTGTGTAATAACTTAAACCAACAGAATTCACATCAGATAGGAAAGATGTAATATTCTTTTTCACAACTGCATGTTTGCTTCTCCAGGTTTGATAAAATGCTGCTTTACCACCCAGATTGTGTTTACAGCTTTACGTGGTTGGGCATCTCTCTGATTATGTTCAAGTGCATGATGTTTGGCCAAGCAAGGGCTATAAGTACTCTGTGAAAGAGCATTTATTATACTGTGTAAAATAGAGTTCTCACTGACATTTCTGAAAGTTCAAGTGTTCTCTTGATGCAGTGGATGACCTCCTCTTGTACATACCCGTGATTATCTGCATCTTTGAAGTAGATGTCTATTTTATCTTTCTGTATCTATATACTTGCAGTAACAACAACTTACGTTTTATGTGTTTGCATAGCAAACGTGCATAGAAATACAGCTAGCCTGTGTATTTCAGTACACTATGCATGCACTAGTATGAGAGTTGATTGGGAAACAGGCTTCTCATCCTATGGAAATTGCAGTGTTTCAAAATGCATTCAGAATTGCGGCAAAAATTGGAAACCTGAAAATTGTAAGGCTATTTTCTAGATATCTCTGTTTTAACACAGCCAGACTAACTCTAAAAATGAAACAATTGAACAAAGTTGAAATGCTACTCTCTAGGAAATTAAGATATCAAATGTATTATAGTTATAAAATGAAATATTTAAATTTTACTTCTATTCAAAAGCACTTCCATATAACGTTTCACTGCAGTTGACACACATTCTGCCTTTGATAGGCATTCACAGGACATTGTTCTTATGACCTGTCATTACAGCTAGGAGATTACTTTCCTTCTCTGGACGTGTAGGTGCAAACTCATCTTTCACTGTTTTTCACGTTGAGCCTATGAACAGGTGGAGGCAACTGTGCCCAGGGCCATTGGGTAGCCTCTCCTGCCCAGTTGAGATGGATCCTTCCCTACAATAGCTGGCAGTTTCTGCTGCAGCCTGCAGAACCTATTTGTATATAAAGCGCTTCTAGGCACCTTCTGTAAGGTGCAGGCATCTGCTCTAAAGACTCAATGGTTGTAGCTACTATAGGAGGGAATGCCTGGTTTTTATTCGATCTATGATAAAAAGGCCATTGAAGGAGGACAGTCTGCAGCCTCTGGATGTTTTGTTTTCATTCTTTGTATTGGAGAGTAGCCAATAAAACCACCGCCTCGCTGCGGTCCGGCCTTGAGAATTTGTTGAGTTGTGACATAACGGGACTGGGTTCTGACATAAAGCCATTTTACTGAAAAATTTGCAGCCAGGTTTAAATCACACCATTATAATTTGCTATGTACATATGTAGCTTATGATTTATTTTTTAAGATGTCGCATCACAGCTGAACTATTCTGTTTCGTTTAGTTTATCCTTAGTCTGTGTAATTTGTAAATGTATATTTGCATGAATAATTACCCCTGAATAAGCTAAACCAAGTAGGCTGGCAAATATAGATTACTGTTTTTTCTTAGGCAAGTATGATCAATGTGACTATGCTTAGGGACTAATGCTACTAAATATCTTTGCAGTTAACTCTTATAAAGAGGGGGATATAAATAATATTAAAAATGTATAAGAAAGAATCAAAATTTAAAATTTCGTCACTAGCAAAGTGACAAATAATCAGCACTGCTTAATGAAAGTTTGAAATAATAATAAAATTTCTGAAAGGGTTTTAGGTGTCAAATGATATTGTGTCCTTCAATGTTTTATAACCAAAGCAACATTCTTAGAGATTTTAAAAGAAATAAATATCAATTTAATATGACCGAAAATAAGAGTGTTTTATTTCAGAATACTTGAAAATATAGATTTGCATTTAAATCTAATTTGAAAGATGAAAAAAATAGATTTGTTGTTTGGATATCTTGCTGGATATCGTGAATTAAGAAGTTATATTCAAGTATTAGTTTTGCCTTCTGCTAAAGGGAAACTCAAAGAATGTGATTTGGGACAGAGGGCTGGGGGAAGTATGAATGAATTAAGGAAAAATAATGTTCAAAATAGATATGGAGGGAGGACTCTACAGGATGAGCAATGTCAACAGAGAACTGAGCTGTGTCAGCTCAGATTTATCCTGGGGCTCTGTAACCATAAAACACAGAAGAGGTTCTTTTCTGTAGGCTATAAAAAGGCTTCGGTCTTAATTCAGCCTCCCTGGGAGTTGGTAGGAAAAAAACCCTGCTATAAGCTGTAAAAAGCAAGCAAGAAAACAAGTTAAACCTCAGTGTCTTTTTAAAAATTGTACTGGAACATCAAAAGCAACCTGTAGGAGAAGCTTCGGTAGAGCCCTGCCTGGAACGGAGCTGTGTTAGCTGGACAGATAGGATGAGGGGGAAGAGAGAGCGTGTAAAATGTGTCTGTGACTGAATTCGGCCTGCAAGGCCAAATTCTGTCAACTGAGGTTAAGGCACATCTTTTTTTCTTCCTGTTTTGGTACAAATTACAGTTTTAGCTGCCATTGTAATGCAGTGTGCAATTTTATGTAATGAAAACTAGACACAAAGAATCCTTTCTGACTGTAAGCTGACACTGTGAGTCATACTGAATTACTCTGGAATTTTATTGTATGAGTATGAATATTGAAGTAAAAAAAGAAAACCTCTGTAGAGTAAGGTGCTAACAACCACGAAGAAAAAATGTCATGAATCTGTTTGAAGAGGAGTGCTTGTAGGTAAAAACCACTGGTTATTTAATGACCAGCTAGTTATTTGATGACCCCCCACACACACACGTATCTTGCTATGTGGAGCAATATTGAAGTACTGTGATTTAAAGCTGCCCAGACATTGTTGGTCAGGTGCAGGTCTCTGGGTATTGTAACGGAGTAAATTCAGCTGCAGTTAATCCAGTTATGCAATGATTTGCTTTTTTGGGCTCAGACAGCGTGTTCAAATTCAAATTGCACAAATCATCTCTTTTTGGCTTGCCTCACTCAGTTGCTTGGAAATACATTAGGTTAGTATTTTTCAAGGCATAAGAGTATTTTTCTCGTTCCAGTTGTCTAATAAGACATAAAAAGAAACTCAAGGATAGGGAATCCTGTGCTACTGGAAATAGAGTCTTGGTAAGTAGTGTCCAAATTTGACCAAGAAGGTAGGGGAATTTACTTTTGAATACATAGTTTAGTCATTCGCAGGATATCGCAGAGGCATTTCTGTGTAATTACCCTAAATTTATCTACAAGATTTCCCAGACAGTTTGGGAATGGCCAAGTGTCATAGGACACACAAAACACTGCAAGTAATATTTGCTACTGGAAAACGGCATGCTTGGATTTTGAGGCCTTGTACCAATTTTTCATAAAGTAAATAGAGAGTGGAAAGCTCACCAGGGGATTTCAAAGATAGTGTTATTTTGAAATTATTGTAAACACTGGAGAATGGTGTTTGCATGAAGACTGAGTTCTAAAGAAAGGAATTTTTGTTTTATAGCAAAAGCAGCTCTGTAAGAAATTACTCTTTCCTGTGACACCCCCCACCCAGAGAACTCTCCTCTTAAAAATCTGTCATCTGCCTCAAATTCTTTCCTGATTTGTTTCTGTCTTGTGTCAGACTTGTCTTTATTTTACTAAATGTTGAATTATACCCTTGGTCATGCTTTCTCAGATGTTTTCCTCTTCTGATAATGCCGAGCCTAGCAACATAAAACAGAAAATAAAACTTAGTGCACCTGCACTAGGCTTCAGTGAGTCCTAACCATGAAGGAACAGGCTGACTGATCCTGCTCACACTCAGTAAGAGTGTGCTTACTGTCAAAGGAATCAATAGTTAGGCACATTACTTTCTTAGTTCAACGTTCAGCACTTCAGTTGAACTAGAGACAGTCATCAGATGCATGCCACAAAACCCACAAACATGGAAGGTCCCTCTTTTTGCCTGAAACCAGGTGAAGGACGAAGTTTGGAAGGTAACTTTGAATATTATCGTTTCTGTAGAAATACAGTAAGTATATAAAAATGGCTGTGGCTGTTTATTTTCTCTGACATGCTCAATAGGACAATGAAGGAGGCTTGGGTGGTAGCAATCACAGGGAGACAGCTGTGGTTCCCTGATTATTGGAGGGATGCTTTTGGCTGAAATGGGAGCAGCAGCTCCTGTCTGAAAGCGTAGCAGAGTTTACACCAACAAATGATTTAGCATATTTGGGCACAGCTCCGTTATCTCCCTTTTTCTTTCTTCCTTTTCTCCAATTTTAGAGAAGAGCTAGTTTTATATTTGCAGCTATCTTCGTGTTTGTTTGTGTCCAAGCTGGCTGTAGATCAAAGCTGGGCTTACTTTTATGCTCTGCTGAATGGTGCCTTCAGCCTCAGTTTCAGAGCTGTGCAAATAAATTATAGTGAAGTGTTTAATTAAAGTTAGCCTCATGTCCTGATTGCAGACTGCCGTGTTCTCAGATACAATTTGAAAATACATTTTGGAGTTTTTACTTAAGGCAGGATGACTAGGTGAAGGTTATTTACTTGTGATTGATCATGCATTGGATGTTTCTGTTACCTTTATTTTGTGAACAACCTGAAAATAGTAGCTGAATGTTGAAGGACAAATAAAGGGCATGGACTCGAATGGAAGAAGGGGATGTAGTAAGCCTTGAACGGCCACAGAACTGAGGGGTTGATGCTTCTAGAATTACATACGTGCTTTTTGGAGAAATTGTCTTAATCCTGAGGAATAAGCAATCCTAAATATATTGTATACATGGCATTTAATATTTAGTTTTCTTTGATACTTGGAGTTTCTTTAGATCATCCATTTCTGACACTCTTTTGGTGGGGGGGTCAGAACTGGCAAGAATATGAGCTTGACTTTGCTACTGAATATCAGTCATTTTCACAGCTGCAGCTTCTGTGGTCCTGACCTCCCAAATAGAAGCAGAAGCTGTTCATTAATATGAATCAACAGACTAGTATTTGATAAAATACATTCATAATTTGAGGTTACTGAACTATGGCACTAACAACAGGTAATATTGAGAAGATTTTTCACCACAGCCATTCTGCGTGCTACTTCTGGTTTTGTTTTCTGCATAAGTTTACACCTTTCAGATAAGATTTCTTTGAGATTGCTCAGTACTGACCTTAATGTATTTTCTTAAGAAATAATAGTGAAAATATGTGCTTAGGTGTGGCGCTTTTCTACCCTGGGATTCCCAGCCTTGATAGGTAGAGCAGATGCATTTAAGAGCTACCTTCTTATCTGCACTGATTCCATCTGCGTTTTGGTGGTTGTGAGAAACATCTTTTCCTGGGTGTACTGGCTTTGAGGGGTTTTTTTGCTGTGGGTTTTTCCCTTAATCTTTTTCCTGTCTTGGGTGCCCCTGGCAAATCAGCCACAATCTGTCTCTTAGCCAGTGTATTGGATGCAGATGTATAATGCTGTTATTAAATTCCCTTCCTCATTCAAGTGGACTGAATGATAACAATGAGATATGACAAACATATTTCCATTATTATTTTTGACCTATTTAAACTATCCTTTTTTTTTTTTTTTTTTAAATTGCCTCAGCATTTCCAAAGAAAGCAAAGTTTTAAAATGGTATCCGGCATCTTCAAGACCGCAGCTGCCACCTGCTTCATGAAGTTATTCATACTTTTCCTTTCCAAGACCTGTCTTACTCTTTTTCGTCCATGACTGGATGAAGTACGCTGTTTTATTCTCTTTCATTTTGGAGATAAGTAGAAGAAATTGGGAAAAGATCATTGACTGTCTTGATTGTGGCATTTTCAGAGTGCTTGTCTTTAATGTTTTGGGGGGATTTTATCATAGTTTTTAAGATAGAATATTCACAACTCATTGAGGATCATCTAGGGACTTAGAAACTAATAATAAGTCTAACATAAAATAATTACTTTTTCTAAAAATGATTGGTTTATTACCTACCCCTGCTTCATTTCATGCATGGGGGAATACTACTGAACTCCATATTGCACATTGCAATTTATTCCTAAATAGTCATATCTTTCAAACAGCATAGCATGAAACAATTCGACGAGTAAGTACCCAATTCAAGTGGATAAAACAACTCATTCTTTAGCAGTTTCCCAGTTTTAGGGTAAGAGGATTTACCCTTGCATATCTAAACCAAGTACACAAGTGCTCTTTTTCGGCACCTGATAAAAGGATGAGTTCTCTTTTGTTTTTGAACAGAATTATCCTGCCAAAGGAAAGCAGTTTATCGAATATGGGTAGTTGGGGGTGGGGTATTTTGCTTTTTTAAAATCTGAAATGTGTAAAACGAGGATTATGTCATGTTGTAAGCATTTCGAAAAAAGAGAGAATAGAAAATTTAATCTTTATTCATTTTTTGAGATGTTGGGAATGTTGTGAGTAAAACAGGACTTCATGGAACATAAATGGGCTGTTAATTTCTCGGTGGATTACTGAGAGGGTAGCACTCTTTGGATTCAATAGGATTCTTTACCATTATTTTAAAGGTTTATTTTTTCAATATTTTATGTTATGCTAGAAGTAAAGGGTCCAATTAGTTGAGCCCCAGTGTATTAAATAAAAACAAAACTGACTACTCTGAGCTGGTGTTGCCGTACTGTATTTGATGAGATGTTTTTATTAAGTAGTGCAGAATATTTTGCTCTTTGTTACAAATTTCACTGAAGTATTGAAGTGTAGGTGAAAGGAAGGAGTAGGAATAATTTTTTAAACTATTATTACAATCTTATGTTTACCTATTAGGGTCTGGACTGTACTGCCGAAATGTTATGACTTTGTTCTAAACTCTTCCAGCAAGTTGGTGACTTCATTTGGGAGGGGAGGAGCCATGTGCGGTTTTGCTCAAGAGAGGATTTTATTCCGTTTTTTGGTCATTTTAACTGAAGTTAGATCTGAGATTAGCTGTGCAAGCCTCCAGCTGCTAGCCTGTATGCAATGTTACCAGGATGTGATAACTTACTTTGGTAGGCATGTGCAATATTTTTACCCTTGGTTCCCCAAAAGGTAAAATTATTTGTGATGAGAAGAGAACCACTTTGAAGTTACAGTGAAATGTAAGTGTGCAAGTACCCCTAAAGTTGGACAGTAACAAGAGGCCTAGGTCATACTTGTTTTCAGGCAAGTGCAAAAGACAGACTTCTAATACATTGAGCTTTGACATATCCTTCATGTGGAAGATGTTAATGAAAGCACATGTAACTCTTTGTTATATTATACCCAGCTGCTTTTTCATTACGTAATGACTTCTTACATGTACTCTCAATGTATGAATGTGTTTAATAGCTTTGGTATTGGGGCTTACTTTTAACATATGGAGGAAAGAACATGGTTTGCAGAGTGTTTAGGGCAGCAGGGAGTCAAGTTCTGGTTCTCACATAATTAAAAAATGAGCTCTGCTTTTGTAGGGCCTTTTATTCAGCCTGCTCTTGTTGAGCTCTCATGTTGCCTGGGAAAGACAGGTGAGCAGCTCTCGAAGATGCCGTTTGCATCCATAAATTAACTAGCATCCAAGGGCAGTTGCTAAGTGCATTAATAATTGTGCAAACATGTAGTTTTGTCATTTACAGAGTGGTGGATAGCACCTTGGAGGAGCAGCTAGCAAAAATGCTGTGAAGAGAGGAAGCGCATGAATGTAGATGGGCAGGGATCTCATTTTCACACAGGCATATTGTGGAAGCAAATGGTTTGATACTTCATTATGTTATATCTTTGCGTATTGATTTTGCCTCAGGAAAATTCAGTATAGTTTCTCTCATATGAATGATGAAAGCTCTGATTTTCAGTTTGCTTGAGGATAAGTGGGAAAGGCATTGGGTCCAAAGGAAATCAGCCTAGATACAACCTCTCAAGCTGTAAGACTTTTGAGACCCTAATAATCATTGCACTAAAGTGTATCTATTGACACGTCTGTGGGTACAAATTAAAAAAAAGCTGATATCTGCCTAACAAGGTAAAATTTGTGTCAACTTCAAGGAAGTACACTGCTGAATACCCTTTCCTCATTTGGGGTGAACTCTTCATAACCAGATGCCTCAGATTAGATAAAATAGCTTCCACTAGTGTAAAAACTTCTTCACTTGATTTTATCATATTTTTCAAATACAATGATCACACAGGAAAAAACTTTTATTGGATTTCAGCATGTAGTCACCACCTGAGTTTTCTTATGAAATAGTTTTCAAGTTCTTTAGATATTAAAACCCCCACATATTTCAGAAGAAACTGTATGAAGTGCAAGATTTTCTGTTCCTACATCTCAGTATTTGGTGTTAAATCTGATGTTCGCCTGTTACAGAAATGTTTTATAACTTTGGCTGACCTTTCTAAATACTCGGTTTATATACAACTGATGACGTGTTATAGACTTAGGATCCTGTTAACTTAAATTTAAGAAGACAGGAACCTTGGCAAATTTTTTGTATGAATTAAAAGTTGAGGTGCAAACTCAGACAAAATACTCGGATACAGTTGTAGAAGGGTAAATATTTTCCTAAAATACCCATGTTCAAGAATCTGGTAAAATTTCACACATCCTACATATGTATCCCGAACAGCTGTTGTTAGAATTTAAACGGTTTGCGTAGAGATGCCTAAAATCAGAACTGTTGCCTTTGGCAATGAATCCATACTTAAGTTACCAAAACTGAACTGAAATCTTGTACTGCTCCGCTTATTTTAATTTTTAAACACTTATGCAATATTCTTGTGTCTTCTTGTATTTGTGTTTTATGTGAACGCTGTTAGAGGTTCCAGAATGTCCTTGGTGGTGTCCTGAGAGCTTCATAACATTCTAAAATAATAATGTACAGACTGATTATCCTCATACTTGGTCTTCACCAGAATTTATTGCTGTAAATGTGTGAGAAAAATGCCCTTGGTCATTCATAAATTATATATATATATAAAAAAAAAAAATCCTTGAAAACACTGTTGGGGATGGAATGATGCACTTCACTCACAAGACAGAAGCAACAATATATTTTATTGATATAAAACAGTGAGTTAACAAAGTTCAGTGGTAAATGTGACAGTGATTTAATGAGATTCGATGGCAAGGTACACTTGATTATTTACTGCATAGAGGACAGGGTCAGACAAAACTGTCAGGGAGACCCTCCCATTGTCATGAGATTCAGAAAAGACCCCCTTGCATTCTAAACTCCTTCTCAGAGAGGAGTCTAGGTGCGGCTGGATCCAGACTTAGTCCCAGACTTGGTCAACGGTTTATGCCTATATGCGCAATCGGTCCTTTATATCACTTAGCTAAGATTTTAGAGTTTCAGCATGCTTATTCCCCATTCACTTACTGGGTATCTGACGCGATAAGGATTCTCTCAACCTCGAGGAGCAGTTACCTTGAGAGACGTCCCTACTCAAGGGGAGATCCTAGCCTGCAGCCTGCTGCTGTGCAGGAGAGCTCAGCGGGCCCTGGGCTGTCCACTAGTTGTGGAGTAAGATGATTGACTTATAGTCATATTTGCATACAAGCCGTATTTCGGTTGTCGCATGCTCAACTAGCCCTTGGCTATTGTGGTGTTCTCTGTCTCCCCCGAATCCACTTTCAGCTGGATGCATCCGTTATGACTGCCACTGGTGGTTATCACTTGGGCAGGGTTACGGGAAATAAAGGTCAGGTTGGGGTGGGGGGGATCACACCGTCACAAACACATCTTGAACTATGTTTCCATCACTGCCGATGCTTGACATTTAATAATAACTTAGACCTTTACTACATATTCTTGCAGTGTCCTAACTGAAAGGCTGAAGATCTTCATGCCCTGAATGCTTTTAATTTAGTTGGAAGTGACTCTAAATTATTTAAAAATGTGTATTAATAGAAAGGTTTATGCATCAGAGCAATGTAGTCTGTTATCACTATGGTTATAGGAGTATAGTGCTTGGATAACTGATGGATTGTAAGAAAATACTACAATAGTTAAGGCAGGCTGCTCAGGAATCATATGAGACTGCATAATAAAACTATATATTGGTAGAGTATGTATTATCTGTGTATTTTCATAAGTGACCAGTATAATCATTCCCTCATTTTCTGAAATGCTTTACAAGACTCTAATTCCTTTTAAGAAAATTAACAGAGGTGAGTTAGTATCCGTTACATGGTTTTAAGTACTTTCCTGTAGCTAACGAGGGGACCTTCTCATCAGAATCAGCACCGCTTATTATAACCAGTACCAAAAAAACATTGGTTTTTTATCACAGCTGATGAAAACTGCAAAGATATAAATTTACCTGTCAGATTGAATTCTCAAGCTCTTTGCTATTACACGTATTCCTGATTAGGAAGTGGGGGTAAGGTAATTGCAGAACTCTGCTCAAGTGCTTGTATTTACGCAAAGAACTTTGTTTCTGTGGAAGGAGCACCCTAAATGATGCATGCTTATAGATTTAGCCTGAACTTTGCCTTCTTTTTGCAGGCAGAACTTGTTGACATACAGTACGGGACTGTGGAAGACTTGATCCGGATTCAAGCCATTACAAATGTGACCAAAAAAATTGCACTTTTGAAGCTAGGACAATCACCTTTGCTTTATAAGGTTAGTGAAATGCTTGTTGCACTTTAGCTGAATTATTTCTTGGGTTTTTTTTCAGTTTCAGAATACCAAAGCAAGGACTTTCCCGTTCTATCCCAATAAGTCAGGATTTACTGGCATTCAGATTCTTCCTTAATACTAGCCACGTCGGTCTGCGGTGCCTTTTATGTGTTACAGTTATTTATTTTGCTGCATATCTTACAGTGCCCCAGTAGTATGCCGTATTTTCTCTAGCAGTACTATAAGCCTTTTGGCAAATAAAGAAATCCATAAAAGAAATAATAAAGCGGGGGGGAAGGCAACCGAGATCAGGGATAGCTGGATCTGTGTCTGCTAAAAAATGTACATATAACACTGCACTGAAATCTTTTGTTTCTGCGTAGTTGTGTGTAGTCCTTGGCCTGCTGGCTGTAGTTTGAGTTGGCTGTGAGAGGAGGCAGAGCACAGTATGCGCTCGCCTGACGTCAGGCTTCTGTGGGTCTTTCCAGTCCCACTGGGTTGTGTCTAAAGCTCAGCGGTTTGGGCCTTGCTGCAGATGTGCTGCTGCAAGCACTGAGATTGCAAGGTTGTAACCAGTAGCGTACGCTGTAGGATGACCAACATTATTTAGTTTATGGATTTGTTTAAGAAATGACATCGTAATCTGATTTCATCATCACATGTTATAGCCTTGCTCTGCGGAGAAGGTGCCTTCTTGGCTCTTTCTGCTATCCTTACCACCTCAGAGGGAAGAAAGGGACCGTGAGTTGGAAAACACCATTTACATCTGTGGTAAAATGTTTAAGCAGACTACCCTGAGATACGCAGACAGGCATTTATTCCCCCTGCCATTAATGGTCAGTCACTCCTGTAAAATCATGAGGATTTACTGGTCTATGGATGGGTTACCACCAGTTCAGAACGAGAACCGTGTTTTTCTTCCACTCCCTCCTCCCTTCTTCTTTGGTTGCAGCTATGTGTGGGGAGGGGTGTACCTGGGTGTGTGTGTGTCTGTTCTTTCTCCTCCTACTCCAACGCTGGCAGAGAGCGCAGAGATGGAGCTCAGTAGTCCACTTGTACGTTAGACATAATAGACTCAACATATAAACCACATTTAAACTCTAAATGTCAAGTAACTGCCTTCTATTGCAAACATTTTATAAACAAAAATGCTGTTTTGCCTTTCAGAAAATACACTAGCCCAATAAATATTTAAACAATTCATTCCCAATTCACAAAAGCAATTATAAAAGAACAGTAACTCCAGATCTTATAATTAAGAGAATCAGGATCTGCTCTGTCGGCCATAGAAAGCACAATCAGGACCACAACACAGGTTCAGAAAATAACCACTTAATATCTTTTCTTTAGGAATAATATTTGTCTCAATAAAAATGCCATTTTCAACTGAGTAGCTTTAGCTGTTTAGTTGAATTATTTAGATGCAATCTAATTACACCCGTGAAAGGTCAGTTATCATGTTGGAACTTGGCTGTTGTGCATCCTTTACACCAATAGATCTTATACTGCATTTCACCACTAACTGACAAAAATAATGAAATAGCAATTTGGGCTCATAAAGTAGGAATTTGATAAAAGATGCAAAGTTTGCTGTAATAGTACTGTCTAAAGTGTCTAGGAGATGGACTTTTTACAAATTTAATTTGTGTTCCTCTGAGCACTTACTGTGTCTAACTTAGCAAGTGGTGCAGCCTGAAGGAGTAGGGCAAAACAATTGGTGCTGAGGACAGGGCCCATCTCAGGAACTTTTCGTTTGGGTTGGCTGTAGTCTGGTCCCAAGAAGTAAATACTAATTGGTGGCTGAGGTGTATTAGCCACGCTTCTGGTGCTCATCTGCTATTCCAAAGGAATCCATTTTGCATGTTCAGAGTCTGTTACACAACATGAACCAAAGTGTGGTATGATCAGGAGATTGACTTTGAATGCACGCTTGGGTTCTGAGCTAAAAATACAACTCCCCAAACCTACTTCTTGTGTTCTGCTCACGCGGGTAGGAAGTTTGCCCTTTATTTGTTATTTCTTCTTTTTGAGGTTGTAAACTTTTTTTTTTTTTTTTTTTTTAGAATATAAATTGGGTCTCTCTGGCTGTGAAATAATTGCAAGCTATTAAAAGTATGAGAAAATATGTAGGAAGATATCAGAAAAAGATTCTTCTTTCATAAGGAATATTTGAAGTGAAAGAGAAAGATTGCCTTAAACAGCAAGTCATGCTGGTTTAAACGGGCCCCGTATGGCACTACTGAATCCACTTTTTGTATCTTTTTTTTTCCCCCTAATGTTTATGTTTCTTTACTTACTGAGTCTTACATTTCTGTTTCAGCAGATACTTCCCTCAGCCTATATTTTCCTTATCTCTGTCTTCCACGTGCTCGGTTTTACATCACATTAAAACAGAACACTAGTTCATAACAGAGCTGTTGATATATATATATATATATATATTTTTACTGGTTTTCTTTCTAATTTCTGTATTTAACTTGTATTTTTCACATTTTATTATTCTTTAATTTCTCATTATTATTACTTTATATTATACAAATATCTCACTCTGGATTTGGGTCTTATTTTTATAGATCCTGCACCGAGGTTTCACCTTCATAACAGAGATTCTAATCATGTCTCTATTTTTCAGCTTTGCATTTTCTCCTGCATGAGTATGCTTGTTGCCTCTCTTTCACTGCCATCAACAACTGCTGCTTTTCATGCATTTTTCCTATTTTCCCCTTTTGTGTTTTTAATTTGCCTTTTTTTTTTTAATCTGAACTGCTCTTTCTCTCCATATTGAATCCATTGGAAAAAGCCTGAAAGAAATAATAAACTGCTGCTGGCTGAAAACTCACCATGAAAACTGAACAACATTTCTTTAGTCTTTGCATCTCATTAACAGAAAGTAGTATGTGCTGGTAGAAAACAGCTTGATGTACAAGGGGATAATTAATAGAAATAAGCCCAAATGATAGAGATTTGAATATTTGGAAAAATAATTGTATTTCTGACAATATGTTTGCTGCAGAGGTTTAGTTTGGTATTTTATGGAGATTGGGTAGGGTACAATATTTGGGGGAGGATCAAGGTTGAAAATAATTTGGAGCTTCTACTTTCAGTCTTTCAGACTGGGCCCATATCTCATATCTTCAGACACACTGAAAACAACGGACAGGGTTCAGAGCTTGGAGTAACTTGGAATTGGAATATACAGTGAATTTGGAGTATGCAGAAAAGCCTGAAGTTAATGTGCTGTTAGAATATGCAGTTGAATCCTTAATGTGAATAATTCTGATTAAATTTGGTAAGGTTCATAAATTTAAGCTGCTTTGTGAGAACAAGATTTGTAGAAATCTGACCTTAAGTAATTTTTGTAATTGAATGTGATTTTCAGATTTTATCGGGAGTGTGGTATTTCTGTTCCACTGAAACAGAACGTAGTATCTGATCAGGACAAGAGGGGCACCGGCTATGGCAGTGGGCACGTTTCCTAGAGTACTGGCAGAGCCACACAGACACATCTCGATCCCTTAAGCTGGACCTTTTCAAATAAAGAATATGTTACTACAGCCAGATGATAAGTTATACATATAAAAAGAAGGAACATGGACCCTACCTTTATAGCAGGGTAAAGTATCAAAAAGAGCATTGACTCTGGGGAGAAAAAAACAGGTAGATTTTACATTGCTGTGATCAAAAGAATAGATAAAAAAGGGATATGTACTAACGTACATATAAATCAGAGCGGAGTGGAGGTTTAGAAAGGGGTTTTACCATTGATATGGCACTATTAAGATCAGTAAGGGAGCAAGACTCTATTATAAAATTAATGTTAAAAGCGGGAGAAAAGAATGGTAGAAATGCTTCAAGGGCTGGAGCAAGTTATAGTATGGCAAAGGCAGAGTCATTGTCAAATGCAACTGAAAGGTTTGGAAATTTACAATGTACTACTCCCAGCGCCCAGAGTGACAACTTCCTATAGCAACTCAAGCTAAGCCAGCGGACTGAGCAGTGAAGCATACAGGGAGTACTCATATGATGCATTAACGTGGCATAGCCATGTTGCGAGTAATCTCTGCCTCTTTAGCTGGAATAATTCACAGGGCTGAATAACTAACAGAAGGAAAAATGCCTATGCCTGCTCCTGAAGGGATCTTGTGACTAGTCTGAGACACTTGTAAAAGCTGGATTGTTCTGTGTAAAGAGGGGACTGGATTAAGGAAGAAGAAAAACTTCCTTAAGGAGAAAGCTGAAATGAGACAAATGTAGAACAGAAGTGAAGCACAGCTTCTGGAATTAACTACCATAAAAAAGATAGAATACTTGCTTCTTCACGCCTTCAGATTGAAAGTGACTGCCTCCTGGTGTTCTGGCTAGAAGGAAAATTTGTGTTTTGGTGGAACTCAGGTAATTGGGATCACTGGTGAACTTCAGTAGCTAGTTACATACAGGAGGTCAGAGTAGACTCCCTGATGTGCTTGAATCAGGAGGATCTATAAATGTGGGGAAAGATGATGAAATTTATTACTAGCGATTAAGCAAATCCTTTCGTGACGTAAAACACCTTCTTGAGAAAGAGAGCAACTGTGTGTGTAGACAAGAAACGTATTCTAGTAGTGTAAAATGTGTGGTGACAAAAGATTGATGAAGCCACCTCACTAGCACCCGGATCCTCTGCCCTAAAGCTCCTCTGAGTATATGTCACCACTGTGAGCACATAAAAGAAGCCAGAGGAGTCTCTGTTTTTTCAGGGAGAACTGCACAGTATCCAGCCCCTGGATTCGTTTTTTGAATAATGTTGTGAGTCTTGATCATGATTTAATCTTTTGGGGTTGGGATTCAAGAAAAAGCCATAATTTCTGTCCTAAATTAACTTTTAATAGAGTAACAAAAGCCCTGAAGGCCAAACCACTTCATCTTTAAAATGTTCACATATTAACATCTTTTCCGCATCCATTAAATGAAGATGTTGTTCTACTGTGTAAATATCTATATTTATTTTAATAATTTACTGCCTTCATAAATATTCATAAAATTGCTTCTTAACTGTCATAAAGTTTAGAAATGTGGATGCTAGCATGTTTATGCAGAGGTTATTGGCAGGCACTTACGGATAAGGATTTACTAAGTAGAAAATATTAAAGATTCCCAGAATAAAGGCAATTTGCAAAAAGACTTCTATTTAATAACTGCGTTAGTTTTAAATAAGTTTACTTTGGAAAAAGTCATTTCACTTTTCTACTGTCTACATTGTTTATTTCTTTCCCTCTGGTACTTTTTATGGCTAGCACATATAACTGTGAAAATTACATTTTAAATCTCCATTTAACTAGGACTCTCTCCTTCCATCCCTTCCTCCCTCCGTATATATATACACATATATGTGTGTATATATGTGTATATATATATGAATATACACACACTGTGCACATATAAATACATATATATATAAACTATAATGAGCAAAATGATTTTTAGGGAACTTCAACACCTTATATATGTTTCATTATTAAGGACACTGGGGTTTGTTTTTTGTTGGGGGTTTTTTTTGTAGGATGGAATTTTTTCCAAGGCACCTAAAGTCTTCATATACCCATTTCCCATGTGAGTGCTATGGTATTTTTAATGATACCATATCCCCTCCCAAAGCCCTTCCTGAAAATTTGAGCCATAGGTATAGGTAGTATGGATAAAAGTTACAGAAGCATATCAAACTAGACCTGGAGATCTGGATCTGAAGGGATCATCTGGTAATATCCGGTTGAATAGCATCCTGTTTCTCAGGTTTTCTCTAATTTATCATCCTTTTAAAGTCTCGTCTCGATTCCCAAAATCCTGAGAGTTCCTCTTGAATAATGAACTGAGTTCAGATTGATTGATAATGATCAGATTTCTCGATGCGGAGTTTGCTATTTAGCCAAATTATATTTCTACAAAATAAGCTCGTTCTTACTTTGTCTGCAAGGAACTACCAGTTGCTTTGTGGTCCTTTTTCCTTAGCCTTTGTCTCCCCTGAGTTTATAGGAGATCCCCTCCTTCAAATCGGTTGCTTTTATTGCTATTCTTTATCCCTTCCCACCCCCAAAGATTAGATTTGGCATACTCATGTTCTTAACCTTCCCTCTCTTCAAACAGCTGCTTTAATCTGTTAGATATAATACAGTCTAAAGAAGGCTCCCTTTTAATTTCTTTCTCTACTTCCTATGTAAAAATCTTCTGTACCAAGGCCTTCAAAAAACTTACTGAACAACAGACTATACCACAAAGCTGTTTATGTAATTGAGGTTTCACACTGCTATCAATCCTGTCTTTTGCATGACTCTTTTAGTTACCTATTTACCTCTTCCTGATTTCGTGATTCATGGAATGATGCACAAGCTATTTTGCTCTTTAGTGATTGCTGATAAAATTTATGTTTGTTTTGAAGAAAGACCGTGGGTATTCCTTCATCTGAAAGTGTATCAAATTTAAGAGATTGGTAGACATAGTTGTCAATTATATTCCTCCTGCTTTGACTGATGACAGTGCTTTCTTGTCCCTTTGAGCAGAAGGAACAAGCCATAATAGCTAATTAGAGAAGCTTGGAGACACCCTGCCTCAGTATCATAAATCTGTTCTGTGTTGGGGTGACTAAGAAATCCACCCCCCAGCCCATTGAGTGCACCTACCTGAAGTTGAAAAAAACGAGTCTCTCTGCACAGATTTATCACTTAATGCCTTCATCCTGAAGTCATAGTTTAAATTTTTATTGGTAAACTTAGTTTAAAACATAGTTTAAAAAACCCCAAAGTACCAATTGTGATACTTTTTTTTCCCCTCTATGTGAGGTACTGTGGCAGAGAAAATTGAGAAATGATTCTGACTTGAGAAATGTGTAGTTAATGACTAAAAAAAAAAGTCAAAAGAGTGGTTTTGTATTGCTGATTGGAACCAAATCACACTGAGCTCTATTGTTCAGTTCCTAGAAGGCTGTTACTGCACAGAATAATTTAAACTGAGCATGTCAATTTACCTCGTACTTAATCCAGCATTTGAAGGATGATTTACTGTGACCTGTACCACCTAAAAGTGAAACAATGCCAGTGCACTTATAAATCCAATCCGTATCTGCCCAGATGAATATGAAACAGTTGACAAAAATTTGCTCTCTTATTCCTTTAGTCAAATGCCCTGCAGTAAATAAGAGTGAGAATTCCTTCTTGATACAGTATAAATGGGAGAAAGTAATTTGCTCTTGTGAGCAGTACAAAGAATAAGTAAGGGGTGGGGTAGGAGAAAAGCAAACGATGTCTGGAAGGAAGCATAATGGTAGCACAACTTGTCAATATTCTCAAGTAATTAACATTTTGGTTGCATCAGTAAAAGGACTCTTGGTTGTTACTCATTTCCTTTGCTATTACAAAACCCTGGATTTGTTTGAATGGAAGGAGAAATGTGCTATTAGCAGAGTAAACAAGGGGACATGTAAGTTAATGATCAAAAGTAGGTATCGATTATTCTGCATTTCTGATGCCACAGAATTTTCCCTGAATGTTTTGAGAAGTCATTGCCATTTTGCAGACATATGCGTATTCCCAGCTATAGTTCCTATTCTTTCTTTCTCTTCCGGATTGGTAGAGAAGTTCCTGAAGTCCTACTGCTGAATCAAACACTGAATTCTTAGCTATTTGACTGGGTACATAGTCCTGTTATCTTCAATAACAGTGAACGCTTAATTTTCTCTTGGGAAAATAATTCTAAATATTCATATACTCCATTGGGTGTTTAATTGCACATTCACTACATATATTAAATGCATCCTTTGAAAAATTAGTCCAGCTCCCATTATGAATCACTATTCCCTGAGGGAAAGGGCTGACCATTTTATAGCAGATCTCCTCCTTTTAGTACAATAGGCTTAAATTGCGTGAGACAGTAAGTGGCTTCCATTCAAAAATGGAGGACGGCTGACTCATAAAAATTTCATTCTGGAGTCTTCTGAAGCTTTTGTCAGATTTTAGAGGTGTGAAACCCAAGCATAATTTTCTATTTTATCAAGCCCTTAAAAAGTGAGTAGTAAATGCAATCATCCAATTTACCGTCTGAGTGCTATGTCCTGATAAATGGTGCAAAGTCAAGTGAAATGGCTTTGCTGTGAGGCAATTGTTCGAAGCAGAGCTGAGCAAAGAAATCCATTGCCTCAATTTGTACCTCAGAGCCCTAAATCCACACAGCTGATCAGCTACTTGTGTGCAGGGCATCATAAAATCTAAATCTCTGCAAGTCGTCTTGGCACCCTTTCTGCTGCTTATATAGGGAATACAGGCATTTTTTTCTACCCAACCTGCTAATTGAGCTGGCCCTTCAGATTAGTTGAGCTTGGACTTCACAAAAGAGCCACTGACAGACAAATTATCCGGGCCTCTTTTCATCTCACGTGTTTTCAGTACATAGTTTGATTTCAACAGCAGCTGAGAAAGTGAAAAAGAAAATGGAAGATACAGGAGCTTTGAGTAGAGATGAGGAGTTGAATATATAAAATCTCTTCCTGCCACAACAGATGTATCTGCCTTTTGGTTCTTTGAAAGTGCCAGCCACTGGACTAGGCAAAGCAATGCAACCAATGCCATTAATCTTCAGAACCGCCCACGTGAACAACTCTGCAAAGGATAATTACAGATGAGTACTGTACATGCTGGTTATTTTCTATTTTCGGGAATAGTGACCAGAGGAAAAGGTCATCTTTCTTCAGGCAACAAGTGTCTTATAAGTACTTCCCTCATTCTGTAGCGGGTTTGAGTTGTACGGCATGTTCTGTAGTAGTTACTGGTTTAGTGTTTTATTAAAAAGAAGTTATGACTATTCTCTGGCATTTTATGCTCATTTAGGTCTTTTTTCTTGTTTCACAGTAATTCTTAATAATTGGTTTGTTTACATGTCTGTAAACTGATTTGAAAGGTATCAGAAGTCATTATTGTTGAACAAAGTAATTATATAAAACTTTATTTAAGAGATTACAGAAGTAAATAGTTCTGTTCCTAAAATCAGCATTTTATTTGGTGAACCAGGATGTCACAGGTTACTCAACTGAAGAATGATTTTCGTGCCTTGTGGCTCTTTTTTTTTTTTTTCTTGTCATCTATCCTTTAAAATGTAGTTAACACAGTTAAGAAAAATAATGGTTCAGTAACACAGTTAAGAAAAATAATGGTTCAGTAACCCAGTGGGTTCTCTGAATAGAAATAGCTTTGAAGCTGGTTCTACAGTTTAGGAAATAGAGCCAGATCCAGACATTGGTTTGATTTGCATTTGTTCTACGTGGCTTTAGAGAGTCATCTTTGAGAATTGGTTCACAAAATCAGCACTTCTGATTTATGTATGAAAATCTGAATTCTGCCCTTTCAAATACACCTGTAGTTTGTGTTGTGATCAGAACTTTCAGTAGAAATGTGGTCTTGCTGAATGCTGATAGCCAACCTTTTCATTGGCATCAGTGGAACTAGGTTTTTATGCTTTACATTCTATGGCCTATGGAAGTTTTTTACTGTTTTCCCTAGGGTTATTTGATGCACTCTTTTCAGATCGTCTGTAGCAGGATTTTGTGGAACATGGCTGGATAAAATACGTAACTGCTTGTCCTCAGGATTTTGGGAGGTCTTTTATTGGGGGGGGGAGAGAGCTTTTTCTTTTTCTTTACATAATGCTGAAGAAGCTGTAGAACACCAAAGTCAAAATTTCACTCTTAGCTGTTTGGGCCTCTTGATGCCTGTGCATGAATTTGAAAAGAAAAACACCAAGTCCATCATTACAAATATAATTGGCACCCTCTTTGCAAGTACAGCAATAGCCACTTGGAATATTTTGTTTCAATTGCCAAAACGTTAAACTAACCTGCTGTGCAGAAGGCAATTCTTCCACAGCAAACATATTTTCGCTTAACAGGAAAAGATTGTGCATTTCAATATGAGAACTCAGGCATTTTAATTTTGTCTTTAGGACTGAGTGAATAATTCACAGACAGCAACGTGTGCAACAAAGTTAAACTTGTTTTATCTAGACCTAGCTCTAAGTAAATGGCAACTTGCTTTAATTTGTGTTATCCTACTACATTCTCATGTTTTTCAGTGGGTTTGGGTTTTGTGTATGGTTTTTTGTGGGTTTTTTTTGTTGGTTGGGATTTTTTGAGTATTGAATTTATTCTAAGCAATTTTCTGAGAGCAGTTAATTTTCCATACTTGGAGTTTTGATCGTTCATGGTGATTTTTTTTTTTTTTTATTATTATTTTTTTAAAGAGTTGGTTTTGATGCTTTTTGATACAAATGATCAATCAAGGATGTTGCATACAAAAAGACTCCTGAGCTTCCGGATGTTCATTGGGAAAGAAAACAAAAGTCACATGATCACAGTCACTGGAACCTTAAGTTAAAATTGCTGGGGGCTACTTTCCTAAGTTGGCTTAGGATGCCATATAATAGTAACATTTTTCATTAATAGTTCCAATTTCACATCACTTTTACACTCACATTTCTCTAAAAATCAGGTTCTTCATTAGATTAAAGAAAAACAACAACCAAACAAACCAAAAACCTCACATTGTAGCTGATGATAGCATTGTAATTGTAAATAATCATAGTATGTGCACTGGCTGAGACTTGTCAGCACAGCGCACAGTTATGTCTAGATACAGGTAATATTTTAGATAGAGGACAGAGTATTTGCATTTTGTGAAGGTTGGAGGAGTGCCTGCACTGACAGTCAAAGCTGTTATTTATGTTTTTCCACTGTAAGTTATTATGCAGGCATCATAAGAACTCTTACCACGGAGCCTCAGAAGAGACCTTGAGGTGACCTAGAGAGACCACCCTTTCAGTAAGAAGGAAGCATATTTTTCACTTCTAAGTCAGTCATCGTTTTCCCTAGAGTGGGAATTCACTATATTGCCTTTTATATCAGTATTCAGTTATATGTGATGGTTTTATGATATAAAATGTCCATTGGGGAACTGACCTGACAACTCATTTCAGTCAGGCCTTTTACTGTGGTCTCAGAGGAAATACAATAACATTTAATCCACTTAACCACCTGACCATGTCCCATTTCTGTTTGTCATATTATAGAGTATAAGAAAAAAAGGCAAGTTCAAATCTGCTAGTTCAGGCTATTCTTGGATTCCAGATTTAAGAACATTTTATGACAGATTAGAAATTAATTAGTCCTGTGCATCTGACTGCTGTAGAGATTACTGTCTCTCAATAACCACGTGTCCCATCTTAATTTTGAATTCCCTCCTAGCAATGCAGTTGATCAGTAAACGTGTGATACGTTGGATCTGCTGTTTCCAATATCAGATAAATGTTGAGGCTTACACAGGCTTTATGGGCCCTTGCTGTGCCTGGCAGTGTAAGTTGTTTCCTTGGTAAGGTGCTGTACATGTACGTTAAAAAATGAGATACAAGGAAGACATTTGGAATGCATTAGAAGAATTGTGACCTGGGCTCCTTTTTCTGCCTAAGAACAGTATGTAGCAACAGTCCCATTCTAAACAGTGTGCATATATATCTTTCTTATTTTGAAAGATTGAAGAATAGCATAAGTATCCTATTTGCACAGTGCTTCACACTTGGCATTAAGGGGAGCATCTTTAAAAGATGGCTTTTGCCCTAGCCAACAAAATAGGGTTGGAAGGGCGATACAGAGTGTGATAAAACTTGTACTCCTTGCAAATGCAAAAGGGGTCTCACAAATAGTTTTAAATTTTTATATGAGATTTTAATTTACACGATAATTTATTAATTTATATTGTTTTCAAGTAGACCTGACTGGGATGAATTTTGCTGTGAGTGCCGTACAGATTCACTGAACGTTACAAGGATGAAATCTTGACGTTTCCACTCAAAGTGCTTTATTTTCTTTGAAGATGAAGTCATTTCAAGGCATACAGGTTCAGAAAATAAGGTTTGCTTCTTACCTACTGTGCAGAATTGTTCAATGCTTTGGTGATAGCAGTGGTAACAGGGGAAGAGTAGCTTAAATGTCCTATTTCTCGCTGCTTCTGTTCAGCAAGCAAACAGAATGAACCTTTAAGTACATTATTTAATTTGGGGAAAACTTATATTTTAATGTCAAAATTAGCTTGATGGTTAATATGACAAAGTTTATTTCTCAGTAAAGAGATAAGCTTTATACAGTGAGGTTTCTATCATTCTGCTCTTGCTCCACAAGAATATAGAAACACAGCCTTATATGTAAGCACCTTAAAACACACTTTATTTTATATAAAGAACATACTTAAGTGTGTTACTTAGTGTATTTTACAGGAACAATTCTCGTTTAGCAAGAGAAGCCGTGTCTGGTGTTTATTCAGGTAAAACTCTCATATGATGATAAGGTCGTGGCCATCACATAGTACTGTTATTGTTGAAATATTGTTACCATGAACTGTCATGGTGAAGTGCACAATCACTCATCCAGAATGATTGGCTGCTTAGTCTTCTGTCAAGAAGTTCTTATTGACCAGAAAAAACCCTCCATCTTTTACTGTGAGACCATAACATAAGAAATGTCCTCTGTCAGCCTGATACCCTCACCTGACATGGCTCATGCTTAGGGGAAGACTGAGTTACGAAGCAAGTAGAAAGTTTGGGGTTTTTTTTCTCTTTGGTATAGCTTTCCCCAAAATGGCAATCATTGGTGTTTTGACTTCCTGAAGTGGGGAATGTGTATGGACTCATTTAATTATCATCATGAATATTCCATAAATTGGTGTATTCCAGTTCTGAGCCTGTTTATACTTACCTCTACAATATCTTGTGGTGTTGAGTTTCACTATGTAGATACTTACGATTTCTTGATACGGAATTGCACGTTTGGGAAAGCATGTGTTTAAATCTCTGTTAATGCTTTACCACTTCTTACAAAACAAAAATGGGTATAACAACCTACCTACAAAGTATTCCAGCTTCAGTCTATGTATGAACAGACCAGAGTAAATGGTACAATTCTGAGGGTACCAGCTGCGTGCTAAACACTGGTCTTCGCCCTTTGTGGATCTTGGAAAGAGATAAGCTTTATCTCTTGGCCTCAAGATCAATAGTGTAATAAGAACTAGTGCTTCAGAAATCTGTGCTCCTTAAATAACACCCAAGCAGATTTTAAGCTTTTTTTCTGAAATTAAGCTAGTTGGTGTCTCATGGTCAAGGTGTGTTGCATGATGATTTGGTTTGCCTCTGAAGATGTTTATAAATACTAGGAAAAAAGACATCTTTAGCATTGCTATTACCATATTCTCTAACTACAGTCCAAGAGGGGAAAAAAAAAACAAAACCAAAACAAAAAACAACCCTAAAAAACAGAAAAAGCCCAGACTTCCAAAAAAACCCTCAGAAAACAAACCAAACATATTTAAAGGCAGGTGTGTGTCTTGTCCTTAAAGAGGAAGCAATGCTTCCTTTTGTATCTTCTGGTGTTGACTTAAGTCGTTGAATGGTAACATGTTAATGTTTCAGTCAATTTGATTACAGATGGTACACCTTCATTTTGGAAATCAGTTTACTAATAATTATTTTTGGACAAAGCCAAATATCTTGAAATCCACATACGTCAATTTCCTAGCTGAAACCATCTGGGATTCTTATGCTGATGGATTATACATGAAGTTTATTGCTTTATGAAATTTAGAGGAAGAAGGATAATGTGAAGTGATAATGTTAGTAATACAAGTGTGATAATATATGGCTTTGAATTTTACTACTGTCTGAATAGAACTCTTGTACTTCTTAGTAAATTTATGTATTATAGATGAAGTTGAACAACACAAGCTGCATATAGACCTAGAAAGCATATGGCTATAGAAGTTAATTGTTAAATAAATAAGCAATATACCATAATTTCAGCAATATTAAAGAATAGAAATACATGGAGGAAATGTCATAGGCAAAACTTTTTAAGTAAAAAACCAAGTATGTTCTCTGAATTCTTCTCTTTTAATATGTACTTCATTTGCCACTTCTGGAAGCAAATAAAGCAGTGGTTATCCTATTATTAAAGAGGAGTTTGTATATTGCTCCAAGTATTCACTTATTAGCCTTGCATCAGTACAGTTCAGGTCCACCTTCTGCATGGTTACCTGTGTGACCGTAGAAAAGTTCACATCTTCTTTTTGCATCTATCTCAAAAGTGGGGCTCAGTGAGAGCATTTGGAGAGAACTACATCCATCACAGATTTGTAAATTCAGAACTGTGAGTGTAATTGACGGCTTGAGAGGATCTCTCAGACTTTGTATTGTCACCTGATCTCTGATCTCAAGTGTGTACCTCTGCTGCCTTCCTGTTGCTAGGAGATCAGCGATTCAAAATACCTTTCTCAAAAGATTGTGTTTCAGAATCAAAACATTTCAAAGAAGTGTACGAAATTTAAATGCCTTTTTTTTCTAAAGAATATTATCTCCCCCAGATTAGTGCTGTGTGTAATAGAGAAATAAAAATAACTTTATTGACTATTTTGTTGTTGAAGGGCCAGCTGAGTAAATAGGTTAATCCAAGACGACTGATCATTAGCTAACGGTGTCTTCTGCAAAATTACAGCTATTTTGTTCCCTATCAAAATTGCTCAGTCTTCAGAAAAAATGCAGAGCAGCGTTTTAAAAGGTGCCGAGACTGAATAATAGAAAAAATTGGGGTTATTGTTGGAAAGCAGACCTCTTCACTGTTTTTTCTCAAGACTTTCTGCCCTCATTTTGAAGTCAGTCATAAAACTTCTTTCTCCAGCTGGGGTGAAATAATCAGTTCATTGTAATAGGTCATGCTTATGCCCTTTTCTGGAAACCAGTAAGAACCTCTTGACTTTGTGCCCTGTTGTACAATGTGTTTGTCCATCACCAACTTCTTGATACGGCTTCTGAAAGAAGGGTTATACAGAGATGGGAATACTTAGAAGAAGTTACACAAATGCTTGTACTCAAATCCAGAGAAGATCTTAGATGGTAAGCCTGGAACTTAACAGCAGTGACTGTGAGCTGAAATTAATGTAAATGTTTCTAAGGCAGACTTGGAAGTTTTAAGTTATTTTCTAATAATCAGAGATTATCTTACGGCGTGCAAAGAGTTGAGCTGTGTTAGAGAAGGTTTTTGCTGTCAGAGCTGCCTTCTAAACTCAGTAAGTATCTTCATGGAATGTCACATGAACAGATCATTCTCTTCAGAAATCTTGTCTGAAAGGACAGTTTAGTAGATGCTGGCAAAAACTCAAAAAGGTAAATTCGATTTTAAAACATCTGTCATCCTGCTTTAAGTATCTTAACGGAACTGCTTAGCCATTCGGTGTCTCCTAACGGCATATAGGCTTTTGTTGGAAAGCTAGGCATTAATTAATTTGTTTCTCTGTTGATCTAAGTTGTCTCTACTTCTACAATTAACTATTCTTTGTGTACTTTGTCTATTTTAGTATTAAATCTTTAGCATTTACTATCAAAAAGAATCATAACCTTTATATGTATATTAGATATTTTTCCATCTCCTGAGAGAATTAGCTTTGCTACACATAGAATCATAGAATCGTTCAGGTTGGAAAAGACCTTTGAGATCATTGAGTCCGACTGTAAACCTAACACTGCCAAGTCCACCACTAAACCATTTCCCTAAATGCCACATCTACATGTCTTTTAAATACCCGCAGGGATGGTGACTCAAGCACTTCCCTGGGCAGCCTGTTCCAGTGCTTGATAACCCTTTCAGTGAAGAAATATTTCCTAATATCCAATCTAAACCTCCCCTGGCTCAACTTGAGGCCATTTCTTCTCATCCTGTCACTTGTTACATGGGTGAAGACACTGACACATAAAAGGTTACAAAGGCTGACTTTTAGTTTCTTATCAGTTTGAAATTATTGAAATTGAGCGTGTTGGTGTAAAGCTGGTGCAATTAAATGCAGCCTTAGACACCATGATTTCAGTAGCTATAAATATTGTAAATATAATGGATGTAGTTGCGTTCTACATGAATAAGTGATGAAAAAGTAAGCTTGCCATGTGACCCTGAACTGGCTTTCTTTTCATCTTTTTGGCCAGTTGCAAGCAATGGTAAGTACAAAGATTAGTCATCACTGCCAATCTGTCGTCAGAGAAAAGGAATTCACGGGTGAGAACAGAAAGTTCTGTTTATGCTGGTTTTGATCCTTGTCTCATTTGCAGAGAGGCTGCATGAGAAAATGCTTGTGTGAACTTGGAACTATTCCCTGATCTTCTGTAGAATCCTAAACTGTTCTAAACACCAGGGAATATGAATGTCATCTTCATTTCTGTGTCAGACCATTCATTCATTTCATGGCCTTACAGCATAACATTGTGTTGTGCTTGAGCTTTTATTTGGTTGGGGTTTTTTTTGTTGGGGTTTTGTTTGTTTGTTTGTTTCCCAGAGTAAAGTTGTGTATGCTTTAAAGACTTTCAGTAAAAGTTCTGCCTCAAGAGAAAACAGTGGTAACAGAAATTGATTGATCATGAGTTTCATCATATTTCTTTTTCATTCATCTTCTAACTACAGTATTCTGTGTTTATGTCATTTAGAAGTCAGTTTAGTGGAGTTCTAGGAGCTGTAAGTGGTGCTAAATCTTTTGAGTGGGCCCGTTAGAGGGAACTGTATTTGGTTTTAACGTACAAGGTTTCAAGAGGTATTTTCTTTTGGTCTTTCCTTGCCTTCCCCAAGAAATTGTCAGAGAAAGACAAAAATGACTTTTTTGTGGCTGCTGTCCATGACCTAGTTGAGGAGAAGAGTGACAGGGAGCAATAGTGTTGCTAGCTCATCTTTCTTAACCACACGTTCTATGACCTTGTTTTGGTATTGGGGTCTTCCTTTCCTAATCACTGCATGAAGAATCTTTATGACAGTAAGTTGGACATATTCTTCACGTTTTATATTTTTCACTCCGTTTTTTATGACAAGGCAAGGGCATAATTTTGGATTGATGTTCTGAAACTAATTGTGTACTAGTGGTATTGAAGAAGAGCTGGGGGTTGTTGGTTTTGGTTTGGGGTTTTTTTGGTTTTTTTTTTTAACTGATGGTGAATGAATGACTTTGTAGTGGTTTGTGACTGCCAAACTAATACAACTGCCATCCCTGTTCTCATCAAGTACTTCAACCTTGGACCTCCTTCATGTAACTCTTTCTACTATTTCATTTTGGTGAAATGGGCTATTTAATAGGTCACAGGAGGAGCCAAAGCTCTGTTTTACTGATGTGCTGAATGGAAAGCAGTGAAAAAGAAAGGACATAGGAAAAGAAAAATCTGCAAATGTTGACTTTTTCAGCTGTTGTATTGTTGTGTAGATTTCCTGCAGTTTTGCTGTACCTGAGTTATACGTAAAGTGGTACGTTGCTTTATTACATACTCTGCTATAGACCCTGATGTTCAATATGAAAGATACACTCATGATATGTTTTGTGTAGCACAGTTCATGAATAAGGTCTTGTGGAAAAAATTCTAGTTGCTGAAATGTCAGTCATGAAAAAAAAATGGAAACTAGCCAAATTTTTAATTTTGGGATTTCTAGGGGAGCTTAGGAGTGGAAATTAGTACTGATAATTTATAAAGAACATTTATTGCTAAGGTTTTTAATAACTTCTTTAATATTTATAGGTTTTGAAAAAACTTTATACACTGGGGCACATTCTTTATGATCATTTCTTTTATCATTCCTGGTTTGTGACTGGTTTTCTAATAAGGAAGATAAATAAGTTCATTCTGAGTATTGATTTACTTAAAGGCATGCTAACCAAGTAGTTAAACACTGCTCTTTTCCATAAATGAAAGTAAAATATTCATCAACCAATTAATTATATGCAGTTTTCCTAGTTGATATATAGATATGCCTGAGGCTTACATATAGCATACTCTACATCATTGTATGTTCCACTTAGAAATATAAAATTAAACCAAATGTAAATTTTAAAATACATAACAGTGTTATACAATATATAAAGGGACTGATATATTATGTTCAAGGTGTTATTTTAAAAGCATCAAACCTGGATACAATGTAATACCCCAGGAAATAGTTGAGCAGAGAACAGGTTTTGTACTTTAAAAGAAGACTAGCTTTTCATAGAATCTTCCAAGATGATAATTGCGAGAATAATAAAATAAGTGAAAAGGAATTCTTTTTCACAGGTCTAATGAAGGCAGTTGTATTTTAACAATCTAACAGACGTCCTAAGATGCAATTACTTCAGGCAGCAAATGTGCCTTAATTAAAAATCTATGACTGATTGTTATGTGGGTTGTGAGAACATCTGCTAATATCTTGATAGATACCATATAACATCTACACTCATGGAGCTAGTAAAGCCATAATCCTACTTTTATCTTGGAGGTGGTAGGGTGACTTGGGCTGTTTGCATTTCAACACTACTAACTGTCAGTGTCGATGCTGGAAAATGTATACTCAGGGTACCGCAAGGATATCCCAAATACAGGCTACATGTTAAGTTGAGAAAAGATTGTTGAGAGAATCAAAGATTACGAGTTTATATTGCATATGATGCACAGTGTGGGTGTTTTATGTAAGTACGTCTTTCCCTTTCTCTCTGCTTATTTATTGCCCTAGTCTTGCTGATTATTTAACCGGTAATTTTAGAAGCAACATGAGTTTTTTTCCACATTGTTGTCTCCATTTTTTTGTCTCCAACTTTTGCTTTGGTTGGTGGTCTAGGGCCATTAATGTCCAAAGCCTACCTTGTTTGGAGAATTGTTTGTGGAAACCATTCATAAATGCAGGCAATTATGTGTAATTAATGCAGAGGTTGAGTGGATAATGGTAATGACACCCAGAATCCCCAGGAGGAGTTGTAACAAACAGTTAAGGTAAATCAAATGCACAAAGAGGACACGCTCCTGGCTTTTAGGTGCATGCAACACACAGACCTCTGCTTACTATGTCTAACAGTGTAGTACGTCTTGTACTAATTCTTCAGTCTTCCAGCCCACCTGCCACTCCTTGTAGCAGATATAGCATAAGAATTTGAGGATCCCTATCCTGAGTTTAACATATAAGCTGCTATCCCCTCCTATACTGTCAGTAGATGACTTCCACCACTACTTAGCTGTAGGGGTTTCCCTTATGGGCAGACGACAGTGGCTGTGGCAATCTGAATGACTTCAGAAGGCTGATGCTTGCAATGTAAACTGAGACACAGCTGTTCCCTCCCTGTTGGAAGGGCTGCTTCTCCCTTCATCTGAAAACATATACCCGTGTTAATGATTTGTACTGCATATAACTGAGAAATAAAGAACACTCAACTCCATAGCTTGAACATGGAATAACAAGCCTGACGTGTACTCACTGATGTTTGATGGCTGGCAGCACTTAGGTGTTACACTTTAGCTTGTTTTAATAATATTTTTTTTCTAAGACTAGTATGACACTGCCTTAAGTTTTTGTTCTGAGTATGGCTTTGAATTTAACAAAAAACTTGACTCATAAATATCAGAGTATGAGGATAACTCACTTAATCAGAGGCAAGCATGGCAAAACTCAGATTGAGATAAGTATCTGGTTTGTGACTTCAGCTGAACGTATCTATGACCAACGAATAAGTAACTTCAGTAAAACAAAATTGTAATTTATATGTTCTTAATCTTTAAATTTTCCTGCATGCTGTCAGGTTACCAGTTTTAACTGTTCTGTGATGCAGATGGAGATCCACTGGCAGTGGGTTACAGTCCCCATCTCTACCAAAGGGACAGCAGCTCACCACTGGAAGAAACACCAATGTGAGCATATTTCCCCCACTGACACTCACAGTGGCTTCACTAACTCTCTGTAGGTCAGTCTCAGTTTGAATAACTGGCAGGACAGTGTGTTTCTGAGGGCAACACATGTAAATTGTGATTGAGATTTTTCTCAAAATATCTGTTCCTTAAAGAATGGACAATTCTCCAGAATGAAAAATGCAGATTCATCTTGGATGGAAGGTAAAGGTTAAACGGACAGGCAGCAATAATTTTAAATTGACACATTATATGTTTAATAGCTCTTACTCTAGTGACAGATAAAATCCCTTTAATACACCTATTTGCACTTTATTTGTGGTACTATTTACTGAGTGTAAAGTATTACCACTCATGAATGTAATCACTTCTCTCTTGGATGACACTTCAGGGTTCAATTTGTAACTAAAGAGCTAAAAAAAGGAGCTGCTACAGCATCCGATGGGACTTCAAGTCCTGTCCTCGGTATTAACGCAGGGTGGGAGCCTCATCAGTTTGTTATAAGGCTTAGAATACTGCAGTCTAACATCTCCCTGTTTAACAGCATGGAGTTAGTGTGTCATTCTTGCTCTGGTTAGCAGAAAACAAGGAGAGAAAGGACACCACAGGCTAAATATATTATCCTAAACCAAGAATAATGGTGACCCTTGTCTGAGGGAGACCCTACAGCCACTGGCCCAGGCCAGGAGGAGCAGATGCCAATGGGCTTGAGTGCACCAATCAGGAAACACTCCACCCCCAGAACGAGCGGGATTGGCCGAGCCTTGCCACATGCGCTGCTCCAGATTAATCTGCCTGGCAACCCAGAAGCTTCCAGAAGGGGAGGTGAGGCCTGTCAGCCTGTGAGGGACGCTGAGGCGTGTTAGGGTGGGAACCGCCGCCGGCGGTGGGCTGCCTCTTGGCAAATCCGCAAGGCGAGCGCTGCTCGTTCGGTGCAAAGGAAACCGTATTTGCCATAGCGAGGTGCCACAGCGCTCTGCGGAGCTGGAGGTTACAGCGGGAAGGTTTTGGTTTCTGAACATGGTTGCCTTCCTTATGGAAACCCAGTATGGCAAAGTGCAAAGGAAGCAATGGTCTTCCACACGTCCTACCCTGAGTGCGAGCCACTAGGTAGTTCAGCAGTACTTGCAAGAGATCCGAGGTGAAGCCAGGTACTGTAGTATGCAAGCAAGCTGATAGTGAAAGTTTCTGGTCTTGGTCTGCCGCAAGTTGTTTCACGGTTGGAGTATCTCCCGGCTGGGAGCTTGCTGCTGGCTTCAAGAGTGGTGAGGAGAAATGGACTGCAGAGATCTGAGACCTCCCTGAAGTGGAGACTAGGTGGCCTAAATGATTGCAGCAAACAGTATGGCTGCTGGAATAGTGAAATTGCACCAGAGAAAACCTGTGAGTTTTGTGCCCTGCGTGAGGTGCGGAAGGGTGACGTGAACTTGACACCATGGCTTTCTGTATGAGAAGCCCGGTATGCTGGGGACAGTGTTTGTAAACTGCATCTGCTGACTTTACCTCATCTTTCTAGTGGTAGGAAAACAAATAAATAATAATAATAATACTAAAAAAAAAAAAGTAAGGGGAAATTGGCAGATTTGACTCAGGCCTGTGACTATATTGGCTGTTTGGTTGATTTTGGATTAAAAGTTCAGTAGAATGCATAAAATACAACTAAGGGTCTAATCAGTTTATTCCTGACGATTTACCAAGATTATAATTATATCTTTGTGTAGTTGTTTTTTGTATGATGGATCTTCAGCTCTATTCTCTCTATAATGGAGTCTAAACATAGACTGAAATAGCCATAAACATAATCAGAAACAACAGTTTCAGTGTGAACAAGGAAATGCTATTGGCTTTTTGGAGGTCACTCATGTGGACATTCATCCAGTCTGTTTGTTTTTTCTTTTTAATGTTTACTGAATATTTAATGATACTTATTATACACACAGTGCTCCTCTACATGCTTATTTAAAAGTGAGTAGTATTTCCTGGAGATGTAGGCATGCAATAGCAATATGAAAGACTTTGTATTATATACTCATCAAATAATGAAGCATTTTTTCTGGACTGTAAGCAATTCAATTATTTTGTTTCTGAAATAAATTAAGTAAAGCTTATTGAGTCCAATCAGCCCTTGTTTCTAGGGAATTGTAGTTCAATTTCATTTTTAATTAGATTGAACATTGTGATTTTCTTAGCAGTGGTAAGCAAGATGTGGCAATAAAATATGCACTCGATTTGTATTAAAAGTTCCTAAAATCTAGTGCAGGGAACTGGCAGTATATCTGGCTTATGTTTAATTGTCCAAGTACCCTATTGTGAAAAATTCCATTTTTAAAAACTGCTGATGTGTAACAAATTACTTTTCTTTGATAAAACTGTATAGAAGATGAGCAGACAGCAAACAGAAAAAGTGTGGGACAAAACATTCAGTTCTTTATGAGCTTAATACTACAATCAGGACCATGACGTTATAAATTTTGCTGTGCAAAAAAATTACAGGATTAAACCAAACTGCTTTTTGGTTTAGAGGTGGGGGAGGAATGCCTCAAGAGGTTTTTCCTCAACTACTATGGCTATCCAGAGGCTAGTGCCTAGATTTCTGGTTCAAACTAGTAGACAACAAGCTGAATTGTGATTCAGCATTATACATGAATGCTTGGAAACTCTTGATCCAGTTTGAGTTCTGCCAATTTATGGTAGTTCTAATTTATTCACCACTTTATTCCTTTTGTTGGCGTGAGTTTCTCTCAGCGCTGCGCCGTAGAAGCTGCTGCTCTTTGCATGTGTGCCGTGATTCCCAGTGCTGATTGCCTGCCTTGCATTTGCTTCGCTTTCCTTTTTCTTTTGTGGCTATATATAGTCTTACCTGTGTTCAGACAACGCTGCTGGGCTTCTTTACAAAATGCCGGTAGTTTAGACGAGGTGGCCATTCTGGGGCTTTTGAATATAGCATAACTCATAGGAAATTTAAACATGGCTCTGTCACAGACAGCATCCTGAGCTATGGGGAGTAAGTTCCAGCAGGGATTCAGGCCAACATCACTGGAACATTAGAACATGTGGGACATGTTAGAACGTGTTGGTTTTCCATTTGGGGGGTTTTGATTGTTTGTTTGTTTGCCTGCCTCAGAGAATGAAAAGGGCCAGCTATACATATGGTAATGGATAAGTGGTATATGAGAGATGTCTGTGGGAAGGCTGAGTATCTACATTTTGTTGCATGACAGCTTCGTTACTCCTACTGCGAAAGCACTTCTAGTGGGGCTGAAGGGTTCCAAGGACTCCTAATGGCCACATCTAGTGCAAAAAGGGATTGAACTAGCATGGAGATTTAATACTGCTCCACATTAATGGGCTAGGAGCCTTGAAGCCTATCTTGCTTCCCTCCAGGAGTTTCTTTTTAAGATATTCACACTAAGGAAAAACAACTTACCTTATTCTTTTACTTCTACAAGCTGATATTCATGAACCTGCACAAATCGGTTTTCTTGTGGTTAGCGCTAATTTAAAACTCTGCTGCCCTTGAATAGCACTTACCTGACAGAAGAATATAGTTAAAAATGCAACTGATGGGAACTTTATGTACAAAGTAGCTCTTGCTCCTCACTGCCATACAGCCTCATCACTCATGCAGATTTTTATGATTAACGTTCCAAGGTTTCTCACCCTTCCTTCCTGCTTTTCCTCCCACATTCTGTAGGACATCCAGGAAACACAAGAGGGAAATCTCCTCTCCTTAGGAATAAGTTTTAGATCTAAAAAGGATAAAATTCTGAAAATTGAAAATTGTGAATGACAATTTCAGTTTGGAAAGTGATTAATAAAAATGTCTTGAAAAAATCTTAGGTATGCATGTCAGACTCTTTCAACAAATAAATGTACTTCGTATTATCATTTCTCTGATAGTAAGTACATCAAAATTTTAAGGTCTTGCCATGATGCAGAGCAAGTATTTGATTTTGTATTGAGCATATGTATGGCACCGTATGTTGGGAATAGTTTGTTTAATTCCAATGCAGTATGTTTTCTGCCTTCTAAGACCTTTATGGGACTAGCCTGTCATTTATGAGATCACTGTTGTCTGCATTTCTAGCTTTTTGAGGTTTTATGCAGCTTAATCCTTTTCCCAGTCCTGTTTGTTCAATATAGCTATAGTGTCATTCCTTAGAC
Source organism: Harpia harpyja (assembly GCF_026419915.1). NCBI lineage: Eukaryota > Metazoa > Chordata > Aves > Accipitriformes > Accipitridae > Harpia > Harpia harpyja. The sequence continues at coordinate 37,772,832 of NC_068951.1, read as the reverse complement.
AAGGACAGTGTTTGAGCTGAATAGGAAAGATGTATTTCTTTTCATCATCCCCATGTAGTCAGCCATTAAACTGGCTATGTCCTCCATCTCTTTTACTATCTTAATGCAGCACCTTGAGGATTGATCAGCAAAAGCCAAAACCTCTTCAGACAGAGTTTTGCCACAGAATTCTTTTGAACACTGTCCCTAGATCTCTGTGATGGGAAATACAGAAGCAGGATTAAACATTAAGTGCAGTATTAAAAAATCAATCTGAAGCCAAAATGGACCTTTGCCACCTTACTTGTTAAAAATATGCAACTTGGAAGAGTGGTATAAAAATGAAGGTACGTGTATCTAGGTGGGTTTTTTTTTTTTCCTGCCTTGAATCTTGTTTGTGTTACCACTGCATCTTCCAAGGACTCTGTATTATAGTAGGTAATTGAGAGGACAGTGGCATCTAATTAAATCTGCAGTATGCAAAGTCTTATTTTTCAACTCAAGCAATCTGTTTCAGAAATAAAAAGAAGTTATGTCAGTGAGGTCTTCCAACATTTTAAATGTTGCTTTCCCCTTACTTGATAATTTTACATACTGCCAATTAGTAAAATGAGATGGGAGTTCCTTTCAGAGCGTCATGATTTTAATTGGAACTGCAGTAGAAAAGAGTAATTAATAACTCGTAGCCTGCCCCGCTAGTAGCTGTGCCTCAGATTAATGAACCATGTCTTTTGCACGTTGCACTACAAATTGAAAAATGCAATAGTTAAAACTGGTTACTGTTGTTTGTGTAATTAATGCTGATCATTGCACTGAAGTGTAATGACAATAGGAAATACAGCTTCTACAATTTTTTATGAATATATTTGATTTTAAACAGAGAGTAATACATAATAGGTACATGTATGTATTTTTTCATATATCTTTGAGACACTTTCTTTCTTCCTCTGAAATAATATTGTGTATCATATTGTTCGTTTTACTAATTAGTTTTTCTTCTTTAAAATGTTTTTTGTTTCAATGTTCCATATGTATTATGACCTTGATTATAAAATTCTGCATGCATTTGTGTGCATTACCTAGAAGGGGCAGAGAAAAGGGGATGATGATTATATACAGGCAATCAACATATAAGCGGGAATATCCATTAAGTTTTTATTTTATGAATGTGTTATGTCCAGGTTTTACTGTGTTAGCACCTGAATGGACTTGTAATAAACAGTGCAATTGTGAATTTGGCTTTAGGAAGAGGAAGTAGAAAGGCCTTAAAAATGTGCGAGTAGTTTCAACGAACAGCCTAATACTATTTATTAATGTAAGTATCTATGTACAGGAGCGAGGATACAGCCAAGATACACATTTTCAGTAATGTGAAATACATGCACATGAATGCCTTCTGGAGATGAGAACTACATTTTGAGGCACTTCTCGCTTGAGACAGCATTGTGTGCTAAAGGTCTTTTTGAAATGTAGACTTTTAAATTATACTAGCGTAGTATTGAAAATACATGATAACGAGGTAAAAGAGAAGTCTTAAATACTGTTGTGCAGCTAGTTTATATTATTTTATTTACTGATACATGTTAACCTTTATATAATGATTGAAAGTCTGAAGGCTTATGTAATATAGTTGAAAACAGAATTAGACCTAATAAGTGTCACTGGATTTGTATTGAACCTATTATTGAGAGGTAAAATGTAACAGAAGGGAACCTGTAGTAAAATGAAGAGATTTGGTTCATTTTTTTCCAGCACTAGAGTTTGATTTATCACATGCTGAAAAACTCCTGTTTATGTATATACAAATGGTGAAATGCAGTAGAAAGTTGCTGTATTTTAAATCAAATTTTCCAGACACAGTGTTAGTGCTACTTGTTTTGAGTAAGGGTAGAACCTTCCATGATGACAAAGTCGCTTATCACATAGAATTGTAAGACAATATCTCCTGTACTGAACTGTGTTATCTTACATAATGTATCATTCGATAAGAGAACAGGTTGTTCCATGGGTTAGTGAACAGATTTTCACAGCTTTGTTTCTCGAGGTTGGGGTTTGTGGTGTCTAATTTGTGGTCCAAGTTTCTGTATTCTTTTCCATCTGTCACTCACTCTCTTGTGATTTCTTACATGGTTTTCCCCCCCTTCCATAAAAGGGTAAGCTCTCTGAATTTTATTAATGCCTTCTCAGTGTGGTACGTTAGTAGGATCTACCTCTTGTCTACTCAATATCCCATTTTCATTAAACTTGCAGGAATACACTGAGATATTTCCTCCTGTGAAAGAAGTCTTCTGTGCCAACTAATCAGTGGTTCAATCATTACTGTGGATCAAGACATATAAAAGGACAAGCATAGAAAGCAGACTAAAGAAGCCTTGCAGAGGCAATATTTATCAGTAATGGGGCTGGTATTATACCTTATAAAGCATAGCCGTTACAACTTTAGAGGAGGGATAAAGGGGAGAGAGAAGAGATGACCTTCACCAGGAAAGAGAGAGGAAGACAAACTGCAATGCTGATATTGTAGCTGTCTGCGCATATAACACAATGACTGATCACAAGGAGGTTTCACAAAGATGGAGAACTGTTTAGACAGTGTCACAGCAAGGTTCTCGGGAAGTTTGGCCATATTTTGGCACGACTTGCAAATATAGTGGGAAAAACTGCTAATAATGAGAAGCTGTTTTAATATGTAATTGGTAGGTTGATATAATCCACAGTTACCTGTGTCATCTTTTTTTTCTAATGTATTCAAAATCATCGTTAACCATCACTTTTAGGAATATACTACATTGTGATGCACCTCACCAGTTGATCATGCATTACTACTTTATAAATAATTTATAAACAGAACTATTACTGGGAATCAACTAAAGCGAGAGAAAAGATGCCATGCTCATTTAATTTTCTTTAAGTCATTAGGGTCTTGCTGGATCAGAGAAGATAGGGTGTTCGGATGCATTGAGATAATAGTTTAGGAAGCCCTTTCTCAGCTGTCTCTGCACTTGCTGTAATCCAGATTAGACCAAAGTGTGATGTTCTTTTCTGCTCTCTGCCCAGAAAATAACAGCTGAAACTCAACCCTGCCTGTGGCTCCCACGAACAGAACATCAGAGTAGTACTGATGCAGTCAGGCTTTATTTTCAGCTGGAAAGTGAGAGTACTACTTAAACAGCTACATGCGTCAATGTGCATATTTTTAATCTTTCTGGGGCTCCGTGGTTAGCAGGTAACCGGTCCAATGTACTTTCTGGACAAGACAGAAGCCTGATTACCTCATTGTTCTTGTGCTTTTTGATGCTTGGGAGGTGCAGGGTTAGTCTCAGCTGGGAAGAGGAGACCAGGGGAAATGATCTTCAGTGAGGTGGACTTTGCTCTCAGCTGAAAGATAACAAATACAGCTTGAAGCCAGTGCCTGCTGCATTGCTTCCCTGTTTATAACCAGTCATTTAAGGACAGCTCTTACGCATTACACTGGAGTTTCATACAGAGAGGCTGTAGTTGCTTCTCTTTGGTAGGTTTGTTTCTGCATTCAGATCACTAACATAACCCCCTAATGAAGCACTCATTCAGGCGCACGCTAGCCTCAGGTGAGATAAAGCACATTAAAGTAATCTGTGAGAGGTAGTGGCCCCCTGCTTCTCGTTGCTTCTTTTTTCCAGCAAAGAGTCGTGCTCAACTTCCTTATTTTTTACTTAATACCTATCTGCCAGTAGGTTTGTGGCCGAAGGCCAACAGTAAAGCTTGGCTCAATTGTGGAGTACAGACCTGGTCTCTGTTACCGGTGTGCCAATACAAAAGACAACTGTTTCCTCTGCAACATTGAGAGATGGTGCGGTTAAAATGGAGAAATAGCTTTGAGTTTTCCTGTTAGAGGAAAACAAAGTTCTTTAGACTATTGCTATCTGCCTGTATAAAGAATTGGTTTTGTTTACTCTTCCAGGTCAGTTATGTTGCTCTCCTGTCCAGAAACTTGAATGTGTTATTAGGGTGCCCTCAATGTATTTAAAGCTGTTGATGTTGTAGCTATTGCACTTTACATTCAGGCAATACCTTATTATATAAGAATGTACCTGAGTAAAATAAAGGCTTCCAAAATCAGTAGTCACTACTTAAAATAAAGATGTGTCTTTTCACTGCTTCAGCCACATCATCTTTAAAAGGCAATTTAATGGTGCCTTATGGTGTGCAGAGTTTACAAGGCTAATCTGTCCCCAGTTACACAACAGAGCCTTTGATAAAGCAGCAAGTGTCTCATACTAGATTAAACTGAGTCTAGAATGTTTTATGGGGCAATTTAATATACTGGATTGAGAGAGTTACTGTTTTTTAAGTGACTCTAAAAACTGAGGATTTAAGCAGCCATAAACAATGAAAGGGTTAACAGTGGACACCAGCATCTCTTTTCTTGTCAAGGGTTCTGCTGTTTCCATTTTATTCTGAGATGTTTGTGGCTTTTGGAGAGGGAGGAGGCATACACCTAAAACCATAAGGAGCAGATTCTGCTGTTGGTTGGTTCTATGATCCAAGATAATCCATTCATTTGAATAGATGTGTACCAGTTTACCGGAAGGACTTAAATCTACCGTCTTTAGCCATGTAAAAAAATACTCAGTACCTTCCTCAGATTCTTTGTGCTAGGGCACTTTATGGCTGTTAAGGTATTGACTTCTTTAAGATGAAAATGGAAGCAACAGTACTTATTTATTGTTGACACAGTTGTGATGTCACTGTTGGAAAGTTAAAAAGCAGCAATTATAGGTGAAACCTGAAAGCTGATTTATAATTTCACATGTACAACACAACTCTTCACTAGAGATTGTAGCCATGGCAGCAGTGGTTGCTGCGCTTTGTGAATAACAACCGTGTAGTTACCTTCTCTCAGTGAAACAGAGGATTTTAACAGTGATTTGTTAAGTACAAAGTTTTTAAAACTCTCTTCCAAAAAAAGACTGCATCTGTGTTTCCTATCTTCTATGCTATTAAATAAGACTAGAGATGAATAAAAACATACTGGTTATGGATGCAGGAAAAGACAAGACAATTGTTATTTTAAATCCTGGCTGTTACATCATTTAGCTATGATGTGTCCTGCTTCTTGTATAGTGTCTCCGCCCCTTTTATTGTGCAAACAAATCCTGGCTGAATATCTGAATATGAACATGAAGTGGAAACAGAACATTACAATAATAAATGAACCTACCATTTTGGAAATTTTTGGAAATTTTTATTCTTGCATTACATTTAAGGTCTGTAATACATTTTTAACCTTTTACATTTCTAAGCATCTGTGCTAGTCACGTTCTCACTCTGCACACTCATATTCATCTGAATAGAGTTCTCTCAAAGAGACTATCCCTTTTCATCTCGGGGTTGCTTGAATAAGATATGTAAGATTACACAAGTGATTCACAGGTTCACTAGCATCTGTTTATCTGAATTCAGATTATGGTGTCAAAATCTCAGCGAATCACAATAGTAGGCTGCTATTTTATACATTTTTTTCCATCTTAACTTTCAAGAAAAGCAGAACTAAACATCAAATGCTTTTGAGGCTTAAACTGAATGCCATATATTGATGTAATTTACGTACTTGTAATGCCACAAAGAGCTATGCATAAACATTCCTTGAAACCAACAGCTAGGAGTTAAACTGAATATATACATATATACACACAGAAAAAAAATGAAGGGTCTGAAAGACAGAAGGAGAAGGACAATGGAACTGAGAAATGGAGGTATAGTAACAAGTTCTCGGGTTCCTAAAGAATGGGAGTTGTGCAGTCCAGAAACAACATATACTTGCAGTCATTGCTCAGACCATTTGGAAAGTCATCAGTAGAGCATAGTGAATAGTAAGATAAATCTTAAATACCAGAATTACTTCTGTCTGAAAATATTAATATAGTTTTGTGTCATTGTTGTAGTCTTCAGTCAATTCCAAATATGCAGAGCATTACACAGAAAGGTCATCTCATTTCATAGGAGTATTTGCCATGTTACAATTCGATTTCATCTGATTCAGAATAAAATCTGCTTATTTTTCAGTTCTCTATGAAAGGGAAAACCTGAGGTTTTTCAGTCAAAATTGATCTACAGGCTGCTGCAAGTTGTGGTGCTTGGATGCTTTCGTCCTTGACTTTGGGGAAGTTTGCCTGATTTGCTGCCCCAGATCTACAGATTTTTGGAAAGGCTAATTACCATTACCAACTCAAGCTGTGATGTTCTAATGAGACAGAATAAAAGCTGTCTGTTTGACAGGAGGCAGACTCCATGGTTTGGGCAAGCTAGACCTCTGCTGCTTTTTTTTTTTTTTTTTTTTTTTTTTTTAAATCTGTGAACTCCTTTTGTTTTCTCTCAACTGAAGAGTTAACTGTTTCCAGAAATCCCGTTCAAGACCGATGCCAGTGTATGCAAACATCTAGTACGTGCTATACACACTTAAGCATGTCCTTGAAGAGGTAAACTAAGCAGGAGTGTCATACTGCTAATAATAGGGAAAATATGGAAGATCTACTGAAGATGTTTTAATGAGATTAGCTTCAAAACTAAAGGCATTTTCAGGATGGTATTTATACCACGTGAAAATGTTAGGCTTGTAAATCTAGCAAGTGTCCAATGAGTAGGGAGAAAGGTGGCTCCACTTGTATCTCTTTAGGTATGTTACTGAGTCATGGCCAGTACCTCATCTGAATATCATCTCCAACCCACCAGCCTTCTCTGACTGTCACAATAGAAGAGGTGAAGATGGAACAGTTGCAAACCTCAAATGCAACTGTAGTGAGTGTTAGCACTGTGTTTCCTCAACATGCTACATATAATTTAAAAGTAAGAATTCTTTTGTTGCTAGGCTTTAAAAGTAGCTTTTGACCTGAACTGGGAAACATGACTTTGAATTATTTTTGTGGGGTTTTGATTTTGTCTTTTCAAATAATAGCTGATGGTTTTATATTACAAGGAGTTTGGAACTTCACCTGTCTTTATTTGGTTTGTACAGAGCATAGGATGGTGAGAGCCTGATGCATGATAAAGCCTCTATCTCAACAGTTATTAAAATAAATAATAATGTGTTTGGACATCGTTTTTGTTAATAGCCACCTATGTTGTTTTTTTATCCTCAGCTTTCTCTGTTAGAAGATGCAGGGTTTGGTGGTGTTCTTCTTTACGTTGATCCTTGTGACTTACCAAAGACTACAGATCTTGCTGATAAAGCTTTTATGGTTTCCTTGAACGGTGGAGGAGATCCGTCAACACCTGGTTATGCCAGTATTGGTAAGTACTGTTCAAGGCATATTCAGTCAATGGACGTTTTAATTCTTTGTAGATCATAAGTATGGGAGTTAAAACACTAAACCAAATCCTGCCTGAAATAGAAACTGTGTAAAGGAACACTGTGTAATGCAGCATGGCTCAAAGGTTGGAATCCAATCTCGAAGGTGCTTTACTCTAAACTCTTGGCACAAAGTCTGTACTCTAAATAATTTGCTTTGTTGCTTTTTGTATATATGTATTCGCACACTGAACCATTATTCCTGCCTGCTTATTCATATCCCATGAAAAAAAAGAAAAGCTGTGAAGTACTAATCCAGTGGTTTCTGAGCAGGCTCCATGGGATCTGTCCCCACTGAAAGAAGTATTCTTCCCTTCATTCCGTCTTCCACCTTCATGGTGTTGGTATTGGAAACTTCTGGTCAATAGCAATGTAATCAGAAGTTTATATTTTAAAAGATTTAAGAAAAATTAATGTTTATAGTATCTTTGTGCAATTAACACTTGAATAGGGTGTGTTCACTTAGCCTTGTCTCGGTTCTGCCTGCATAGACTTGGTTATCAATTAGGCTTTTCGAAATACATGTATTGTTGAAGTATGGGAAATAAAGAATTGATTTTAAGGAACTACACAGTCTTTTATAAGTTTAAGTTTGTTTTTTTTTTTTAAAGCAATGCTAGCAATAAATAGAAGCGGCAGCATATTTGACTTGTATGTACTACTTAAATTTCCATTCTAGCAGTTCAGTGAATGTGTGTTCTGCTTCTCTGCTGCCTTTTCAGCTTTACAACCTTTTTTACTATCTAACTATTCAGAAATGTATTAAGCAGCAGTCTATGAGTTTGTGATATGGCTTCATCAAGAATATTTGGTCTGGTTACTAGCTCAGACATCTGAAGTCTGACTTGAATTGGCGCTAAATCAACTGAGGCAATGCTGAGATACTTCATGACTAGAATGGCAGAAAATAGAAATATTTGCTTGGTTGTCAAAGAAGGGTGTTAGCTGTTCACAGCATGAATGCCTTGACAGCTCAGTGGGAAAGAAATTGCACATTTTCTCAGTGTCTCAGTGTACCTGACCCAGTGTTCTTAAAAGTGCCCTGGGAGCTACAGAGGTAAATATAACACTCTTTAAGCTTTATTCCTGCTCATTTCATGGAGCTATTCAAAAAACAGTTTGTCGCTTATCTTTCTGGCTGACTCTTTAATGTTTTATTTACCCTACATGAAAAGTAAAGCTAATTAAAACAGATACACCAACATGAAGATGCCACTTCAGTGTCTAAACCTCATGCGTTGGTTTTCTGTCAGTAAATGATCTCTTTGGCAGTGTGCATTCCAATCTCCAGTTTGAGAGAAAGAAGCGTAATTATATGGAAAACGGTGATGTAAGTACGTGGATGGTTTGTACTAGAACCCTTAGTATGGCTTGCCTGTAGTTTTAAATCTCTGTGCAACATTTGTAAGCAGGAATAGGCTATCATGTTCCTAAAATCATTTATATTTTGATCATTGAATGCAATGATGAGCTGGAAGGAGCTCAAAGGAACACTTGAGGAAACTCTTTTTTATGGTTCTGTCACTGGAAGGTAGATCAGACGGAAGTAATTTCTGTGTTTCTGATGATGATTTTCTTCTTTGGAGACTAAGAATCAGTTTGGTTAGTGGTAACTTATGCCTGCGACAAATACATACGTCTGGAGTGCAGCCTTTTGCCGGAGAGATGTGCTTGCATATAAGGTAGTTAAACTGACTACATGTAGAATAAAAGTGCCAGATACCCAGGGTTGCCTCTTATCACTTTGATTCACAGAGTATAACGTGCACTACGAGAGATTTTATTGGAAGCTCCTGCTTAAGTTATTGGCATATCTTTGATACCATCTGCACTTCACGCATTGCCAAAAGAACTGTTACTATTGCAATCTCGGGGACTGCTCCTACCACCGTTCTCCCTTTTACTAGGAAATTCCTAGTAAGATGAGTGATCCAAAGTTAATCTTGTACTAGGTGAATGAAAGGTAGGAAACTTGTATTTTCATGCCACTGTTTCTCACATTCTTTTAGTCTGAAAACAAATTTCTCTGTGGCGTCAGAGTATTGGACTGCTCCAGGTTTTTTCCTAGGGAAAAAGTCTTCAGGAGATACCACCATTTACAGATCTCTTCTCAAAATAGACAACATTTTCAAATGGGGTTTATGTTAACGCTTCAGAGAGAACTTTGGAGTTCTCCTGAGGTTTTACCTCAAATTTTCTGTTTCGTGAAGATTAAATGCTGCGCTTCTGCATATGAATTATTATAGAATGTACAGAAATAGCTTGAGGATGGGTGTGAGATGCCTCCTACCTGTGAGCGGAATGATTTTTTTGATCTCTGTTTAATAGAGGGAAAGAAGTAATGATGTGGAAAGGGAAGTGAACAGCACTTATGTAAAAGTTCCTGCAGCTTTGTTTCATAATTTAATTCTTCTGTTCCTAAGACTCTCTTAATCCTATGTCATATGACTCCTGAAACAATCATATGAGCCTTTGTGAGCATCAGTTCTGTGTTCTTGGTTCTGATTGCCAAAGACTAGTATTGTCCATTTTTAGAAATCTTTCTTCTCTCTTCCTGCTTTTGAAATGAAACAGATCCAGTGGGTGGGACTCAACGAGTTAAACATATGGGATTAAGAAGCTTGAGAGGGAGATAAGAGACTTATGTGGCAAAAATTATCCTGAAAATAAAGTTTAGAATAATAGCATAAAACTTGAGTGACTTCCCCCATCTACTTTTTTTTTTTCTCCATTTTGACTTTTTGAATGCTGCAATTCCTTTCACCTACCTTTGTACAGCAGACACATATTAGATTTCTCCATTCCTAGACTTCAGAGCCATTTTAAATCAAATTTGTTTTCACACAGGAAATGGCTCAGTAAACAAAAATATGGATAGAACCTATTTGTCAATCCTAGTATGTAAATAGAAAAGTGGCATTGTGATAAGCATTAAGAACCCTGCCGCCAAGATAAGGTACCTCATAATAGAATCCCTATCTGTGCAGTGGTAGAATAGAAATTATTTCATGAAGAATTCAGACAGCATCATAGAAAATACTGTATGCTTAAAAATGCTGAAATATAACAGCTGTAAAATATAATCTTATGCTATCAGCTGGAGTTTCAAGTGTAATGTTGTTTTAGAGAATTGTTATGCAGAGGTTATAACAGTAAGGCAAAGCGGTATATTTGGAAGTAGTCCATGCTTCAGGTCATTGTTAACAGCTAGTCATGTGAGCCATATTACAGAGATTGGGTGAAAAATCAGTAACACAGGGGAAATGCACGGTGTCCCTAGAACTGTGAATAGTGAACGTTATTCAGGCAGAGGAATTGACATGACCATTCCTCAAACATTGCTAATATGATTTGATTTCAGAGGAAGGGACAAGGAAGACAAGGAGTTGGTGAGGTGTTGATCCGCTGCAGGCCACAGCTGAGCACATCAGTGAGGTTGGTGGTGCCTCTGAAAGCATTTTAGAAAGGACAAGAATGCTGGGCAGGCAGGGGAGTGAAACTGAGCCTGGAAGAAAGCAGGGTGAAGATGCTGTTATAATCTTTTGGGGTTTGTTTCTCACTATCCAAATCTGGTTTAATTGACAATAGTTGACACTGTTTTGCCCATGATGGTAATTGATAAGTGTTCCCCCTGTCTTTATCTTGACCTATGAGCTTTTCCATCTTATTTTCTCTCCCTATCCTGTTCAGTAGGGGGAGTGAGAGCGTGGCTTGAGTAGGTGTCTGAAGGCTGGCCAAGGTTAACCCACCACATTGGGTTCCCCATGTTTTGATAACTTACAGCAAAAGTTAAAGAACACCAAATACGCATCATAAAAAGCCCATGGCTTTTACCTCTTTAGTCATGTGTCATTCTTTAATTAAGCTTAGCCAGTTCTTCTTCTGTGAACACAAGGAACTACTGCTACTACTTGGAATATGGCTAAATATGTATATGCTGTGATGGAAATGTATGCCTACTTTATCTTTAGTCAGCCCTGTGATTCTGTATGTTTATGTGCTTTCTGCCTCATATCTGAGTTTGTCCTTACTGTCCTTTACTTCATGATATTTTACTCCTATGAAGCAACCAGCTGAGCAGAAGTTAACTAGAAAATAGAATGTTGTGTAACAGTTTTAACCATGCGTATGCAACATATGTTCTGAAATGTTTTGTTATAAATCATCATGACTTTTTACAAGATGTCCTGAGCTCAGGTTTGTCTGTTCTGTTAAAGAACAAAACACACTTACAAAGATAGTTTTTTCTATGCTTGCCTTGGCAGCTGTGGAAATGATCCTGGGAATTTTTTTTTTTTTCTTCAAAATTTGTGTTTACTTTCTGCTAATAGCATCAGATAAATGAAATGCAAGGATAACTTGGTGTAAAATTACTGTCTACATTCAGGCTGATGGGTTTTTTGTTTTCTTTTCTTAAGGGCAGACTGAAGCTGGGGAGAAAGAAAAGCTTACAGTGCCATGTTTTAATTTAGGGGTGTGTGTATATATGTTTACATATACTCTTGATCTTTTTTTTTTTTTTTTTTTTTTTACTTATGACATAATTTTAGTGGTTGCCATAAACAACCCCACACACACCTTATCATTACCAACTGCACCGCTCTATCTGATATACTGTGTTATTTTCTGTATGAAAAAAAATCTATGCTAATGTAATAGAGAGGTAAATCTTTGGAAAATACTGGCTTTGGAATAGTGACCACAGTAAGTAATAATTTCAGCAGTTTTTCAATAACACTAAGGGTTCAAAAGGTATCTGAATCCATGATCTGCCTCTTCAGATTTCGCAGGATACTATGAAGCAACTAAATTTGTATTTAAGTACCAAATTACATGCTCTGAGTTTTTTGGGTTTTGTGGTTTTTAGTTTTTCCTCCTGTCTGGCTTTCAATTGGTGTTGCATGTATTTAAAACTGAGAAAATCAGTTGGACATCAAGGTATTTTAGGCTTACAAGCTTGAGCGTATGGATCTCTGTGTGGTATATAAGATATCATTTTATCTTCTATTAAGCTGCCTATAATTTTATTTTGGAGGAAACAAATTTGAATTGAAAATGCAGTGATTTTATCAATTAGAGTATTAGAAGAGGAGGGGAGAAATTACTACCAATGGTAGTACCAATGGTACTGCAATAGCTTGCTAGCAACGCTTGTATCCTTTGGCTCTTGCAAATGCCATACTGAACCATGTGGTCAAAACTTCTCAATTTCAAACAGAAAATTACAAAAAAAAGTGAATTTAAAAGAGTAGTGGAATGTACAAGTGGTAAGCACCAAATTATTTGAAAAACAAATCTCTTCCTATGCTGCAGAGTTAGTTCAGTGGAAAACGTATTGCCTAAATACTTCCTGACACCTTAGAAGTTGGAGGGGACTCCTCAGTGTTTTTGACATTTCAGACAGTTTCAAACTACTAAACAGGCTTGAGTGCCTACAGAACATTTTCCAGTGAAAATGTCTCTCATCCAGCAAAAATAGCATTTTAAATGGTGTCCAGATTAAATTTTTGAAGCTACTCAACTCACAAGTGAGTTTAGCATATTTAAATCTTTTGTGCAATCATAATTGAAAATATTCCTGCCATAGCTTTACTGACATGATATTTCAGCTCAAGGTAATTTGTGCGAGTGAGCTAATTTGTTATGTGCTAATTTATTATGTGCTCACGAAACAGCAAACAGCAACATATTTACTGTATGGCAGTAAGGCTAGCTGGTATATTGGAATCTGCTACTACAAAAGCATCGGTGCCTGCAGAGTCCAGTTGAAATCATTTGTCCTTGCATGGGCTGAGAATCCAGGACAGGGGGCTGCTTTTATAGCATCAGGAAGTTTTGTGAGGACTCTGTTGCACGTTTGCTCACGTAGCAGTATATAATGATCCATTTAAAGAACCAGCTAAGCTCCGAACTGACTGTCAGCTAGAGGCCAATTTTATGGACCACTTGCTCTGTTGCCAGTCATTTGCTCCTGAACGCCCTTCTCTGCGCATTACTGTGGTTTCTTCTAATTCTGTATCTTTCACAGCCTTTTCCAGTGGCTTCTTTGTGTTTCAGGTGGGGGTTGTTGCCTTTCAGAACCCAGTTAAGCTAATGTTACTTGAGATTTTTTCATCCAGCAGTCTAGCACATAGGCAGGAAAGTTGAGCAGTATTTGTACACGAAATCTGAGTTTATAGCAAAAACATGCGTAAAAATAGCAAACCAATACAGTCACTTTCAGGTTTCTGCTAACTGCAGCCTGTAAACAAATTTCTTTGTTCACTGCAACTGAAACACTTGCTTAGACCGATATCAAATTGGTGATTACACCTCCCCACTGCAAGCAAGCAACAGTGGTATTGCTGGTGTTTGGGCATCCAGAAAGGGCTTAGAACAGTAGGTGGTTACCTTTTGAGGGGACTTCTTTCTGAAGGCTCCAAAACTCTGGTTATAGTATTACAGTAAAACCACCTCAGTGTCGTAGGCCTATTTTTCCTGTGTTTCTGATAGTTGAGTCTGTTTATCACCATCTTTCATTTCAGGTGATATACATTCTGAAAAATGATACTTGTCAAAATTTAAAAGATTCTCTCTTAATATGACTGTTCAGGCAGCTTAGATTTAACACTGGCTGTTAATTTTTCAATGAAGAATTAAATTCATTTAAAAGAAATGCTGGGAGGCAGAATATGTTTGTGAATTTAGGCTGACTTTAGTGTTTAGTTTTATACACAGAAAGCGGATTTTAAAAAGTCATTAATTTCATTTTTAAATTTTAAAAAAATTGAACTTTTCCCTTGTATTTAAAAGTTGATGAAATATAGGGAACAGGCAAAAGGGTTAAGTGATTGAACATTTTAAACACAGTGGGCCCAATTCACTATTAGTTGTGCCTTTTTCCTAATTTATTTTGTGTATCCAAAGCAAATACCTGCTTTGGAGATGACTGTGTTTTCCTCGAGCGTACTGCTAAGATGACACCTCAGAGTAAAAGGCAGGCATTTCTAGTAGGTGGTACTGGTTATTAATGCTGCTTTAATTGCCAGAAATACAGCTGTCTCAAAGTACAAATTCTGGTCAGATTCAACCAAAAATTTTGGCCATGTAGAAGCTAAAGGGAAAAATGTCAGAACCAGCATGATTGTAAAGCAGTTTAGGTACCCCTCACAGGAAGATAAAGCAGATAGTAGCTATATACGTATAACTAAAGGAATTGTATTTGCTAATGACGCTTGGTTAACTTTCCCATATATTTGTGTATGTGTATGTAATACAATGGTATTTTATCCTCTTAGAACTCCTGTGCACAAGTTGGGATACTACGATGTAACTCTTACATATTGCAGAGTTAACACCTGCAAGTGCACCTGCATAGTATCAAGAGCACCATAAAGTCAGCTGGCTGATTGTTTAAGCAATTAAAGATGTAATTGGTTTTATAATTGAATTTTTTCTAGTGCAGTTCGAATACTGCAAGCCAGAATAAACCAAACCATATTTAATTCGACTTGATCTCTGTTCCAGCCCACTGCTTACCATATTCAGCAGCTGCATAAAAAAGATAATAGTACCTCTTCCTACTTTCAGACAGGTAGAAACTCCCCCAGAAGAAAACCTAATCATCTTAAAATGGAGATGTGGAAAATACTTTTTCGTTACATAAATGTGTACTATCATATTATATAGTACTGTTCTGCAGAACACTAAAAGACGTAAGTAATTCATCACAGTTTGGGTTTGGCCAATTTTCAGAAGTATTTTGCTTGTACTTTTCAGAGGTTTTTTCCAACTTGCACTGTTTTCCTTCCCTTCAGAGACAGAAGAATGCTCTACCTAGGGGGACTGAGAAGGGCGGGGGGGGGGGTGGGGAAGAGAGAGGAGAAGCTGTTGGGATGGTTTAGTTGCTTGGCTAAAGAGCACATGAGTGGTGAAGGAAGCTTATGAGAAAACAGGGTAAATGTTACGTGTACATCAGATGTGGTCAAAACTGTCTAAACGTATTGGAGGTGTGATTTCAGTGACAGTGCACGTTCTTTCAGAGCATGGTGTACCATGGAGTGTCTGGGATGACTCTGATACTGATGTCAGTGAAGGGGTCACAGCCCTTAGCACAGGAGAAAAGAATCGCAGAATAGTTGAGCTTGGAAGGGACATGTGGAAATTGTTCACAGACAATCCGCCAGCTCAAAGCTGAGTCAACTAGAGCAGGTTGCCCAGGACATTGCCCAGCTGGCTTTCAAGCATCTCCAAGTACACTCCAAAACCTTTCTAGGCCACCGCTTCCAGTGCTTGACCATCCTCACCATAAAATAGCTTTCCTTATGCTTCAGGGGAATTCCCTGTATTTCAGTTTCCTCCTCCATCCCCTGAATACCACTCGAGGAGAAACTGGCTCCATCTTCTTCTACACTCCCACCGCATATTTCTACACATTGGTAAGATCTCCACAAGTCTTCTCTGCTCAAGGATAAACAATCCCACGTCTCTCGGCCTCTTCTCGTATGTCAGATGCTCCAATCCCTTAGTCATCTTCATGGCCCTTTGCTGCACTCGCTCCGCGATGTCCGCGTTTTTTCTGTACGGGGGGGCCCAGCACTCCAGCTGTCATTTCACCAGCGCTGAGTGGAGGGGAAGAATCTCCTCCCTTTCCTCGCTGACAGTGCTATTCCTAATGCAGCCCAGGATGCTGCTGGCCACCCTTGCTGCCAGGGCACGTTGCTGGCTCATGCTCAACTTGTTGTCCGCCAGGACCTGCAGGTCCTTTTCTGCCAAGCTGCGTTCCAGTCAATCATCCCCCAACAGGTACCAGTGCGTAGGCTTGTTCCTCCCCTGTACAGGACGTTGCCTTTCCCTTTGTTGAACTTCATGAGATTCTGGCAGCCCACTCCTCCAGGTTGTTGAGGTCCCTCTGAATGGTAGCACAGCTATTGGTCTATCAGCCACTCTTCACGGTTTTGTATTTTCTTCAAACTTGTCAGTCATCTCATTGTAGAGGGCTATCAGGCTGCTCAAACGTGATTTCCCGTTTGTAAATCTATTCATACCACTCCCAATGACCTTCTTGTCCTTCATATTTTTTGAAATTATTTCCAAGATTATTTGCTCCATCACCTTCCCAGGGACTAATGTATGGCTGGCTGATCCCAGGTTCTCCTTCTTGAAGGTGATAGATAGGAGTGATATTTGCTTTCATCATGTCCGCGTGAACTTCTTCCCATCACCATGAACTTTCTAAGATTTTTATGGCCTCACAATGACATCCGTGATCTCCCTCATCACTCGGCGTTCCCAGCCCACCAGAGCTTGCCCTGATGGGTGAATTTACATCTTCCTCTAACTAGTGCTCTCTTATGCTATTTGTTCCCTCTGTCATGCTTCTCAGTATCACAAGCTACGCTTGTTACTGTAGTTTGGATGCTGAAGGGTAGTGGTAGATGAGGTTTCTTAGATATGGCAGAATGTGTCCTTACAAAATGCATTTGGAGCAGGGAAGAAGCGAGGCATCGTGTCCGGTGGTGTTCCGTGGATAAGAGGAGCTTCATCTGCCTGATTAACCTCCACTGGATGGTCTTTAGGTGTGATGTTATGAACCACTGTAGACGTATTGCCTACGTACACTCAATATGACTCGACATAGTGACTCCTTTCTATTAAGGGACATTAGATTCATGTACTGTTGCTGGTACAAAGTTGCAAGATTCCTTGCTGTAAGAGACTGCATCAGTTTCCATGCAACGCTGTTCTCTCATCTACTAAAACAACTTGAAATGCTCTGATGTTTGTTCTGTGAAAGCATGGAGCTTCATTTTCGGAAAGGGATAGTACTGGAAGAAGTATTTGGAGGTAGAGATGGCCAAGGGCCAGCTGTACAATAAAAGAGAATTTCATAGATGCGGGAGAATTTCTGTAACAAGGAGGCAGTCACAGCTTACAAAGCTTCTTTCTTCAGTGCTTTTGGAGTAGTCCTGTATGCAGTGATGCCAGTCAATATTTGCTGCGTGATGGGTACAATGCCAGAATGAGAAACAATCAGTTTGTCGCCAGATGCTTTTGTTATCTGACATGTTTTTGATGTGCAAAACTAGGCTTTGAGAATGATTTGAATAAACCTTTGAAACTTTGATAACTGTTTCAATTTCAATTAGGACAAGTATATGCACAAAATGTGTGTAACTTCCAGTACCTCTTATATGCTAATTTTACATAGCTGACAGGTGACTAACTATTGTGTTAGTGAAAAAAAAAAAAAGAGTGAAGCCTCTTGGGTTATTTAAAACCTCGTTGAAGTCATAGATCTTTTAGAACAGTGATATAATGATTTGCATATTTATTTAAAATATTGTGCTACAGGGACCACCCTTTACAAAATATGTAGTGAACAAATGCTTGTGCTGTCTACTTGGGAGGTAAATTTTTTTCTTACAGCAGATGTCAGCTAAAACTGACACGTGGTGACAATCTATTCCTTTCTGGTATAATGCTTATAACAAGAGACTAATTTTAGAACAGCTGGCCTACTCGTGTTAAAATGCCTAGGGTTTTTTTGGTTTGGTTTTTTTTTTTTTTTTTTTTCCTTCTTGCTTTCCAACCATCGGCAGTCTTTCAGCTAGTCCACTGTATGATTTCTGCCAAGCCTAGTTTAATCCAGGACTGCAAGGGATTTTCAGCAGTATTTTGCATACTCTGAGAGAACTGAACCACACATTGCCAAGCATTTAGCAGTTAAAACTTGTGCAGTAGTAATTTTTGCATAGTATAAAATCCATTTTGCCTTTCATAGTAGTAAATGAAATGTAAAGGTGAGGTAAAACTAAGAATTAATTCCGTTGTCGGTTACCTTTGCTCCCTTTCAGAATCCCTGTATTAGATACGACTTTCTCTGGGCTGTGGTATTATGTGCTGCTAATCCATTGAAAAAATAGGTACATCACCTGTCATGGACTACCTTGAGGAATGTTTTAAAAGTTCCCCAGAAAGAGAGAATATAGGCTTTGCGAAGATAACATGAGTGGAGTATTTCTTGAGTTAAAATTAGGTGACTCAGGTGTAAGAAGAGTTGTATAAAGGTTATATAGATAATTTCATAAAAGTGTTTCTGTTTTTGGGTTTTTTTTTTAAAAAGGCGGGGGGGGGGGGGGGGGGAGGTGAGAAATTCAGTAATACCAAAAATCTAAGTATCAAATGACTACTACTGTGTTTGGTTAATTTTACTTTGTAGTCATATTAGGTTTGTAAGCCTTAGGTCCTTCAAAGCTCTTACCACTTTTTTGATATTAGCATTCTATTTTTTAAGTGAAAGCATTACATTGTGAGCTTCAGGATACTGGAGGACACCTAGACGTGCAGCTTGACCGCTGTCTAAAAAGAAAAAAAAAATCCCAATACAGAATGCAAATGAGGAAAATATCCATGGATTTTAAGTAGGTTTCATAACTGTTAGGCATTACTCATGCTTTTTAAATAATTTATTTCTTAGTACAACGTATCAAAGCATAGAAAAGAAGCACGCTTAAAACACTTAGGCAGGAGCAGTAGTCCTAAGCTGGTCAACAATGTTTTCTAGAAATTACAGCTTCAGTTTTGTGTTTTGAGTTTCTGGAAATTTTGTCTTGTTAGATGAAACACATCTGTGTTTCTAGAGTCTGGATTTATCCTCTGATGTATACAATGGACCTGTAATTCTGAACTCTGAAACCCTGATTTGGGAATCGGTGCTTTTTTAAGATAGGATTCAGTTACATCTCTCATTCGCTTTGTAAGATGAAAAGTTGAATTGCAAATCCTATAATAGATTTACAAATCCTAAAGCATATGTAGAAATACTGCAAGAAATTTACAAATTGTAACATAAATCTTAATAAAGTAATTTTTAGCTATGCAAATCTATACTAATTTCTAAGTTAAAATCTCTGTGATCATAGCAGAGATCACTCTTGAATTTTAATATCTTTTCTGGGTCAGGTTCTTTATGATTTGTTTCTGCAGGACTTACATTTATTAAAATACTTTTCTTTGTCTCAGTTTCTCCTTCAACTTCATAGAATAAAAAAAAAACAAACCAAAAAAACCTATTATCCTCTGAACAAAGAAAGGAGTTGCCATTCATAGAAGCTGTTACAAAAGCTGTTCCCTGATGGTTGTATTAGAGCACAAATGGGCAACTGAAACTTGTATAAAAGTACTGTGATTTAGTAAGATGTTTGTATCATAGTATGCACACCTCACTGTGGATCGGTTTTTGAAAAGACATTTTAACGTCTTGTCTCACCTTAAAATGAGAAAAATCCTAGCTTTAATTTTTATAGTGCCTTTTCTTTGGATTTATTGTGTTTTGAATGTATGAGTACTGTGAATAGTATATTTACTGTTTGGGGGGCCAGACACTGGAACAGTTTGCCCAGAGAGATTGTTGCCCAGAGAAGATATCCAAAATGCAGCTGGATGTGGTCCTGAGCAACTTGATTTAACTGATGCTGCTTTGGGCGGGGAGGTTGGACTGGGTGACTTCCAGAGTTCCTTTCCAATGTAAACTATTCTAGGATTCTGTGAGCAGGTAAAAAATTTCAGAATAAATTCAGCCTGACAGCCGGTTTTTTGTTGACACTGATATAAAGGAAGAAAAATAATATAAGTGATCTAGGACAGGATGGCCTAAAAGAACCCGGGAGCTGTGACACAAAGCCCCAGAGTATACCTTATAATGTTCTCTCTAATAGTCCAGCTGATAAGAGCTGGCTGTCTGTAACAATTTTGGAAAACACGTCTTTGTGATAGGAGGGGAAGCAAAATACTGGGCTAAATATAAGAAATCAGGCCTGAAGAGTTTC
The DNA here is from genome assembly GCF_026419915.1 of Harpia harpyja. Taxonomy (NCBI): domain Eukaryota; kingdom Metazoa; phylum Chordata; class Aves; order Accipitriformes; family Accipitridae; genus Harpia; species Harpia harpyja. Next base: position 37,752,717 of record NC_068951.1, on the reverse strand, counting down.
TGCATAGTCTTTTCCTTTGCCATGTTTAAATTCTGACCCAAAACATTAATCAACGAAATGAGACGTGGGAATAAAATATGATTTTGGTAGAAGTATAATATGTTTTTCCATTTTAATGAGAACTCAGCTTTTTTTGAATCATCTATTACGGAATTATTTTATTATTTGAATTGACTTATTATCAACTATGTCATACATTTCATTTCTTGGTCTTCACTTTTGATCAATAGTTTAACGGACTTCAATCTTTCTGAGGATAAAGAACAAGATGCTGTGTGTGTTGGTAGTATGTAGCCATTTAAATTGACCTTGATCTGGTATTAAAATAGGGGAAAGCTTCTGTGACACCTATTGTAATTGGCACAAAGGAAGAAGTGACTTCAGCTGATTCAACATGTCCATCTAATGCAATATCAACACAATGGAAAGTATTTAAATTGTATAATAAGTATTAAATTGTTATAATTATTGTTTCTTAGTTTCTTTAAAAAAAACTTTAAATGGCTGAGATAATCTGAGCAGCAAATTGATGTGTATTGCATACACAGTTTATCTAGGAAGCCTTGCAAGTTTAAAAAAAAAAAAAGCTATTCTGGACAATTATTGACTTTTTAATATAATTGTTCTGACAAGTTAGAACAATGCTTAATTATTGGCTGTCACATGTCTAAAGAACAAATATTGAAATTTGGAATTCCTGAACAGAACAAAGGGATTTTACTGTTCCCGTTTCATGAGTTGTGCAGAGAAATGTGCAGGGATAAAGTGATTTGTCCTTCCTGACCATAAAGTTAGTCAAGAGACACCAATTCCTGGATTCATTCTTTTTCATCCATTGGAATATGCTGCTTTTCTTTTGCACTCCTTTTAGTTTATTTGCTGCATGAATGTAGAGACATTATGGCTTTGGAAGAAGAAGAAAATTGATGTACTAATTTAATCTCTTGATTCCTCCCTTTTCTATTTTTTGGAAAAGAACTGTACTAGAACATAATAATAACAGCAGTGTTGTGCTCAAATATAATTTAGCAATTTTAATCCCAGTAAACTACTCCCCTCCAATATCTTAAAACTTTTAAACATTTGAAGTCTAGAAAGAAAAATAGTTTAAATGAAAGTGGAGATTAGTTAAGCCTTACCATGTTAACACTGCAAGGGTAGAATGACATTAATACTAGGGTAACACAGGAATGGTAGGAGAAATTCAGGATATGGGGAAAAGGACACAAACATGAAGTTGACTGACAAGTGGATTTCTCAAAATTCTTTCTTGCTGTGACTGTCTTGTTTTGAGAAGACTCAAGTGAGGTATCAGTAGGATACCCACATCTATCAAAGAGATGATCTTTAATCGATTTGCCACTTGTCCATTATTTGACCCGATTAGTCTGTTTTGATGATCTGTGATGCCCTAGTGTGTTCATTTTACACAATCTTCTCCCATGACTGCTGTGTCAAGTCCTGAATTTGATGCTGGATCTCAAGCAGTCTCCACATAAAAACTTTTGATTCAGTATACCAGTAAGACAGAGGCAAAGACAGTTTAGAGGACTGAAAAACTGCTCTGATTTTCACCCCACAGGATCAAAATGTGTTGTTTTATTAAGTCCTTTGAGGGAACAGTCCTTGTTAAAAATAATCTCATCCCCAGGAAGCCCTTTAGAAATGCTTTATGAAGTCCTGGGGGACAAAACTACTTGATTCCCCCTGCAGCCTGAATTGTTTGAAGACTAAAATTATGGTAGGTGGTCTACGGCTAAACAACCCCCTGTACATTTTCTCGAGGTAGTGGATGGTGTTCAAATGGAATTCTTCGTAGACTGGGAACATTCCTGTGGGTGATAGAAATGCCCGATCTCCTATTTAGGGTGGCTTCAGTAGATTTACAGGGAGATATCTTTTGCATTCATTGGCCATTAGGCTGCGCAAACTTAATTACTAGGAGACTTTTTAAAACATGTACAATTGAAGGCATGTTTTTTAATCGCTCTGTCCTTTGACAAAATGAACCAAGCATTTCCCTGAAGGTAAGATCAGTCAGATGGGGGGGGGAAGACTCATTGAAGCTAGGTATAGTATGTACCTGTCAAAAATGGAATTGATGGTGATGTTTGACAACTGGTTGAGAAGACAGAGCGGAAAAAGTGGTTTAGGAACACATTCAAAAATTCCATAGGACTTGAAGTCCGGTTCAGAGGCACTTCGAGCTTTCTAGAAACTCTTCAGAACACCTTTCCAAGATGAAGACAAACTGCTGTTCTGTAATGTTAACAGTTGTCTGCTGGCCTGGCTCTCTCCCTTATGGGCAGAATAATTCCTACAAAAATGTTTTTTCCTTTTGCAGTCTTTTTCATATATTTTCCTCTGCCAAGCCTTTCATAAATGTTATTAAAACTGCCACTTTCTTATGAGTGACATCAGTTGTTCATCATTTATGAATTTTTGAACCTTGTTTTGTGTTGCTGAAAACATGTACTTACACCAACAGTACACCAAAATTATAGTATGTAATTTGTTTTAGAACTCGAAATGAGTATGCGTTATGTGCAGGTAACTGTTTGTTGGCCTCTGATGAAAATACAGTTTATCCAAAAAGAGCCTGTATTAGTTTCTGAATGATGCAGTGTCCAAAGCAAAGATAAACTCTTGATGAACACTGTTCAGAACATGTTGCTTTAAAAAAAAAATCTAGTTTGATGAGTTATAAGTAAGTTATTTTAAAAAGCTAGTGAAAGAAATGTATATCCTTACATGTATATTTATAAATATACATAGATGTATTTTTGTGTACCATCCCATGGAATTTTTTAGGCATTAAAATGATTTATGGCATAATTACATTTTAATGGAATGCTTATGGTTTTTTGGGTCCTGGTGAGAATTTCGTACTTGCTCCCTGGAGAAAAATCTAAGCACTACCATGCCCTAGGTGTTTTGTTGCTTTAATAGTAGTGCAGGTTTGATTATGTGGATAATCTGGATGCACATTATTTTGGCTAAAATATATCCCTTTCATTTTAATGTGTTGCCTGTTTCTTAGCTGTCATGGAAAATGGGATTAGCAGAATTCATAATAACGATACTTATTTTAATATTGTCAAGCTGTGCTGCTCAACACCATAGTCTGTTACTGCTGCACCAGATTGTTATTGAATCAGATGAACTGTGGTTAGTGTAAGTCCAAAACAAAGTTATTGTGCTCTTTCTTCAGTCATGCTTAGTCTTCTCTTCATTCTGCTTCCTTACGTTAAAGGGTATTTTAGGGTTTTTTAAATATTTTTTTTACTTAGTTCATAAACGGGTCTGTTTTCTGTTTATCTATTTCTTACACCAATTACTTTTCATGAAAGTTTCAATATGATAAGGAACAGTAAGAGTGGGCTATTACAATACTATAGCTGACTCTTAGTATGCTTATGCATCAGGCAATCACAAAGATAGGACTTCTACGTGGTCTTTGAAGTTTGGGGTTTTTCTTACTTTTAGTGGAAATTACAATAATGCTTTATCTGATTAATTAAAACAAGTTAAAGAATTAGATCATTTATCTTACAATATGGATTTGAGCACCTAATAGCCAAGGTAAATGGGGTGGCCAAAAGATGTCCTCATGACACAGATATCATTACAAGTTTGCTGGTTTTAGCTTAGTGAAAATGTTTATAGTTTCAAAACTGGAGTGGTTTAATATTTTAGTAATTATTATAATAGAAATTGCCTCAAACTCAAACATGTGTTGTAACTGTTATTTGTGAGGCTGAATTTAAACTCATGTTGAAATCCTTAGCCTGCAAAAAAAGGAATGGAATAAAGCACAGGGAATAAAAGAAACTGAATGTTTAAATAAATATCTATAAAACATCCACGTACATACCTAAGGCACTAATGTGTACTGGACTAGATTTTGATGTGAGCTTGTTTCTGTTCCAAATATGAAAAACATGGATTTCCCTTTAGCTAGAACTTGATGGGTGTTTTTCATATATCCACTCTTAATTAAGGTAGAAGAAAGAGTCTATGGTCCTCAATTTCAGTGAGGGAAAGGATTGTGTATTTCGAGCTTCTAGTGAACGTTAGTAGGATTTACCAAGCAATATCCAGCATGATTTAAGGCTTGAGGGAGCACTTTTGCAGCTGAATTACCTTTCTTGTTGTAACTGTAATTGTGCCCATGCATTGTATCTCTGACTGGATGTGGGTGCTAATTTGCAGTACTCGTGCCCCTGGTGATTTGACTGTGAGATCAATTAGATGTCCAGAAGCACAAATAGGTAATTAGAGCTCAGATCTATTCAGGCAGTGTACAGCAAACTTGCCTACTTCTGTTGCAGGTGCTACCTTCCTTGTTACTGAGCTTTGTATCAGACCCTGTAGGAGAAGTCACTTCTAAAAGGAGTGTATTGAAGGCAATATATGTTGCAGCTTCTAATAATACCTTTCAACATTGTCTTTCCAATATTGATAATGATGCTCTAATTGTTATGGAGTACTTCCTAAAAAACGCTGATGACTCTTCAGTCCATTGATCTGATTGAGACTGGTGGCTGTTCAGCATCTTGCGTATGTAATTTGCAAAAACTAAGCTTTATTCAGTAAATTGTTCTCAACTAGAGACTGTTGTGGTTCTAATTGCAGAGACTGACTGCACTTATCCAGAAAAGTTCTTCAATTCACAAGGCATCTCCGCCACTTACTTTGACTGAAGAGAGGAAGGAGATGCCTGCACCTGTGGAAGGGAAGCTTCAGTTTTCAGAAATGTCAGGCAAAATGTCGGGTCTGAGAATATCAGGCCAGTGATTTGTATGTTCCACTGATGGTATGTTTTTCTTATGCTTCCATCAGTATTTTTCTTTGAATTATCATCTAGTGTCTTTTATTTTTGTGTTGGTAAAGGAAGTTTTAATGTTCCCACTGTTAAATGCTTGCTATAGATTACATCATCCTTTTTCAATTCCTTTGACTGTTATGTTTTACCCAGCTGCGGGATTTTTTAACATGAGGGCTAACAATGAGAACAATACTACAGCTGAGACTTTGTGTGCTTGAATAACTGAGCTGTGAATGTACTCCATGTAGGTGATTCATGCTGCACAGTTGCTTTCAGGATAAAAACTTATTTGTGTATATGTGAGGGTACAGTTGCAAATTCTGTTTAGAAAGCAGAGTTTTTATATATACTTGGATACTTCTTTTATATTCATTAATGCTCTTTAAAAGACGCCCTTCAAAAACGTGTCTACGTATTTTTATTTCTGCATAGATTTAATATAACAGTAGAGCTAGTGGATGTAGTAGGTCTTCAGAATATTACCTTCGGGATATTATTAGACAGGATATTATTAGCTGATAGTACTGGAAGTCCTGTCTTAGTTTACTGTACTGGAAAGCTTGATAATTAATAACTGCTTTTAAATGTATTTACAATTCAGTCATGATATTGATGAAAGATAGTTTAGGGTTAAGATCATTTTGGTTAAATTTATGATGTTAAATCTGGAGAACTGATTTCAGAGTAAGTTGTAAAATGTGTGACTTCAGTTAATGGCAGCAAGTACCTGAGTTTCAGTTCATCTAAGAATAATTTATATTATTTAAAATTAGAGGAAACTCCATTCACCTCTGACTAATTAATTTGAAAGTTTGGATTTTTTTAGGTAACACTTTTCAATGCCAGATTACTATTTAGCCAGTTTCAATAGTTAAATTATCCCATGACCAACTTTGCATGTTTCTTATGACCTCAATGTGGAGGTGCCCTGGGGTAGTTCATTTTCATCTGGTTTATCCCCTTGGCTGCGCATTGCTTTATCTGCCCCATCATCCTGGGCAATGATTCCTTCTTCTGTCCTGGCTTACAGATCCTCTAAAGACTTGCTTCCTTCATTCTACACAGAAGAAATAAACTAAAATGTTAAAAGCAGATCTCTTGTGGCTTTCCTCTACTATTTTATCCATAGTTAATCTTCCAAAACAAAGAGCAAAAGCTATTTTTACTAGCATGGCATATAATTTTTTTTCCAAGTATATATTTTAACAGTCCTAAAATTATAAATCCATAAATCTAATCTGTTACTTAAAATATAATTTTACTGTGGTTCATTACATATTTTGAAATCAATTCCTTAAAAATCTTTGTATGTAAAATTTAAAATAAATGTCGCTTAAAGCTTAAACTTAACAGCAGTTTTCAGCAGGTTTCTTAGTGTGTTCTCACAAAGACAGTATTCCTTGCACTCCTGTATTTCAAGGTGAAGTGATAAAATAAAAATAAAATTCTAGTGGGAAAATTGCAATTTGACAAAGTTTTTTAAAATAAGCCTGAAATATTTGCAGATACTCACTGAAACTCTTTTTATACAGTATTACTGATAAAACATATCAGTTCATATTCCATCTTGTAGGCTTTCACCCATATTGTAATACCTATGGTACTCTAAAAAGGTTATGTTTTTCTTTCCAGGGAAAACAGCTGAATTATCTTAAGGGAGATTGTTTTGTTGAAGTCAGAACCTGAAATTGTGTACTTTGGCCCATTAAATGAAATCCCTTTCTGAGCTTTCTGCTTTGCCCTTACGTGGTTTATAAATAATTAAATAATTACATTTATGATTGCATAGTCTGTCAACAGATTTTTGTTGCTCGTGGATATCGGTATGCTGTTAACTCCCATATATTATCCCCCATTCCTGTAACCTTAGAAAGGTATTTTAAGTGTCTAAAATAACATGTAAGAAAGTAGTATTATCAGTGCCCAAGATACGCATGTCCTTAATTTTGCTGTGGTCAGTTTTAGTTTATACGATTGGACTGTCCTTACCTCATGTACAAAGGTGCTTTTAGTACGTTAAAAGTTCATTGAAATATTTGTAACTGCAGAAAATACATATAACCATTTTATGGGGATACCTAATAATTCTAGGTATTCAAAATGAAATAGTCTTAAATGGCAAGTGGAGATAAACAATTGAAAACTTTGTTATACAAACTTCAAGATAAAAATCTAGACTTCATTATAATGTACTTTTCTGCAGTATGCAATACTATGATCATTATGGTGTAGCAAGTAGTTAATGAGTAATATTATTTTCAATTGATTCACGGATATAATACTGTCTCCCAAAATGAACCAAAACCAAAGATGTACTGCCAGACTTCTGTACATACTTGAAATATTCCTTTTCCAATTACAGTGGTCTTAAAAAACAAATCAGTGTATTATTTCCTTTTCAACGCTGTGGTGATAAACTATACGTGGAAATTTGGGGTATTTCTTTGATTAAGGCTTTAGTGGCCACAAGGAATAAATATAGATCTTCATAAATAGATCTTCAAGTGTCTTTAGAAGAAAGGTGCTACTTTGACTGAGATTTTCTTCTGGGAAGCATATTTTCTTTTTCTCACGCTCTCAAACTGTGCTCTGGGAATCTTTTAATTGACTGTAACATAACAGAACAACAGGTTGTTGTGGTTTAATCCCGGCCAGCCACTAAGCACCACACAGCCGCTCATTCACTTCCCCCCCCCTCAGTGGGATGGGGGAGAGAATCGGGGGGGGGAACAACTCATGGGTTGAGACAAGAACAGTTTAAAAGGATAGAAATCAAGAAAATGATAATAATAACAATAATAAAATGACAGTACTAATAAAAGAATTGGAATAATTGCAAAACAAGTGATGAACAATTGAATTGCTCTACCACTCGACGACCGATGCCCAGTTAGTTCCCGAGCAATGATCCCCCCCAGACCAATTCCCCCCAGTTTATATACTGGGCATGATGTCACATGGTATGGAATACCCCTTTGGCCAGTCTGTGTCAGCTGCCCTGGCTGTGTCCCCTCCCAGCTTCTTGTGCCCCTCCAGCCTTCTTGCTGGCTGGGCATGAGAAGCTGAAAAATCCTTGACTTAGTCTAAACACTACTCGGCAACAACTGAAAACATCAGTGTGTTGTCAACATTCTTCTCATACTGAACTCAAAACATAACACTATACCAGCTACTAGAAAGAAAATTAACCCTATCCCAGCCAAAATCAGGACAACAGGTATAGAAATCCTAGCCTGCTATGCACTTCAGTGGTGTAGGATCAGGCTGGTTATTCACACCTGCAAGGATTAAGTACTTGCTTTGTTTTGCACTGATTGCTAAATGTATTCTTACTGTAAGAACAGGGTAGCACTTCTTTTAAATAACATACCTCTCTCTCTCTTTAGTTCTTAGTAGCTTATTGTCTATTCTTAGAAGCTTAAAAATACTATCTTATCAGTTTTAACCTTTCCCATCTGGCAGTCATTCTTTATGAAGAAAATTTTGTTTTGAAAGCTAAGAATGCCATTTTGGTGTTTATTTTTTTCTTTTTGAGGTCAAAATAGTATGTCTCTATTGTACACTGTGCAGATTACTCAACAGAGTTCTTTACAGTATCAGTATGTCAACACCATTACATATGTTATTTGAAATGAATGGATAATTAGACAAACTTTGAGTGATACGTGTTAGGAATCATCTAGGCAACAGTAAAACTTATCTCTTTGTTGTCAAAGTACTTTATCTTTTAATTACCTAAAATAGGTTCAGTCCTATCTGGTTGCCTGTATTGGTTGAGATAAATGTTATAGCATGTCAGTGTCATGTGGTTTTCCACATATTTGTACCAACATCGTATTGCCAACTCAGAGTTCTTTTGTTCCACACCGTAATCTTTGATGTTCATTACTATTTCACTCGAACGATAACAGTATTGACTCCTTCAAATCTCTCAAATTCTATCCAGGAAGCTAGAGCAAGAGCATGTTAATTTTATACGTTGAATTTTCTTACCCTCTGTTAAACATTGTTTAAGGTGAGGTGTTTACCAGATGTCCTTTTAATTTGTCTGATACATTAAATTCCTAAGGTTCTCACTGGAAAACTGTTTTGTATTTTATGATAGCCCAAATACATACTGAAGAGCGAAATCTTATGTTCCAAATAGACATGAGACTATATGCTCCTTCTTCCAAATTATGGCTGGAAAAAAAACCTGTATTGCATATAAACAGTATTTGCAAAGGTAATATCATTGTATTTAATGAAAAATGAAAAGGACTTTAATTTCTTAGTCAACAAAGATTATAGAGTAAAAATTTCAATAAACACCTGTCATTCCTTTTTATAGGATAAAAATAATGGAGAGATGCCTAGGACTGGAGATACAGTCTAAAGTTCTGGCCATTTTAAATTTTTTAGGAGTTTTCAGTTGACTTTAGGGTCAGAATTCAGTCAGAATTTTCCACCTCTGATTCACTGCAAGGTCAAGTTAATAGAGAGAAAAAAATGTCACATCTGTGTAGCTGGTGCAACAGCATTTCAGAAAATGTTTTGAAGTTGGGTGTTCGAGAATTAATTCAATTTGCCAGTGCATGTCCACACATCCTTCTCTGCTGTCATTCCCTCTACTTACATTTTTTTCTCTATTATCATAAAGAGCCTGTCTTCCCTTTGGATTAGATACTATTTCCTATTTTCATACTAACTGGTAAGATTTAGTAAAATTCCTCTGAAATACAGAGGGAACTCATTCTTTCCTATTTGAAAAAGTTGTTGATAACTATAGGTGTTGCAATATATCTGATTTTATTTTTTAGTCTAATAAACCTATTTTGTCTGTAGTTGACTCTTATTTTTGATGCATGCAAATTTCACCGCTAGTAGTGTAAAATATTTCAGACTATATTTATCCATCCATCCACTCCTTGGTGGGGTCTGCAATATTACTTCAAGAAGGGATAGTAATCTGTAAGACCTGGCTAAACTCCTTTGGTCTTGTTAATAGCAAAACTGCTGTCTACATTAGTGTCTGTTCGAATAGGCAAAATTTCAGCTGAATTGTGCCCTTCCTTATACTGCTTGCTTGTTTTTGTTTAAGACTTTTTCCAGTAAGTGTTTTGATGACAGTAGCAAAGAAAGGCTCACTGTAGTCTGTCGTTACAAATGACATTCTGCTGTTTATTGTCCATTACTTGTTATTTATTGTAGACTAAGCCCCACAGTTATTTGAAAGAGAATCTTCTGTTCTCAACAGGAGCACTCTCTGTAGAACTAGCAAGTTTTCCCGTGCTACTTTAATCTACATTTACTTTTACAGTCAATGAATATTAATTCTGTTTTGAAGAGACAGTTAATGCCATTCTAGAGGTGAAGTATTTTCCAAATACATATATTTATTTTTCATGAAAATAAAATTTTTATATAATTTAATGTTTTTTCTAATGCAAGAGCAGTAATTCTTTTGTTAATCTCCAGGTAACTTGTGTTTTATACTTCTGATTTATTTATTAAATGCAGAAAATACCCATCAATTGTGTTTTAGTAAATTGTATGGTTTTTATTCTGAAATGATGACCTAAGGTAATGGAGCAAAGGGCATCACCTCTGCCTTTTGAGGGACATGTAACCAGGAGTACCATTGCCAAGTTAGGGTTATATTACAGCTGGTGGTGGTGCTATGCTGGTGCAAGATAAACTCAATCCCTTGCTTTAGGAAGGACAGCTGTAGAGTTTAACATTGTTGGGTCATCTTGGGATATATTTGAACACCTGACCTTGCCATGTTCCCATTTAGCCATTGCAACTGTTTGTTATCTGTACACTATTCATTTACGTAACCCTGCCTATTTATGAAAAAAGTATTACAGCTCTTGACCACGAAAGAAGCAGTGAGGATATTAGTATGTAATAATTTTGGTACCTGAGAAACATTATTTCATTTCTCTTAGGAACAAAAAAAATAGTTGCAATATCAGCAGATTTTCTAGTAATTAATAATTAAGTGCAGAGTGGATACTTCAGCATCTTCTGAGTGCTTGAACTTCAGAACACATTGTCCCATGAAGATCTTTAAGAAACATTGAACACAAAATGATGATGTATGTAACTAAATTCTATTTTGTCCAAGTTCTGTATGTTTCAGTAACATTACATTGGAAAAATAGAAAGAACACAACAAATTTGTTGTAATTCATCCTAATAATGAGCGCAAATAACGTAGGAGATAACATTTTAGTATTGCAGATTAGCACTTGATTGCTAGAAATCCTGCTTAAAAAACCCACATATACTTAGTGTAGATAATACCAATACACCACTATGCACAGTATTGCAAAATAATTAACAAATCCAACTTTACTCAGTTAATCTGCCATTTGAAAACCACCTGAGAAGAAGTTGGGCTTTGGAAGTACCAAGAGTACTTATCATTGTATTATAGTTCTCTGGAGTTAATTATTTTGACAGTATAGTGAAGTCCATGTCTGTATGTCAACCTCAGAGTAATTACCTACACACTGAGCACCACGTACAGATACTTAACTCGAGGTTTTGAAATAATATTAACGATTCAGCATCATTTTCAGAAATTGTTGTTTTAAGTCCTTATTTCATTGAAGGTTAAAATGCTTTTTGAAAATGAGCATTCCTCAAAATACTTCAGGCTAAACACTATACTTCCAGTTGCATTTTCAGAATCCTGAGCCAAGAATGTTAATATGAATATTTGTTCAGTCAGTCGTAAGCAGGTGTAAATTGACTGCAGTAAAAATGTGGTAGTTTATACTAGTAAATTATCTGATCCTGTGACTGTGAGCATACACTCAGATTATATAGCTCTTGAAACACAACATTGTACAGTAATACCTGGAAAACAAAGATTAACTATCTTAATGCATAACAGAATGTTTATGTTTGGCGTCAGATGCTCAGTAATAGTTACCTTTTAAATTTATGTGCCATTGAGTCCTCCTGAAGCAAGGGACTATGGATTATTGAGAGACTTTGAGTTGAAACTCTGATGGCTTGACAGCCTCCCGCTGTGAAAGGGAGGAACAGGGAAAGAAATGTTACTATGAGGCAACTTAAGAAAGCATCTCTTAAGTGATGTGTAAGAAACCTTAGATATTACAGGGAGGTTACATAATATAAGTGATCTCTGATTATTATTTATTTATTTAAAGAAAAGTTCCTTCTGAACTGAAAACATTCAGAACTGAAAAAAGAGAAAGATGACTATTAGATAATTTAAGGTAGGTCTGGGTGATTTGTCTTTGAATTGAAAAGAATTGAAAACTCGCACCACTTTTGAAATCTTGAATTCGGTTCCTACAGATGTTTACCATTGTAAAAGCTTTGACAACAATTTCCCCCTCTTTGCTTGAATAAATTGCTTTTAAGAGAGCTTTTAGATGAGACTTTGAACTGGAAAAGGCATGAACGTGTAGAAAAGTCTCCATTGTCAGTATGTTTTCTATTAGCCAGTCTGTCAAATAACTAAGCTTGACTCAACTCTGGATTTTACTTAAGAACTCATTCATATGAATGTAGAGTGTGACAATCCATTTACATTAATACAGGTTCTAGCTACAGATCCAAGGAATACAAAAGTCCCTCTTCCCACAGTGCATTTCTAATCCTTATCCACTAAAAGTGACAGTTTACCTGGTGTACCGGATTTCTTTATCTGAGTGTCCTGAAGTATAGTTACAGACACCTTCCAGAACTTTACAAATGAATATAGGTGAGCTGCATCCTAATCCTTAGTATTAGATTCTAAATGCAGAGTTTTGTTGATGTCTGTGCTCCCTAGTTGCTGGAGTATTGTTGATGAAAACATTGCCAGAAGTCATTTGGGATTCTCTTTTCACTTACATAGCTTTGTCATATAGCCATGGCAGGAACAGAGCACACTTGAATTGGGTTAAGCTTAAGCTTCCAGCTTTGCTGATGACCCTGATCCATAGATAGCTTCTTGACATTCTTTTAAAAGTACTATTTACTTAAAATAGTCATTGTGATTAAATATATTGTCCTGGCCTTTTTATGGATCATTCTGCAGATAAGTAATTTAACTAAAGAGGTTGGTTTCTTGGGGAGGGGGTTTGGTGTTGTGGGTTTTGGGGGCTTTTGGGTGTTTTTTCCCCATTTCATTTTCAAGAATAAGGTTAAGATTGCTGTAGAATATATATGAATTGCCTTTTTTTTTTTTTTTTTTTTTTTTTTTTGGCAGGGACATTCCAGTTGTCAGGTACTACAAATGCCCACACTGTGATTTGCGATCAAGATTTGATATTAATACAGATATATTTGACCATTAGTGAAGAGACATTTTTGTCTAATGTATGTAAATCTCCTTCTTTACCACTTTTCAGAGAAGGTATCCTTGGCCAATCTGATTTGCCCTGCATTTTAAATTATATTGGTGTCAGCCTTTCTATTTTCTTTTGATCATGCTTGGTATATATTTTAATGCATACCATGTAGTTCAATGACCACTGAATTTTGTTGGTTTGGTTACTTTAGAAGTTAGAATGTGCTGTTTCACTTTACAAGCTGGACGTGCTGGATTGACGGGTACCAGAATTCCTGTCTTGTCCTGGATATGTCTATTCAAAACTGCAAAAGATTTTCAGAACCCTTGTGGTAAAAAATATCTTACTGTGTGTAAACACTTAAATGTACAGGATTTTTTAATATAGTTTGTTAACATTTTGTTCTGTTTTCCTTTGGAAGATCTTAAAGTTCTTGATAGTAATAATAGTGTATAATTAGCAATAGTAAGTAATGAGCAGTAAAATAAATATTATACTCCTTTGTCATAAGATCTGAAAACAATCAGAGGTTGAAGTCTGAGTCTGCATGAAAGCACTTGCTGAGAGTTGCCATTAGTTTCACAACTGCTGAATTAATCACAAACAGAGAAATATTTAGTCATTTGACCATATTAAGCATTTTTCTGGATTTTTAGTCTGAATCCTACATGTTTGTTACAGTTTTTAATAACATCACTTACACGTAACGAACCTGAGCAGAGCAGTAAATAGATACATATTGCTTGTTGTTGAATTGGGGATTTGCAAGTTTGCTTTACTGAATTCAATCTCTTGCGCATTTTGAGGAAAATTCTAAAGTCTGCAGTTACATTTTTTTTTTTTCTGTTATCACTTTAACTTTATGTTCTTTAAGTCACTGGCATAATTATGGGTAGGTCAAGTAAAGTGGTATTCCAATGCAAGTTGGCATAGCTTTACTCTTAGCACACATAGATCATTGTTGGTAGCTGTAAGAAATTTTATTGTAATCGTATTGCTTTAGAGTTTGACTAAACTTATGACTTGTATACTGAGTTACCAATAATTACTAAGTTGAGGTAACTAGAGTAATTTTATCAACCTATGATTTGACAAGAAACTTCTCAGAACTTGTGTAATGACAAGTATTTGTCGCAGAAGAAATGTCTTTGCTTTTCACAAAGGCAAAGTCTGACTTAACTCTTAACATAATATTGTGTATTATCTGTAATTTTTTTTTTAAATCTACATCTTTAAAGAATTGCCAGAGTGATTTGAAGAACGCTGATGTCACAAGAACTAATCCATGCTGTAGTTGTAGTTTAACTTCCTCTTGCCATTTCAAGATACGTGTACGCTGTTTATCAGAAATATTTTTGTGAAATTTTAGGGCGGAACAATGCAATTGTAATTGCACAACTGACTTTGTACATAATCCAAGCCAAATAATTGTGCCATCAAGCTCATAATTAATTTTAGTGTGTATCTTAAAAATGCAATAGGTCTTGATTATCTTCAGTGCTTCTGCAGTGCCTCTGAATGAGTGCTTCTAGTATTTTGCATTTTAAACAAATACCTTCAGGTTATTAATTGCAGGTGTTCCATATAGAATGGCTGCATCTGTCAACCTGAAGCAAACCTCTGATACAGCTTTCAGTATTCTTTTTAAATTGTATATAGACAGGAAGCACCACAGATGACAGTATCCTTGGTGTAGAACTTTATGGAGGTACACTAAAGCTAATGAGGGGTTTATATTTATAAAAGTTGCTCTGAAGAGGCACTCACAGTTTTGGAAATTAGTCTGAATTATTTCAGTTTCTTGATTATTCAGTGGACTATTTACTCTATTTACTTTTCTGATCTGAGGAAATTTCCACCTGTAGGCTGCCAGCTCTAATTCAGGTGGTTGGCCATTGTTGAAAGTGTCAAGTTATCTGACCGTGATAAAATTAGTTTCTCCTGTAGGGAAAATACAGGTTTGCAACAGCTTGTGCAAAAGGTACCATATGTATATCTCGGTGTGTTTATGGTTAAGAAATGGGTTAAGGAGGATTCAGCACAGACTCTGTCCTTTCCATGCAGGATTTCTTTCACATCAGTCATGTCTTTCAGTAGCTGCCCTGAGCATCGAGTTTGAATAAGAGTGTGTAACAGACACAGGTTCATTTCCTTCTTTGGCCTGATGAAGTCCCTTTGGAAATACTTCATGAAAAACACAGACTTTTGGGTACCGAGATACCTAAAGCAAATTCCACACACACTGAATGTGGCCAATACTTCTTTAAAAAAACATTTTTTCCAAAACCTGTGAGAAACAGTGCAATGATGATTTTAAGGAGCTTTTGATTTAAATGGAATGACTTTATAATATCAACCCTGGACATGAGATATATATTCTTAAGAAAACACATTTTTACTTACAGCTTGAAAAATACAATTGCATGCAGAGTCCAAAGAGCACATCAATATGAAGGGCTTCAAGTTAGGTTAAGGATAGAAAAAAACAGTAGTAATTGAGTTCATATTTGTGGTTGTTTGTAGAGGTTTGTATTGTGTTGACGAAGACTTTCTAGGAACAGGAGAAAATTGTTTCATTTTAAAATTCACTATTCAGAATATAGGGAACCAACACATAATGAGTACACTTCCAACCAGTGGTAGAAAAATACACCATTTTTCATTAGCTTTTAAATAGATTTGTTTCTGGCTTTTTTTCTTGGGGACTTAAGCTAGAGGTTAACAAACAAAATTGGAAATATTTACTTACTTATGGTAGGAGACAGAAAATTATTGAACAGATTTTAAAGGAAGTATAATTAGCCCAATTAATCTAAGGCAATACCTTATTCTGCTCAATAAGTTCTGATGGGAAAATTATTATTTAAGCAAGTTTGCATACATGACTCAAAAATCTAATTTTGTGATTAAATTATATAGGTTTATAGATACTTGAAGTTTCATCAATACAGGTCCTGTACTATCTAATTATATATACAAGAGAATTCTGTAAGGAAGATAAATACTAACCTGTAGCAAAATCATATTAATATATTAAATAATGTGGGTGATTGATTGTTCCAGGTTTGCTTTTCCTATGTTTTCTCTTAGCCCTTTAACACTTCTCAAGAGTCAGTGCCATGTTTTTCAACTGCCATTCATAAGTAAGACTGGATTTTTGTGAGAACTGAATCAAGTAAGGGGTCAGATTTTTAAAAGGACGTATTTCCTTCACTTTTGTGTTTTCTATCAAATTGGTGCAAGCAGAATGCACAGTCTTTCATACATACATCTACTTAACTAAAATATATTTAGCATCTTCTCAGCGGCTAGCTTTGTGACTATGTACTCAGCACTGATGAGTGAGATGACTGTGACTGTCAAGAAAGTAATGGAACATCTTTCATATGCCCTCTCCATGCTTAGTCCTGAGCTGCATTTTCAGTTCATTTTTAGAGGTTAACAGGACTTAGAATTGCTTAGCCAGATTAAACCAAAATTGAATAAAATTTAATTTTAGTTAAAACAGAATCGTAACAAAAGTAATAGCTTGTGCTTTTTCATGTAGTAATTTTTTGCTTGTTTCACAGCATTTAATATCTTTTCCACATAATTATAGTACTGATGTTCGTGCAAAAGCCACACATGAAGTAAAAGCACAATAAAAAAGATCAGCTCTCTCTACAGACTAAAGTAGTATTTTTGCCCTCTGATCTGTTATTATTTAAATATTAGACTTGTTTACTCCAGTTGAACTGCAGGCAGTAAAATGAAATTATGAATTGGTAACCTGAAATCATGTTAAGGAATACTTAAATTTTGGCCTTTTAATGAACAGTGATGGACAACTGAACTGTTCAGTCAGTTCTGTCTCACTGACTTAAGTGCTCTCATACAGCATACCGTGTTTGAGAATGAAATGTGCACTCTGCAGCAAGTACATGGGAAAATAATATTTGATCTTTGAGTGGCTATAGATATTTTTTCTGAGCAGAAAACTTGAGGCACAAATTGCAACTTTGTTACAACACTATTGGCAGGAAATAGTTTATTATAAAACCGCAAATGCTAGTTTGCACACTTGCATGAAATACAGTACCTGTGACAATAAAAAATGATGTTACATATTGTAGAGGCAATCACATAATACATCAAGTGTCACTTTAATGGAACAGTGCCAATGGAATTTACAAATGTGGCATCTATTTATTTCTACCAGTACTGAGAAGGAGATGAAATAACATGGAAGTGATGATTACTTGTGACACATTCCTTTTATGAAAATAACTGCTTTAACCCATGGTGTTATAATAGTCCATGTGTTCTTTTTATTTGTATTTCTTCATTTCTTTCAGTGAACCATATTTTTGTATATTTGTGCTTTTGCCTATCAATGTGATGGAGTTAAGAGCATCTATTATCTACTGTAAAGTTGTGGTGATAGCTTACCAGCTTTGTGCAACATTGTGTAACTTCAGGCAAAAAATCCGTGGAACTGAATTGTGACAGTAAAGTAGTAGAATAAGAATAGAGGCAACATTGAGTGTTGGATTATCAAACATATTTTGAAGTAAGTGCTGAATGAACTTCACAATAATGATTAAGTAATGTGGGAGAGTAATGCTGTGTCTTTCCCATTGAAGAAATCCTGGGTGAAGCTCATGTTAGTACAACAGCATGTCAGAGCTTGTTAACTCTACTTATAGGTAAGATTTATTTGCCCAGACTATGCTCTCCAGAAACATGACTACGCTGCTTCTAGTTCTGGAGCACTCACTGTCAGTGGCAGCTCTAGTTCATGTGGCATGGGGTTTGTGGGGGGGGGGGTGCGCGCATGTGCATGTATTCGTAGGCCATAATAAAGTCTTATTTAGGTGGCTGTGCCATCACACTGTCTTAGTTATTAAACCAGAAGCCTGTGTGAGGAGATTTTACTGTAAGATCCAGACACACACGAGTTCTGAGTCCTAAGTACTTTTAGAATTCATGTGTGTTTCTGTATATCTAACTTCAGGCATTTCAAGAGTCTTCTTGATAGATGTGGATGCTGTGGATCTTTGAAACCTTGAGGTCCCGTCTTCAGAGACAGGGATAGTCCTTGGAGATATCACAGGAGAATAAATTTTAACAGTAAGCCACTGAAAGGGAGAACGTTTATTAGCACCGCCCACATTTATGAAGTTTTCAAGACACCACCATTGCAATTATCTGTAACATTGATGAAAAAATTGAAATAAGGAATGTTGTGCTTGATACTGACCTGTAGCATAAAGAGCTCCTCTTCTTGGTACAGTTTTTGCCGATAGTTTGATTAAAATTTCTTCCATGGACTTGCGTG
Source organism: Harpia harpyja (assembly GCF_026419915.1). NCBI lineage: Eukaryota > Metazoa > Chordata > Aves > Accipitriformes > Accipitridae > Harpia > Harpia harpyja. The sequence continues at coordinate 37,734,278 of NC_068951.1, read as the reverse complement.
GTTTTACAGAAGACAGTCTGGTCTATTGCAGTTTCAGCGTGTGAAAACAATTGACTTGCTGCAAGCTCTTTGCTAGTACTTACAGGAAGGTGGTGAATCTGGAATATCTTCTGTAGTGTATTATTATATTCTCTTCCAGTACCACTCTTCTTACAAGAAAAAAAAAAAGAGGGGAGTTGCTTTGTGTTCAGTGGTTTAGTTGAAGTGCAAATGGTATGAAGAGTAAGATTTGCATAGGCATTTCTGTCAGTCTGTATATATTCTATATGCTGCTAGGTATCATTTAAAATTCATTAAACTTCAGGGTAACAGTCAAAATGAAACTAGTTATGTATTGATTTCTTCTCCTCCACTGCTCTTTTGGGATTCTTCTAACCTGTGTTCTTTGCTGTAAAAATAGGAAAAAAAGAAGAATGGATTTCCTGATTTGCCTGTGACTCAGGCGAGCTCTCCACATTTAACACTGCAGAAAGGAACAAAGGACAGTTCAATGCTGTAGTGTAGTTCTAATCTGGCAGTAAGAAATGAGCTAGGAAGAGTATGTTCTTTAAGGGAGCTGTAGAGAGTCTTTCCTTTTTATTTCTTTTAAAAGGAGAAGGGACTGAAAATTATTAAGGATAACTTGTATATGTTAATTATAAACAATGCTTTAAGGCTGCCTAAGACAATGGGAAAAATGTATGGAGCTTCTCTGCTTATATTTTGCTTCTGAAATGTAGTATTTCAACAGAATACCACATGTATAGGCAGAAAATTTTAGAACACAATGAAAGCTAAATTAAAAAGAGTTTTGAAATCCTTTGAAAAAAAGATAATGGAGGTTTCATCGTTATATTTAATCAGGTGAACAAATGTATCTGCTAACTTATGTATTTCAGTAGCTGATATCAGTATCAGGTTTTGGGGGTGGAGACACTGATGTGCCTAGTCTGCTATATGACTCCTATGGTATGCCATACTGATTATTTAGAAGGGAGGAATAAAGGGATAATATAGTTATACATTGAGATTCTGATGGGAAAATGGGCCACTAACAGCTACCTTAGGATAATACAGTTACACTGATGCCTTTCAAAATCAAAGCAACTGAGATTGATAACTTTTGGGTTCACCAATTTAGTAGTTTCATTTTGCATCAAAGCAGCTAAAATATTTAATTTTAAAATATCCAATAAAGATTTTAAAATATTTTTAACTGTAAAGAATTTTTAGAAATTCTTTTGGAAGATCACCAATTTTAATGTTTAAAAAAATCACGAAAAATATTGCCAGCTCATTTTAAACACTTAACTGTGGAGCAGGGAAGAATATGTAATGATAGTTGTATGTGCATTATCATGTTAATTCTCCTGGAGGTTTGAGGGGCCATTAGAAGAATATGGTCTGTACCTTTTCTTAAATCATGGACAGATATCTATTTTTCAATATTTTAGTTTTGTTCTATAAAGTTTCTATTTTTTTTCATCTTCCTTTTTCATTGTTCTAGCACTATGTTTTCCTTTTGTCTTTCGAAGTTGTTTTATTCTGTTAGTGTTTGGTCTTTTTCAGATCATTCTCTTTTTAAGAACCTGAGATCACAAAACTCCACGAACAGGTTACTGGCAGTGAATACATTAGTTTATATGTGAATATAAACTAGCCAAAAATATATTAAAAAAAAAAAAACACCAAACCAACCAACCCAACAACAGAAAAAAATCCAACACCCAAAGAACAAGAAAGTAGTGACTGCATGGTAACTTTGGGGGAAAAAAAGTTCATTTCAAACCAACTTTTTTTTTTCTACAGAGCAAAAATACAATACAGTGATTTACAGCTGTGGAAATAATAAGCTGTAACTGGAAATAGCACGGTGTGGGAGATTTGGGTGCACGTTGTTTTATACCTGTGAAGGCTCCTTTGAATTGAGGAGGAAATTTATTTTATAGAAAAATGTAATGTTAATCAATGAGGAGTTACTATAATTCAGACAAGGCAAACATCAAATTATCTCTGGCATTTGAAATAAATTTCAGAACATTGGATGATTGAAAGGGACACTTTCCATTTAAATTAGTTTTAAGTAATAATTTCAATTATAATATTTGTATTTTCTGCAGAATTTTAATAGCTATTTAATATTAATTATTTAATAGCTATAATCTCCATTATATTTGTGGAACTGTTGTTCTTAAGTATTTACTTTGAAAAATAATCCTAAGTAGCATTTTTCAAAAATTTATGTAGGAATTTGTGTTTATCACTGACTTACAATTTAAAACATGACCTTAAATATAATATTCTGAAACAATGCTGCTGTTCTACTCTTCTTTAAGAAGAATTTTTTTTTTGAAGTATTGCCTCGTTTTCTTTTTTGTTTCAAATTTTCTTTGCTTCTGATCTTCCTAACTCAAATTGTCCTTGAATTTCAGGGTGTTTAGCCTAAACATTACCTAGCTCCTCAACTCTTATTTCAACAAAATGATTTTGCATGGCCATCTCCAGTAACACAAGCTCAGTTGTGTATGTTACCTCAGTGAGGACACAAAGCTTCCTACAAGAGGTGGTTCAGGAATCATTTAGGGCCAAGGACTCCATTCAGAGCATTGAATGAATATTCACATACAGTGTGCTCTTGTGTGCAAAATAAAATCCAGTTCTCATGGGTGTTTGTAATAGCCTTCTGAAGCTGAATACAGCAGTTACAGTAGTCAGCATGAACATAATAAAACATTGCAAATACATAAGCAAGTTATTAAGTAAATTAAATACCAGCGTTTATATCTCTGAGGAGCGCTGCAAATAGATTACGGTTTATATGTCTCTGTTCTGTAATCCAAATGAACCAATGCGTCTTATAAGGTTTTCCATAGATTCAGAATTTTAGGATTGTCAGAGCATAGCTCTTTCTCCACTCTGTACTATAAACGGGATTAATTAAGGATCTTGAGAACACCTATATCTTCATTCTAGAAAACTCTCATTTGAGTTTGACTTGCCAGGATATTTTTTTTCTTCAGTAATTGTAATCAAATTATTACTGGTATGTGACCAAATATATGTACTAAATCTAATCTTGCAGGTGAAAGATTAATAAATTAAAGATGAACTCAGAACTTGGAAAACTTCCATTGCAATCTGGCTTTTTAAAAACACTGATTCTTCTCCTCTGTATTTAAGTATAGCTCTTTTAATTTGGATGCAAGCTCTTTAGAGCAAGGTGCAACCAGATAGAGATGTTTTTTTTTCAACTGCTCATGTCTTTGATGCATATAGTAGGAATTTAACTTGAAAATGAGCATCACTGCATTTCCAATGGCATGCTCCACTAAAACAATGTTGAATGGCATTAATATACTTTCAATTAATAGACATGCATTATTAGAAATTTTTTGACATTAAGATGATACTAGTAAAATTAACACTGCAACTTCCCTATTATTTTGATGTTACAATTAACCCTGCTAAAACAGAAAAAACATATTAATTTTGTATCATTTTCACACAGAATGTTAGAGGCTTTCTTGGTTTTAAACTGTTTTCTTGAGTTATCCTGTAATGCCAAAAAAAAAGTTGTAACAAAGTTGTAGCACATCAGGGATGCTTATTACAGCATAATAGGAGACTATTAGCTGGTCACTAATATTTACCAGTGAATTGTTTTGCCACGATAAAAACCAACAAACCAGCACTAGTTCGTATCTGACTCCCTGGCTATCTCAAATTCCTGAAATGTTATGTTTATAGATACAGAGTGGTTTTTTAAATCCAGCTATTATGTGTGAGGCCTAAGTTATGAGTTAGAAATTGTATTGGTACTTCAGATGGATAAAATAAGTGCTTTTGACTGCAAGGCTTTGCATCATCTTAGGGAGACACTTGATTCAGACAGCTGTGTCCCTGATAGCTTAAGGATTAATAGTCTAGAGTATACAATTACCAGTGTATCCCTATTTCTACCTATTCCGTTTGCTGTGTGTGGAGTTACAGTCTGCCATCACTGATTAGCAACCATTCCAAACCACTTCTTGCTTGGTTTATCTCGAATTCAGAAGAGGCAACGCACCAATTTGAGGCTTTACAGTTGCTGTTCTGCATGCAGCTCAGCACACCAGATAGCTGTGCTGCCATTCAGAGGGACCTCAACAACCTGGAGGAGTGGGCTGCCAGAATCTCATGAAGTTCAACAAAGGGAAAGGCAATGTCCTGTACAGGGGAGGAACAAGCCTACGCACCGGTACCTGTTGGGGGATGATTGACTGGAACGCAGCTTGGCAGAAAAGGACCTGCAGGTCCTGGTGGACAACAAGTTGAGCATGAGCCAGCAATGTGCCCTGGCAGCAAGGGTGGCCAGCAGCATCCTGGGCTGCATTAGGAATAGCACTGTCAGCAAGGAAAGGGAGGAGATTCTTCCCCTCCACTCAGCGCTGGTGAAATGACAGCTGGAGTGCTGGGCCCCCCCGTACAGAAAAAACGCGGACATCGCGGAGCGAGTGCAGCAAAGGGCCATGAAGATGACTAAGGGATTGGAGCATCTGACATACGAGAAGAGGCCGAGAGACATGGGATTGTTTATCCTTGAGCAGAGAAGACTTGTGGAGATCTTACCAATGTGTAGAAATATGCGGTGGGAGTGTAGAAGAAGATGGAGCCAGTTTCTCCTCGAGTGGTATTCAGGGGATGGAGGAGGAAACTGAAATACAGGGAATTCCCCTGAAGCATAAGGAAAGCTATTTTATGGTGAGGATGGTCAAGCACTGGAAGCGGTGGCCTAGAAAGGTTTTGGAGTGTACTTGGAGATGCTTGAAAGCCAACTGGGCAATGTCCTGGGCAACCTGCTCTAGTTGACTCAGCTTTGAGCTGGCGGCTTGTCCATGAACAGTCTCTGCATGTCTCTTCCAGGCTCAACTATTCTGTAGTTCTGACACTATCCAGACTGCTCCGTTTGTTTAGGGGCCATGAGCCACCTTCATATAATATGTGGACAATGCCCTCTGTTTATGTTTCAGTCTTCTCTGGTAATTTTATATGAGACTATTATCTTTTCCAATGGGGATTATTTTCATAAATTTTGCAGATGATGGCATATTTGCAGTTCAGAGATCCAATATGGAAACTTGCTAATTTCTCTGAGGAGAAGCTTAACAGATGGCAGTCAAAAGAGAAAGTAAGGGATTGGGTTTTGGGGGGTTTTTTTTGGTTTGGTGTTTTTGGTTTTTTTTTTTTACGACTGAAATGCTAATATATACAGTTATGAACGAAGAACTTAGAAATATTTTGCTGATAAGAAAACAAAAGTTGGCAAGGGGGAGCTACAGAGCTATGCAGAATAAGAAGAGAATGCAGTCTAGGCCATCCTGATTTGACATTCATTAACACAGTATAGAGATAAAAAGGAGAAGAAAAAAAAAAAAAAAAAAAAAGAAAAACCCTAAATGTGTACCTTAATACCAGAATGTAGCGTGAATAGAACTGTTGCTTTAAATCAGAGTATTCGCACAGAATAATAGCACCTCATACACCACTGCAGAAATGTTCCAAAATATCAACAGTAATCATTCTTGAGGTATGACTCAACAGAGCATATGTAAACCGGCATTTTTTACATATGGATAGACAGTGAAGACATACTGTTGGTTTGCCACAATGCTGGCAGGAAGGAACCAAAAATATATGCAGAAGGCTGAGTCAATCTATGTGCTGTGATTCAGTATTTATAATAGTCCTTGGGCTGACAAGGGGATTCTTGTTGCTTTTGATTCTGATTACGTAGTTGTGTGTATGCAGGCATCTGTCCATTAGGATCTGACCTGTAATTAACGTCTCATTTCAGATCAGTCATTACTCAACTATTGCATGGTTATGATAGATTTACCAGTTAGTTCTTTTATAAACCAGACCCTAGCACACTAACATTTCTTTTTTTTTCCTATGTGAGGATTGTATTATCTGGCTCTGATTTTTAAAATGTAAGGTGAGGTGCTGCTCCCTTACAAATCAAAACACAAGCTGCTTTTTTAAAAAATAAGAACCCTAGAGAAAATGGAAACTATAAAGTTGTTGTGTGTGTGCGTGTGTGTGTGTGTGTTTGTTTGTTTGAAACTGTAAGTAGTTTTTTAATTTATGTGCATATTTAAGTGTTGTTCTGTGCCAAGGAGCAGTCACTTTGTGTTGCAGAGGACAAAAGTATCCTGTGTAATTGTGGTTAGACAATACAAGGCTTTGGGAGTAACTGGAGGAATTCCTGCCCCCCCATCTACCTCCTCGCCCCAGCTTACCTCGTAGTCTGCTGATTCATCTGTTAAGAGCACTGCTGTGATATGGGTTGGGGAACTGATCTAGCTTTAAAGAACTTAAAGAAAGTTTGCTGATCTGGTTCATAGTATGGTCACTGAAACAATTGTGCTGGCACGAAGAATGGCACTGCAGTGTAGGGAGAGGAATAAGTAACAAGCTGTGGGAAAAGGGGGAGACTTCAAACCTTGGATGACCCCATAAGTCATCAAATTGAACATGGGACTTTCCATGATTTCAAACGAATATGGAAGAATGAATCAGAGAGAGATATTTTTGTAAGAAAAGCATAGTGTACCACAGATAACATATGCAATTTTATTTCATGTTGTCCACCAAATATATACAGACAGCACGTGATTCTGAGTCATTGCAGTGTTCACTACATGCCATAAACAAAATAATTGGTATCCTAAACCTGTCACTTTCAGTGTTTTCTTAGAGATTTTCTATTTCCATTCCATTCCTTGTAGAGTGTTACAAGGCTTTTATTATTTTTAATAACAATAAATCTCATTATTTGGGGTAAATAGGACTCCATGGTTGTTTGTAACCAGAACAATGATGGCATATGTAACCTGATGTATATTCTGGCTGCTGCAAACATATTTCACCTAAAGCAAGACAGTTATTTTGCTGTTTGTAGTCTTGATCATCACTGAAGGGAAGGAAATCTGTATCAGTGTCTCATTTCCACGTTTCTGGTTTGTTTCGTCTACAGTGGCCATCACCAGTGTAGAAAACCAAGGTTTATTTCATGAAGGAACAAGCTGTAAGACCAGCCCATTAACTCTTGAATGTGCCCGAAGTTGCTTATTTCTTGAAGTGGTTAATAGGAAACATAATTCATGCAGGAGGTGCTTTGTGCCTTATCTGCTGGTGTGACTTAATGGTCCCACTATTGAGCGGGATACCCATGCTTGGTGGCTACCGGGATCCTTTTTGCAGGAGGAAGAGAAATCTTTGATTCTGCTGGGCGACCATAAAGTGAACTGACTGATACGTTACTCCCTATTCTCATTCTTGCATCTTCTTCAAAAAGCATGGGAGAGAGAATAACCAGCCAATTACTATAACTAGCCATAAGCTAGAGAAAAGCTGCCTGCCCACTCAGATTGCAAAGGCTGCTGCATTATCATCTTTGCTGTTTTTCTCAGTGTGGGCTGCTACCAGACAGGAAAAGGAAACCAGTATCAGAAACTATGTAAGGTCTGACTGGAATACGGCACTGCAGATTGGAAAAGGCAGTTATAAAATCTGAGTATTATAACTTTCTTTTTTAAAAGAAACGTCATTTATTTACCTTGGAGGAAAAAAGCATTATGGAAGCAAATGTAAAGTGCTTATGTTCAAGACTAAGTATGTGTCTATGAACTGTATTATAAAATATGAAGTCTGGAATGGGTTTCATGTCACTTACGTAGTAACTTATGCTTATATAATCTGATGTTTTCAAAATTCTTGCTTTCAAAAAATATTTAAGGGAATGATCCAACCTTGCAGTAGCAGAATGTGGGATCCAATGACGTTTTCTGTGTCCATTTCAACACAGCAGGCCAAATTCATTAGTAGCACAACCACAGTCAAGGGAGTAAACTTTGAGCTAGGGCTGTGCTTGACCCAGGGTATATAGACAGATGGGATGGACCCACGTAGCTCTCAGACAGAAACCAACGTGTATTTTTTCAATGAAACTGATAAAAAATTCCATAATGCGTTTGGCACTTGAATTCAAAATGTTCTATAATATTTCAATTTTAAAAGCCACCTCTGTCAAGCTTAGTACATCAGTTTGATTTGTGTTCCCTCATGCACACACACGTACATACACACTTCCTTGTGAATTCTAGTTCAAGAACATCATATAGTTAATAGCCTGGGAAACACATTTTCTGGGAGCAACAAATAGGTACATTTCAAACATAGACTTGCCAATATAGGATTCATGAAGTAGTTTAAGAGAAAGATTTAAAAAGTCCAAGTATATGTCTGATACTTAATATTTTGGATTATGCAGTAATTCTGAACATCAGAGCAATCACTTCAAGCACACTTGCTTGAATTCCATTTGGTTAATACCTCTACGTATTTTAGGAAAATACAAAATATCAGTTAACAATAGATTTGTTGTAGAATTATTTTATTATGCTATGTTTGAATCACTAATTTGGTGCAAAGATTTCAAGTTTAAGTAAGAATTGTGGTATTTATTTTTGCAGTCCTTAATGCTACTTATTACCCAATTTAAGAGTCAGATAACATGGTTGCAGCACTTTGTGGTCAATTTTTTACGTGGCTAATGTTTTTGAGTGTTTCCAATGTTTTTGGCACTGATTATTTTCCCACAGACACCCTTACAGTGTGAAGTACCTGTGTTCTTAAATTTAATGAAGGTAGAAGATGCTAAGCAGATGTTTCAGTATTAAGAATACCTCAGATAGGATCCAAAATTAAATACAGAAGTTTTGAAGATGCTGGTTTGAATTCAGCATGCATGCAAAGAACAAATTATGCAGAAACTGAAATCTATGATTATTGGATTTTTTAATAAGCTTATTTTTAAGGTATTGAGGGCTATTTATTTTTTGTCTGGTACCCCATACAACTTCTGTCAACCCTTTTGAATATCTACCATCACTAATAATTTGTATGTCACATGGCCCAAACTACTCTCTGTCAGTGGAGAGTTTCTTTCAGTTCAGTAGCAAGACAAGCATTTGCTAACACATGAAGAACTGAGAACTACCTTATCCTTTCTCCCCTGTTACATTCCATTGTTACTAGGACATAAGAATATGTTTTAGTTATTGGTAATATGTGGAAGAATTGCTCTTTCCTTTTTATGACTTAGTGGTTACACAATTGCAGGATACACAAAAAGGAAAAATTTTACTTCCGTGTCAATTGGTGTAGAAGCGTTAAGTAATTTTGCTCTATTTTGGCCGCTTCTATGTCATTTGAATGATTAGGATTAGCTACTATAACAAGCTAAGTGGAAAGGGGGATTCAAAATGGTGGGAGTATTGTGAAAAGTTTTTTGTTTTGTTTTGTTTTTTATTCTTGCCATTTTATTAAGTACTTTTAGAAGGGAATGGGGGATTAATGAGATGTTTTTGCGTCAGTATGTCAAAGTAGTTTTGTTTTTATAAAATAAATGTGTTGCTTTTTATTCTATTTATCTTAAAAAGAAACAAAACTGACGGTATTTTTAAAGTACATTAAGTAGGCATTAAGACGAGAGATTTGCACTAAGAGACAGGGGAGTGACATTTTTTTCTCTTTCATATTGGTTAAGCACATTTCCTTGAGAGGGAGGGAAAAAGATGACAGTTCTAGAGGTATATTTTCTTCTCATATCAGCTATGGAATTTCTAGTTTTATCTTTAGGGACAACAGAAAACTGTTTAAAGATACAGTCTTGGGTAATATGTACCCATATTTGCATCCACTCCGTTGATAAAATGTGATGTAAAGAGAATACAGCAAATATACTTTGTAAAGCAAAACAATATCTCTATAGTGTTATGTATTTTTGTATGTATCAATGTATGGTCTTGTTAAATCTTGGGAGTTGATCACAGGTGGTGTGATATCTTTGTTTTTCTTCTAAACTCTTTTTGTTAACTCTTGACATCATGAGAATGTGGAAATTTTTAAAAAGTGTTTTTAAAGAAGTCTCCTTATCCATCACCAATGCAAATTAAAATTTCAAAATGTTTTTCAGATACTTTCTGAGTACTCTCAGTAACTTATTTTCCTTCTAGGTGATCCTCACTGCCTTTAAGTTCTGTATCTTCTGTAAATGTGCGTAAATCTTTTATAGGCACGGCCATCTTTCTCACCCATATCTCAAATCAGTACATATGTCCATGTGTGAATCGTGCATCCTGAAACGCAAGCTGCCACAGTGCTGTTGTAATTGACAGAACAGTTCATCATCTCCTGCTTCATTGCCTATAAAGCTGCTTTGAAAGTCCTTAGTTGGGGCTGCTGTTAAAATGCCTGGTTGCAGGATTTCAAAGTTCTTTTTTTACAAAAGAGAAGCAAATGTTTTTATCTCCCTCCATATTGCTATCAGTGGCTAGTGAAGCAAAGTACTTCAAAATTGATGTATGTTCCACACTGTAATTCTAGTGGATAATTCATAGAGAACTTCATAAAGACATAGCAGGGAACTGCTTGTTACCACTTCTACTCCATGGGCATCTGCTTCAGGTTCTGCTCTTCTCTTGAGTAACATTTTTCTATACCAGTTATTTTTCTTGTCCTTGATGATATTTTTAGCTTATACCCCTCAAGATTCTCTAAGTCTGAGGCTATGGTCTTCTCCTTCCCATTAGTAAAATCCATTCTGAGTTCCATTTTAAGCACCATAGGGCAATTAGCACCATTTTCTTTACTTTGGAGAGATGGAGGAAGACCTCTCCATTTGACTTCATATGCAGATAAACATGTATCTGACTTTAAAACTCCAAACACTGAGCAGATGTGGGGCTTTCCCAGAATTTCCTGTTCATAAGTGCTTGGAGAACAGCATCAGTTTTTCTGGATCAGCATTCTCACTGTATCCATTTACAGGAAGAAGTGACAGCCAGAATCAGTTTATTTTTCTTCCCATGTTTAAAGAGAGAATTATGGAAGGAGAAAAAAAAATGCTAGTGACTTTGTGAGGTGTAGCAGATGGGTACATTTTATATCAGAGGTTAGACGGGATCCGTATTCTGAGAGTCTGCTTGAACCAAATCCTGCAAAGTATGACTATACTCATGCTAATAGTGCCATTGAAAAGTATATATGAAGTCAATAAGATGTCTTAGGGAAAGGTGTTACTTTGTGGAATTATTCATTGGAAGAGCAATGTGCAAAACCAGCAGCAACAAAAAAACCCTTAAATCTTGATGTATAACGCACCAATGTGAACAGTGCAAGCCTTGTCTAGCAGTATTAATTGATAGTGGGAAGGCTTAATTGAAGGCTGCTTTTTGAGTAGGAAGAGTCATGTCTGTCTTAAAAATGCTGCTTAGGGACAGTATTTTAAGCAGCTGTAGCTGTAACAAAATAGCTGCTGCGCAGCAGAATTATGATTAACAGTAGTGATGTGGTTTTAGTACCTAGAGCCACCAATCAGGTGGTGGAGTCTCCCTGTAGTAGGCACTGCACAGTCCCTTTCAGTCTGGGTGTGTGGTTAGCTGTAAGTGGGGAAAACCACAGATAAACTGATTTTGCAGGGATGTGTAAAGAAATTATCGTGACGAGCTTTATGAGAAGCAGTGGAAGCCCAACAGCTGTTGAATGTATCAGCAAAGTTGGAGGGGAAGCTGTATACAAGTTCAAAGTGCAAATAATGTAAATGTCTATGATGTGTCAGGTTTTACATCTTTGGTTTTGTCATGGTTAGTACAAGGTCAAGCGTTGACAAAGGGCAGTGCAGAAGATATGCTGGGAATGCGTAAATGGAAGAATACCTGTTTCACAGAAATGCATTGAACTGATTGTTCACTTCAGGCAATTGAATGACAGAATCATCTTATTTAACCAAACGCACTTTATTCTGTCTCTTATGCTTTAATTTATTCTCATCGTGTGCTGTGAAGTCCTGTTTGGAGTGTCTATTCTCAGCATAAAACTGTTTGTCAAATTTCTATTAAGCTTAAGGTGAAAAATTAATGAGCCATTCACTTCAGATATTTCAAAACTAATACTACTCTATTACTAATGCAGCAGAAAGTCAAAGATGTAGGTATGTACAATTACAGTTCAGTGTTCAGTCAGACTATACTTTTTTCCATATTTTAGGGGGACGTCATTAAAACAGTATTTCGGGTCATAGAAGGAATTATTTTAATGAATTTTGTCAGTAAATTTTTTTAGACAGTTTTATTTATTAATTTTTTGTTTTATCAGATCCTGGCAGAGGGTGACTAATAAACAGATAACGATGAAATACAATATTCTGTCCAATCTTTCTCTGAATCTGGAATTTAAATAAAAATGAACAGAAAGTTGATTCTATAGCACAAACTTTTTAGACAAAAATAAATAAAATCCTAATTGCGTAACACTGAAGAAATTGTGGGTGAAGCAATATTCTTTTGACTAGAGAAGTATGACATTGTGACTAACTTCTGTTTCATGTGCTCTGATTTTTCAGCCTTGACAAGTCATTGAAACGATGGTAAAATTGTACTTTAACCCAGAATTGAGTGGCATATGGTACACAAGTAATATTGTTAAATTTTCCCAGTAAAAACTTTTCAGAAGTCTCAGAATATGTTACCAATACCAGTAAGTTAAGTGGTGGAATGCTATGAAATGCTAGGTTACAAGTGTGTATCCCAGACTGAGCAGTATGGAAACTGATGCTCAAGGTTTGTGCTTGCATTGAAAAAGAAACGACAAAACACAGTAACTGCAAAAGTAGAAAGGTAGTCCTCACTTTGTATGCAGAAACTTTCTAAAGATTGCCTCTTTTTGTGCTCCTAAAATTATCTTCATAATTCATTAGGATGTTTTTCTTCATGCATTCCAGTACGTTCTCCAGAGTCTTTCTTAAATTAATAGTGGTTTGGGGCCTGGCACAGTTAGATTGTTAGACTTGCATAGAGGAAGGAATTCTGTTTCTTGGAAGATTTTCATGCTATAAAACTAAATTTCATTACAAGCAAAATCTCAAATTTAAATTATTCTCAAAGCATTTGTTGTGCTCACAGATCCTGAAAGCACTTATGTGCTCCAAGGAGTTTGGCATCCAGCAGGGAAAGAGCAAGCTAGAATCTCACAAAGTTCTTTCGATACATTGGTTTCTTTATGAAGTTGCACTGCACTGTTTTGCAGTTGGAACAGCACCAAGCCCATGAGTATTTAAAAACTGAATGATTGTGCTTTAACTAGTAGCCCTGGAAACCTCCAGATTTTTCAGTGTGCACTGTGTTTTACTGGGGAGATTTGTCTTGAATCTTTCACTTTTGAATCCTGATCATGATGCAGATAGCTTTTCTTAGTCTCCTAAATAAGGTACTCTCATGGCAACTAATAAATGGCTGGCAGAGGGAAAGGAGTTCTTACTTTTTTTTTTTTTCTTAAAGCATTTTTTAATCTTAATTCCAGAAAAAAAACTGCCGTTTTCTAAGTAGTTCAGGAAGTTCAGTTACTAGAGAATCGTATAGAAATCAGGCCTGGAAAACATGTCAAGAGGTCATCTAATCTAGCACCTTCCCTCAGGGAGGGGATCAACCATATTTATGTAATTCCTGACAGATGTTTGTTTAATCTTTTCTTTAAAAAGATTTCGGTTGTAGAGATTTTACCACCTGCTTAGCCAAGTCTTCATGAATTCCTCCTATTAGAAAGTTCTTCTTCCAGATAACTTAAATCTCCCTTTCTATATTTTAAATTTTTTTTTTCTTTTTTTTTTTTTTGTCCCATACTTCAAACTCCATCTTATATTGTGAAATGATTAATTTTTAAACATGGGAGGTTTTCTCCTCTAAGTTGTTCTCAAAAGTGTATCTTTCACAGTTTATTCAGGTGTGAAGCTCAAGGTATGGGTAGATGGAGAAAGGAGAGAAGCTTTTCATCTGCAACGTTTTGAGCTTCATTTCTCCTGTAACACAGTCTGTAGATTGACAAACAGCAGACAGAAAATAATGTCTCAGTTACACATCTCTGATGGATATTTTATGATTCTTTTTGATTCCAGAAACAGACTCTCAAAGCTTGAGCAAACTGATTTTACCATCAATTTTCTGAAGTAACAACTTTGAGAGATTTTTCAACCCTGCCCAACTTTGATAAGACAAAACTTTTTCTAAATTTGAACCAGTTTCACCTTTCCACTTAAAAATTTGTCTGAATCTTTCAGAGTGAACACTGGTAACATTTCCACTGTGTATTAAAGCTGAACAACACTTTTTTTTCCCATAGTTAAATGTTATAGCCTTGGTTGATTTTTGCATTATGATTAAGGGCACACTGTAAGAAGTCTCAGGAGCTTTTAGCACAAAAACAAATTAAAAAAAAGGAGGATGTGTGTGGATTTTTTATATTGTGGTTCAGTAACAATGCTCCTGATAGTAATTTTATAGAAATTTATTAGAATATGTGCTGCTGATTTCTGATAGCTTCTTCCCTTTGTGACTGTAGTCACACAGGATGTAAAGGATGCCTTCTGTTTGTAAAGAGCTCCATGTCAACACAAAGTGTGGTATTTGTTTCGCAGAGGTCTCGGAGAGAGGCCTTGTATTCTGAATCTCTAGTTGGAAGTTTGGAAATGATTCAGTATGGGCAGGTATATCAGAAGGCTTTTAGATTTTTGCAGGTTGTTCTAGAGCTGTTTTCTGCCCTGTGCTATGAACCTCCCCTCCTTTTCCATGCTGGGTTTTTTGTCTGCAAGACTATTCTTGCTTTCCATGGGAAGCGATGATGCCTTTATTAGGCCAGCTGAAATAGTTGAGAAAATCAGATGAGCATTTTGTCCTGAAGTGCTTCAGAGCATTTCCATATGCAGAGTTTGCCTTTTTTTTCCAGTTCTGTCAGTTGGTCTCCCAAAATATCTCATCTCATCAGAAACCTTCCGATGCTTATGTGTTGGACAATCGTGTGTATGGAAACTCACATTTTTTCAGTTAAAGGGAGATTTTAAAATATGCTGAGAGAATCTGCTGATACCGTGAGGTTTGTGCTGTGGCTTCTTAAGATCTTAAAGCTGTATATGAAGTATTCTGATGCTTTCTGATCCGTACCTTCCTCCACTTGATGTGTCTGTTTAGTATGCTCTTATTCCAGACCTCCTTCAGGTGAGCCTTCAACCTTCCATCATGGAAACACACCTGCATTTATAAAATAAATTATAGTCAGTTTAGCTGCATTGAACTCGCTTTGAGTCAATGAGATAATCAGATTATATTCTTTAAAAGAGGAAGGTATATATAAAGATTTTCAGGCTTTTTGGTATATGCAGGGAAGCACATCTCATCAAGTTGCCCGTATATCATCAACGTGCATCCTCTGTGGTGTGTTTCTTGTCAAAGTTCTCACAAAACCTTGTTTGTGTGATAGCTCGCCCCTTGAACAGTTTTAGTGCTAAGTGCTAAGCACAACTTCTGTAGAATTTAAACATTTTGGCATCCCTAGCAAAACGGAACAGCCTTATCAGTAGTAGCGTCATTCAGTGCAGACAGATACTTATGCATGATTTCAGACTGTTTAAATGTCCGCTCTTCCCTGTAAGGCCTACTTGAATTTGTAAGTTATTGCTGATCAGTAATCCTATTCTTCACCGATTCCTTTAACTACACAGCAACTTCATTTGTTGTGTTTAAGTCACATACAATCCAATGTCTCCTTGGACTCTTTGACAGTTTTTTTTCTTGTGGAACTATTCCCCAAATACTATAATATATACACGTATTTTTGTGGCACATATTCTTGAAGGGATTTTTTTTTTCTTTTTTTCAGTAAGTTTAGTACAAAATAATGGCTGCTTATCTAAATCGGTTGTTTTAAGCTGTATTGTAGACATTTGCTTTTTTTGTTTGGTTTATGCAGAAGAGAAATCTTCTAATTCTCATTTACTAAATTGCTGTTTTCTTTCTGTTGTTTAAGAGGGAAGCTACAGACAAAATCGACTGAACCTCACAACACTGTTAGTACAACCAATTTCTACAGTGCTTGCCAAAAACCTCGTTTCCTTACCTGAGGACACTGTCCAAAAAGATAGGTGTATTCCCCTCCAACTGCCAGCTACAGGTAATGCTTTTTAAATAATCTTTCCTTCAAACTGTGAAATGTTCTTCAAGGACTCTAAATCCATTTTCTATAACTGTATATAACTAAGAGGTTTAGCTGATTATGAGTATGTTTTCCTTAGCTGCTTTCTAGAAGAGACTATGAAGAATCTAAAAATTACACTCCCAAAACCTGATAGATGGAAGTTTGGGGTTAAAAAAAAAAAAAAAAAAAAAAAGTCTCTTAGTATAGGGCATTAAGCTCTAATTCTTAATATTGATTTTAAAACCCTCTGCTTAGATACCATCACTAGGGAGACTTTGTTAGCGCTGCAGTACAGTTTGTTAGGCCTTGTTGTACTATTAAGAATGTGATTTTAACATTAAGGCACCAGTATCGGTATTAAAGTTATTCTGTGTCTTTTTTCTGCCTCTGGCATAATAATATTATAATTCTAAACAGTGATGTGTCTTTCTGTGTTCCTTAATTTGTATCTGTTTTAGAATAAACAGTATATTGTTGTCTGAACCTTCAGGCACCTTTTCCTCCCAAGTTTCACCAAGAAAACGGTCATCATAAGAACAAAATACCTTGAGTAGTGCTAGATGTAATGAAAGAATGCATTCAGAGTATCCCTTCAGAGAGAATGCCATTAGCAAAGTCATACAGATTATTGCTTGAACAAACTTATTGCTGATGTGGAGGAATAAAGTGAGAATACAGTCTTCCAGCAAAGATCCTGCACGGTGTTTCAATGAAGGAAGGAACACCTTCCAGATAACATTCTAGCTGAGATGCATGTTTAAACAGTAATTCTGTCTTGATTTTTGTGTTGTACTAGTCTATCTTTCACCAGAAAAAAATGCATAAAAAATGGTATATTTTATTATAACGCCTCTTTAAATGAATTGATTTGAAGCGGTGGTCTTGGAAGGGGGGAGGCAAATTAAGTTAGCCACTGTATCCTGTGCTAAATGCAGTGATGATAACAGTAAAAGCAAATTTTAAGGACAACCATTGTACTATCACATATGTGCTGTATCACTTGTTTATTGCTTTTGGAAAGTTATTGCGGAAGAGGAATACAATACAACAAGTCATAAAAAAGGTTGATTAATTTTATGACTTGTGTTAGCATTTGTAGTTATACATACTAAAAAGAAAGGCAGAAAGAGCTCATGCTTCATGGCTTAAGCTGTTGAGGTTAGGCAGGACTATTGCTTTCCATGCATGACTGACCAGATATTTTAAAGATGAACTGATCTTCCCCACAACCAGTAGACAAAGACTAAATAAATGGGAAAAGGTCATTTTGGAAGGAACAAATGCTTAACTATGCCAGGTAGGATGTGTGAAGCTCGCTAGTATTATAGGAATTTTCAACAGCTGAAGTGTCTGAAGGAAAGCATGAATTTGGGCTGGCAAATGACACTCATTTTAGAAAGATAAAAGGCTGCGCTGTGTCTGTTTCTCAAAAAGCTTTGTGTGGAGGCTGCAGGACAGAATCACCTAAAAGGGTACCTTATGCTACTTTTTCTGTGACAGGTGCGGCACGTCTGTTTTATTTCCCTGAGAAGGCAGGAATTCTGTGTGGTAGAAAATTTCTGGAAAGAAAGAATATTCCAAGCTAGCAGTCCAGTAAGAGCCAATCCGTGCCCGGCTTACTCTGAGTGAATACAACAGCTTGTGTCTGATTTCATGTAAAGCTTCTGAACCTCAGTAATCCATGTGGGATTTTTTTAAAAATTCTTAATTTATTGATCAAGTAGGGTCTATAATAAGAAGCCTTGCCTAATTCTGTAATGCATTGTCATATATTTTGCCTTGAAATAACGGTGAAACTGTAGATGTGCCAGAGCATATAGTGTGCTGAAGTGTTCAGCAGCAGCCTTAATGGAAGAGATAAAAGACTGGTCTCATGATAAGAAATCTTGTATAACTATTTAATAATAACAATAATAGCAAAAGAGAAAATGCTGAACAGAGCAATGCATATGAGAACAGTGAAGGCTGAATTTGCAGTCTTCCTGTTGATTTGAAGAAGCTTAAGAGAGAGATTTCACTTCTGACATAGAACTCATCACTTATCTGTCAAAAGAGGTGAATGAGCAATTCAGATGATGGGTTGGCTTAAAATTTGTTAGAATAAAATGATCATCATTCTCTCATCAGTATGTTTCAAAAAAGCTGAACAGCAGATTCATCAGTAATGATTAAACATTTATATATAGTTTTCTCACATTGCCTCTTTTTTCCCTTAGCCTTGCAGTTTTCAAGAGACATAATGTGACAGAGGGAGTGGGAGGATATGGAGAGAAACATCTGAGATATATCGAATGCTTAGAACCTACAAAGCAAATAGTGGGAATTGAAGTTAGTTATTAGTTTTGTGTTAGTCGAAGTAAGTAATTAGATTTGCTTTTTGGTTAGTATGGTGCATCGTTGTTAATCCTCACTAATCTGAAATTCTGTAGCCCCATGAACTTTTTCCCAAAAATGGGCAATTAGAAGGAATTTAAAAGTGAAGTTTTATTGAGAAGCGGTATGCTTCTGAAGCTTTCTTTTTTTTACAGAATATTACTGGAACTATTTGCTAGAACATTGTGAAGATTGCTGTAAAACTAAAGCACTCCTATAAACATAAATGAAGAAAGTCCTGCTGAGTTGCAGTAAACTTTCTTTGTTGTTTAAGTTACCTGCCAGTTGGTAGATTTCAGTCAGGTGCAAATCATCTGTTTTCAATGAATCTCTTGAGTATTTAAAGTAAATCTGTGTAGTGGAATTTAATTTACAAAGTGTTTTTCATCACTAATGACCATGTACTTTGGTGTTAAATGGAAAGCCTGGTAGCCTGGAAGTCTGGTAGTTAAAAACACTAAGGAGATATATGTGTAATTTTTCTCTTTGGCTTGAAGTGTCAGTTTTCGTACTCATATGATTTGCATCTGAGAAGATAGAAGATGGCAAAGATCTAGCGTTTCACTAGTGATCAGTCTCCAGCTGTCTGTGGCAGAAGGGCAGACCTTAGGATTTCACAGACCAACTTGCATGATTAAATAGCTTTCATTATCATATGGTATTGTGGTGGTGCAGATATATATCTCTTTGTATCTGTCTGCACGCATGTGTGAATTCACCTAGGTATCTTCTATTGAATCGCTTTGTAAATGTTAAATTAATCAGTGATTAAGTGTTACTAAATCTTGTCATTTACCTCAAACTGTAAATGAACTTCAGACCGCTGCTACACACATAATCCCTTAGACATGAACCTTTGCCCAAGTCTGGGACTAGGAGCAGATCCAGCCGCACCTAAGCTCCAACAGGAGTTTAGAAAGCAAGGGGGTCTTCTCTGAACCTCCTGACTCAATGGGAGGGTCTCCCCTACCTTTCTGTACCCCTCATCTTTGTACAAATCATTAAAAATCAATTTTAACTCAATTGTAGTTTGTACGTTTCTCCCTTAATGTTTTATGTTTTCAGTCTCTATATAAAACATTCTAGTTTGATTCTAACCTGATTTTTCTTTGTACACTTCACCCAAGTATCAAGTAACATAGTGAACCTTGCCATCGAACTTTGTAAAGTCACGCTTTTTATAAATTGCTGTTAAATCATGTTTGCTAATACCTGTGATGGTGATTCTTTAAGCGGTCCAAACTACTCAATTGTGACAGGTATGTAAAGAAGACAGTGCTGCATTTTTCAGAGGTTGAATGGAAGCCTGAGGAATTTGTGTTGCCAGACTTGTAAATAGGGAGATCAAGGGAATATTGTCTGAAAGGTTCTCAAGTGAGATCCTCTGTAGAACTTAGGAAAAATAAGATAACATGGTATATGAAGAAATGTGTTCACATGTCTAAGTAGCTGTTTAAAATTATAGGAAACAATAAGCGAAATAAAAATGGTTTTTAACAGTGAAGAGATGGAGATAGTCACCAACGGAGATAAGGATTTGTGATGGAAGATGTTAAAAGTTATTCATAAATGGCTATCAATAAAGGTCCCTTCCCTCCTTCCCCTTCAGCCACAGGATATTGTGCATGCTAAAAATTTATGTGATTCAAAAAGGGCTACTTAAAAATTCACCGAGAAAAAAAAACCTAATCAAGAGAGTTTAAACAAACACACAGCCCCCCACCCCACCCCTTGGCTAAGCAACTTTCAAGTCACTGGAGGACACAATAATGTCTTAGGAAAGAATCGCTATACACTCATCCTATTCTTATGTTCTTTTCCACATACATGTTGTTGGTCACTCTTGGAGATAAGGGCCAGCTGGTCTGACCTAGTATGCCTGAGCAGTCTAACTCAAATTACAGGAAGTATAATGCAAGCATTCATGCATTGATCTCACTTAAAGGCTTCTAAGTTTCTTTAGCCGACTGATGTTTAAATCCAACCCTATTTCTCTCCTCATCTAGAACAACCAAGATCATTGAGGTTGTGTTATTTCAGAAAATATCAGTAGACTTAACATACACAGAAGAAGATCCCATTTCTTATGAGCTTTTAATGCCTTTTGCTGTGAAGTAGGTGTAGGTTTTTACATTTTGACTTATAAAATAGTAAAACCAAAGCATGAATAGTGTAAGTAACTTGAATGATATCAAGCACTGTGTGAATAATAGAGCCAGGTATACAAAGACTCCCAGCATTTGGCTATAGCCAGTAAAATGACTCAGCTCAAAAAGCTTTTTAGGTAGAATCATTTGATCTTTTGTAACCTTTTTTAGCCTACAAAATAGAGTCATTGATCAATACTGAATCATCTTAATGACTGCAATGCAAAACTTCATTGTAGGATGCAAACAAATCCACATACTCTGCCAAAAACGATGAGAGTGGAACGAATAATCCGAAGTGACTGTTACTGAAAAGGTTTGTAGCATAACATAAAGAAGAATTTTTGTAAGACTTTGACCATCTATTTTATACAGTTCCACATGTCAGATGGTCATTATGCTGAGTTTTATAGTCAACTCTAATCATGTGAAATTGGAATCATTAATTATACAAAAGGAATAATCGAAAGAGTCCTTTAGTCTCCATATTATACGATCATCGTCCAAGATAAATAAAGTTCTCTGCCAAGTGCCGCACTAGTGCAAATCAAGCCTGTCTTCTTTTCAGTCAGAGGAAGGGCATGAAAAGATAAAGGATATATATATATTCTCATATTAAGCTACAGCCTTGTAATGTTGTTATATGTGTTTCTCCTTTGTTGCTTACTACCTGTCAGAGAAAAGAAAGCGTACCGTATTTAATAAACTCTGGCTCTGCCATCATACACTATGATCTCAATATGCAAACAATCCCATAATTTCTAGGTATTTGCACTATGCTAAACATAAATCCAAGAAAACAAATAGAGAAAGATACCAGCATATTGCGTGGCACTGCACGTTACTGTAGAAATAGAATGATGTTCTGCAGATATTGCTTACTGGCATTTCAAAGAAGTATGTATTAAATAGGAAAGTCAGATGTAATACAGACATACTGTATATGAAAACTTACAAACATTTATACTAATACTCTTGGATTTTCTTTTTGTGATTGCTTTAAATTCTGTTCTCTTTTTAAATAGAAGTTCATGAAAAGAATTAAGCATAAACAGTGTGAAGCATTTTTTTATATATCTTCCTCTCTACTCCTACCTGAAGCCTCAAGAATTTTTTCTACCAGAATTGTAACTGATGAAGACGTATTTTCAGAATTCTGTTCTGTGCCATTATTTTTCTGTGCGACGCTTTGGTTTTGATTGCTGTAAAGCAGGTAAAAAATCTCTCAAACTAGTGTGAGATTATGAAATTCAACTAGACAATATGAAGCATTCTTGAAATTCATAACTATGTTTGAAATGGAGTGTGCCATATTTATTCTGTATCGCATTAGGCCATCCCAGTTTAGAGCCTCCTTAAAGGACTTTATTGTAGACTTCACTTATTTTCAAAAGCTTTTCGTCTGAATAGATTTATTGTTGGATTCCCTATTGTAGGTCAGAAAATAGGATCAAATAGCAAAAAGTTTATTCATTAAACTCCTCGGACCAAGATTAGGCTTGAGGACTCAGGGCCTATGAATATCTATTTAAAAAGAAGAATATATTGTTAGTAGGCAACATGGTTAATCAAATCAAAATCTAGCAGGGAAAAAAAATTAGGGATACTAGATTTCAAAGTGACTAAATCTAGATGGTGTATTGCTTATATAAAAAAAAAAAAATAAAGGCTTTTTGTTACAGGGGCATCTGTCTAGGAGTTTTGACTTATTCCTGCACAAATAATTTTGTAATTCAACAATAAGGTATATTGTCATAGATTCAGTATTGATTCTTGCATATGGAATTCGATAGTGTTGCACAATATTTTTTTTTCAGAGATTATATCTAAATTATTAACTATATACTATTTTATAAGTTTATTTGCTTTTGTAACTATGTAGTTACGTTGCATATAGCATTTTTGTTATGTAAGTTGTATTGTTACATAAATGCTTATGATTATATATCTTAGTTTAAAGTCCTATGCTTGAACTTAATTGAAACCTTTTATAAAATATGGAGTAGATAAGGTTTTGCACTCAAATTGACATGCTGAAATACTGAGAACTAACTGAAATATTTTTTCACAGTACAGTAAGATTTCAAAAGCCCATTAACTAGGCAGTCTAATATGATAGTAATAGTTTGGAATTTTACTCAGTTATTCTAGAAAATGTCTAATGAAAATGAAGCATTTGTTTCAAATGACAGCAAAATCTGCTTTTATATATGTTTTAATGTATACTTGCGATATCGGTGTATTTAAAATGGTATTTCAAATATTACATACCAGTCTATATTATTCCATACAGTATCACCAATAGAATATAAGAAATTTATGACATATTTGATTATTCATTATATGTAAATAGCTTATGGTGTTTCTACATTGAGTGCAGTTAGTTCTTACAGTATCATGTTCTGTGGTATTTGATATTACTTTAAAGCCTCAGGTCTTGGGGCAAATAACTTTATGAAAACTATAGCTTTCATTATTAAATAAATTATTAGCATTCAGAGGTCGCTGAAAAGCTTGGTAGTGTGTGCTCAAAAAGTTAGCAGTTGAGTTATTAGAGCCTGACATAAGGTTTTTGAATGACTGGAACAAGTAATCTGTTGAATGCAATTTTATCCTGACTACCTCAGCTGAATTAGTCTCCCCTAAGTAACATGGCCAGGGATGTTTGATGATGTTGGAAAGCTTTACTTTAATTGTGATTTCAAACTGATGTCTTTTTATTCAGGTGTGGTTTATGTTGATTTCAGCAGGAATTATATTCGTGTTAAAAAGTGGGTTACTTGAAGTTACTAAATGTACCTTGTTTCTGCAGTCTTCTGAAATAACTTCTGGTTTTATGATCAAAGAACTGTGTTATCGAAATGCATGAATTAAGTCAGTGCTTCATGCTTCTATACCGGAGTTAAATGTTCATTTAGGGAAATTTTTGTATATGAGTACCAAAACTCTTCTCACATGAGTTCAGTTTTCAAACCTGAGTCCCTAATGATGCTTTCTAAAATCCAGTACTCAAAGGAATGCTCAGAAAACTGTCTGATTATAGGTGTTTAGTATGACCAGTATTCAAGAATTTAACTAACATGTTTGAAAATCAGGCTCAAACTTATACTCCTCTGTGTTGGTATGAGCTTTGGATAAGGTTAAAAGCAAAAAAAGAAATAAAACATAACTCATTTTACAGGCTACAAGTAGTAGTTTTTTGCTCATCTGGCGTTCTAAAATTGTCACTCAAATGAGTGGGAAATAACCATGCATTTCTAAAAATAACTATGTAATTGTGAGAGGAGAAGGTAGTCATTTGGTATGAGACAATTACAGATTTCAAGTCAAGAAATAAATAAATAAAAATATTGACAATAAATACTTTTCTGTTGTTCTGTTTCAGAAGTAGCTTTTGGCTTACAGAAACTCAAACTGTATCCCAAATAATGTTAAGCTAAAGTCTCCTCATAGTTTTCCAGAGAATACAGAAAAAAGACAGGAAGTTGTCAAGATCTTTAAAATACAGCATTAGGAAGAGAGGTTTATTGTCAGAACTGTTTAAAGGGGATTAAATTTCACTTGTGCTGTATAGTCCAAAGAGTACTTTCAGCCTTTTCATCTGGCGTACTAAGCCTTTAAGCCCAAGTCACTTTAAGCTGACTACTGTGTTACATGACTATTAACTCGAATATCTGATTCCAGAATATGTGTACTGCCAAAAGTTAATTTTCTATTTTTTTATTGTCGGTTGAAGACTCGGTAGCTGATGTTGATTAAGAAGAAACGGTTAAATCAGTTGTCTTCAAAAGGACTTATCTTCTTTTTGTCTGAAATGGGGTCTAAAGAAACATATATCTAAAATGATGTAGGGTTAGAAAAGGAAAGGAAATCAGTTTTGGCTTGAAAATCTTTTTTAAGCAGAGTAAATTGGCTCTAGGATGGTGGTAGGTGAGAAACAGCAGCAAGAAGTAACTTGCATTGCGGAAATTTAAACTGCTTAATCAACATGGACGCCATGAGCTGTTTTCGCGTTGTTTTAAAAGACCAAAAAAAGAGCATAGGTGACAGTACGGTGCTGGGAACCCTTTGGATTGATATTTTTTTTTTTAATGAAATATTTTTTTAAAATTTCTAGAATAATATCTGTAGATTTATAGAGCAAACACAATCTGTTACCACATGATGTTAATAAACCTTACAGTAATTTTCATTAGAAGACTAAAGTTAATTACGACTCAAACCCGAACATATGCATGACAGATCAAAATATTACCTTGCTGTGATTGATTATTGCAAAATAGTGTGGTGTGGTTTAATTAACTGTGCTTGACTTGCATTTTCTTTACTGTTGTGTTCTAGCAAAGAGTTGTCACATAGAGGACACATCTATTGATAACAGAGGAGGGTTTGTCTGAGTAAAAAGTAGGATAAATATTGCATTTTTTTAAAAAACAAAGATCCTAGCAGTTGGTTTGCTTTTTTTCCACATATCAATGAAGAATAGTGAATGAAAATATATTTCATTTTATTTTAAGAGAATTTTAAAATAAATTTACCAGATGAAGTACCAGCAAATGAACCTTGAAGAACAGTATCGTAGAGATGTATTGTTTTTATTTCACATGTTGCAGTAAACTCCCCACTTGCATATTCCACACATCTCAGGAAAAAAAGCCAGGAAATAAACTGTTAGAAATACATCTGTGGGAGGATAATAGCCTGGGAGATAGAGAGCAAAATGGTCCGTGGAATATTTTCATTTTGGTCTGTGACAGTTGGGATATGGACGTTGAAGGAATTCTGGCTCAAAGATGCCTTTAAACACAGGTCTGTCATGGGGTGGTGCAGTACTCTGGATGTAAAAGGACCTCCCTTAAGGTCTAGGATGACACAGTGGTTATTGTCAGACAATTGCTAGTATTTAAGTTAGAGCAGTTTAAGACATTTTCCCTTTTCTCAGATAGAAGTTCCCACCTTTTGGATGAGAAGAATGTTAATACAGTCTATTATAATGCAAACGAAACATTTTAAAGGTACCTGCAGCTCCCTGTAGTTAGTTGTTTGGTTTCCATTGCCACAAACTGCAGGAGTTCATATGGTATAGTGTGTCCCACCTGGGGGACAGAGGGAATGACAGTAATTCTCAGCAAAGGACAGTTAAATTTCTTTAAGCTATTTTAACTCAGGCATTTACTTTTCTCTAGCTTTATCCTGTGCTACAGTCTCAACTGGCATAGCAGTATTGGCAAGTCCCTTACATTTTAGCAGGTTTCAGAATTTTTCTGGCGTTGTATTTATACCATTTCCTCAGTTGATACCAGCTAAGCCAACAAAAGCTGTCTTCTGTTGGCATAAGTCCTTAAGTATATCACCAAAGGCTATGCTGGCAAAGTGATTAGTTATGCAGAGGTCTAACTTTTCCCATCTGATTTAGTGTAGGGGGATTTCTCCAGAAGAATAGTATAATATAAACCAGGTATGTTTTTGTGAATGTTATTGAAAGATTGACCTGGACAAAGGATTAGGTGAGAAAAACCTATAAAGAAGAAGACAAATTTCCTTATCATAGAATTATGTAAATCCTACTCTTTTAAATATTTTTTTTTCTATTGTATTCTGGCAGTGTTTATTGGGTGAATTGAATGATCTTTTAACTCAAGGAGTAGAGATCTCTTTTGAGATTCCAGCTTTGAACGCCACTGCTAAAACGGGATTAAGAAAATAATGTAATATTTCATGTTTTAATCTCTGGTTCCTCTTTAGTATCTTTTTTTTTTTTCCCTTTGTTTTTACTTTTGTATTTAATGTGTAGGGAATTTATATCTGGGGCCTGTAGATTTCTTGGCTGGATAAACAAGTTTAACTTTTTTTTTTTTAATCTTTTAACAGGGAAAAAAATAATCAGTCTGAATATTCAGTCAGTCACAACTTACAAGACAATTTCTAATGTTATTGGATATTTAAAAGGAACTGTATTTCCTGGTAAGTAGCCCTTGATCATTTGTATCGATTATTTGTTTTATGATGGCTGGGCGTCATAGCTGGGATCATGATTCCACTTTGCCAGATAATGCACTAATACAGAGGAAGGAGAAAGCCTTTTTTGTAGTCATTTAGTGATTTGATTTATGACAAAACAGAACGTAAGGGTTAAACAGAGAATGAGCTCAAGGGGATATTATAGTTACAATAAGCGTATTTTTACCCAACAAGCAGGAATTACCCATAGACCATAGAGAGTATTAGTATTTATGCCAAGTAACTGTGCTGGTGGCTTTCATTTCAGGGTATACTGTATTGCATGATTTGAATTAATATGCAAGCTGTCTATACAACTTTAGAAAAGGTTTGATTTTTTTTCTAATGTTAGCAGAATTTTGAGATAAATAAAACTGTGCTTCAAGTCCAGAACATCCTTACGTAATTCAAGTGTCTCACTGAAACCAAGGTGTAGGGCAGCGTGATCTCTGGCTTGGTTAAGAATTTAATATCAAATGTGATTATAGTGTACAAAAATCTGTGACTAAGTTCTTAATCACACTTGCTGCAGCCTTATTTGGTGTTACAATCATGCCTTAAGCTAGTTTTGTACAAGTCTATGAATAATAATCACTGTTCTATAGGTCTAAGAATTAAACAATAAGATTCTAAGTGCAACTGTGACATAAACCACAAACCCCCTCCCTCCTTTGATGCTCTATGTAGATAATACAATAATCAGGACATCATACGAATGAAGATCATTTTGACCCTACTCTGTCTGCAAACAAATTTGCCTAAAAGTTGAAGAGTTTCTGCAACATGAATGAACACTGTTGCTAGTTACTTACGTAGTGGAAAGTGTTGTAGACCCAGTCCAATTCCTAATGTACAGATGGCATCATCATCAAAACGTCATCACATTTGCCTTGATTATTAATACTCTCTTATTAGGTTCAGAAGAAAGATTGCAATTTTATCTAGAGTCCCTTAGGAGGTGGGCCACTCATTTCATATTTGAAGTGATGGAACGAAGGACATGGAGGAGATTTACGTTTATTCCTGTTAGTGAAATGACGACTTGGTTTTGTGTGTGCTGAAGGCTGTACTTTCCACCAGAACAATTTTTTTTTTTTAAAAAACAATGTAGAAAACAATTAGCACAGTGAATTAAATCCTTTATTGAAATTCAATTTCCTTCAAGAATTTGAAGTTACTAGTCTACTATTGCTAATGTTTTGCAAATAGCTGTCATGGAATTTGAAAGGTAGAAACTGCCATATTTAGACATACTGTCTACTGAATTGTGAAGCAGAAGCAAGACAAGTAATAAAAAGCATGCATCTGTTTCTGTTTAATAAATTCTTTATCTTCTCTATACCTGAATATTTCCTCTATAATAAATATAAATCTTGCATTCATAATAAGAAGCTACATTTTAAAGGTATGTCAGCATATGCTTAACTTTAAGACTTCGAGGATATATAATCAAGTGAAGTCAATAGCACTACCCAGATGCCAACAGTTTGTCCTGGAAGTGTCTTGCTGAACAAGGGCCATAGCAACTGGCTTCTAATGTAGGCACAAGTTAAGCATGTAATGCACCATGGGTAACATTTTGTACAGAATCAATGTTAAACCTTCATTTGTTTCTCTGCTCTTCCTGGTTGATACTATAGGTTGATACTACATGCCTTCTCAACTGATTTGAATACTTGATGTTTTCGTGGCATTGATTCTCTGTCATTTTGGTGGGGTTTTGCTAGTTTCATACAGCTGAAATATTCACCTTCATGTTCCCAGAAATGCAGAAAGCAAGCAAAATTTATCTTTAGTGCTTAATTGAAGACTGCAGAGCATCACCAAGGGTGGATTTTTTTAATTTTTTTTTTTTCCTTAAAGGCCTCCTAACACACACAAGAACACATCCATGTAATGGCGATCTTATTTGACATTTGATCTGAGGAGTAACAATAAGCATCTGAAATCCAACCAAGATATTAAAAGATTTAGGAGCAGAGGAAATGTGGTAGTTGGTAGCCTTTTAAAACCTGAAAAACATAACACTGATTTTGTAGCTCTATTGAACATGGTTGAAAATGGGATGTATAACAAGAGAAGACAGTATAAAGTCACTCTTTTTTAATGATAAATCCCTGTTGTCCAGCCCATCGCTACCCTGAACGCTGTCCCATCCTATCACTTTCAAAAGTATCTGATGGATATATTTTTTCTCTCTCTCTAGTCCTTTCTTTCTCTTTTTTCTTACCATGTGATCTCTTTCTCTATGTGCTTCAGCAAATGATTATGAGAAAGGACAGCTGCTGCCTCTGTAAGCATGACCATCCTTTCTCCTATGCTTTTCCTGTAGCCATTTGCTTCAGGGTATTGCCTCTATTCAAGAGGGAAAGATGTGCAAAAATGAAGAATTTCAAAGGAGGCATCAGCTGTTATGTTTTACCCCTGTTCATTCAGCTGGCATCTCCTACAGTAAGTTGCTGCTTGTAGTTTTCTTCTCCATCAAGCTGTCCTGTACTATTTTACATAAGGTCTCTTTACAGTCCCCTTCACATATGCTGTTCACAGACTGAACAGAGATGACAATACGGAGTAAGCATTGATGCTGTCTGATCACTCTATGTTAATGGCGCTTCTTCTAATGACCTAGAAGCCTGTAAGGCCATTCATTTCTGTTCCCAATTCCTAACATTAAGTGAGTTGAAGATCCTATGATTTTTCACTGTCAGCGCAACCTATTATTAAACATCTCGTGATGCAACACATAAGTTGCAAAATTATGTGATTTAGATTGCATTTTGTTACGTGAAATTATTATGTACACTTAGATTTACATTTTGCATATCTGTTTTTAGAAAGAAATTTTCATTTACATACCTATACACCTCCCAGGCAGCTGACTGAAAATGTTGTGTTATAGGTACATAACAGATCCCCTGTTTGTAAAACATTTTTGATTCCTTATAAAACAACATCGCCATGTATTTTGTTGAACAAAACTGGTAAAAGTCCAGTTTGATAGAGAATGGTTTTATAATCAAAGTATGTTGGTGTTCGGTTAAAATTGTTTCTAGGCAGCAGTCACTGCAAAAAACCACGGACGAGTAGATACGTAATTTTATAAGCAAGTATAAAACATGGGCATTTTACCACCTGTGTGTTGCTACATTCCAGTGTACTGACAATAGTGAAGAATGAATCCCCTTGGATAAAGAAAGAAAACCAAAACTTTTTGCACTTCTTGGAACCCAGTTGACACCCAGAGATTGTTGTGGATCTGACATCACTTGATAACTATTCTTCTGTTCTCTATTGGTATCCTGAAATACGGAAAGAACATCTTTAAAAGTCTATATCTGGACCAGAACAAGACTTTACTAAGTATCAGAACACAAGCAGTAAGCAATCCTTCCAAGAGGCTTCGGGTGTGAATTCATCTCACACAGAAGGTTTAATAGTTTAATAAGTCATTCGGCATAACTCTGTTTAGACTTCTTGACACGTCAGATGCACTAGTCATTCATGTTGTTTCACACCACATCATCCATTTGGAATAAAATAAGGTTCTTTAAACTTGTGAGTTAGTATTTGGATTATATATTATGTCTTGAGAGACAAAGATTTCATTTGATTTCTCTGAAAAAAATTGTGGGGTTTTTTTCTGGATAACCATGGGGCATGTTCTTTCTTTCAGGTTGAAACTTCTTGCTTTTCATTTTGTAAAATACTTTCTTCCAGTATCATCAAAGTTGCTAGGTCTGACTTACCGTTTCTGTATCATTCATTATCTCTATTCCTCTGTCATGTCTCCTCTCTAAACCTGCAGTCCAGGTCTTTTCAATGTCTCCTTACATGGAAGTCTAAGTCCTGATATATAACCGTTCTGGTTCCCAGCTTCTCAACTGCTGTTTCTGCAATGTGTTTTTTGAGATAGGGTGGTGAGCACTGAACACAGTGAGTTTCCAGGTGAGGGAGTACTAATACTTTGTGTATTTTTCTCTATGTTCCTCATTGTACTACCACACCTTTTGTTTTCTTTTTCGGACACTAATATGTATTGAAGATGGAGTTTCCTGCTTATTCATTTGTGGCTTTTCATAACACTCTAATGTGAGCATGGAACTTTATTAGATTATCTATATGACAAAGTCCTGGCTGTGGTATATATCAGATTTATAAGAAGGGAGAGTAGTAAGCAAACAATGAAGGCAAGAGCACAGGGATTAAATTAGGGAAGTATATACATACATTTATTTACTAGTTTATTTTTAAGTAGTAATCACAGTTTTATGTATGTATATTGTATGATTGTCTTGCACATGATCATAAAAATTTTTGTTGACAGCATTGTGTTGTATTAACAACATTACAGACTACTAATACAGTTCATCTTTTAGGGGTTTTTTAAATTCTTTTAATGCTGGTATCCAGAAGAAATAAGATTCTTGTCTTTTTTTTTTTTTTTTTTCCTCCACATTTCAGACAGATACGTCATCGTTGGTAGTCATCACAACGGTTTGAATACTTATGGTGGACAAGAATGGGCCAGTAGCACTGCTATCATCACAGCATTTATACAAGCCTTGATGCTGAAGGTTAAGAGGGGCTGGAGACCTGACCGGACCATTGTTTTCTGCTCATGGGGAGGAACATCATTTGGGAACATTGGTTCATATGAATGGGCAGAGGTAAAATAATATTAGAAGGACTCCTTGCAATAGTGATTACTTTTGTTGAAAGCATGAAAACAATATGAAATTACCACATAGATATTATGGTTCATTAACTGGTCTGTGACGTCTGTCTGTGTACGTTCATGTACTCCATAGCAAATGCAGTGAAAACATCTATAGAGGCAATTCCTGTGGAACAGAGCATGTGTGATAATGAGATGGCGAGTTGTTGCCATAGCTGTGAAGGCTGCATGTACAGCACTTTTGTGAGCTGATTCCCCTCGCTAATGCAGCAGAGGACTGTAAAAGAGGGCATTGCCAGAGTTTGGTAGAGGGGGGAAGGCCTCAAAAAAGACCTAGGCCCAGCTTAGAGGGCTGTTTCGCTTTCTTTGGGGGTTCAACAGTTACTAAGTTTTAATTGATAAGCTTAGTGTGGGGAGAACTGAATCAAGAGCACACTGAATGAAGAGAACCGTACTATAGTTTACATTAATTACATAAACATTTCAGTGTCTCCATGGCTAGTGCTGATTCACTTTTCACATATTTGTGCTAAAGGAGTTAGATACAATCTGACACAGACAATTCCTTGGGCTCTTACTTTCAACAGAATAGAAATCAGCTTATTGAAAGAAAATACCTCATCAGAGTATTGTTGATCGTGTACGATTACAGTGGACTTCAGCTGATAAATTAAGGAATAGCTAGCAGAGAGGTTCATGGCTGCTGAATTAAAACAGTAGATAAAATGAAGAGTTAATTGCTTTTTATCATGCGTGACAAGCGGCTAGCTCTCATTGAAGTTTCATACTTCCAACATGATTTTTCTTCAAAAACAAGAGGGGGTGAAAAAATGAAATTGAAAAGATCCAGGCTGGAAGCAAAATTTGTTTAGTTCCACTTCAAGTCAGCTTTACATCAGATGTAATTGCGTTACACCCCTTCCGTTCAATATAAAGAGCCACTTCATGCAAAGAATAATTCATTACTGAGAAGGCAAAGGGGATCTTTTTTAAAAAGAGATAATAATTGAAACAGTTTGTACATAATATTTTTGTAGTCTAAAAAAATAATAAAATGAAAACACTGGGAAAGTTATGCAATTCCGATCTGAATTTAGTCTCTCAAAATTTGAGTACATTTAACTCTTGATAATGATTGCTTTTGAAGTTTGTTTTCTGTCAGGCATAAGTTTAAAAGGCCATCACGTTGTTTCACAGTATGTAATGTTTTCATTTTTGGCCTTACAAGTGTAGTCATTTTTAATTCCTCCCAGGCCTGCTTGCATTTTGTTGAGATGATGTGTGAAATGGAATTATAATTTCTGCTATATAGAGAAATAACACTAAGATATCCTTTGAAGTTCTTAACAGCATATTGTAAGAAGTAGTAGTTAAGTAATACTTAGGGAATCACAGAGGACAAAAACGTAGGGTGCAGTTTTTCCCTAGAAGGAACGGAAAGAACAAAACAAGTCTTAATTATAATGATGCATAGTAATAACCATTCCTCTGCTTGTGTCGTAGGATCTCAAGAGAGTTCTTCAAAGAAATGTTGTGGCTTACGTTAGCCTCCATAATCCAGTCAGAGGCAACTCAACTTTACACCCTGTTGCATCCCCTTCTCTTCAGCAACTGGCAGCAGAGGTTAGAAATAAAATACTTTCTTTCACTTGTGGTTTATGAGGTTACATGGCTAACCCCCCTGATGCTGGTTGATTTTAGATAACTATAGGTGGAGGTTGCTTTGTTTAAGCATTTTAACCTCACAAATACACATGAACTGTTTCTACTAAGCAAGCACATTAAATTTTATTTTAAAAATTACAAGGTGTATTAAGAGGTTGGAGAGGATAACTTCAACAGCTCATTATACCAAGTCTCACCATACTTGCATGCCTTACAGGGCATTTTTCACCTTTTGGCGGCTTTAAAGTAGCATATTTTTTTATTCTTTAGCACAAAGCACATTTTTCTCTTGCTAATCTGATCTTTCCAGACTGTTTCTCAATTTGCATTTAAACATGTATATTTACCAGATGTAACCTGACACACAGGGATAGTATTACTCTTACTATAATAAATACAGTCTAAAGTAAGTATGTCAGGTTCAGTGCTCAGCTATGCCTTCGTAACTAGTCTACAGTCAGAATATTCTGTAGTTACACTGGTGTAAGTGCACGTAGGCTTTAAAATAATGACATTATTGCCATTTCTGAGGTTGCTGAATTTATTAATATTTAAAATGAATTGAAAATAATATAAGGTACATACTAAATGATAAAAACAGTGTAAAGTGGCCTGCATAAAATAGAGTTTGATTTGACTTTCATAAAGTAAGCTTTCTAGATGTTTTTTCCATAAATTTGCCAAGCTAACACTCATTAGGTTATTCTGATGTCTCTTTGACTTGCCTCTGAAGCATTTGGTACTAAACGCTGCTCAAAGTAGCGTCTTGAATTAAATGGAGTTTAAGACTGATCTTGCTTGGCAATTGTTGTCCAACTAAGTTAGTAAAATGATATCAGTCAAATTGCTTCTTAGCAATGTTTTAACCACTTCTGTCCAGTGATTAGGTGGTAATTTTCTCATGGAAAGGATCTGGTTTATTCTGGGTAAGTATTGTGAAAAATGCAATGCAAAATAATTTCTCTTCAGGGAGAAAAAGTCTTTTTATTTGTGGAAATTTATTTATAATGTTGTATATATGAGTCTACAGGTGTTATGGATATGTCAATTAAGATTTTATTATAAGTTTTAGCTGCCGTATTTGCAAAAAATACTATTCTGATAGGTTGCTAGCCTTTTGCTAACCTGTTGGTGTTTGCAGTCCTATCTCCATGAAAACAGGTATTTGCCATTTAAAGGAATAATTTTATTGCATTAGGTGCTTGAGCTATTTGTTTTTTTCTCGTTTTCTTTCTTTGACTTCACAATATGATCCACAACAGTGATCTGAAAACTAAACTGTCCAGAACTGTGCAGCAGACACTTTCTTTATTATCTATTTATCACTTTCTTAAGATTTGATTCTTTTATTCTAATAAGTGCCATATTAGTAAGAAGAGTTATGGTCACGCCCTCTATTTTGGAGAGAAAGCAAAGGAAATCTCTTTTTCACTTCCACTTTATTTCTGTGGTGCATTTGGGTGTGATGTTGTAATATTTTGTAAGTCATGTTGTAATAGCAGTTGTAGCCTATCCAGCAGTACGGACACAGCCTCTCTTAGCAGTCCTTGCACCAGTTAATTGGTTAACAGTCAGTAAAACATGACTAGAACTCCAGTTTTGCTCTTCCAGTAAACACCCTCCCATCTCACCTCTGATTTTTTGGTGGCTAAGGCTTTATTATTGAGATTGTATCCATTCTGCATGTTTACCTTGAAGCCCCATTTAAAAAGAAAAGGACAAAATGTATGCCAGGTAATCTGTATAGGGGTGGTTTTTTGGTTGGGTTTTTTTTTTTTTTGGTAGGGTAATATTATTTGTAATTAATGCAACTGTCATACAGTTTGTGACATTAAAAAGATTTGCAGGAATTACTGCTTCCAAATGCTGGCTAGATTTCTGAATTCATGTCAAGGATATTGACAGTGATGGAGCAGCCCAGCACAGATCTTCATTTGTTCCCACGGGTACTCACAATTTGCCATGTGTCTAGGAGATTTTCTCTTGAAGACTGATCTACTTATAAAGAATACTGATATTACTTCCAGTACTTGCCAAGAAGACAATGTAATTACAGATTACGACAAAATTATGATAGCGCAAATGGGGTAAGACGTGACTTTTTGGAGCTCATCTCATCTTGAAGAAATTGTGAGTCCATTCACATGAGATTCTTGTTAACAGGTGCAGGTTAAAAAGAAGTGCTTAAAAAGTCCAGTGAGAGAGAAGGATCATTTTAATTTGTAAGAGTAATTCTCTGAAATTAGGTTTGTTAGAACAGAAAAGAAGGTGAAACGAATTTAGAATTAATAATATCAATCCATTTCAAAATGAAAAGAGAAAATAGCCAGTCTTGTTGAGTTAGATAGAAACTTTCCATAATTTATGGATACATGGAAGATACCGCACTGCACCTTTGGATTCAATGGTAAAAGTAATACATCCATTTTTAGACCACAACAAAAGAGACCAGCTTGTATTATTTTCTCCTATTCCTAAACAGTGTTGAGGAGGGAAGACTGAGATCTGCTCACCATTCGCACTAAGGACAGAGTTGGGTTTTGGTCAACGCTCACTGTTGCACTAAAATTATGGGCACTCCATCTCAGTAAAACAGAGGAAGAATGTTTTCATAGGGACAATTAATACTTGTTACAAATGCCTACAAAGCTTAAGTGTTAGGATTCTAGGGAAAACAATGAAAAACTGTAGTTTGTCGTGGGAAAGAAAACTCAAGTAAAAATCACCCTAAATGTGGAGCACTCCATGAATGCTACAAGGACCGTAGCTTAAAGAGAACTGTGGAAAACTGGCAAACTAAGACAGGCAAATGCATACAACAGTATTTACTTCCTGTGCTGGAGTATGTGGCTTTTCTAAAATAAAATTTTGGACACTTGCTAATCACTGCAGCTTCCAAAACACTTTTTTTTCCTTCATTTCTGGAAACTGTGGGAAAAGTAAGGAAGAAGTTTTAGCTGAAATGTAGTTTGTATGAATATTCTAGACTTACTGATAAAAAGAAGAATCACAAAACTGATGAGTTAGTTGCATACTGTGTAAGATCTGTTGGTCAGTTAGAGAGTAGGATAAGTGCTTGGCTAATTAACAGAGACCATGACTTCTTAAAGATGTTTTATGTGAAGGGATTACATCTTTATTTTAGTTGCAGGTTTCAAAAGGGAGCTACATAAGCAGTCTGCAAATAATAATTTTATGTGTCTATGAGTGGGATTCAGTGGGATTCTGGTTAAAACACCAAATTACATGAAGAAGCTAATTTAAATATTTGGATTAATTAAGCAAAGAGGAATTAAAACAATTCTGAGACCTTGACATGTTTAATTCAAATCTTTTTTATATAACTATGCTAATTAGTGTCCACATTAACAAGAGGGAAATACTGCCAAGTTATATTTTTGCCTACTATTATTTTGTAAGGAAAATGATTGTTAATTCACTTGCTCTGTTAGTGAATCACCATTTGCTGGCAGAGCGTCATTCGTAAATTGGGTTGGTTTGATGCTGGCATTCGTTCTCTGTAAATAAGGCCATTAATGAATTTTTCTATAATTAA
This sequence comes from Harpia harpyja, assembly GCF_026419915.1. Taxonomy (NCBI): domain Eukaryota; kingdom Metazoa; phylum Chordata; class Aves; order Accipitriformes; family Accipitridae; genus Harpia; species Harpia harpyja. The sequence continues at coordinate 37,697,818 of NC_068951.1, read as the reverse complement.
CATTGCACAAGTAAGAAAGTTGTTATAAAACATAAATTAATTGCTGTTTTCTTTTAACTGATTGTATGACCACTGCTGATCAGACTCCAGGTCTACTGTTATTGCTGAATGCAAGAAAATTTACTGCTCCTTTCTCCTAAGGAAAGGAGCCATTTAAAGCTATCAAAGAATGAGTTGAGCGTTAAAAATGACTGGACCAAGTATTGTTCCATGCTATTTATCAGTATTTGTTTCTATTAATGGAGTAAAAGGCATAAAACATATCTACATTTAAAGGTGGTGTTACTGACAGAAAACTATTTTTTCTTTTTGAAGTAGAACCGAAGATAAACTTCTGTATAGACTCTTGTTACTATTATTTTTTCTTGATTTTAAAAAAAAACCTTTACATTAATGTCAGCAATGATTCTTGTCTTCCAACTTCTATGTATTTCTCGTTTATTTTGTTTTACCTTCAGCACTTAATAATGGATCTCCAAGCCTCAATATCAGTAGACTGTAAAGAAGAAAAAATACATTAAAATATTATTTGAATTGCTTGTTGCATGCCATATAACAGAAGATTATAGCTTCCCCATGAATTTTCAGTCTTTACCTATTATTGCTTTTAGTGTTAAAATTGATTGCTGGTGTTACTTTTTATATTTGTGTTGACAACAAAAAAAATCTCTTGACAATCAGAAGTTTATGCTGTGAACTCCTGTCTGAGGAATTCATAACTACATTAAAAGGATGCTGTTAATATAGACAGTACTTCCTTGCCAGCTCTATTAAATTCGTTAAGATGCTGCTTCTCCAGTGTGAAAAGCAGTTTCATTTAATGGTGGATTTGATTTTGGAGTTGCAGCAGGTACTTTGCATCTGCTAACAATGCTTTTATTTTGATAAAATGTTGCTTTGTCCACTCTTGCATATTTTTTCACTCTTCCTGCAAATTAAACAGTTTTAATAGATAAATGCTGATTCAGACAGTTGGTGATCATTTAAACCTACTCATACATTTTGAAGTTATGAAACTATATTGCTGTTAACCATGGGGGGGAAGAAGGTTTGTTAGCAAGGAGGAACGCAAGCAAACTAGTTTTTATGCTGTGATCTTATTGGAGATCTGCCAAGAGTCCTTTGCTTCTAATGAATCGAGCTTTCTGCTTCCATGTCCTTCCCTATCTTTACGAAATTAAGATATTAAGTTCTTCTGCTAAAAGCATAAATGATGTATGTTTTCAGCAGGGTTTTTTGTTTTGAAATGTAAATGTAGACTTTGATAGCCATTGTAGATAAAATTGAAGAAATCTAGACATTTTATTATCTTTAAATGTAGTGCTGGAGTATGGGAGATTTCAGTAATTCCTTACCTGCTGTAGAATGGATTTTGGTTCTAGGCTTCTGTTGTCTAATCTAATTAAAACTGTCCAATGTAATAAGCTGTACTATGCAATGGAATTATTTTTTCCTTCCAGAGACTTTATCCAGCCTACAGTATTAGAAAAGTTGACTTCAATTCTGTCTAAATATTCCTTTGCTTAATTTCGTCTTATTGCTCCTAGTTATTTCCCTTCAGAACTGACTTTCTGATAATAGAAAGACATTTTCTTAGTGATGGAAAACCTTTAATGTAGAGAGTTTAAAAGTAAACTCTAGTTCTTATGAAAGATGATGGATTGACAGCTCTGAGTATTTTAATTTTTCTACATAAACGCAAATCATTGAAAAGTTTCTATCGCTGTTTTTTTTTCTAGTCATTATTAACTACATTGTTGAATGAAGTTGTCTTAATAGTTATAAGCTATACAACACAAACAGCATATGCGAAAGAAATGCATGTGAAAAAATGAAAGTGTATGGTAAAATAACCAGAAAAAAAGAAAGCATCTTTAAATTGGAATCTACAAGACATTAGTGTAAAATGAGATGAGAATTAAACTACGTTATGTTATTTGGCTCATAACAGTTACAGCCACATGTTCCTTACTTTTGCATGTGACAAAAAATAATCCAAATTTTAAGCAGCACAACACACTTTCTAGTTTGCAGATCGATGTGGAAAAAAAAATGCATCTGAATAATGAAAAGCAGACCATTTATTTGTCATATGGTAAAAAAGGTGAAATATTTTAAGTAATGTGACAGATATTTAACCTAGCCAAAAGCATTGTATATCTATTTTTTAGTAGTAAGATGTGGCCTTTCTAAGCGTGCTAACCTCGTATTCTGAAATGGGAACCTTTAAAGTGCTCTTTGACACACCATTGCTCACTCTATCTCAATATGTCTTCTAGCTGTGATTATTCTTTAGACAAGCATGAAGATGTTTATTTTATGAAGCACTGTGACTTTAAATGATTTACTGGTATTTTCTGTTGTAAAATTGTGTGCTATTTCATATGGTTTGAAACAGGTCACATATTGAGAAGTCAGAGGAATGGGAATAACAACAGATTTGTAGAAACCTGGGAAGGTTTGGGGTTTTTTTTTTTTGTAAAGCTGTTTCTCCCAGGAAGAGTAAAAATATATCTGTAGAATACTAAGCCCGTAACTGACGTGAAAGCATCGACCTGAGCTCCACTGGGAAATGGGGATAGTAAACAGCATGGAATTCCTGCTCAAGCTGATAGATTTTGAGGTTGGAAGTTCTCTTCCAATATGGGCTCGTCATGCATGGCTAGAGGACTTCTGTGTGTGTTTTAGTGTTCAGATACAGCTGCACGTCCTGCGGGATCTGTCAAACATGCTCAGCAAATCCAGTTGCAGTGCATGTGTTAATTCAGTGGCCATGACTTTCTGAACTCATAATAAGCTGGCTTCGTTTAGTGCTTGATCTTTCACTTATATATTAGATGGAATTATTATCAAAATAGACTTAAGTAACAAAGTTATAATTTGAATGGTTTAGAAATCACCTTAAAATTATGGTGATTGTTATCTTTTGGTTACATGCCTGTCTTTCAGTACCCAGGGCTGTTTACATCTTAACCTCATAAATTTGTCACCCAGAGTGTCCCTTTAATTTCAGTGTTGGTGCAGTTACATTTCTTATATGTGAAAACAAAACCTTGATTCTTTTAAGGCTATTAATTGAATTTCTGTGTCTATTCTATAAGCATAACTATATAATAAATACCCAAATTTGGGAAGAAAAAAAGCCAAAAAAAAAAAAACCCCAAAAACCCAAACCCAAACATCTGACCAGTTCAGTGTCAGTCATCGAAAGGAAAAAAAAAAAAAAAAAAATTCTTAACATTTAAGTTTAGGCATCTTTGTTGGTAAGAACTTAGTAAAAGCCTTTGATGAATTCTTTGGGTCCAAAAGTTTGTGTCGGCTAACGTATGCATGCAAAATAAAAAGGGAAATGCTATATAGTGATTCAAAATTGTGGAAGAAGTGGGGAAAAACATTCCATATCCATTTAAAGCTGTCATAGCTTGAATAATCACAAGCATCAACTTGAACTATTCTAGGGGTTCCCTGTTCATTCATTTTTCATGCCCTATTCATCTGTTCACTTCACTACCAGAATATTCTGGTGGTGGTGTCTTGTCCAGTGTGAAAAACTACTAAATAGGGCCAGAATGGAGGATAGCGGTACTCTTTGTAAACTGGAAATTTGAATTACCAGGAAATTTCAAAAATAATTTCAAGCCAATCAAATACATATGAAAAATTTCTTTATTTTCCAAATTATTAATGAGGTTTTAATCAGTAATGTAGTTGAGATGCATTTTTATTCAATGAGTCAAAGAAGCATAATTCCCATAGTATTACTACTCCTGTCTTTAAGTGCACACAGAATGTGACTTCACTGAATATAACAGGGAAAAATTTTGCAGCTGATAATCTGTGATGTCAGGAGAAGAAAAAATGCAGGAAATAGTTTTCTTGAGGTTTCTGCAAAAAGCTTTCTTTTGGCTGGTAAAAGGTCATACAGTTCAAACCTTTGTCTCTTGACAGAGCCTCGAAGGTGATTTCAAAACCTGTTTTTTAGCCATCTATTTTAAGACTTTAACGCTTAGGCTCTCTTTCAAGAAGAGCCTTCTAACATTTTGGAGAGATGCTAACTTCTCTACTTTGTATCATGTCTCCCTCTTCTTGATTAGATATGTTACTGTATAATTACTTGAAGAAGGCTGAATGTTCTACCTTCAATAAGAAATTTGCCATTGGAAGAAGGGAATCTTCTAAAAACAAACACACACACAAAAAAAAAATCAAGTTAGAAACTAGCTTTCTCTCAGTTTTATCATGTTCATTTTTTCCTCTAACAATGAGAACAACCACATTTAATTTTAGTTGTAAAGATTTTAAAAAAGCTGCGGATCAAGTTCTGATTTATTGCTGTTGATTTTTTTTTTTTGCATAGGCTTTTGAGCGCTCCTAGAAAATTGTTGCATGCTGTGTCTGAATGGAAAAGAAAAATAATATTTATTATTAAGATTAATAAACAACTCATGGGTTTGTGTGAATAGAGACTTAGGTGGTCTTCCTGCTGTTTACATGTGACCAGTGTCTGTGATGGTCAGGAAGGGATTTGCTACATTCTGGTTAACTAGAATTTTCAAGATCACCTACTAATTTTGGTAAATGCAATCTGGAGTCCAAAAATATGTCTAAGCATTTGTGGAAGAGTTATCTTTAGTTTATCCACATTTTCTACGAGTGATAGTTATTTAATAAACATCTGTTCTGAAATCTCAGTAATACTCAAATAGTTTTTAAAGTTTCTGTCATGAAATGGACAAGTGTCAAATATACTTTTTAAAATCCTGTAACTTTAACACATGTTTATTTTAAACTTTTGTCAAAAAATTAAGAAGGTTGAAATTCAGTAGAAAAGTAGTAATTTAGGCTACTAAGCAACATACAAAAATGAATACAAAAATACTTAAAGTTGTTTTATTCTTTCAAGTTGGCACTAGGATGAGAGAAACACTTATTTAAGGTCATTTTAACTCTGAAACGGTAAAGCTGTAGTCTACCACGTAATAACTTATGAACGAAAGAGAATATAATGTCATAGAGAATAGGCTGACATGGTAGCTAGTGTACAGGAACTCCATAGTAGTATTATGTTTTTAAATTTCTGTCTTTCATGCCAATTACAAAACATCTTATTTGATCTTAGATTCATTATTTTAAAAAAGCTTGTCTTGGATGGTGTATTTTATTGTTTGCATTTTATTTGCTCTATTTGGTCTGTTTATTAAGCTTTGTGTAGTGATTAGATTTTTATTTAAAACAAGTAGCGGTAGTTATTTGCAGTTGTCACTCAAAATATTTAATTAACTCGAAACACCACGAAAGTATCATAAATCTTATTTACAAAATATCTTCAAATAAGCTTGTAAAACAGTTGCCTGCACAGCTAAAATGGAACTGAATGTACAGAATCAAGGGTGCTTTGGAACCAATTATATTGCAGTAGATACTTCTTTGGGGCTCCGGGGAATTGGGGGAAAAAAAAAATTACATAAAATCTTTTTCTCCCTGTAAATTAATGGATCATTGTTGTAAATGAAACACAAATATGTAGTTTGTTTGGTTTCTTGTTTTTCCTGTAAAGGAAATGAGAATTTTATTTTACAGATTCCAAACATAAGTTGTGATTAGGTAAAATGTACATACAAATGAATATGTAAAGCACCTTTGGTGATACAGAAACAAAACTGGTAAGGAATTCAAGCACTCACTTGATCCAACTCCTCCTCATCCTGCTGCAAAAATAAGTCTCTCTGATGTGTTTCGGCTTCCAGTCTGCAAGTTTCTACAACTTTCTCAGATGAGCTGTGCTTGTGTTCTATCACAGTAGCATTTGGAAATTTTTTTTTCATCTATTGAAGTCATCACAGTTGAAGATTAATCTTTCTTTTCCCTTTCTTCCACTGGTGATCTTTATTATTTCTTGCAACAACCTTTTTACATATTGCACAAAAGTTATCATTATACACAAAAGAAAATTATACGCTTTATACACTTAATATCAACTTCAGAGAGCTCATACATCTTCCTCAAAGTATGAAATTCAGTGTTTGAAATTAATTGATATGTCTCAGACAAGCAAGTGAAGTCTCTGTTAAACCCTGGTTTTGCCAAAGATTACCACTTGAGGTGCATTGCACTTCAGCTAATATTTTACAGTGAGCTAAAATGGCAGAAGAATATTTGTAGAGTCAAAGTGACTCTACAGAGAGTCTAATCAGAAAAAAACAATAAAAATATGTATTTTACTTTTGTTTGTTGTATGCTTGTATTGCTGTTAAAAACAGTATCCTGGTTGGTTATCTGGTGACTTAATGCCTCTTCAGAGCAAAGGGTATTTGGAATACATCTTTGTAAACCAAAGTAGCTGACTAGCAAGTGAACCTGGAACCAAAGGCTTTTGAATAAACTGAGTTTAATCTGAGAACAGCACGTCTCATCCAAATGCCTTCTCTCTTCATCTGAATTCCTTTTTTAAAACTTTTTTTTAAATTCTCACCCGTGTGTAATTCTCAATTTTCCTTTTGATTCTCCTTAGATCTTTTTAAAAATATTAGTCCCTAGAGTTAGTTTCACAATTGTGGGGCATATCTCACTTATTCTGCAAAATGGCTTTGTGTTTGCATTTGTGGGTTTTTTCAGTCTCATTGTGCTGATAATGGAGAAAAGGTTGAGGATGGAATTCTAGTTTCACTTGTATTTCTATAAAATGCTGTAACCCTGGTGACTTAAGTGTATTTTTCCTGATTTATACTGTTATAAGACAGAAGAGAATCGGGTCTTGACTTCTGATTTATTTCCCCTGTAAGAATGACAGAGTCTTCTGCTTCAGCACTAAAAAGTATGGCTTGTATTCTCCATGAAAAGAGCATTACGTTTGCATTGACAGAGATACTGAAGGCATCTGATCCTGCTCATCAAAAATGGGTTGTCTCTGGTATCAGCTAATCAGAGATGGACAGGTGACACTAGTTATCTTGTGAGTGATGAAAGAAATCCATTTGTTTCAAGAGAAGAAAGACTGGGTATCATCTACACTTAAGTAGAATTAATTGCAGCACTAATCATCTTTCTTTTTACTCTGCTTATGGAGTACTTAAATGCTTGTTTTTAACTTCATGTTTTTCTCCTGAATTAGTCTTTCCTCCTACACATGAACAGTTGAGACAAAAGTCTGATAGGGTAGGTGATGCGTGTGGGTATATGTGTTAACTTAAGAACTATCATGGTGGAAACAAATATAATGGCATCTCTTTTAGAAGATAGAAGAGTGGTATAAAGATCCTGAGTGGCAGGTAATCAAAACAAGCAATTTTTAAAATCATAGCAGGGCAGCCCAATTAGGTTTCTCTAACAGGCATTTTAAATGGTTATGTGCAGAATAGATCAGTTCAACAGTTCTGGCAAGTGCATATGGCAGCTTGTATTTTTAGGTGATCAACTTAAATCCATACCACATTTTTTGCTACAAAGAAAATAATAGTATATTGTCCTGTGTGTTGTTCATTCTTGACCTTTGTATTGATGCCATGCATGTGTGTTTTGCTGTCTGGCACCACATACGCACGTCCTTCTTTTTTTTTTTTTTTTTTTTTTTTTAACTGTTTCTGCAAGTGGCAGGTAGGATAAATATCCATATGAACACATGATTTCTTTTTCTTTTTTTTTTTTTTTTAACAAGTCTCAAAATCTGATTCTTACAAAATGAAACCAAATAATAGTAGTAGTATTACCTGAAAGGGTCAGGTTACATGAATGCAAGGGCAGTACTTGTCCATATTAGTTGATTTGTCTACACAGCATCTGGGAATGTGGGACAGAGTGTTTCACTACTTCACTGCTGTTGCTGTGGAATGAAAGATGTTTGTCCTGAAGAGAAAGGAAGATACAAGGCTCTCTTAAGGCACAGAGGAAGAAAGCAAATGGTTGAGGACATAATGTTAGATTGGCACTGCCAGTGCTTCCTGTGGCGTGTGTGGGAGGTTAGGTGTTCTCCCCTAATGCAAGGATTATTTGTTTTAATCAGAGGTGTGACCTGAAGAGCTCATCCTCACTTTGCATTTTAAATTTCTTATTTACTCCATGAATTGAATTTTGCAGTTCTAAGGATGAAGATAGCATCATTAAGGTGGCAAAATTCACCTTTTCCTACTGTACTGAGAAGTCTTGCTTCTGTTCTGGCAGCATCTGCTCATCCTAGGGTTCCCGAAGTAGGTTGTAGGCCTGCTGACATCTGAGCTTGATGCTCTAGTATTTATTCCCTCTTTTAAAACAAATTGGTAAATAAATAATCATAACTTCTGTGATCATTTCTTCTTTCTCACATCCTGTACTGTCCCGTCAAAGCAGGCACAAGTATTATGCAGCGTTGTTCCATGCAGATTTAGCGCTAGATGCTTGTGCAGCACTGCTTATAGTAAGTAATGCTCTAGCTCAAGGCAAAATATTTTTATAACTTAACTTACAGCCTACCTACGACCTTTTAAAAAGAGAGCTGTAACACTATGTGAATGGAGGAGAGCTCATACATGACCTTTAATTGGGATAATGTGTTTATACTCCACAAAGAACATACTCTCCCTTGGGCTTTAGTGTAAATATTTTGGTCGTTATTCTGATTTCCTGTAAACTAATGTACACTGAGAGGAATTATATGAGGACTAGTGCAGCCACACTGATGTAAAAGTGGGGTAAAACTGAGAGAGATTTGAGGTTATTCTGTCACTACAGAAGTCTGGATTTCTAGCAGAGGTGGCTTTTTTTTGCCCAAATACTCTCTGACATAGAGCCTTTTTTTTTTAAGTATTTTTTTACCTCAGTGAGTACTTCATAGTCCTTGGTAATGAACTGCTGAGATAAGTCAAATGAATCCCATTGTTATTGAGTAAAATACCCTCCAGTTATTCTAATTTTGCAGAAGGACTACCATCTCTCTTCTGGAGATCTTGAAAACCTTCTGTGGTAGAGTAGTTCATCACATCCACATTGTTCTCATGTTGTCCTGGAAGAACTGCACTACGTCTGTCTTGGTGGCAGCCATTAGCAAGTGCTTTCTTGCAGCAAGAGGGACATGTGTTCCTTGCTGAAAAGAGTGGTGATACGCCCCTCACTTCTCTTGAAGATGTGCTGCCTCAGATATCTCTCTTTTGAGTTGACGAGCTAGCTATATCAACTATACCAGCATGATTACTTTCATTGACCCTTAAAATATTTGCCTGTATCGACATTTCTAACTGTACGAAGTCAGATCTTCATGAATTTTTGCCATAGATATATATTTTGTTCCTTCCCCCTCTGTTTCCTATGGAGCACAAGCCCAACAAGGTTATTCTAGAATTTCATTAAATCCTTGTCAGTGTTTTCATCAGTATTATCATTCCAAGTCTGAGACTAGAGCTTGTTAAAAAGCCAGAGCATCCTCTAGATCATTGCTTTTGCATCATACATTAACATTTTAAGGCTATTTTGGGTCTCCTCCATCAGAGTATTTAATTTTAAAACAAACGGATAGCTTGCGTAATTTGGTATTGATGATGATAAAATAGTTTCAAATTAGTATGAATTCCGAGTCTGATTATGCAGCATGTCAAACATGAAAGAGATTTTCAAAGATACAGGTAAAGAAAGGTGTGAAACTTAATTGGCTTTCAGTTGAATATACTTTCCTAATTGGCCTTTGTGCCTTTGAAAATTATGTCCTAAGAGACAAGATAGACTAACAGTAGGGGAAAACAAAAATGATCTCTTTTTTACTAAAGGTAAAGTGAAGTATGGGGAGATGAATAGGACTTGACAAAGTCACAAAGGAGGAAAAGGAGAGGATTTAATCCAAATCTCATGGTAAATGACTAAAGGGATATGAATTCTCAGTCTTCTGTTCTACACTGGGGCACTCTTAAAACATTTGGCATTAAGTTCACTCGTTAATCTTAAAAGTGCCTAAGTAGCAGCAGTTCAAATCAGTTTAAATTGCATTGTGTAAGTGGTTAATACTGAATTCAGGTGTAAAGTTGAAAATGTTGTAATATGTTTCATTCTGTAAATGACTAATTAACGTTGAATGAAATTTCCTGAATGTAGTCTTTTCTGTTCATGTATTACTTCTGACCCTTATTTTCTCAAGTTCATTTGTTGTTTGAAATGGTTTGCGAAATCTTTTCTGCAATCTGTTATTGATGTGTAGGTGATCTGAAAGCGGTACGCACGTATCCAATCTTCTAGATTTAAGCTGGTTAATGTGGAATTAAACTTCTTTTTGATCTCTGATTGGGTGAGCTTTCTAATGCTTTAGGATCACGTTTTCTACATTTTTATAAATTATTTCCTTCTTTAGTCAGGTAGGTGTCTCCAAATTTTTTGCAGCACTTGCTACAGTACCTTCCTGAAAGGCAGTGGTGTTAGTTTAAAAGCTGGAATTCAAATTACTCTTTTACTTTTTTTTTTTTTTTAATTTATCATTGGTAATTGATAATAATGACTTAAATGGGTATTCACCCTGGTGTCAGTGAATACTGAGCAATCTGAGTGAATCTGAAATCAGGCTTCAGCACTCTTTTTTTAAAACCATTTGAGTTCAGACAAAAATTTGATCCAGAGTCTTCACTAGACTTCTTTCTTGCTTTTTTTTTTTTTAATCTACAAACTTTGACTTTGTGTAGTCCACGCTCATATTCTCTGAGGAGCACACACTACACTCTGAAGCTGTCTGCCCTGGTTACATTGGGATCAGTAGGTAAAGCGCTACCGAGGTATGCTGGTGCTGAAGATGAGGGCCAAAGCAGCAGGAGGACTCGGGGCTGGCAGAAGGGAGGAAGAGGATGAAATACCAGTAGGGAGACGGCTAAGAAATGCTGAGGTACTATTGCTTTCAGGTTTGCTATGCAGATGAATGAGAAAGGTTTTGGTTTGGTTTGTTCTTTTTAACTCAGTTTTAGTATGTACTGTGTTGCAACTAAGTGGAAAATAATTCTTGACACAAAAATTCCTTTAATGCTTTTAGATGGAAATCCTTAGGCCCCTTATGTACACTAATACTGGTTGTCTCCAATCTCTATATTGAACTCTACATTAGAAAGGTTGGGTTTTTTTTTTTTCATAGCTCCTTTTGGTTCAGCAAGATTGGCTCAAATTGTAACCCGTTTTTCAGTGGTTTGATACATCAATCAGATTGCACTCAAATGCGTTAAAATGAAGCACTTGAAGTGAAATTTACAGCTCTAGAACTTATCTGCATTGCTATTTTTGATTACAGTCTTTAAAAAGGCTTATAAATAATATTCTCAGAGAAAATAAAGTACTAAAATTTCAAACTAGGTATGTCATCCAGTGCCATTCAAGAAAGCAGCAATTGTTAGTATAATGGGTGATAATTACTAGTATTTCTGTATTGTGTCAACATGCAGATACTTAGAGAAACAGAATATTTGATTACAAATGAGTGTCCTGATGAAGGTTCCATTGCTACTTATGTCTTAGTAGCATGGAGATTAAGAGAAAAATACAGTTTAAGGAAAGATATGTGAGTAATTTGTTACATTTCCTTCCTTTTAAATAAAGGTTCATCTTTAGTTCCAGCTTTAGGTCAGCATTTTCTTTTTTTTTTTTTTTTTTCTTCAAAGGTCCAGGATTTGAGCTGTAGCTGTGTAATGAATATCTCACCTTTTTTTTTTTTTTAATACACTGCTCATACAAGAACAAGTCATTCTAATCTCTCTTTCCTTGTGACTGTTCAAGTAACATATATTTGTTAATAAACATCAAAGAAAAATATATCTCCCTCAGCTTTATTCAGTTTGCTTTGTTTTCATAGCTTTTCAAACTACTATTCACAATAAAATCTGCTGTTTCTCAAGAACATCAGTGTAACGGATGGTCACTCAGCACTTCTGAAGATCTTAGACTTTAATTTTAGAAGGCCAAATCAAAGATGTGAACTGAATGGTAAGAAGGAGGATAGCCATAGATAGGAGAATTTTGTATTTTTCTACCAATGCTTTCTTACTCAGTAAAGCAACAGTAGGTGAATATGGAGTCTTTATTATATGGGGAGTGAGTTCACTGCAGGAGCTGTAAAGGACATTTACTTGTGCTAATTTATAGAAGAAATGATATGGCCCTAAGTCCATTCTAGTATTTTTTTTCAATTGTTATTATTCCATAGTCAGAAATACCGGTAACAGACCTTCTCAGCATAAAAATAGGCAGGGAGATATATATTTAATTTTTTTCATTGTATTTCAATTCATACAGGGTGAAATATATCATAGTGTAAGTACATCATAATGTAACAGGCAAGCACAGGGCCCTTAGTATGTTTCTTTACCTTCTTAGGTCGAACATTGCCTGGTAGACAATTTTTACAAGGAACTACTAAATGGGGTTTAATTTCTTCATGGAGCCATGATTTTATTTGTTTGGCTATTTATGCCATAGTTGTAATCTGACACCCACCAGATATGATCAAGATGGTAAGCCAGAAAATGGAAGAGGTTTTAGTTATGAGTCTGTGTAAACCAGACTCACGTGCATCTTTTGCCTCCTCCTTCAATACATCGTTGTAATGTCTTTCATTCTCTGTTTCTGTTAAGATAGTAGGGCTTGAATAGATACTTAGATTCAGAAAGCTGCTGTTAGGCACTGAGTTGTTTGTGGCTTTAGGATGGAGGAGGTCTAGGGGTCTCGTCCCTCAGCCTGCGGCAAATTAAGAAAATGGCCTAAGAAATTAAGAAATGGCATGGCACCGGCAGCCCTGCATTTGAGGAAGCCATGTCAACTGTGAAAACTGGGCTTCTAGGCTTAGGAAAAGCTCTGAACTTCTGCTTCTCTTCAGGCTGATTTTTAGCGATACTGACACATCAATAGTTGGGGGGAGACTCGGAGACCTACTGCACTTGTAAATTAGGTGTTTGATAACATGACTGGTTTTAGATAAATCCTGGATGTTACGGTCTGGCCAATTTTGGCCTATATAGCCAGTTAGGACAGATTGATTATCTAGTATCTTTAGTCAGAATATAGAATTTGAATATCCACAGAATTGTTTTGGGACATACTTTTCAATAATAGATACATTTACTCTCTTCATAAACATTTTGAAATTGGGGCAAATGATAAAATGTGTTGGCTATTCAGTCTGATCCAAGTACTGATTGAAATGATCATTTATTGTGGAGAAGTTATATATACGCTGTTCATTCATTATGTAGTCCTCAGAACGATAGGTGCATAAGATTTGCTTCAATGTGCATGCATCTTAATTCTGTTGCTGTTCATGCGATGTGTGTTTTTAAGTAGTAGATATCCACTTATGTTCTGAGCTAGTACTTCATGCATCTTTTGAAATATCATGTTGAAATCAGGTAGTAAGGTGATTTTTCTTGCATAGAACTGGGAAATAGTAGAAATTAGTAGCTAGTTTGTTTTTTTTTTCCTAATTGTAGCTCTTCTAAAGGCATACAGGAGGAAAGAGACACTAGAAACTTTTGATCTTATTCAGTGTCAATTGTGTTAAGAATTTGGTGCTTTAGTGATTTGCCTTTTAAAATGACAGTCTCAGATTAACATTATTCTAAAAAAAATTCAGTCTAAGGAAGCAGCTGAATTTTTGATTAGTTTTTGCTGCATGACTAGCATTTTTCTGATTAACTAATAGGAAATCATAAAAAGTAGAGAAGACAATTAGGTAATTTTGTCAGTCTTGCTACATAAACATTAAGTTTTTAAGTCTGTAATTGGCAGTTATTAATGAGCTATGGCATCTATGAGGGAACTGAAGAAGAGGAAAGCTGAATTGTTCTGTAGAGTTTCTAGATCCCGTAAGGCAACAGAGCCCAGAGTTCCAAACTGAACTGTAGGCTAAATGAGCTATGTGCACTGAAATACAGAGACTAAGGGTGTTCCAGAAGATAAGAGTGCTAAAGCTGAATCAGCATTACCAAGGAGAAGTGCAATGACCTGTGTAACTGTAGATTGATTAATTTTGATAATAACCCAAGATAAAATAAAGTGATAATTGATTTAAACAGGATTTAGAAGAAGGGGGGTAATTAATGCCAGTCAAAATTTTTTCACAGAACATATCTCTCTGTCATGAAACTTTTTTTTTTTAGTCTTCTGAAGAAATGATATGTTTATTTTATAAAGGTAGCAGCACAGACTTTTATGGAACATCTTATATGGTACTCTATGGAATTCACAATAAAAACAGTGCTTTAGGATAGTAGTTAATCACATGGATTTCAAATTTACACAAGCTTACTGATAGATCTTCAAAGGTATTATCTGTCAATGGAGAATCATCAGTGAATGGAGATTTTCCTACCAACATTTTTCAGGCAGCAGCACTAGGTTCAGTACTAGTCAACACCTTCATTATTTATTGGATAAAAGATTGCTACTCTTGAAGTATGTGAATGGTAAAACATAAAGGATAGCATAAGAATCAAAAACTGGAAAATAAACCCATACAAATTCACATGTGAACTAAAAAGCACTATTTTAAGAGTGACAACAATGAAACGTTAGAACAAATTACATTGGAAAAGATGGATTATTTCATCTCTTAGTATCTTTAGATTGGCTTTTTTCGTATATGGTATTCTTTGCTCACATGAAAGCAACTGAACTCAGTAAAAGAATATTCCTTTTTTTGGAAGAAAAGGATATGGCAGACAATATAATTGTTGTGTTTGGCTTCAGACCCACAACTCTCAGTTGTTACAGAAAGGTTATTATTAAATACAGCTACAATCTTACATGTGATTACTGTTAAGTACCAACGATTCCAACAACCAGTACAATGAAAATCATGTCCTGGAACTTCCAGTCTGTTCATATTTTGAAAATACGTGTATGTGTATGCATGCTTGATTTTCTATCTCTGAATAATGCTTCTGAGCTTAGGGAAACTGTTCCTATCCATAAAATTATTTGCATATACAATTATAGCAGTGAGGCCAGAGATGCAAACTGTGGAAGATGGAGTGCACAGAGAAAGATTTAATATTGGGGAAAAAATGAGCTCATGTTTATGTGATTCAATAGCTTTAGTCCATTAATAAGTATTGAGCTGTGAAGTAAATTTTTTCCACACTACTGACTAGAATCTGCACCTTTGAAAGTTCATGTAGATACCGTATTATTTGGTATTCTCAAAAATATGTATATGTAGCTTTCATTAGTCTTCCTTACCTGATAAGACTAAATAGCCGTAGATTGCTCTTTACTGGATTTGTCAATTTGTTTTTCAATGTGTGCAGTGTAAACATTTCTCTTTTACATACTGTGAATGCTTTGTTTCAGAAAGTTTGGTTACATTGCAGCAAAATTAACTTTCAAAGATCGGAATCTGGAGGATTAAAACCTGAAATGTAATGTAATAAATATTTTTCTTAGATTATATTGTGCAGTAGTTAGAAGCTATCAGTTTTCAGTCTTATGGATCTGTACTAATAAATTCTGAAATAAAATGCATTATCAGCCTTTCTAGGATTTGCTTGCTTGTTATGAAAAAGTACTGACATATCCCTGGAACCTTGTAAACAATAAAACCCCACATTTTCTTAAAATTTAAATTTGTTTTTAGTCCTCCAGTACTTGACATGACATGAAAATGACAATATCCCTGTTCAATACTATACGTAGGTTTTGGAAATATCTCAGAGAATACTCTTAATTTTTTAGAGCGCAAAGGGACATGTAATTTGGGTGTATGATGAGTTTTGGGTAATAATTGGCTCCTGTATGTTTTGATGAAAATCTTCTTTTCAAAGTTACTTGGACTAGATCAGTTTCATGTGTCTAGCTAAAATCACATTTTACCCAATTAGTTGAAGCTGTGTTTCCAAGCCTTAATATTTCATAGCTCTTGAAACCAAGGTCAAGTGAACTTCTATGGAAACCAGAAAAAAAAAGTCATTTGACTGTAGTGGCACTACTGCTTTCACTGCTCTAGCTTTTTTTATTCTGCTTTCCTGATTGTTATTTTTTTTCTGTCCAGTATAGAGACAATACCAATGATACTTACTTATGGTGTAAGTAGATTAAAGTTGGAAGAGTCCAGTCAGGGGAAGCATCAGAGCATTACACCGTCTAAGTGAGGGTTTGCAGTGGTCCATTTGTCCAAAAGTTTTTTTGCACCATTGCTGTAGAAAATCAAGTCGTCTAACTTCTTTTGGACCATTTACATTATCTCCCAGTGGAGCCTGGAGACCAGTATTTGTGGTGCTGTCTGATATACTTTAATAAATCTGCTTCGTGATGATCATTCTGAAAAATGCAATTGATACAGATACTTGGTACCTTAAGTGCAAATACTGTTGTTCTTCTATTTGCCCGATTCCCACTGAAGTCCACGAGAGGGTTTTTTTTATGAAAAATATGATGGTAGCTTATTGACCTTCATGCTTTGTATGGACTAATAGGAGTGACTTTCCATTTCAAAGAATGAAAAATATTTTGTGCATGTGACTGGGAAGGGACTGATTTGTTCATGCATAGTTGCTATCGAGAAGTTTAAATGTCAGAGCAGAGGTTTCAGGGCAAGGTAAAGTTTTGCCAGCAGTAAATTACTTTGGCCTTATTCCAGGGTTGTGCCATGAGGGCAGATTTGCAATAACGTACCAATGTGGCAATAGAGTTCCTCCAGAGTATTACATGTGATTTTCTGTGTTCTGTTCCAAAAAAAAAGTTTATTCATTTCTGTATGTTATAATTGAACTTACTCTGGTCTTCGATTACAGTAACTAAACAGAGATTTTGACCACAAATTTCTCCTCCAGTTTAAAAAACCTGACTGTTGCACTTATTATATCATGTTTATTTGTATATCTGTCCCCTCTTATTCAGATAATGTGTTGTTATGGGTCTGTCCTGCCTCTGTGTGTATTGTTAGAGATGTGCAATATGATTCAGTAGGATTCTTAGGTTCCAGAAAAGAGTTGATATGATATTGAATAATGGGAGTGTGTGGGGAGGGGTAGGGAATATGTGGCGTGTAATATGTTCAAATGTGTGACAGGGATAAATGACTTTTTTTTTTTTTTTTTTTCCCTAGCGATACACTTTAGACTATGTTGTGTTCATAGTAGCAGATTCTAGATCTCAGCACAGTGAAATAGTCCACTGCATGGGGAAAGGGTAGCAGGTTGAGTTTCATGTAAGATCTGATACATCTGTCTTTCTGGGTCAGCTTTATGATAAGGCTCAGAAGGATGTCTTTGGTGAGCTGATTTGTGTTTTGACAAGTGGTTTTTTGGGAGAGTAGTGCTAGCAAACATTTCTGGTAGAAATACTACATATCATGAGTATTGTGTAGTTCAGAAAGAGGAAGTGTGACGTGAATGCTGATAGTTTGGGGAAATATGTGTTAGTTACAAACTGTAGTATCCATGTAACAACTAACTGTGGGCCTAACTTCTAACATTAGGTGCTGCAATACAAATACAAATTTTGCTGTGTGTGTGGTTTTGGTTTTGTTTGTTTGGGTTTTTTTAAAGTTGGATAGAGTGATGGGGTAGTTTGAGCCATCTGGTTAGCTAACTGAGAAACACAGCTTCTGCAGGTGTGTACTGTGCATACTAATAGGGCTAGTGTTGATCATTAAAAAAATCCGTAAATTTACTTTCATATTTACTGTTCTAGGTGAGCCTTAATTCACTTTTAGTGGAAAGTATGTAGCGGAAGCTTTCTCTCCTGATTTTTTCTTTTTGTGCAACTATATTGAAGAACAGCAAACAATACCTTACAGCATATTCATTTGACATCCCACCTGACAATGACTGTCCTGTTTGGGACACTTAGGAGATCTTGAAATATGATATAACTCTTCAAATAACAGAGTGAGTGTACATATCCATCCCCTTTAGAGGGACAAGTAACTTCTCTTTCTGTTCCTGTGGGGTATGGAGAAGCAAGACTGTAATCTCACTGGCATGAATTATTTAATATCCATTTGGAGCATTTGAATGATGCATCCCAAAATGAGTAGCATGGCAGAACCTGATCATCACAGAGTTAGACTACACTGAAATGGGTTCACAGTCTTTCTGTCTCTACATATTATAGAATGAGAATGCCTTTAGGTATTTAAAATGATTTACAAGCCACAGCTATTTCCATGGAGTGTAAAATATCAACCATTTGAAAATGAGGTCTTGTTGTCAAATCCTAATCCTCTTACCTACTTAAGCAGTGTATTTATATTAGCAACAAATGTTACTACAGCACAAAACATTAAGGAAGTCATGCAGTTCTTATCAAGTCCCAGTTTATCAGTGGTTTATACTAAAACTTATTAATTTGCATTTTGTTAAACCTAGGTTTCACAGTATCTCAGTATGTATGTGACAGCTAACACTGACCAGTGTTCCTGCTGCTGAATACCTAGAAAGAAAGGCTTGGATACCATTAAGTCCAGGAAAGCACTACTTTTTACATAATCAAAAAATGGTTTGACTGCATCCTTTAATTACAAGACAAGGGCAACAAGAAAAGCTTCTATAGGTACGTCGGTGACAAAAGGAAGACTAGGGAAAATGTGGGCCCTCTCTGGAAGGAAACGGGAGACCTGGTTACGTGGGACATGGAGAAGGCTGAGGTACTCAATGACTTTTTTGCCTCAGTCTTCACCAGCAAGCGGTCCAGCCACACCGCCCAAGACACAGAAGGCAAAGGCAGGGACTGGGAGAATGAAGAACCACCCACCGTAGGAGAAGATCAAGTTCGAGACCGTCTAAGGAACCTGAAAGTGCGCAAGTCCATGGGACCTGATGAGATGCATCTGCAGGTCCTCAAGGAACTGGTGGATGAAGTGGCTAAGCCATTATCCATCATATTTGAGAAGTCGTGGCAGTCCGGGGAAGTTCCCACTGACTGGAAGACCTGGGGAACTACAGGCCAGTCAGTCTCACCCCTGTGAGGGCAAGATCATGGAGTGGATCCTCCTGGAAACTATGCTAAGGCATGTGGAAAATAAAGAGGTGATGAGTGACAGCCAAAATGGCTTCACTAAGGGCAAATCATGCCTGACAAATTTGGTGGCCTTTTACAATGGGGTTATAGCATTGGTGGGTGAGGGAAGAGCAACTGACATCATCTACGTGGACTTGTGCAAAGCATTTGACACAATCCTGCACGGCATCCTTGTGTCTAAATTGGAGAGACGTGGATTTGACAGATGGACCACTTGGTGGATAAGGAATTGGCTGGATGGTCACACTCAAGAGTTACGGTCAACGGCTCGATGTCCAAGTGGAGAATAGCGATGAGTGGTGTTCCTCAGGGGTCAGTATTGGGACTGGTGATGTTTAAAATTTTTGTTGACGACATGGACAGTGGCATTGAGTGCACCCTCAGCAAGCTTGCCAATGACACCAAGCTGTGTGGTGCGGTCAACATGCTGGAGGGAAGGGATGCCATCCAGAAGGACCTTGACAGGCTTGAGAGGTGGGCCCGTGTGAACCTCATGAGGTTCAACGGGACATGGACCTGTTGGAGCAAGTCCAGAGCAGGGCCAGGCAGATGATCAGAGGGCCAGAACACCTCTCCTGTGAAGACAGGCTGAGAGATTTGGGGTTGTTCAGCCTGGAGAAGAGAAGGCTCCGGGGAGACCTTACAGCAGCCTTCCAGTGCCTAAAGGGGGCTTACAAGAAAGCTGGAGAGGGACTTTTTACAAGGGCAGGTAGTGATAGGACAAAGGGTAATGACTTTAAACTGAAAGGGGGTAGATTTAGATTAGAGGTAAGGAAGAAGTTCTTCACAATGAGGGTGGTGAGGCAGTGGAACAGGTTGCCCAGAGAGGTTGTGGATGCCCCATCCATCCCTGGCAGTGTTCAAGGCCAGTTCAGATGGGGCTTTGAGCCACCTGGTCTGGTGGAAGGTGTCCCTGCCCATGGCAGGGGGCTTGGAACTAGATGATCTTTAAGGTCCCCTCCAACCCAGACCAGTCTATGATTCTATGAAATGTAACCATTCCATGCTCAAAAATAGTTTAGATCAAAAACTAGACTTAAAAATACAAGCTCTAAAGGAAAAAGCACCCAATATTTCCAGTGTATTCAGAGCTGGGTGTGGAGACAGGTTCCGTCTGTTAATGTAATACCTTCTTTGCTGGGTGTTCGTCATGATGTAATACAATCTTAAGCTGTTTTCTGAATTTTACTGTAAATAAAAGTAGTATATTGAATATTGAGACTGAGCCTGTGGTTATGGAAAATGTTACTTTACCTGAGGTTCTGGAGAGCTTGCTTTTATCTGTGCTGATGAAAAAATATGGGAAAGGTTTTAATGCAGTAGTTTTCTGGTTGATGAGTCTGGGGTAAGTGGATACTTTCGAGAAACACAGCTACCATAGCTATGTTCTGTAATTTTTTAATTACTTTTCTTAAAGCTTGTAACTCTCTATATTTTTAACGTACTGAGATGTTTGGAACTGCTGATGGCATTCCAATTGCACTCTTGCCACTTACATAATTTCTGCTATGTAATTTTAGGCCTAAATATTTGATTGCTGTGAAATTCTCTTATCAAATGGGAGCATACCTGCTTGATTTTTACCTCCCTTAAAAAAGCCATTAAAATTCCTAGCAGCTTGTACTGGGTGTTGGCAACAAGTATATCTGAGTTAATGAGGCATATGACTTCAATTTAGGTATAGGAAGGATAAATGTAATTCAGTAACATATAAAAAGCATCAGGAATCAGAGAGAGACTGTCAGTAGATAAAGTTAAATGAAGAAAAAGTCCAGTAAAGGAAATTAAATTTACACTATATAATTTTTTACTACCTTGCTTTTGTATTTATTACCAGTTTGATGTAAACTTTGCATCTAAAATGTGGTTCAGTCCTGTGAGGTCCCATTTATTATAAAAACCTTACACTGATGGTCATATATTTTAAAAAATAAGACAATGATTTCAAAACACACAAGTGCTGCTTAACAGAAAACAAAGCCCTGAACAAGCAATACAGGTTTATGCTTGTCCCATGTTTTGTAGCTGTGAACTAAATAAAAGATAATTTACATTTGTAAAGTAGTACAACATATAGCAGTATACTTAAATATTTCACACTAAGCATACATATTTCTTCATGCTTTGTTTTATAACCGCTGGTATTATAGTTTCACAATTTTGTTAGGACGTCACCGTTAAAAGGCCAAAATTATTTTATACTTTATTGAAAGGTAAAACTGGAGTTTTAAGTATGGCACCTTGTGTTGCATAGTTAAACTGAATTTTTCTTGGTTCAGTAGAAATCTGAATACAGTATCAGAACCAGGTCTCGGGTAATCTCAGTTTGATCTGACCTTTTGTAAGCACTGTAGTTGTCACAGTTTTCAGTTTCCTTTGCCCCCCTGGGTGCAAAGGGTCTTCTCTGTCATGCAGGATACCTGCATGCATTTTCAAAGAACAATTCTTTGAAAGCCATGTGGTTTATCTGAGAGGCAGTTTTTGCTTGTGAAAATACAATGTTCTCTTCCCGCACAGGCTAACGGTTTACTCTTGGAATTTTCAGATGCAGTGCTTTTGTGTAAGAAAACACAAAGTACATTGTGGGGGAATTTCTAAGGGGCTAATGGTGATCCCTGGCAGCTGCAGTGATCTGCTTGAGAATCACCTGCGCTGTGATGGATATCAGAAGAATTTAAGATGATGCTAAATTCTTTGTCCCTGATGTCTTTAAATAAACACTAGTTCTTGTGGGAGTTGTTTTTCCCTAGTGACAAGATAGTCCTCAATGGAATTGTGTGTGTACGAGGAACATCTCTCGTTTTACTGTGATAATACTGAAGAACCAAAACTAGGGAAATTTCTGAGAGTTAAATGCATCTTTTCTGTGACTGATTTTGCAGCGCTACAGAACAATTTCACTAGGAGTCTTCATGTTGCCCTTAAAGGTCAATTAATAATGTTCAGATTTTAGATATTGTCAGTAAAGCTTCATACATGTTTAAATGAAAATATGGATGAGGTGGAAGGAAATAATTGCTGAGAAACTATGGATCCAACATTTTACTCCTTTTTAATTAATTATTTTATTCTAAGTATAAAATTAATTAAAAGCAGCAGGTTTTAGTCACTCCACCTCAGAAGATTTCTTTGTGTAGTTTTAATCATATTTATCTTACTCTGAACACTTACAGGCTTGGTCTACAGAGTGATCATTTTTTTTTCAATGTTTGTACTTTGTTACAAATGTTGACTAAGATGTGCTAACAAGTAAAATAAGTATCATCAGTTCTTCAGTTGTGTTTCAATGTCTTATACAGAATCAAGAAGTCAAAGATCATTGTGAAACAGGGTTGTACGTGCTTTTTGGACTTTGCTGTCATGGCCAAAATGGATGGAAAAGACGTGCACAAGCACTGAAATGACAGCTTTTTACAATATCACTGTCTGTGGTAGAACATTATAGTTTGTCCATCCCTTTTTTAATATTTTTATTATGTCCCTAAAAATACTGGAGGCAATCAGATGATTGCATTGTATAAATAGGCAAATACATCACATTAGTGGTGTGTAACATTTAGGCTATTTAAACCACAATGATTCTCTGTATATAGCATATGAATTACCATCAGCGCTCTCAGATTTTCTTTTCTTTTTCCCCATGCAGAGAAAGAATGAGTGGATATAATTTAGAATTATTTTTATGTACGTACTTGAATCATGACAGTTTGATAAGGCTCAGAATTTGGGAAATGTCATGCATTTAATTTCTATGTAGTTGTTTTGCTCTGTGATGTTGAGCAAGACTGAAATATTAGGTACCTTGCTTGCCTTCAGTTGATTTGAAAAGTACTTTGAGGTCTATAGGGGAAAGTGCTGTATTAAATCTTCCTAATAATTTTATAAACAGCTGATTTGCATTAATAGCAATATATATGATCAATCAGCAAAGGCAGAGAGCAAAGCAGGATGTTTATAGCCAAACCAGATAATCAGATGGGAGAAAACAGAGGAGTATGTTTGCTATTGAATTAATACAGTTCCTAAAAACTCCATGATTTTTTCCACTCGATTCTGGTAGTCAGGGCAAGCAAACAGCTAATAATATTTTTTTAAGAGCTGTCAAACCTTCTTACTCTAATGATTTGTTTGTCAGAGTGTAGCAGGTTTTTATGGACGAGAGACATATACTTGTGAATCCTTTGCTATGCAGCTTCTCTGGCCTTTCCTACCTGTTGATGATGATTTAGCGTAACACATTTGCAGTAATAAAGATGCTAATCTGTTGTCTATTGCATTTTTACATGGTCTGTGATTAATTTAATAAATTCTGTAGCTCTTTGTTTAGATGATTTTACTTCATCAAGATGGTCTTATCATGCTTCAGCTTCTTAAATGCATTTGCCTTGTTCCAGTTACTAACACAGGTGGCGATTCAGCTCAAGAAATAGAGATTGATTATTCATGAAGAATAAGCTTCCTTGCTGTAGTTCTGAAGCTGGGATCACTGACACATTGTAAGAATAATTGGTCGTTCTTTATTTGTCCTGTTGAAAACTACTTAGACATTTTAATCCATTTTCAAAAGCTGCTAAGGGTTTAACTTCAGCTGGATTCACATAAAGGAAGGAGGGTAACCAGAACTGACAGGTACATGTCTCTAGGTGGAAGGTGAACTGTAGAAATGGCCAATAACTTTTTTTTTTTTTTTTAATATAGGCTTTTATTTATACTAGGATCTTAACATAGCAGCAAAAGGCACCTATGAATGCTTAGCTCTAATTAGTGGTAGAATAAGGTCTGCAGTGAAGTACCACTTGATTATACTTTAGATGTGTCAGGTCTACTTTATAACATTAACCCGAATTAAATGTATTTAATGGGCCATATGGTACTCTTCATTTTTTCAAATTTGTAATATAAACCTGTAACATGATGCTGAAAACCAAAATGAACTCCAGAGAAATAAAATTATTCAATTACGAATAGCATGTGCATCCTTCCACTGACATGAACCACTCCTTGATTACTGCCTAACCACATGGCTTGATTTCCTTCCAGTCTAAAGGGAGGGCTTGATTGACACAGTGGAGACCAGCCTGAGCAACTGAGTGATCTAAATAGTGCTATTAGGTGTGCTTCACTGTAAGACTAGCCGGCACAAGAAATGTAGTTTGCCTACTCTACAACAGGGAGTTAGTTTTTACAGAGAGTGTTGCTGATAATTTATTCTAGATGCATTTTTAAAGTTGGTTTTGTTTTGGGCTTGGGGGGTTTTTTTGCTAACATTTAAAGGATCATTAAGTAGGACCTGACTGCAACTGGTGAAGTAATGCATAGCAATTAAACTTTTTTCCCCAACTGGCAACTCACGAATTGTTTTTTGCATATATGAAAGGAAGGAGTGTGTGGACTATCAGAATTAAAATTAATCAAATTGTTAAGTTATAAAGAGGGGTTTTTTTGTAAATGACACCATTTTAGATTTAAATATGCAAAAATAGCAGATGGGGGTGGGGGAGGGAAAGCAGAATGCCAAAGTGATACACAGTTGCTATTATATGATGATTAACGAATTATTTGGCATTGAAGAACTTTAAAATGCTTTTAAATGCTGTGTTTCTGGACACTGGCATTGGTGTAATCTTCTCCCCCACCCCTGTCAATTCCATGGCCTGCATCCCCTGCTAGTCTTTTGCTTAGGAGTGACCTTCATTTCCTAGCAGCAGTAATTTTTTTCACAGTCAGTTTTTCACCTCTGTTCTGCATAGATGCCTACTTGGCTTGCAATAAGGATCAAGCATTCTGCCGCCAAGCATGGAAGCTGTCCTGCTTGTCATAAATTGCAGTTACAATTTTGGGAAATGATGTTTTCCTGGTTTCCTGACTGCTGCATATTGAAAGAAAGTTGAGACAGTGCTTGTACATTTCGGTAGGAGAGTGTTTCACGTGATACAAGAACAATATTTCCAACTGGTTAACTAAGTGGACTTTGAAGTTAATTTCTTTGTCAGAAACAGTAGTGGCTTCAGTGCAAAAAGATCAAACAAAGATTTAGGATGGTTCTTCTAGGTAAGGATGAGGAGGGAAGGAAATGAAAGCAGCAACTACTGACACAGCCAGTATTTGTGGATAATAGTCCTATAAACAGGTATTTGTAGGTATGGCTTCAGTTATGTGTCTAGCTGCTGGGTTTAATGTTATAAATGCAGTTGATATTAGACTTAATTGATGTTACTTTTACCTGCAAAACAATAATAATAAATACAAGACTGAGCTACCTGGATATTGACAAGCAAATCTGTATAAATAAAGGAACTCCATTCAGTCTTATAAACAAAAAAAAATTTAATCCCATTTGAGGTCTGATACACTTCGTTCCCAGAGATGCTGATCCAGCAAGATACAGCTTTCCCCTGTGTCTTGCTTTAAGTCTCTGTGAATACCTCGCGACATCTCAAATGGCATTAGACACCTGTATTTAAGCAAGCAGAGAGCCTAAAATGTCCTACTCCCATCTCCCATTGTTCCCATGCCTGCCGTCACTCTTCTGCATGCTAAGACTATCTCATTTTTGCATCTTACTCCAGGTAATTGTTCCTCAATTTCTTTTCTTATAACTGTAAGATGGGTGGAGGAAGAGGCTTGCTTTGCTGATTCCTTCAACTTACTTGCTTTGGTTTGTTATTGTATGTGAAATATGTGGCATGCTGTATGGTGAGCTGTTGTTCTTGCATTGACTAAGTTAAAAGCTTGCCTCTTAGTTTAACAACACTTCATTGATGGGAAATTTTTACTAACTGTAGGACATTATTATTCTTGATCTTAAGATTCATTAATTTTGGGAAACATTTCATTTTTTTTAATGAATACAAAACACACTACATGAACTTTGCAGTCATTGCGAAAGAAGAATGCTGGTGTTGTAGAGTCTGAGTAACAACAAAAATAAATTGGAAGAGAACAGTATCTTGCACAGAAAGCATTCTCCCATATTAGTGCAGTGTTAAATTTTTGTTCTTGAACTAGTCATTATCAGGGGCTTGTGTGTCAGAACAGTGAAAGTTGAACAAAGCAGTTAAACTCTTAAGATGCTAGCACTATTGAATTGAACAGTGCTGTTGTAAAAATATAAATGCTTTACCATGAATGGTGGTGATGTAAAAAACCAAAAAGTACTGTATCTCATTGTACTCTTAACCAACTCTCTAAACATTTCATATGGAAAGTTCCATACATAAAAAATATCTCATCATTGCTATAGTGAGCAAAAAAGTAACAGATTGTTTTTGAATAGTTAAAATTGAACGTAGTAAAGTGTTTTCAGAAGGGGCAGGATGCTGGCTAAAAGTCAGGTTTGGCTTTCTGAAAAAGAAAGGTGTCTGGTTTTTCGGTTCCTGGTATGCTAGCAGAAATGGGAGTTGGTGCATATTCAGAATTAACTGACTCTACCATCATCTTCACCTCTTAAAAAAATGCAGAAAGGGGAACAATATCAAAATACTCTGTTAATTAGCCGTGTCCCTGCAGTATCTATAACCTTGATTGCTTTTTTTTGTGAAACCGAATCTGCTTAGTAGATGACGATAATGATCCAGCTTTCTAATGTTCTTGATAGTTAGCCAACAATTTTGGGGTATAGTGAGATGACACTAATGGAGAATGCCTTAGAACTTCATTTCTACAGTTACACCAGTTGACCTCTCACATATTAGATTAAAAATTTCTGGCATTTTTTGCTGTGAGAAATGTTATTCACTGCGTGAAACCTTGTTTTCGACTTCTATTACCCTCTGTTACCTCCTCTCCAATTGGGAATTCCAGGTATAAATTCCAAGTCCACATTTGTACCTCCAGTCAGCAGCTTGCAGTAGTCCTTTTGTGAAAATCCCGTAACAAATTCTAGATATGAATACACAGGAGATGATGAAAGATTAATGTTTGCTTAGTAGAGTGAAAGGTATAAAGATACAGATTGACAAGGAAAAAGAGGTGCATTTATTTCCCTGCTCAATTTCCTTACTTCTGTGAGGTATATATTAAGATTTTGATGGTCCTTACCATGTTTCAAGATAGCCCTTCTATTGATTACTTCTTGAAAATTAGTTCTGGATAGTCACGATAGTTACATAAATTCTTAACCTGAGTAGGTGCAAGTAGCATTAACCTTGAAGAGCTTTGATGCCATTGTGTTTACCGAGCTAGGGTCAGGTCTTTTTAGAAAGGCAAGATCCTTCCGCATAGTATGTGGCTTCCTTATGGATCATTGACTCTTCAGCGCTGTTTGTCTTTTCTGGTATTGAATGGTTCTCCCCAACAGTTTTATTGGGATTAATTTGGTCGTTTAACTTTGTGATTTCCTTTGGTAGGTAACTCTGGGGTTTTTGCTCATTTCAGAGATTTTCCTATTGAACCAAATGCTGTATTTCACATCATTCAGTAAACTTTTAAACATTAAAGGAAGAACAGACTACTCATTTATAAACTTGACCAGATATGTTGGGCAGTATGAGGAAGTTAGGAGATAGTCT
Organism: Harpia harpyja; assembly: GCF_026419915.1. Taxonomy (NCBI): domain Eukaryota; kingdom Metazoa; phylum Chordata; class Aves; order Accipitriformes; family Accipitridae; genus Harpia; species Harpia harpyja. Next base: position 37,670,366 of record NC_068951.1, on the reverse strand, counting down.
AATCTACACTGTAGTATAGTACAGTGTGTGATACTTAAACATCTTATAATTCCTGAAAGGATCAATCACTTAAGAATGGATCTTCTGTGCATTTATGTGCATAAAATTATAAACATGCCTTTATGTGTGGATGTGCACTATAAGTGTTTGTGACTGGGAAAGATTGTAGAAGATAAAGTGTGGTTATTTAAAAACACCTTTTGAAATGAGTATATAGTTTGGGCTTCTGCTGTTTCTGTTGTAGCTTCGGGTTTTGAAAAACAAGGTTACTGACTTTATTGAGACTCTTTAGACAGCAGGTGGATTTGTATGTCTTTGAACAGCCGCACTGTGATGTTGTTAAATGTCTTCTCAATGTGATTGAAACCATCTCAAGAATGGTGTAAAGGGGGAGTGAAACACAGGAACAAAAGCTGCAATTAAAGAGATATCTTCAGGTTTAAAAACTTAAAAAAACCTCTTAATCTAAATCTAAAAAATCCCCCAAAAGCCCTGGTTTAAACCTTTGTCTGCAATAACAACTATGACTTACAAATGGCGCCTAAGGTTAATACTACACTAATGCTTGATTTTTATTATTCTTCTTTTATTATTCTTTTTTCTTACTATGCCATGGAGAGCCAGAATTTTGGCTGCTGTGAATCATGTTGCTCCATGGATATCTTTAAAGGGGATAGTATTTTCTAGAGGTGGACTGCACATACAGAAGTGATCTTTTGTTTCTATTTTGACTGTAACTCTCAGTCTTTTGGGAAGGACCTTGCACAACTGTGAAGAAATGTTTAACAAAAAGAGAGAGTGATATAGGCACCTTTCAAAAATACGTATGAAATGGAAGCTATTTCTTGAAGGTATTTTACAATAGTTTTCTGTGAGAATCTGCAGCCCTTATTTACACTGGGTAATATGCAATTGCGTTCTTCATAGCACTGAAGTGAAACTGTGAAGCAATAATTATGCTAATTTTAAAATGGAAAAATACCAGGATTTGTCTCTTTCTAAGTCTTAAAACATTTTCTGGCTAACATCAGGAACTTTAATATACAGAATCTGGTGTATTTTAGTATTAAAGGAGAACTAATCTTACACTGTTCTTGTAGCAAGCCAGTAATTTAGTAGGTAGGTCTGAGGAAGTTATGTTATACTCTATAAACTGTTAGCTACGTGTAAATAATCTCTAGTACTTCAACTTCCTAACATTTTTAAAAAGAAACCTAAGTATCTTATTTGCTATAGTAGATGTTGAAAGCCTTTTTGTATACTGTTTATTAAGTGTTTAATTACCTGATGTATTTGAAAGCTACACTAGTATGTAGCACTCAGTCTTGGGTTTGTTTTCCAGTTTTCATTTTACATTTATTACAGTTGTGTTGCTAAGATTTCACCATTAAATACTTATGTGAAAGAAATACAAACATGTCACTGACTAGAATAGTTTTAAGTAATTCACCCAGAAAATGTGTATTTATGTGTCTTTAGCCTTTTAATTCTGTTTTTCTCTTAACCCTTACTCTGTAATTGCAGCAAATTCTTTACATTGCCAGGATTTCATAGACCATAGATATCTTGAATATGATTATCTGATTCAGCTTTTTGCTGTTAGAGAGCTTGCTATTAACTGAATAAAGAATTGATTCCTTAGTAGCCATGAAAGATCTCAGAACATGCTTCCAAAAGGCACCATGATGACCTCTAATCTCCTGCCCAGTATGCGACATTTTACGTGCCTACCAAAGGCTTCTTCTCTTGCCCCTCCTACCATTTCAATTAGATATTGCTTTCATTGTCCTTTGAAAGACTGAGCCATGTTGCAGCACACTCTTCATTCTCTGCTATGGCCCGTCCCAAAGAGTGCATGCAGGTTGTATCAATAGGGGGTGAAAGGTTTGTAGACTCACTCACTACTAAGTATGAATCAGCTAATATCTGTTTGCACCAGTGTAAGTTCCAGCCTGTTCTTAAAACGCTTCAACCCAAAGAATGCTGTGTAAATGAGATATCGATACAAGTTGTCAAGAGTCTGGTTGCAAATAAGTAAGTAGAATTTTGATTTGTGTTTGTTTTTCAGAGCCAGAGCTTCAACTGTGTGGAAAAGACTAGATGTCCAGGATCTAACGTCAGTTCTGTGCAGATACAGGGAGATTCAGATTATTTCATCAACCACCTCGGAGTACCTGCCACGCAGTTTTCTTATGAGGACATCAAAACATCAGAGGTAGTTACAAATAAAAATGGACAAACTGAAAATGGCAGAAAGATAGAATTAGATTTTCTCAGGTTATATCCTTACATGACAAGCATTTTGTAGTGGAAAGTTTTGTCCTGTAAGTGGATTAACACAGAGCTTCAAAGTGACTGATTTTATAGGGGTATGGCATTCAAACAAACAGATAAATGTTTAGCACAAATGAAAAGCAAAAAAACCAAAAGGGAGGATGTTATGTTAAAATATTAATATTGCTGATAGTATTATAGGTTACATATTATCTAACCCAAGTTCTCAGACTGCTTTCAACATAGAGGAAATGAGTTTTGGTGTGTTTTGTTGTCCTGCACGGTAGGATTAGACAGCCTTCAAAATGAATTTTATATCGATTTTCATACTGTGAGCAAAATGTGACTCTCCAGTATGTATGTTGGTTGTACAGACCTCTATGCTTGATTAGAGTCTTCAAAACACCATGTTCTTTTTCAGTCCATTGTCCTCTGCAAGGTAAGTGGAAGGAAGAGGTGTGTTACGCTGTTTGGAGACCAGGTTGGAACTGGACATAGATAAACTGTTAGGAAAGTTTATCCTTCCTCAGCTTTCACAACTGTAGGTTATGTTTTCACCTGGACAGCTCAAATGTACCCTCGGTTGGTCGGCTGCGGATCAGGAAGCCTGGCATTAGTTTTTTCAAAATACAGTGGTCGTTAGAAAAGGTGTGTGTTTTCTTGTAAATGTAACAATGCATTGACTTCATATTCCCCTCATTTCTCTTCTTGCCCTGTGCTTATCTACAATTGCGCACATCTTTCCAAGTTCAAGAACAAAGCTGAAGCTGAGTTGAGCTGGAATGCTTCCTGGCACTGCATGCTAATATGCTTCTATTTCAGAAATGCAAACCAAAACAGAAATATGCCAACTATTGGAGCATTGTTGTCATGTTGTTGTGTAAATTAAAATAGATTAAGTCAAGAATTTATATAAATAAGGAGGCTTCTGTTTCTAAACATCATTGCACCTATTAGGCAAAGTGTTCTCTTTCAGATTAAACACAAGGCAAAGACTGTAAGGAAAATGTGAAGGCAGAAGACCTAGGAGTGCAATGTTTATGACAGGCTTGTGGTCCAGTGCAGATTTCTGTTGTTACTTAGCAGCTATTCCACATAGTTTTCATTCCAGATCTGTGTATATAGGATCTATATAGCATGAGAAAGAATCTCCAAACTTCAGTATATCAAAATAATAAGTATTTCCCAGCAATGTTTACGATATGAACACTGAAGGTTCCCTTGGCTATTGTCTATTTCAATCCTACCAAAGTTTTTCTTTGTGTTCAGTTAACTTTGCAGATGTGCATTTTTGTCTCTCAAAATGACTCAGCAATGTAATTAAAATCATAAGACAGTATTTTCGTATTTGCTTCAATATGACACAGCAAATTTGATTCTCTGTTGAAAACTCAGCTTTTGTCCTTCTTGCAAAATAATTTTCTAGAAATAAACTCATGATAAGTGTAATCTGCAGTCTTGAAGTTGATGTACTGCACCTCTCAGACTGTAGGAGATCTTGACCCCATGAGATCTATTTCATGTGAGAAATATATCTGCTTAGCAAAATGTGTAAACTTCTGTTGGCAAGAGGATGGATTTTTTTCCTAAAAGCGAAGTTACACAGAGTGATTAAATTTGGATTATTTGCTATATTTTTGTTATTTATTGTACTGATTATTAACAGTCCTTCAAAACATAGGCTCATTGTCTCTCCTATATTCTATCAGACAAGCAATCTGTTTACAGTTTACTGTTTATTGCAATTGTTTATTGAGGATTCTGTTTATTGTATCAAACAGGGATAGTACCATTATAGTGCAGACAGAAATTATTCTGGATTTACAGCCGTATTAATAAACATTGTAGGAATTTCTCTTGTGCAGGTTAGTGACTGCAAATAATCTGTTGAGTTACAGGGAGGGATTTTTGCTTGTTTGTTTCCAAGCCATTCAGCTTTTTAAACTATGCCTCAGCTTTGTCAGCTTTATTGCAAAACAGGATTTGGATTTGGGAGAACAGATTTCAGAAATGGGATGTTTTGACGTGCTTTTGTAGACTATCATTTTTGCCAGGTTGGTTTCCTCTGCTGTCTCTTTCACTTCTGTGACCTACTCAGGAAATTCTCTTCTTTTGGAATATACATCAGTTGTTTATTTTATCCACCTGTCAGACAGCATGCAGTGTCACATAAAACTGACGCTATTCCACACTAAAAACACCCTGGTTTAGAGTAAAAAAGCCCAAGACCTATGCCTTGTAGTCTGCCTGCAGAGCAACAGTTATAGGTCAGCTTTAGAAATGCATTTCTTACGCAGTCAGTGTAACGCCAATCCTCAGAAGGATTACAGAAGGTTGTAAAAGCTTTTCATTGGCAGGAACCTGAGGAGAAAATAAGAGGAAATAAAAGTTGTAAGAGGAAACATTCAGACCAGCAGAGTAAGTAAAACTGTCTTGCTTGAAATTACCTAGTACAGTAAGCCACAGCCTCAGGGAGGTTAAATCTGCATGGCAAATGCATGTGGTCAGATCTGTGAGCTAGTAAAGTGCATTCTAAGTGTTCAACCACTAGTATAAAAATGCACTGAGTGAAATGCAGCTCATTTATTTACTAGCAGAAAATATGCAGCATTTTAGTCTGCAAGTAAGAAGTAAACTTGGAAGAATTTCTCAAGTGGAAAACCCCATAATATTAACCCAATTTCCAAGGATTCTCTTGCACTTACTGAAGAAAGCCTTCCTCTCCTCCTAACCTCTGGTACACTGGCTTTACCTCCATGTGAGGGTCACATTCTGATTTGTGATGTATTAGGAGAAAGGCTGATCAGCTTTTCCTAATACTGCAGATTCTATTACTTTGAGGAGGAGTCATGCTATTCAAGTTAATGATTAATTTACATCCAAGTGACCATGTAGAGCCTCCAGAGAGAGAAGTAATGTTGATTTCAAAACTGAGTTTGTCTACTACTGAAAGCCCGTGGTTATACGTCTATTAGTCCTCAGCTCAATGGAGAATAACATTAGAAACTTCTTCATTTAGCTTTACATCAACAAGAGCGAGCAGCTCTTAAGTAAAGAGGTCTTAGATCACAGGCTTGTCTTTGTTACTCTCTGCACTGCAATAAGAACTAGATATCAATGCAATTACTCGATCGTATGATCATTGGTACATCAGGAATAACAGATTTGAGCAAGTGAGTAAATTCTGATATTTTTTTTTTTTCACATGTGGACCATTTCTGTGCCCTTGAAAATACTAGTCATGTTTGTATGACAATGTATTTTCAAAAACAAAAAGTGGTATAACAGGTATAATACATAAATATCTTCCTTAATGATAGAAAATACATGCATATAATGGACAAAACTATGGTTTTGGATACGTCACTGTTCATCATGATTCTTCTTAGTGTCTTAGATGTAAATCCATCAGCTGTGGTGTTTTTATTTTGTAAACAACATGACTGAAGCTCAGCTCTTGGTTACTTGATTGTAAATTATGAATAACTGAAAACACTGGATATGGTGGTATATGATCTGAAGAGCATGCATTCAGTTTCTATTTGAATTCTTCATTGTTCTTTCTGAAAGGATATACATTGGTTGTGTGCCTGTGTAATAGAAAATACTGCTTTATCACTTAATAGCTTAACTTGTTTCTCTTCCCTTACACATCTTTTTTTGTACTTCTCTGTTGCTTTTGGCATCTTTTTAAATTTGCACGTTAATGGAAGTTCTGGTATTAAATGGTTTATTTCAGTTGTGTGACTGATAACTGTGTTCTTCCATATGAAGCAACATTCACTGTAGCCTCAACTCTGCTCTTGAGAATGACCTCTACAAAATACAAAAAAAGTGTTAAAAATTATTGAAATTTAACCTTTACAACAATAAAAGGCTGATTATTCAAATCTGTGGGTGTATTAACAGAAAGTGGTTTTAGTCACAGTGAACGCTTACTTATTAAATAATACGAAACTTCCTATAACTGGAGACATGAATGGAAAACATGCATGAATCCAGAATACTCTGGGTTATCCTGTTTAACACAATTTGAGAAGGTGTTTTGTGAAGATAGAATGATTTATTTCAGAAAGTGGATACAATTGATGTGGTTTTGAGGCAATGGGTAGAAAGCCTATATGGAGGCATAGAACTTGTTGCTCAGATTCCTAAGATTGTTCTTTATAATCAAAGTCCTTTGAAACTAAAATCCTTCAAAATGTTGTTTGACACATGTTCTAGCTGATCATGCTGAGGTTTTTCAGCCATAAAATACACTGAGTTCCCACAATTCTGAGTAATGTCAATTGAATTTGTGAGCATTTAATACCTCTGAAACTCAATTGGAAATTATTTCATGTTCAGAGAACCAAAACAAACTTACTTTTTTACTTAGTAAAAAACCTCCTTGATTTCTCTGTTGCTGTAGAACAGTGTTTAGCAGTGGTACTATATAGCGTATTTAATCCAAATGTGTAAAGCACCTTTCGTAATCCAAGTGATGTTTCTGACAAACAGTTTGTAGTTCTGGTCAAGTCACTGCACTCAAAAAGTTTAGGTTGTTTTCCCAGTTTAGCTTTTGCCTTTCCTTAGTATTTTTTTTCACACATTTGCATAATGGAGCAATGCTACCTCTTGATGAAAGGCTTGAAGTATACACATGAGAAGGATTCTAAAAGAGCAAGATATTCAATTGGTAATCATTTTATTAAACTGTGTGAAAATTTCAACTTTTGGTACAGTTTTTGGAATTTTATCTATGGACTTTTCAAAAAGTTCTTTGGAATATAAACCTCATCACAGTGAGCTAATACTGGAGTTGTAGCTTTATTCAGCAGTATAGATTACCTCTACTATGGAGACAGAGTAAAATAAATCTCTTGGGGATCTGAGGGGGTTTTTGCCCCATTACTTTTTAGCTGCAATGAAAGCATCACCTGTTATGGAAAAGATGTAATTTAAAATGTAAGCTGCTGTTTACACAGCTGTTGGTTACAGAGATAGTGATTTCAGGCAATATATACTGAGAAGGGCTAAATTTGTTGGGATATATTTTGATCAGGGCTGCTTCTGCATGTTTATGGTACCAGTTGTTTAAGGCTGGTGTGCTCAAATAGGATATTTTTTGTGGGGGAGGAGAGTCAGATTCCAAAGGATCACTGAAACTCCGAGGCAAAATTAAGGGCTATTTTCTAATCCTGCTTCTTTAGTGGCCTCATCAAGCATGGAAAGGAGAAGACAGATTCTGCTGTGCAAAGTATATGTGTGTCAGTACTTTTGAGGTATAGGGAGAGAGGACACGTGAGTCTTCCATAGTGTTGTAACTGCTGAGTGACCTTTCTCTGTCAAAGAACTTTCTGCTGATTTACTTAATGTTAATTTTACATCTTAAAATGTACCACATGTATGTCTTAAAATATAACACTTAACATATAACACAGCTTTTGCAGTATGGTGTCAAGGGTGTCTCTGGCCTTCTCCAGAACGTTGTTTGGCAGAAATCCTTCCTTTCATTTTTACACTGCATTTATTATATAAAAATAATAGCAGGACCCAACAGCATGGTCTGGAAAATTTTGTGTTGTTTCCTGTCTCTAGCCATAGTTTTACCTGTCAGAGAGACTCAGAACTTCAGCAATTTATCCATACTTCCTCTTTTAACCACCTTCTGTTTCTCTTATTTCTCTCCCTTATTTCTTTAAGCTTTGCCTTGTTTTTCTTTTTATATGAGCATCACCCCATATCATTTTCCCTCTTCTTGGTAGAGCACCTTAAAAATGTAGTTTGCTCTGCTGGACTCAACATTTTAATCTGATGGCCACACTTGCCTTTCTTCCTTCATGAAAGGGGACAGAGGAAAGTAGTTTTTAAAAGATCTGTATTTGGAAGTGTAGTGGTGGGCTTCTTCACTGAAGAGAAAAGAACCAACCCCATAGTTGCAAGATAGTTCATTTTGATTATGTCTTTCCTAGCACAGTTTATAGCATAGTTGCTGAAGTACTGGAACATAAGTAAATCACAGAGACTGAAAAGAATAACCTTGCTGTGGCTGCCTAATATTTGGGTACAAGAGAAAATATAATCTGGATTTGCCGTGGTTCCAATTATAGATTTGTTTGTTTCTTCAGCATTGTAAATCAAAAAACGTTAAGCTGTTCAGTATTTTGAAGCTGTTCCGATCGCTTGCAAACTTAAGCTGGTACAGGAGTATTTTGAGCTTTTTTCAAGATGGAAATAGACTGTTGCTATCCATTTCTATGTCATTGCAGCCGACAGTTTCATGAGGAATCCAATTTTTTAAATTATAGCTGGATGATTTCCTATGTTATCTGCATATTATTCATCCTTCTCAGTGCATCCTATTATATAATGAATCCTATCTGATAACACAGACTCTTAAATCCCTTCTGTGATAAAGAGGTAGATTACATCAGTGTTAACATTATCATTTTCTTTTGAGAAAAAACAAGTTACTGCACATTATTAAAAAAAAAAATCTACCCTCTTTTTTTGTTATTTATTGATGGACACATATTTAGCATGAAATAGTTTATGGTAGCTGTCCAAGTTTGGGTATGCAGGGCTTACAGAACATTTACTTTTACACCTAGACCATAAAAGTTGTTTTCCGTATCTTCACTCAAACTTAAGTACAGGCAAGAAGTATAAAAATTACCTGTCACATTATTCACAGGCTAGACCAAGATAGTGTAATACCATGGACCACTAAGCTAATTTAGAAGAAAAATGAAAAGAGTTTTCCTTATAGAAGGCATTTGTATGTAATATATGTAGAAGAGTTTAGAATTTTGACAGTTTGAGATTGTATCCTCTTTAGAGAGAATGCATAATGATTTTTATTTCTGTTGAAATATGCATAACTTTTTGAAGGTAACTTTCAACTTTCATTAGAGCCCTTAAAAGTGATTTTCATCCACACTGGTGTAAAACAGAGGCTACTAAATCTTAACTCTTCGATGAATGTGGCTTCTTAGTTGTTTTTACCATCTGCTTCCACTCCCTCCCTTCCCCCTGTCCTGCCCTCTTTTCTTCCTTTTTTATCACTCTTTGGGGAAACTTACTGCAGTTTCTTGATTTCAGTATTTACATGCTTAGACTGACACATCATGCACTGCTTTCAAAAGAAATCAAAAGCTTTCCAAGTTTTCTTTGTTACAAGAAAAGAAACAGAAGAGCTGTCCTTGATGGAGAGGACTTAGGGTCTAGTTTACTGAAAAATAACTCCCATGTTGCATGCTGCTTTTATCTCTTTCATGTGCTTGTGTTAGTGTAGAGGGAGGGCTTAGGCAGTATGGAGTGCTCTTCAGTGCATCTGGCTTGTGTCTGTTTAAAAGTGAATGAGAAACTGGTGTTTATACCAATTTTTGTCTGTGTGGGAACGGTACTGAATGTCTGTAAGTTGTGGGGTTCTGGTGTCGGCAATTAGGAGCACCATTTTAATCCTGTGTTATGGGGACCTTCAGCTGCTGTTTCATTTCTTGGGGTTCTTTGTGTCAAGGTAAACTTTTGAACTGAACATACAAATTCGTAGAAATCAGAGTGGCATGGGGAAGTTCTGGGTGTTGGCCGTGTATAAAGGGTAAGGACTCTATCCAGTCAGCTGGTTTGGGCACGCTGAGCCAGAGTCTGTTCCCTATCATTATTGATTCACTGATGTACTGAGTTGGTTCCAGTTATGACCTTGACATGATGTTTATATTATTTAATTTTAGTTCAGTGAAAGTGTCCAAGTAATTAGCTTCTGTGAGAAGTTTAATTTAATTTAAGTGGAACTTGTAGGAAGCATTTGGAGGCGCTTTTTTTATTTTCAGATTTGCAACTGCCTTATCGATCATTGCAGCATAGGTAATTCAGTAGTGTAGTTAATGGCTACTGCCTTTATTACCACGTGAATAGCTATGTCCGTTACCATTATAATCTCCAGCACACTGTTTCTTAGATTTCACAAAACAAGCAATGAAAATGAAGTTAATTTCTGCCTACCAGTGAGCTATTACCGTTTCTCTGGCTGCCAGAATTTATTAAAAACTACTGTTTCTTTGAAAGAACAGTTCTCTGTCTCTGTATCTCTGATACAGAAAGGACTGTATATGTCAACAAAGCTGAAAATAACCAGTAAACAATTTGCAAACTCAAGGACAGGTAATCCCCAGTGACAGACAGACACAACCTCTGTCTTCTAACTACAATGTCTGAGCTGCAACTTACCTGGGAATGTAACATTTATTGTAATGTGAAGCAGCTTGGATGTATTGTGAACAAACTGTGATAACTGTCACTGTAAATTTCTGACCAATGTTCTCTTACGTTCTCTCTTAGCAAAGTTCTTGTCAATGATTATTTCTATAGGTTATATATATATACACACATGCTTTATTTTTATATGCATATGTTCATATATATATAATCAAGGTGTCATTATGGAAGGCAGCGAAGTCTGTGGTATAGTTTTGTCAGCAAACTTTGGGTAAAGTGAGAAATTTAACTCCACAAACACAACCTTGTACCCGTGTGTGTATATATAAAGCAAACATCAGTTGTCTGATCTATGATATCCTTTATTTGAGAGCCATTTTTGTATCACTAATGTAGTTCACTGGTCAAACAGTTACGGTGCTTAAAGTCAAGCATTTTTTATGTTCTGAAGTTTCAGATGTCTATATTCCTAATGCAGTTATCTCAATATTTTGCATCACATCATTAATCTCACTGTTACTCCATATCCAGATAATTTTCTCCTTTACTTCCAGTATGTCCTCCAGTCCCTTTCCAGGCAGGAAAGAGTTAGTTACTCTCCTGAGATTTCTGACTACTTGGATGATGTACAGCTGACCAGGCTCTTCTGGTAAATTTTATGCTGGTTTTCTTCAGTTATTATTTATGTCCTCCTGGATTAAGTGTCACCCAGTACCAATTAATTTATCAGATCCAAGTATATTTATCAAGAACGTCAATTAAAAGCATCATGACATCATTTTCTTTGAAGGATTAGGGTAGACCATCTATGAAGACATGATATACTTACTTTAGCTTTAGCTGCTCAAAACAGAACTTCCAGGCCTATGCCATATGCGTGAATGTCCTTAGAAGACAATTAGCGCCAGTTGTTTGACCCTGATATTCCAGGGAGATTCCTACCCTAAACAGAAGCTGTATTTCCCCTTCTGTATCTAGACTAATAGGGAGTTTGCATAACAGCAGTGTGTTGCTGTGGTGATCCGCAATTCGGTAGCTTTTCCATCTCAAAATATGACTCTGCATGGTTTCCCTCCTTCCCTGTTTTACTCCTCCTTTCTCCCTGGTATATGTTAAATTTTTTAAGGAAATACACAGCTGGTAGCTGTCCATGGGGAGCTATGGGAGATGTTTCACACATGTATGAAAGAATCAAAGTACGGGTGTGCTTAGAATATCAGAGAATACCAGAAATCCCTTGCAAAGGAGCAAATGTGTATCAGCCTCAGAATGGCAGGTTGCTTGGGAACCCAGGATCTCCTTTTTCTAGACTGTCTCTAGAGAGTTTGGTGCTATTGCATTTGCTACTAGGAGATTTTATGAACTTTGTAGTAGAACTTTATGGTCAACAAGGTGTAGCAATGGGAGTTAGATGTGTCCAGGTGAAGAGAGAAGTTTCATTTTTTTTCACGGACAAGTGACGAACTGCCAGTGTGCAACAAAATACAGTTCAAACAGTCCCCAGTAGATTGTCTTGGGTAAGTAGGTCCTTCCACCTTTGTGAAGGTAGGTCCAAACCATGGCTGCTTGTGTGTCTTGCCTTTCTCACTCATGGGCTATACTGTCTTTATAATAGCTATGCTTTTGTTTATTCATACCATATTCCTTCTGACCAACATGTTTTCTCTTTTCTTTCCATCTTTAGCATAAATCAGTGCTTTTTAATTTCTCAGTACTTTCAGGGGTTACTCAGTGTAGTACTCACCAGTAATACATTAATACGTTGTCCATCTGTTCGCTTGGACGCTGATTTAGTTGAATTTGGTAGTGAGAGCATGCTGAAATTGTTAAGGTTAATGACTCAGTGCTTTACAAGACAAAATACATTTGATGTTCAATTGATTGCTTGAGTTGTTGTATTGAATAATATGAATATTTAGCTACTTAATTTCATGGAAGAGCATCTTTGTTATTCCACTAATGTTAGTGAAACTGATGACTTCCTCATCAGTTGGATACATTGCTTTGCTCAAAAAGAATCAGTTTGGTCCCACAAATCCTAGTGCTTTGATGTCCCAGATATTCCACGGTGCATTCAGAAGGGGAAAATTCTTTACGTAAACCTGCTGTACAGTAACAAAAATTCACAGCTTCTTTAGCATTCACCTGCATGAATACATGTTGTTGCTGTAAACTGTCCTTGCAGATTCTCTCATAGGCTCTTCATTTTCTTGGTATTGATTGAGGGCTGTTGAAAGTCAATGGAAGAAAGACAGCCTAGATGTTAACAGTGTCAATGGGATATGGGAAAACATGTGAGAAATTTGCTTAGACACCAATTATTGCTTCTGTTTGATAGCCTGCTGAAGCATCTAGTTACTGAAAACATGTATTATCTGAGGACAGAAGACACTGAATTATGTGTCCTCCCTGGAGGAGTAAATGGCATGTTGCATTCAAGATAATGTTTTACCATTGTTGTTCTGAGTGGATAAATTGAACAGACCAACTAAAAAATCTTCTGGCAGAGTATCTGGAATAAGTATCAGAACTTGTTTTCTGTCAGCAGATATTAGTAGTGTGACACTCAGCTTTGTCTTTTAATACTTTGGGAAAAAAAATCAAGATCACTGGCTTATCAAACAGCTGTGATTTGAGTCAATGATACATTCTCTCAAATAAAATTTGCAATGTTTGATCTATCTTATCACAGCCATTAACTGTTTAATAAGGCTTTCAGTAAATAAATGTTGTCTTTGAAGACATTATTGTTGTTCTTAGCAAAAGCCAATTCTAATTCTTACTGCAAAATGGTGAGCCTCCCACCTACACAATATCTGTCCAGTGGATAAAATCAGATTCTTCATTCAGTGTAATAACTTAAATAGGTTTTTAACACACTAAAAATAAAACCTGGAAATCGAAGGCATCGAATCAGGAAATAAAAGCATCGTGCTTTATAATATTTGTGATTATGAAAGACATTGTCACTGGGATTCATGGCTTATAGCAGGACATTGTTAGGATGATCTTACTGGCACTGCATGTTTTCCACATAATTTGCATACTCACAATTGATCATAAAATGTTACAAAATGTTCTTGCACCCTTCACACGACATCCAAGAAAAGGTGTTCTCTCGTACATGTAGTGAATCTGAACTGAGCCTCCTGTTTATAACCTTCTGAAACTTTGGGAAGATCCTCTGTGAGGTTCCAGATTTCTGGCTTGGGCTGCTTCCTCCTACTTAAACTGCTGATTCTGCTTTCAGTTTAAAAAGCATCAAGGGAAAACTATAGAGAGGAATAAAGCTATGCAAGTATCCTGATATCTTAAAAGTTGCTTTCTTTGTGCTGCGGTCTGTGAATTTATAGCTTTAGAGTGATTATTTCAATTCACTTACTAATGCAAGGAAGAAAGCATTAAATTAAAAGAGATGAGAGAAAAGTGCTTATATTCTTTTCCTGTCTGATGACTGTTGGCTTGAATTTTTCTGGCTACGATTGAGTTGAATAATAAAATAAATTGTGCAGCAGTGATTCCAATTCTGCCTCTTCTGTTTTCTGCCTGCTAGTCTTTCTAGTCTGCTTTGGCAGGCCTTGCTTATTTTGTCCAGCATCTGGTGACATCACAAGGTCAGTGCACATCTTTAAGAGAACATTAAAACAGAAAATAGATTTCATTTTGTTTCATTTCTAAAAGTTCTTCGGTAAACTGAAAAGGTAGAAATACCAAAGAAAAGCCTCCTGTCAGAAACTCCTTCTGACATGCCCATTTTCACAAAGTAGGGTCATTCTCACTTTGAATAAGATTTTTGACACACGTTAGGCTGTGGCAACTGCAAAGCTTTGCTTTCTAAAAATAATTTAAAAACACACACATATTATGTCTTTAGTTTCATTTAAGTAATAACCAGTGGAAATCAACTTTTATGTGGCTTTATAATCCTTTGTGGATTTGGGGGGAGAATATTTAATTAGATACCAAGAGCATTTGCTAGGAGGGGAAAAGTCAGCATACTAGTAAGATGGAGAGGCGTGCACTCTCTTCTGCAATGTATTTGCAGCTTTAAGGGCCTTTATTAGTGAGAAATCTATGCCATACATTAATGCCTGGTGTTATTCCATTGATTCAGTTTAACCTACACATTAGAGAACGACACTTTGGCTTCGGTATGTTCTATGCTAGATAATCCACTTTTTCAGTAAATATATTTAAAAATCTGCTTCAGTCTGCAGCACCCTCCCTAACTAAAAGTATTCCAGGTAGCTGATGTTAAGCTATATTTTAGTCTATGAAATACCCTTTTCCGTAACTCTTTTCTTGATCCTTCTTCCAGCTAACCTCTGGTTCAATCTCTTACACCCTGCCAGGAAAAAAAAGGAAAGTGGAGAAGAGATGGTCTTTTAGCCTAGCTGAGGTGAAACACCTGTTTCACAAAGGAATACAATTGTATGCTTGCTGCCAAGACTCCATATGCCAGTTGCTTGACTTGGGGTAAAATGGAAGAAGGAATTAGTGAGACCCTGCAGTGCAGGTTTCAGAGGTATTTTTGTTCTTCTCACCGCTCTGTCTTTATCTTCTCTTCTGATGAGGCTTTCTCCTTCATGCTGTGACAAATTATTGGCAATGGTTTTGAATACAGATGCAGACAAGTCCTCATGGAATTGTAAGCCTCTGGATTTCTGGGTAATAGTTTTGGGCACTAGCATAACTTTATAGTGTGTGCTCTGCAGGTGAATTCGGCCTCCCAACTAAACTTGTTTCCCAGGTTGATTCTGAAGGTAAGCACTGACTACTTGCTTTGTGTTTTAGTGACCAGACACTGCACGTTTGTGTGTGTCCCTCAGGTTGCTGCAATTCTACTCTTCATGCTGTTGTATTACAAAAAGGTGGAAAGGGTGAAACAGGTTAATAGCTCATAGAGCAGACACAGCATGCAGAGAGAGAGAGAGAGAGAGAGACAGGTAACAGATTATATTCTCAGTCCTGATGCAGCAGAAGCTTTATACCCCTAAATTCTCCTCTGCTAGACATTATTCTTTGGTCTATTTGAAGAAAATAAACAGCTTTCTCTTGGCTTTCATCCTTCTTTGGGGTATTTGCTTTGCAGGCTTTAGCAGTGTTAGATTAGCATGTTTATACTGTTTGGCCTACCTGTACAAATTTCAGAAGGATTTTTGCTCTCGCTGCTTGCTCTCTGTTGTACCTTCCTAAGAGTCTTTTACTTTTGTGCAGTACAAAATTGGTGGCACAAATATTGTGAGGTGCTGAAGGGCGAAGCTGGCGCAAATACGGACAATACAGACAAATATTAACAAGGGTGAAGTCAAACTGATTAAAGAACTTTAGACTAAAGACTCTGTTTTTCCAGACTGAGTATTATTGCTGAGTAGAGAAACTTCCACTGCATGTTACTTAAAAACAAACAAACAAAAACATTCTGGAGGTATTTGTGTCTTATTCACCAGGTTAAGGACACAGGGATGTTTTTTTTATAAATGCTGGAGAATATTCAGCTGGCAAGAAAAATCTATTCAGGTATGGAATGAGAGCATTAAGGAATTATTAATTACATAATTTGAGTTTCCTGACTGGTAATTTAACCGTTTCTAAAGTAATAGTCAAGAAAACAGGACTCTGTTGTCAATGCAGCTTTGTCCTGGCCTAGTAAAGAAAATTGTTTGTTGTATGTACCACAGAACTGTTTCCAGCTCTAAGACGGTATGTGGAAACATTTGATTTTTTTTTTTTTATTTTATTTTTTTAGTGACAGGAAAACAGATCTCTAAAGTATGTCTTGGTATTTACTCTGTTTTACATTGAGTCACCAGAAGTGCTGTGGGATTTTATTCATGATTTAAAATGCATTGGTTGAAAGTTGGCATATAAATTGAAGGTATGCTATAAGACAGTACACAAGGGATGGCAAATTTAGTACCTTTAAAAGGTGAAGCATTCTGTTCACTTAATTAGTTGAGGAAGGATAAGGTAAGTTACAAAAATGAGTCTAGTAAATCAGAAGTTAATTTTAGTGCAAGTGCCCATCATAAATAAGCAAGAGTAAGCCAGGTTTGGGGTTTTAGGGTTTTTTTTCCTGCATTTTTGATCTCCATTTAATCGATTCATAAATCAATTAATTACTGTCATGAGACCCGAGGGCAGCAGGAAATTGGGTTCAAATTAAAAAGAAAAGGAGGCAATTTGTTTTAAGATTGAAAGTTGAATGTTCGATCGAAGTTTAATCAGAAGTGACCCATTATTTGAAAAGTGGAACATCAATGTCTTTCTAATTTCACAGAATGCTTCATTAAATGAGTATTGAAAAGATCAGGTTAACTGATCATTCCAAAAGGAAGATGAAACAAAGGGGGGGGGGGGGGGGATTGGAAGCCCGCTTCCAAATAGATGTTATGCCTGTTCATTTCTCTTCTCAAGAGCTTGTAGAGAAACCAAATCATTACACCGGGAATTCAAGGATTATTGGCGTGGTCCTTTCTGAATTGTACAGACTGTATGATAAGAACATAGCCTCATATCAGAAGAGCAAATGTTCTTAATCTATTTGGATAGCTATGTATCTAAAGGACAATTTACAAAAGGCAAGAAGGACATTATCAAAGGCATGACTGGAAGCTGAGCCTCCTAAATTTTAGGGTGTCTCACAGCAGTCTGACCTTGAAAAAGTTTTTCCATAAATTGATACGATGTTGAGAGCATTCAGCTGCACAATACGTAGAACAATCTGTACTTTGTGCCTGACTAGAAGTGAAGGCAGATGAATTTTTTTTAGGAAGTGAGCGTGGGAGAGTATGAGGACAGCAACTGTAGCTGTAACTCCTACTGTGGGTAAAAAACATAAAGGAATAACATAATTGCTTTTAGTGCTCTTTGGATTAGCATGTCTTTTTCTTAGTGCGTGTTTACTAGAAATTTGCTTAGCATATTGCTGTTAAAAAAACCCACTCGCTTGCTATGGTGAGCTTGCTGAAAGAATAAATGAGGAGTCTGATTCACTTTCTTGCTATTGGAAAGTGTTGCTCTTGCTGTTAAATGGTGAGAGGTACTCTTGCAACATCATCTAGACTCATAGCTCTGCCATGTGCTCCCTGGGATAAAGAGTGGGCTTCTGCTACTTGGAAAGTTAATGCAGCTTTCTCTGATGAGCATAGTGCTTGAAAGACAATAAAAGGCAACAGAAACAGAATATGTTTGGCTTTCTAGTAGTTCTTTATGGACGTGTCTTTTATGAAAAAAAAAAAGAACAACTGTTTTAAACATTTCCCTTTATAAGTGCAGAGCAAGATATTTCAGATGTCAGCAAGTTATTTCAGATAGTAATCTTGGATTAACTATTTTCAAGTATTATCTGTCTGTACACAATAATAAATGTTATATATAAATCTGTACAAATATATAAAATTGTAGTAATTTTTTTTATTTCATGTGCACTCCATAGGAAGGGCTTTGTTTTCTAGGCAGAAAATTTAGTCACGCAAAAATACGCCTGCTTAAAGCAGCGATTCTGAATGACTCCTTTTCAAGATCTTAGCAAGCAGGGTCTTGATCCCATGATGAGCAAAATGACTTGCTACTTGTGATGACAATATGTGTTTTGATTTATATGCTGATTGTTGCTTACTTATGTTGTGTTCCTTTAAAAGGCCACGGCTGAGGCGCTAGCAAAGGCTACCTGTTTACTTTGCCCAGCTGCTGTGGTCTCGACTAGGTTGGAGGAAGCCTTTGGAAGGCGGGTTGATTGCTCAGTGGCTTTCAGGCAAGGAACATACTCATCCGGGAGAGTTTTCCAGAGCATGGGTGTGGCAAACAAAAAAAGAGAGCGACTGGGCTGGTGTGAGAGGGGAACAGTAATAAAATCCAAAAAGAACCCCAAACCTTTCAATACAGAAGGGACTGATGAGAAGAGCAGGGAGCATATTCATAGTCTGACCACAAGATGGGTAAAAAAACCCAACAACCTGGTTTCCTGGGGATCCTAGCAGGGGCTGTGCTGAGTTTGTTGCAAAATGGAAAGTCACTGAAGGGTTGCTGGGCTGAGGAAGAACCTAAAGATAATGACTCCTTGTGCACAGAAACAACAAGCAAAAGTTGTTTCCAAAGTGGTTTTTATGTTGTTGTAGTTTTGCTTTTTAATAAAGGCTGTTGTCCTAGATTCGGTTCTCATAAAACCTAGTTTTAAAGAAAACTAAAGTTTGTCTTTTCAGGTGTTTGCCTCCAGGCAGATACCAGGACTGATCCACATCAGAGCTCTAGCTGACTTGGGGTTCAGTCACACCACGCACTTGTGTAATTCAAACACTTAGGACCCAGTATTTCTTTCCATTTAAGTTGTGTGAGAGGAGCAAGACCTTCTGCTCCATGAAGGCACTTAAATTAAGAGAATAGGTATGAATGTATACTTGCAGTGTGTGTATCTCTCACCATTGAATGTGAGATGAGCGTAGGACAACTAGAATCCTAATTTGTGCTCTGCAGGTGTGTGTCTAGAGTAGGGTGGGATAAAAGCCAGTTAAGCGGTGTTTCCCTGCTTTACAGGCATCTGATCCATCAAGTTTTAGATTCCAGAGAAAGAATATTTGTCTAGATGGAGCGATAATCTGATCTTGTGTAGCAAATCTAATTCAGTAATCATTCCCTTCACTGACTCCTCAGTAAGGTACTCAAGAATGAATATAAATAATGTAATTCTTTTTAAGTTATTGATTGCAATTATGTGAATGATGATGAACAGCATTAGCACCACCGTAGCAGAATGACAGTGTTCCTCAACCTCCCCCCAGTCAAATAACATGGCTCTGTAAACTAGTGCGCAAACTTAAAACAAAGATGAATAGGTGTTGTGAATCAATCTTGAAGTATGTATTTTATCTTTATAATAAATGACTTTGTGCATCTTCTCCCTGAGATCTAAAAAAACAACAAAAAAATAGTTTTCTGAAGGGAAGAATGACTTAATTTATTATGCTGATAAATCTGTGACAAATTATACAACACACAGATGCATCACTGAACACAAAAATTTGTACAATTTGGTGCTAATTATATATATTTTTTTTTTTTAAGAAAGTGGTGGGAGCTTACTACCAGAAATAATCTTCTAGAAATATATGGAAATACTGGTAGAATATTGATCATGGAGGCATTAATTTGTCGAAAAAAATTAACAAGCAAACTTACCAGCAATGTAATGTAGATTTTTGAGACATACCTTTCACTGAGATTTCTTGAATATGTCTATGACACATGTCACACTGTTGATGACATGTCATCTGTAGGGAACTATGCCTAAGTTGAGTAGTTTTGAGCAGAGCATATTGGCGTATCACATCACTGATACAATGCATTTGTGTCCCACGCTTGTTCGGGAAGAGAGCTAACAGTGCTGTGCCCAATTAAGAACTAGCTCTTGGATCCATGCGATATACTGCATTGTGCAGTACAAACATAATTCTGATTCAGCTGGCATATATCAGATACCACCATTTTATCCCCCAGGGGTACATGAGTAAGATATTTACTTTATATTATTCATTTCGAGGAAGAAGGTAGGGTTTTTTCTCTGCTTCTTTTTAACTACTTTTCTTTGAATTGATGTTAACAGCTCTTTTAGCTAAAGTACCATTTTTCTTCAGTCTTTGTATGGCTTAGAACCCAGCATGCGAAAGAGCAAAGCTCAATCACATAAGAAGAGGTTGTACAAGCCAGAACAAAGCATCTAAATTGTTTGTCTCTTTCATTTGCTCACTTCCTGATGTTTAAACAATAAACCCTACAGAGTGTTTTTAGCAAGTGAAAAGGTAGTGGAGTGCCAACCTTAAAAATCAATCCTGTTAAAGCTCAGATCAGTTTTAATATTTTTTAACCAAAGCTTTATTTGGCCACTGCTCAGCATGTGACCTCTGAATGCATATGTTATGGCTGTTGAAGAATGTGTTGGGCATCATTACTAAGTTTAATGCCCCTAAGAAGGGCCTTCACTTCTTGTGAGTACAGAGTATGAGTCTTTTTTGGAGTACAAGGATAGAAGCTATTGAAGATCAGTATATATCAAGAGGAGTAAACTGAAGATATATTAGTCTAGTAGATATGGGAAGCTGGTATTTGAAAAGGGCATGCTTCCAGAACGTTGTCAATATTGCCTTACAGTCTGGGAAATAATCTAAACCAGAAGAATTATTCATCTTAAATACAGGACCATGGGCTTCTGTGAATTTTATTTGGAATTCAATCTGAAAAGACTAGACATTTTTCAAAATTATTTTCATAGAGATGTAATCATAGTATAATCTCATGATAATTTAGGCATTTCTGAGCCAGGGATATTGTCAGCTTCTTATTGCTGCTAGTACTCTTTTATACGTAAATTCATAGAACATAAAAATTGCACTCAGAATTGGGGTACCTCTTATTGGGTCCTATGTAAAGCTCCAGAACTAGCATATATAAAATGTTATGATTATGAATCTGGCAAAATATATTCATTTCATGAGTCACACTCCTCTGCTTAACCTTTCTTAATGGATATGTTTTCTTATATTCTTTTTACTGTCTCTCTCCAGAAAAAAAACAGTGGCGTCAAAAAATGCATGCAAAATGTTAGTTCTAGGACTAGCCTAACTTAATCTGAAACTGGATACTTCCCTAGAAATTCTGCCAGGGCTGTCGAACAAAGGACAAGACTAGTTTCCCAGCACTCAGATACAAAGACATGCTACAAGGAAGCATGTTAATGAGAGGCTTGTAGTCCCTCTGCAGTCCCCAATCAATCCCTCTGGTAAGCCTGTATGTGATTCTATGTGGCACACAGTGCATTGTACACTAAATACGAAATACGATAAAGGAACTCGGGATATTCTAGCTAAACAAAATAATATATTTAGGTGCTGGCGTCCAAAATTAAAATCAAAACCCAGAATAAGATTCATGGACAAGGAAAGATTTAGGCCTTCCAAAAGGAGACACAAAATATTATGATGCTGAACTTAGTTGCCTAGAGCTAACCGGACTTTGGCAGAGGGCGTGAGGCAAGGTTTTGTTCCTGTCCAGGATGTAGGTAAACGTAGTGGATGCATCTCTGGTTATTTGTGCTTCAGAATTCACTTTGAAGAGTATGTTTAAAAGAACTGCTCATAGCTGATACGTTTTAGAATAGCATGATACTCATGCACTTGTCACATCTTTCTGCTGATCTCTGAAATAACTTTGGCCATAGTTTCTGTGCTTTAAGACTGAACTCATTGCTGTTGGTGAACAGTGAGTGTATTCAAAGTAGGGTACCAAATCGAGCATCTCTAGTCCATCAAGGTGCCCTCCACACCCATTTTTATACCAGGTGGCGATTAGATAGGCACTAGGTTCCTAGCATTTCCCAGAGGGGCAGTTCAGGTCATGCCTAAAAGCAAAACTAGAGGCACTCCACAAAAGCAAGGATAATTTTAGGATATATGTCTCAGGAGTTACAGGGATGTAGAGAAAGATTTTTCTTTTCAGATTAGTTTCTGGGTTATTATACCAGGTTCAGGAACATAGTTTTAAAACAACTCCTGGTTTAGGCATCTGTGCACCTTTGAGGCTTGGGGTTTTGTTTTGTATTGTTTTGCTTTTTTTCAGTCTGCACCTGGGTATCAGTTTGTTGTTTCCTTGTGACAGCAAATATGCAACCTAACTTCTTGCTTTCTCACAGTACAAGAAGAGGCAAACATCTTGTACAAACAATATATTAAGACTGCCTGGTGTTAAAAAGAGTAGTCAACCTAAATGATATAACTCTAGGGAATTGACCAAAAAGCCATATTATGTAGATGGTATTACTGTATACAGAAGTAGGATGGGTGCAGAAGATAAAAGTACATTCTTTGATTATTGTGTATACATTTATTCCAAAGACTAAATCATGAAGTATTTAATAAAATCTCTGATTGCTGGCCAGCTCAGAATGAAACCTGCGTGGATATTTTTACTCCCTCTAGGCAAAATTTTTAGCTGCTTTGGGAAGTGTAATTACGAAGACAACTTCCATTCCAGAAATAAAGTCATAAGACTTGGGGGGGGGGGGGGGTTGCCTCTTTCAGGGACTTGGAATCAGTTAATTAGATCAGTGAAATAAGTTTAATAACTGACAAAACTTAAGAACAATTTGAAGGATTTTTCAACCTCTGAACAAAATCCAATAAGCATTTGAAGGAGGAAATCAATGTGGGATCCTAAAAGGCTTCTTATTTCTTTCTCACAGAATTCTAGCTTTCTCTCCGAAGCTCTCTTTCCTGTACATACAACAAAAACTGAAGAGCTGGATCCCTCCTTCAGCCTGCACGAGACCATTGCAAAGGTAACAGAAAAGGGGATGTCATCTATACATACTTTCCGTCACTGGGCCAAATTCGAATTTGTTAATAATTTTGAAAGAGAATCTATTTTTTTCTGTGAATACTTTGTATGTAGTTAAAAGCTGTGGAGTGTTTTTTCACTGAGATTCACCTTTGGAATATTCTTTACTGTTACATTGGTCAACTTATGTGATCAAAACACTTTTACGTGCAAATGCTTCATTTTGTGTGATTCAGTTGTATTTTGCATGGTTCACATTGAACTTATTGGCATGAGTGCCGGGCATTGAGCCTCGCTAGATGGCAAGAAGTGGCAAGTTTGTTGCTGTCAATTTTGTCAGTGAATAGGGTCTCTGAGGGCACCTTCACATGCACAGATACTTGGTTTTACGAGCTGTCACAGTGGTGCTCACATGGGAGGAAGGGGTGGCCATCCCATGATTCTGGAGAGTGCTCTACAGAGGAGACGCTCCCAAAGTTTATGTGTTCTGACTCCCCTCTTGTCGCTCCAATATAATACTCCCTCCATGTTATTTATTAATACAATCAAAATTACTCCTTGCTCTAAAGTGCTCTTTCTTCACTCTGTCCACTCAGCAAGCCTTGTTTTCTACAAAGAGACATGACTACAAATGAGTCCAACTTAATGGATTCGTACGCTTCTTATAATTGGGTTTCTTATAAACCAGAGCTATGTGGACATCACAAACAGATTTCTTTGTTTATTCAGAGCTACTTCTTTTGGAAAAGCAGCTGCTGTTGAAACATTTCTTTTGGCAACAACAAAAATATATTCACAAAGATCAGCAATGTGCAGATTTAGCATGTAGGCGGATCAGCATCTTTGGCAAAATAGACAGTGACTGATCTTGGGGTTTCTAGGGGGGGGGTTGTTTGTTTGTTTGCTTGTTTGTTGGTTTGGTTTTTTTTAAAAAAAAAAAGAAGCACATATTCCTAGACATGGTTTTGAAGCTTGGCAGAGTCTGACAGTTAAGGAACAGTCACAGGACGAGAGTCTTCTGTGAAGCCCTTTTAATGGAATTGGTGCTTTTTAAGCCATCCTTGATGCCAAACTAACTGAAAAGATTCACCAAATTTCTTCCCAAAGACTGAGGGAAGTAGGTATGTGATTATTTACTGTGTAATTAATTTGTGATTTACTATTTAGTGTGTGATGGGCCATGTGTAATCTGAATAATCTGTACTTTAGTATTTGCTCTATAATGTTGACTAACAGAAGAAAATTTATTAGTTGACTTGAAGCGTTTTGATCCTGTTTAAATTGTTAGAAATTATTTTAAGTAGGTTCATTGAGCATTACAATTTCCTTCGATAAAACTTGATGAAGATTGCACTAGAATACGACTATATTTCCATTTTGCTTTTCAGACTGTGTAGCCCAGGATGCTTCTATAAAGATGAATAGTATATGCAGCAGTAGAGTGAGATCCTCAGCTGGTTATTTTGTCATTTTTAGCTTTTTTAAAATTTATTTTAGTTTTCTAAATTTCATCTATTGTTTACTCTTTTTTATAGTTAGATAACGGAGTTGTTACCTCTTGGTTCCCTCCATTCCCCCCCTCAAACTTTTTCTTGGAGTAACTAAGCCAGCCATTGTCTTTCCCTTCTCCTGCAAGATGGGATTTCCTTTGCCCCTCCTTTACCCTAGTGTTTGTCATCTGTTCCAATCTGAAAGCATTTTCTTTGGGTGAATGTCCAGAAATGTATGCAGTATTTTATATAAGGAGTTAATATTTGCTTTGTGTGGTAACATTTGTCCAGCTTCATGCTGAGGTGATGTCGTATCACCTTTCCCTTCGTAAGATCTTTTTTCAGCCGTACATTTGATTCTAGTGGCTCCATGTTAGTGCAGACAAGCTTCTGCGTATGTAGTCTGAATTCTAAAGAGCCATCTTTTTTTTAGAAATTTTCTTTTTTAAACTGACACTGGCTTCCATGCTTTGGGCAACCTGAAAGATTGCTGGGGCTCTGGTGGTGGTGGTTTTTCCTATCTCCATTATCAGAACTCTAAATGTGTCCTCTCTGTACTGCACACATATCGATTCTCAATGTGAGCCCTTTAAGGGGGAAAAAGCTTAATGAAGTTTTATTTCTTTGAAAAGAAGAAACACGTATCAGTTTAGCTTGTACAAAAACATCTATAATTACTACAAGAAAGGAAATTCAAGTCACATGGAGATACAAATCTTTTAAACAATACCTATTCTACACCATTCCATGGTTGATCAGTTATCCATGGTCAGTGTATGAGTACTAGCAGAATTCTACATGTTATACTGTGCACATGAATGATGCACGATACAAAATATTTTTTGGCATTTATCAGTTACTCTATATGCCTGGTGGTTGTCTTTGACCTAGTATAGTTAATAATAAGATACGTTTTTATTTGAGTGAAAGAGAGAAGTGGATAAAAACCCAGAAACGTTATATATCCTGAAATACCATTTCATCTTGTATCTTTGAAAACAGAGTTTTGTTGACTTTTCTAAGCAAGCTAAAAGGAAAAACACTTTTTATTTGGACTTTTAAGTTGCAAAAGCAAGTTATATTCATGAGACTACCGAAATTCTGATGCAATTCTCTGAACACCTCAGAAACCTTACAGTTTGAGTCATCGAGACTTCTTGCTAAAGTCTTTAAAGTAAAAATACCACCTGGATATGGGATTTAAAGGAAATGCTGTAATTTATTTAGTTAATGTCATGGTTTAACCCCAGCCGGTGACTAAGCACTCCACAGCCACTCGCTTGGTCCCCCCACCATGGGATGGGGGAGAGAATTGGAAGAGTAAAAGTGAGAAAACTGGTAGATTGAGATAAAGACAGTTTCATAGGGAAAGCAAAAGCCGTGCACGCAAGCAAAGCGAAACAAGGAGTTCATTCATTACTTCCCATGGGCAGGCAGGTGTTCAGCCATCTCCAGGGAAGCAGGGCTCTATCACGCATAACGGTTACTTGGGAGGATAAAACGCTATCACTCCAAACATCCCCTCTTCCTTCTTCTTCCCCCAGCTTTATATGCCGAGCATGACGTCCGATGGTCTGGAATATCCCTTGGGTCAGTTGGGGTCAGCTGCCCTGGCTGTGTCCCCTCCCAACTCCTTGTGCCCCTCCAGCCTTCTTGCTGGCTGGGCATGAGAAGCTGAAAAATCCTTGACTTAGTAGAAACACTACTTACCAAGTGTTATCAACATTGTTCTCATATTAAATCCAAAACATAACACCATATCAGCTACTAGAAAGCCAAAACCAGGACACCTTGTATTTTGTTTCCTTCGGTAAACCTTAATGGCCAAATAAAAATCTGCTTAAAAAGCCAAAAGATAGTTAAGTTTCATAGCACTGAAAAAGTCCATTTTCCATGTGTAGAAGCATGTATTTTACAGCTGCTTATGTGAGAGACTTTGTGTTTAAAATGATAGTCTCAGTTCCTTTAGCAACCAGCTGAGACCTGATCTGAATGACTCTGCACCTATTGGAACATGAACAATAATTGGTATTTTTGAGACACGGTATATATTTTTTGAAGCTCTACTTACTTTATGGTATCAAACTGAGGTTTGGAAACAGAAAATGTTGAATTCAATGCAAGAAGGCATAGTGGTGCTGGATGGTGATTTTTGTAAAAGGAATATTTACTTTACTAAATTGAGATTTGTTCATTCAGACCTGCTAGTGAAGATGTTACAGAGTTGAGATATCTGGATAAAAAATGGAAATACCTCAAAAAAGCAAGTGTTAAGAAGTAAAATCTAATACCAAATTTCTTATGTATCGATGGTTTTATAGTGGAGGAGGGTTTGACCTGGTTTTGGTCTTTTTTGCATATTCAAGAGTATTAGATATGGGCAAACCAATTTATCCAAGCTGATTGATTTCAGAAAAAGTTTATGGTACTTCCTGGTTGACGTATAGCCTCCAGATTAGGAATGGCCTCGCTATTTAAGAACAAAACTCCATTTGGTACAAAAGTCTACCACTGGTAGTAATATGTAGTAGATTCTTGGGGAATAAATATGTAAAATCAGGGAGTCATAGCACGATACTTGCTCTGGTATACTTTCCCACTTACTGTCAGTTGGCAGTGCAGTATTGCTTAGGCTCATAATCACACCTCTACACCAATTTCGAGCTCTGTTACATGTGTAGTTATCTATGCCCTTTTTTAAATTCATTTCCATTCTGACTTCCTTAACATCCCATAGCAACATTTCCCACAATTTAATGTCCGCACCCCCCACCTTACTTTAAACTTGCTGCTTGTTTATCTCACTAGGTTTTTTTATGCCTTTGGAATGAGAAATAATAAACAAACATGCTGTTTTTACTTTTTGATAACAGTTGCTTTCCTTTCTAAACTGTGTTGTGTCTGAGTGTGGTAACCAGTTTGAGCTGTCCTCATAGGTAAGTCATTCCTGCCTAATAATACATTACCTCTGTACTTACGCAGTTCTGTGGCACCTCTTTTGCTTTATGGTAATTAGAACTATGTACCATATTCAACATGTTGAATCACTGTGGATGTATAGACTCTCTATGATATTTTCTTCTCTAATCCTTCCTCAATAATCTTCAACTTTCTATTGGTCTTTTTGACTGCTGTTATCTATTAACTGTTCACGATGACTTGAATATTTCTTTCTTCAGTGATATGAGCTAATACATACGTCCTGATTGTCTGTGTATACTCATAGGTTGTTTTCTCTCGTATGCATCACTTCATATTTTCCAACAATGAGCCTGCCATTTTTTAGCCCAGTCCTCAAATATTGTGCAGTGCAGGTCAGGAAGGACACAAAGAGCCAGTGTCTTTCAGTCTCGGTAGCAGAGGTGTGCTTAGTGTTCAGTTTGATGAAACTCATTTACCACTGCATATCACTTGCAGTGTGCTTTGCATGTATGGCCACTGAAGCTGTTGGAAAAGCTTTTGCTGGTTTTGGCAAGAAATTATTTCAGGCCCTTCATCTCTCTGAGGGAAATAGGGCTTTAATGATTTTTTTTCTATGTGAATGGCTTGATACTAAGTAACAATGGAAAAATTTCAACATAAATTTTTACATGGGATTCGGTGTAAGAACAAATAATCAGCTAATGGTGGCTTGTGCTCTCCGAAGACAGTAGTTACCTTAATTTCATGAACACTTTGAAAAGGAGGAGATTGCCGAATGTGGCAGGTAAAATGAATGAGAATTGTGCAGCTATTAAGGGAAGAGATCTGTAATCTGAGTGCTTAGAAGATCTAATTTGTCAGAACACTTGTTAGATCAATTTATCTCAGAGCTTGGCACTGTAAAGGTGGATTTAGGGTAGATTGCTGCAAGGCCCAGGCCGATCTGAAAGATTCAGAGAAGAAAGAGAAATACGTAGGCTTCCTAGTGGTGACGAACCAAGGCATTCATTACGGCAGTGTGTTGTAGTACAAAATTTAGTGGTATCTTAAGTGAGATTTGTAGACCTTGTAATTTCAAGTGTGTTTTATAATACATTTATCAAGTATTAAAATGGAGAAATGTGTGCCTGTGTGGCAGTGAATAGATTTTCCCATCAGACCAGAAGTCAGGTGAAACACCATTGTTATCAAATGCATACTCAGAAAAGCATGTGCTATTTTTCAATAAGTTTCATCAGTGTTATTCAGCACAGTGTTTCATGGTAACTAGTCAATTGGAGTTACTAACAAGTTTGAAAATACTTTTGTGTTATGAGGTATGGTCACTAGAGTAGCCTAATAAGACTCAGATTATGCAGTTCTAAAAGCTTTAATGGCAGTCTCCCAACAGGGAGTGCCACTGGAGCTGCTTACCCAGTATCAACCATGGAATAATAATAATCTTTTATTGATTTTTACTTTGGCAGGCACCAAAGTGTTGAAAGGTATGCTAGAAGTGACATAATTGGTTTTAGGATGACTTATGGGTGCTGACAGATAACTCTTGAGAAAATTATTAGTGAACCTGATTATTCTACGTTTCAGTTACGGAGCTGCATAAAGTAGAACTGTCTACCGTAATGCAGTTAACTTCTAAACATTAAATAAAACAGCAATAGGGAGCAGTGTTTCCATTTCTAGGGGAAGTAGGTTTTATTTTGTGTAACATACTGTAGTATTTCCATTTTTTTAAATATAAACACTTCCAAGAAGATGACAGGCAGATTCTTTTCTTGAAGCAAATGGAATGAAAAGTACTGGACTGCAGGACTGTTGGTAAATGAAGTTCACATTTTGACCACAGATAAGGTACAGCACAGGAATGTTGATTTGAGGAATTCTCTAAGAGGATCATATTGTTCTGTTCCTTTAAAGCATGGGAGAGATAATATATATTCCCATTTACCCATTGTCTAGTCCCATTAATTCTCTAATACAAGCATAGGGAATACCCATTCATCTTGGCAATGCAGTGATATCCATAACTTTGGTAGTTCTTTGTCTGTAATCCCCCTAAAAATCAAAATCTGTGGTTTGGTGCATGCTACCTCTGCTAAATATTTTCATCTTCCTGCATGGTATTTGCTAATGAGCTCTTTTTTTGTATGCTTATGCACTACAAAACCTAAAAGTAACTATGGAGATATATAGATATATATATATATATAATTGCTATATGAGATTGCCATAAATTATTGAAATATTAAATTTATGAAACATAAGGTAATACAACGTATCTAAATTAACATGAAGGTGGCAAACCCTTACAGTCCCAAAGACTGAGAGTGCAGATTTTGAATCAGTTAGAATAATACTATGAAGAACAGTATTAATGCTGTTTCCTGCCAGAGTTCAAAATCAAACCAAAATCTCATTGTAGTCAACCAGCTTGACATTTCTTTGCATTTCATTGAAGCATCTATTGTAGTTTTGGCAGGGCTGCACGGAAACACTTTCACAAACCATGTACAGCAAATCTATCTTACAAAGTTTTACCAGAAACTTTTCTGCCAGCATGTTATTACTGGCATAGCTATTTCAGCAGAGTACAGTCACATTCATGTGGTGTTCCTGCTACAACGTGCCCTTTTTGGTATCAGATTGGTCTTGAAAAAGCTGTGAGGCATGGTGCTTAGG
The DNA here is from genome assembly GCF_026419915.1 of Harpia harpyja. Taxonomy (NCBI): domain Eukaryota; kingdom Metazoa; phylum Chordata; class Aves; order Accipitriformes; family Accipitridae; genus Harpia; species Harpia harpyja. The sequence continues at coordinate 37,640,478 of NC_068951.1, read as the reverse complement.
CATCCCAGTGGCCTCTGCATCAGGGCAGCTGTACATCTGGATTTCCATTGATGTATCTTCCGTTTTCATTTAAAAATTTCATCTGTGTAGAACTAGAGGAGTTCACAGAATTGTTTAAGAGTTCTCAACAGCAGAGACAATATTACTCCAGTCAGAGTTGCAGCACTTAAAGTGTTAAAGTGCTTGTATGGCGCATGCAGAACGAATCGGAAAAATTCACAAAACAAAAATCTGATGCACCCAAGTATATTGCATACCCAAGCCAAGCCCAGAAGACCCTTTATTCTTGCAAGGTCCAGGCGGATATATGGCAGCTTTCCCCTGCATCACTGTGTGGAGTGCTAACTGGAAATTTTTGCTGTTTGCCATGGTTTCTGTCATGAAAACGTGACACTTTGGAGTGTCAATTTTCACAGGTAATTTCTCCACTTAACTTTCTTCAGTGATGTATTCCTTTTCATGTAATTTTTAAAATTCCTGTCTTCAATTGCGTATGCCAGACTTTCACATCATTTCTCAGTCTCTTCATCATCACACCTCCAACAACATGAGTTCTGCACAGACCAACAGAACTCTCATGTCTTTTTAAAGACAAATTGTGTTATGATTTTGTACTTTCAAAACAAATTATCAAAGCCTTCAGCCAAAAACCAGGAATGTGGACCAAGGGTAGGTGACAGACATGCTGAATGAAGTTAACATAACAGAAGCACAGTTCTCAGTGTATGATGTGAGAACCAAGCTGGGGCACCTAATCATTATCCATATTTGAGACAATCTGCTGTTGATACTGAATTTTTAGACGTGGAGTTTGACCTTGTTTTCAAGATAGCAGAATTGTCTGCAGTATTGTTTGAATGCTCTGTCACACATAAAAGCACCTGCATGGGTTTTTTTGCCTGAGAAATTGCAGAATGACTTGGGGCATCTCTTAATTTTTCTGTTTGTCCTCCCACAGCTGGCAGCAATTCATGCTGTTTCAGCAGCTCTCATCTGCCCTAAGGTGACGGAGCAGCGTAGGTGCAGCGTAATGCACCAGTTGCCAGATAGTCTCTCTGTAACTTAAATGACTTGCTTTGCTTTACTGATCAGCATCTCATATACTGGTTCTGAGCATCTTACCAGTATTTATGGTTTAATGGTATTTGAGATGTGCAAAGCAGAACTATATTGTCTGTGGTGACAGTCTGACTGATTTCGCACAAAAACAAACTTGCCCAAATTTTTCAGCAAAGCAGCACAGGCATATTTCACAGAAATGGTTTGATTTAGCACATATTCTCTTAAGCACACAAGTGAGACTTTCTGTTTTACCTTTAGCCTTCTTGCATGAAAGAACATACAATCCAGTTCGAGCAGAGGGTAAACACAAACCTGCTGAAAACTCCCTTCTAACAATGTGTATTTTATTTTGTAGCTATTGTCAGCAGCAATAAAAACGAGCAAATCTGGTGATATAAACTGGCACAGTAACTTTGGGGATGCTGTATGAATTGTGGTGAACAGAGAAGTAACAGCATTCGAAGGAAAAAAAAAAAAGCTGTCTGGGGATTTTCTCGGCATTAGATGTGAAAGAGGTGACTTTGCTGCTAAAGGCATGAGGTATTCTGACAGACAGTCATACTGTGTTTGGCCAGACAGCATATTCTCTATCTGCTCTAGCCTAGTTAGGGTAGATATGCTTGGAATTTTTCAGTAGTTCTTTGTTCCTAAAAGCAAGTAGCCTCAAGGACTCTTGCACTTTATACATGAACTCTGATGGATAAAGACTAGGTAATAAAAATAAGCTGAAATTGCAGACCCCCTGGTAAAAATTTGATGAACCAGCTGCACTGTCCAACACAACTTCACTTGGTTCAGTCAGGTATTAAAAAACCCTATTCCCCTACCCCCCTGAAATTCTCCACGTCTTTCCTGCTAATAACTCCTTCAAAATGGAAGAAGCATTACAAGACAGAACTAATTCCATTTCCTGCTGTGCCATTTATTTGTGAAGATGTGGAAAGATGTTAAGACTCAAGTATTCCAAGATTGTTTCTGGGCTTCTTTTTGAGTGGCTGCAATGTAATGTTTTCAGCTTAGAGAACTGACAACTATGAAAATATCAAAAAACCCAGGAAACTTTGGCACCAATAAACAAGGGAAGCTGAATGAACAAGAAAACATAGCCATCATTAGCAGCATGGTTTGTGTAGAAACCATTCCCATGGATTGTCTGTTCAATTCTCTGACTGTCAGGAGAGAATTAATTCTACATTCTTTAAATCTTTTTGATACTGCAGCAAGACTGTATGTTCTTTAAAAAAAGTTAGCATTGGCTTCTGTCAGAATCTTTCTTATCCAGATTGCTGTTTAGAACAACCACACAGTTCCTGAATTCTTCTTTTAGACCTAAATTCTACTCAGTTGCTCTCGAGATTTGTCTGCCAACTGTCAGTGCAAAAGGAAAAAAATCATTGCATCATTTTTCAAGCTAGAGTTGCAATTTAAGTGAAGTAAGCAAATACATGTCAACTCCATCTGATCCAATCAAAACACAGGATAAACATATAAACATGTAAGTTCATACATAATGTATCATTTTAAATCTTATGATAGAAGCCCAAAATTGATGGTGTTTGTACGTCTTATGTAAGACGGTTTTTTACTCCAAATTACAGCAGCTGACTAAGCAAAAGAAGATAAGTTAGAAATGAGAGGAAGTATTGTTTAATCCCCTTTATATATGAGAAAGTGAAATACCATGGGTCAAAAATGGTACTTACAGTAACTGAGCAACTACATCATCTCCTCACCTGAATTCAGCATTAACTTGCAGAATCTGGTGATTTGTCTGGCACTGTAGACAAAGACTGGGGTATATTTCAAAGCTGAAGCTACGTTTCTGAAGTTGGAATTTAGCACGTATTTGGGATTTGCTGGAATTTCAACTACTGGCTGTGACCGACTGGGCATTTTTCTACCATGTACTGAAGCCATGTGAGTGCCTGTGTTAGTGGGACTTACCCGGCTTGGAAAGAAGTTACATTGCCTACAGCAACGCCTTCGTTTACAGTGCCTTATTTTGGTTATGTTGAGATTTGTAATCTGACTGCATCTCTCGCTGGTTACCAAGTGCTGCATTGGTGACTGACTCTCAGCAAAGATGTTCGTGACAGAGGTCTTTTTTCTGTTTGTTTTTCCTGGTGGTTGATGGTCATGACTGTACAAAGAAGCCACTGCATATTTATTGCACAAGTCAAATGATTGTTTCCAATTTGTACAATAGTGGCTTTTTACTGTGTAATGAGAAAATTTACTTTATACCCCCTGCTTTTATTTTGAAAATGTAAGTTTGTTATGAGGGCTATCGAATAATTGGACATATGCATGCATTTTTTTAAGGAATGTCAACATGTATGTTTATAGAATTGTAGAATCATTTGATTTGTATTCAACCACTGAAATCCAACAACTGAAAAAACAAATCTGAAGCTTGCTACTCTAATAGATAGGAATATGCCTGGGATTATTTAAATTTTCCACTATGTTTCCCACTGTCCTATTCTTCACACACTTAGTTACTGAATTTATCAGAGTATGATTTTATTAATCCATTCTTTAGCATCAGTACTACCATAGGCATTTGTTATTGGTTAACTTTATCTGCCAAACATTCAATCTTTATTCTTGGCATACATGTACTGAATTTGGTGGCTGTGCAAGGAAGATGAGTTTTTCTTTAAACAAGACACTAACATTCTAGAGGGATAGTTCCTTTGGGTACTCTAAAAGTATCTTGTCTGTTGTATCAGCTCACTGTATTAGCTCTTTTTTGTCTTCAGATCTTTTGACAAAGATGTCAAATCAGACAATCCTTTTCCCAGAGCATGCCTCTTAAAACACTACGCTTCTACTAACAATAATGTAGTAATGACTCTTTTTTCTTTGTTTTTTAATTTAACATAATCCAATTTGCATATGAGTGAATATGAGGTAAAGTCAGCGGAACTTAAGTTTCTGCTTAAGTGCTTTTTAACAAAAGATGGAAATAGCTGCTTAAGTACTATGAATGAACTAATTGGCTTTGCAAACAACTTGCAGAAATACCTGGGGAAATACAGCTGCTAAGATGTATGTTTATTTGTTCATTTTATTTTTTAGACCATACTCATAACTTCCTTTGGTGTGCAGTTGTACAATGTATTATTGACATGTTTTGTCTTTTTTTTATTTTATTCCGTGACATAACTACAAACACATTGGAACTTTACAGATGCTGAAGTTTCCTTCATGAGCTCAGTCCTGAATTCAAAACCAGATTTTCAAGAGTTTGGTTTCCGTTAAGGAATTTTAAAATGTAAGATTTTCCCAGGAGGCTTAGCCCAATTCACAGTGTTTTAAATCTTGTCTTTAAATGTCGACACCTATTTTAGCATCAAACTGATAGCTGAACTCTGCTGGAAGCATCCTCTTGATGCTGAGCCTTTCTTGGGATTGTAGCCATCCAGAGAGGGGAGTATAAGACCAAAATTATATATCTGTACAGTGCTTAAGAAGAAATGTGTGTCCTGGAAAAAAGGTCCTAAGAACCAGCCTATTATGCTCTGAGTTGGGGGATGCCTGCAGGAACCTAATAGTAAAAATTAAGCACAAACTTAAATCTGAATAAAAACTGTACTCTTTTCTTCAGCATTGTAGCCTGAACAAGGGCTATTTACCTGATCAGTCTTTTTGGAATGTGGAGCTCTAACTCTGCTGCAAAGCACAGACCCTCTAAGAATTATCTTTGTTCTACATCAACACTGTTTGATGTGAAAACCTTATACATAGTAGAAGCTAGGACTGCCACTTACCACACTAATCGGTAGGATACTAATACACACTCCTCTTTTTTCGTTATTCTGTTTCCAGAATCAGCGAAACTCAGATTCTTTGCTGCATCTTCATTGTTAGGGATGTAGGATACATGCGTCTAGAACAGCCTGTAGCCTTGACACACTATAGTATACTTTTTGGTAATGGAAGTTGCAGATTTGAGTTCTTCAAGCCATAGAAAGAAAGAAACTGGTCCAAAGGTTATAAAAGCTTGAATATACTGAGAAAGGTGATTCCATAAATCCTTCTAAATAATTGTCAGGTTAGGTGTAGAATTTATGCTAAAAAGACTTGTTAAATTTTTGGAAGGTTAGCCCTTAATTCCTGGCAAGAGCCAAAATAAACAGCCAGAACTTCAGATTTCAATATGCTGCATCATGAAATTCTCTACCTGCATTTTACAGTCAATGTGGCAGTAATAGGAGTGTTTCAAAAGCCCAACTCTTTGATGCCTTCATTGCAGATGTACTGTGAAAATCTGATTCCAGTTGCAGATAATCTTTATTTGAAATTCTAGTTCTGAATCGTTTTGTTGCTCTGAGAAACCTGATGTACTCTCAGTGATAAAAATCTTAAAGATGTTTTTGTAACATACTCCAGTGCATGAGACTGTAGTTTGCTCTTGCCCTTTGTTTTCTTTTATTCTGTCTCCTAATATGTTGATATGCAGATGTTTAAATCAGATATAACCGGAAAAGTACAATTATATGCTTTCTAATAGATCTGCTAAAATCAAGGATAGCAAAATCAGCCTGAATGAAGACTGTCTTTTCAAATACAGTTGGACAATGCAAAGAAATTTTGTAAAGTATAAAAGTTGTGAGACAAAACTAGTAAATACTTAAAAAAAAATTTATGATGAGTCAAAAAAAGAATGTAAGCTAAAGGTATTACAAAATCCCAGGAAGAACATCTTGTTTATTGATCTGTTTTTATTACAAGCGTAGTCAATAACAATAAAAAAATACTGCCAGTTTGCTAAGACACTCTATAGCATTAAAGCAGCTAAGATTATACCAATTAACGTTAGACTAAGAATAGGTGATTAGCTAGAATTATAAAATTAGTAGAAATGTCTTTCAGAGAATTGTGGACTGAAGATCCTATACCAGAAACAGTGGGGATGGTTAAACTGTTTCTTATTTCAGTAGGTACAAGGGAAGAGATTGTTTTGGAATAACATCAAAGAGTTTGGTTTTATGATCTCATCAGCACCTTTGAGAAGAGAAAGGTTCTGCTAAGCAGTGATTATGAGTAGGGAATACTGTCTTTCTCCCTGTTTCACCTCTGTGAGCCTGAAACAAGATCTTGGTTCAATTGTGTTATAAAAGCAGTTAATTGTCTGCCCCAGTGGTAACCACACTGGAAGAGTTTAGTCTAAGCATATAGTGTAGGAAAGCAAAACCCACCTTTTTGAGTGCATTCCTGCTGAAGAAAGGTCACTGTTTAATGACTGAATAGGGCTTTCTGGCTGCCAGAGTCACATGGTAGATACAAGTATTCCCACTTGGGTAGCAAGAAGGGGCAGAGCAAATAAGCTTGGACTTCTGCTCAGTTTTGCCTTTGGGACTTAGGAGTTCAAGTATGATCCTTTCCATTTCCATTTGAGTCCAACAGAATAGATTCAAGCCCATGGGTTAACGTAATGCGCATGAGGTTTAGTCAACCAACAGGAGTGATCACCCCATCCACTAGCAGTTCCTTGGGCCAGGGGCTGGGTATTACCTGTAGCAAACTAACCATAAAGCCAAAGCAGTATAAAAGCTGTACTTTCCTACAGTGGAAATGATATTTCTGTTTCATAAGCACAGACCATATACTGGCTATGAAGCTATTTTTTATTTTAATACCTTCTTGTAAAACTAATGGCCAGGAGTTTCATAAATTGCAGCCTAATTCCAACCATGCACATATAATACTGATTTTCAAAAATACAGCATCTGTATTATCTATTGAAATAATTTTAGTTCAATAATTAAACTGATATTACAAACTACAGCATTTGGACCTAAAAATGTTTTAAGAAAAGAGTCCAGTAACCAATAAATGAAAAGCAGCATTTCAGAAGGGTGGAAGGAAAGGATAGAAATTGTTCTGGAATAATGGGGTAGTACATTCTACTATGCTGCAGCCTTTTCCTCATGTAAAAATAATATGATTAAGTAGAAATAGAGATACAGTTTTATTGTTAACCTTATTTTGAAGAACTATGTCCTGAATGATACTTCTTTGAAGAATCATTCGTGAAAAAGTAGTGTTTTCTTATAGTTACGTGATAGTTCTTCAATCTCAGAGAGTTCTTGTCTTTTCAGTAGATGAAAGGATAGCCCATTTACTTTGTTGCTTAGATATATCGGTAGTAGGTGTACATGGATAATGTATGTGTATATTCTGAGATAATTGTAAAGGTCTACTTAATCTTTTTTAAATTATTACAGATAAGCAATAAAATAATCTCTGTTTTGCTACCATCAGATGTGATCCATCAACATTTATGTGCTTATGTCTTTAGAAGAATGAAACTCTGGAAGGAGAACATTTACTTTCTCGTGACAAAATAGTTCTAATTCTTAAATGGCCAAATAAATAGCAATAGTTTTGCATCTGACTGATGTGGATGATGTTAAGACTATTTACTTTGAATTTCATGATTAAGTTTTTTCTGATCAAATTTAATGTGAACTTGTGGTTACCTTTTGTTAAAAACTTACGAAACCCTCCTTTCATTCTGATGGGGCCAGGAATGTGTGGTTTTTATTATTTGGGTAATGAAACTGGCAAATATGTAAATGCATAGTGACACAAATAATATGTTTTGTAGTCAAGGAGAATAATTTGCCCAAAATTTGTAGCCTCTCCTGCCATTTATCTCAAACTTGCCTGGGCAGGGAGAATAGCATGGTTAATCCATCAAAATTCATGAAAGGTCACTGGAATTTTGGAGCATCCAATAAAAAAATCGGCTGCTCAATCAAGGTAAGATGAAAATTGACATGTCCTAAGGATGATACAAGTCAGCATTGTCAGAAATGAATGCTTTTTTCAAACATGTAATTAAAGTAAGTATGAAAACAGTTGAATACAAACTGATTTTAATCCTTTTAGAGTGACTGTGACATCTCGTTACACTAAAACATGCTCCCTTTCTGATCTACAGCATTATATCAGCACGTCCTTTTTAATTTGGAGTGAGGCAACCTTACAGATTTCACTTCATCTTGGATAAGTGTTCAAAAGTTTTGATATTTAAATAACTCAGGGGAAAAATTTGGGCAGTGACTCTCAGCGAAATAGCCTTCCTTTATTGATTACTAGCCCAATCTTCTTGTAAAAAATGCCACCTAAAAAATAACCTCTGTTATTACAGATTTTTACTTTATTTTTTACTTTTTTTTTTTTACATGACAGACATCAAAATATAATTGCTGGGTTTGGTTTTCTTAATGAGTTTCTAAGCGGGGGAGGTTAATTAAAGCACTTAGTTGGCAAAATCATGCTTCTACTGCCTTAATTGAGCTATGTATACACACATATGCACACTCTTCACAAAATCCAAATACTTTGACAGAAAAAAAGAGACTTTACTAAAGATTGTCTACTCAGTGATATTTTCTATATTTTTATAAGATTTTGAAAATATAACACAATTTTGTTAATTTTTTTTTTGATAATACTCAAATCAACAAAAGCTCAGCTTTCTAGCTCAACATACTTACAGTTGTACAGTATACAAACTGGCAGACTTTTTATCACAACTTTCTGAAATATCCAAGGCAACAAAAACCAAACAAATATTCAGTGGCTTCTGCTTAAATGATCTTATTGTTGCACTACTTAATGATTCTAGGGGGGTTATTGCGTTTTGGTTTTTTTTTTTTTCTCAAAACAGCTTTAGAACACAAAGGGGAAGATTGCATAATTTTTTAGATTTTTTTATTTCCTCTGTAAATTTTTTCCTTCATACATCATTTTGAGGAATCTAATTTTAAATAACATTGTTGCATCTGTCAAGGTGCCAGCCTGTGTTAATCATTCAGATTTCACTTATTGAAACTCATGATTAGGGCCCTCTGTCAGATAAATGAACCTGATGTAAACAGATGAGCCCTGATCTGATTTCCGTTACAGTACTAGTTCAGTGTACTTCAGTGGAGTTCACTCTTGCTTCAACCAGTATAAAAGCCAATGGTCTACATGAAGTGTGCATGTAAAGAAAAATATTGGTCGGATTTTTAGCTGCTCACAAAGTGTCTGAGCTCGTAAGTGCAGATGCGCTCTCAGATTTTCAGGTGCAAAATGAGAGGCAGCAGCTGCAAATATAGTTCATTATATTTCAAAATAAAATGTGTAGTTTTGTTCTGCTTTGTGAATATAAGACCTATTTCAGAATTAAATTTTAAGCCATATTGTGCATCCCATCAGTAATCATCCAGTACTATGCTGCATTGACATTGCTGCACTTGAGAGGGGAATCCAGTCCCAAGGCTTAAAAGGAAGCAGAGGAGCACTCTGAAGACAAAAGACTAAATACTTATAGTTACGCAACTGAAAAACTTGATTAGGCTCAGTGGAATAAATGCTCTGCTACAGAAGTTTTAGGTATCGTAAAAAAGCAAAATTGATAAATCAACATAAAAAGAGATAAAGTTCCTTTTTCTCTTCTTTATTTTCACTTCAGATATGGAAAACATTCCCTTGCATGAGCAGAGCTTGTGGCTCAGCATGCTATGACCTTTGATTTTTGAATTTTGTTCTATGATGAGAGGATTTGGCAAATGAGTTTTTTAATAGAAAGTCCATAAGTAATATAAGGTATTATATAAATATAATTAAAGTAAAATGTAATTTATATAAGTACTTAAGAAAGATGTAGTAACCTTAAAAGTTTTACTGTTACACATCTTGGTTTTTAATATAATTTATTTACCTTTCTGTGGAGGAACGCTATTGGAATTTAAGTTTTCAGTTCAACGTTTTTGCTATTTTTAAAGTATCTGAGGAAAAGTAAAAAATTCTTAAAATAACAAGAAATGCTTTCTTTCCCCTGTCTTTGATACATCACTTCTGATTTACTACCTCTTCCCTTCCTGTCACCTATATTCCATCAATTTATGAGCTGAACGTCAAGTTCTTAGCACCTGCTATTGGAATTGGATTTTCGAAAGACTTTGAAACTAATGTAATAATTAAGATCATCAGAAGTATCCATCAGTTGAATGTTGCTGACCTTATAGTTTCACAGTTCCCCTTAGCCAATCTGAATGGTACCACAGAGTGAGCAGGATTAAGTTCGGTCTGACTGAAAAGTAATCGTTTGATTTGCTGTTGGTTTTGCTGTAGGGGTTTGGTTTGTTTTCAGCTCTCGGATCTGATTTGCCATACAAGCTTTAGTGCTTGTGTAAGGATGACAGTGAGAAGTTCATGCAGAGAGTAGCATAGAAGCAGTTATTTCAGCAACAGCATAATTTTTGATAGGCTTTGAAATTTGAACTGAAAGGGTGTTGAAATTGGCCCAAGGAAGATGAGTTCTTCACCTACACTATGGCAAGTTCATTCTTAGAGCTGCTTAAAATACATGCCTTAAATTTAAAAAGTCCTTTTTGTGTTTGCTGCTGTTGTTATTTCAGTAGAACTGTAGAAGTATCATGGCTAAACTTGACAAATAATAACAAACTGACACTTTTCAAAAAAACTAGGGTGCTTTGTGGCTGGCATGTGATTTATTCTGAGGAAGACGAGAAACAGATTACAAAGCCTTTTATGAAACTCATTATTACATCTGGACTTCAGGAACTCACTGTGGAAGTTCTGATTGGAATTTGTAAAACCTAATTAAGAGTTAATGTGTAAGGGCTGTATTTGTAATTTTGATGCTAACAGCTGAGACCCAAAATTGTGATTCAGAAAGAAATCTATTGCTTGTACCTGTAAAGCACACAGGAAAAATGTCTAAATCAAAACTTTATTTAGGGTTTATTGGTAAGATTTGTGTATCTGTTACTGTTCTTACAAATCTGTTGCAGGGTTTGTAAATATCCTTTAGGATTAGTAAATCTATTTAGACAATATTTGCTGAAAATCTAAAGGTTATGCATTACTTGACTCTTAAGGAAGTATACATTTTAGTGAAATTCCTAAAGAAGTTTTCCCATTTTAGTGGTGGCAGTACTTATGGTGAGTTAATGAAAAGTGAATCCTTAGAAGGCAGATGTGCATCTCCCAATTTTATTAGGTAACCATTTTGCTTATTTACCATTAATAAACTTGTTTAATAATGCAGCTTTATGTGTTGCTCAATACCTAAAGAAAAATTAGTTCCTATGCTCTATGTTTAAGAAAGCCCTGTTTTAGAGTTAAATCAAACCACAAATCTGGTCAGACTTGAATTGCAGAGTGGTTTGCTATTTAGTTACTCAGACTCTAGTGTTTTTGTTGTGCTATTCATTTTTTGCAAACTGTTTTGCTTACCACAAGCCATGGTTAAATGATCACAGTTTATTTAATTGGGGAAATTATATAAGTAAATGAAAGACAGATTAATATCAGGTTTTTAACAGAAAGCTATATGCTCAAAGGTGTATTGTTTTGGCTTGAATGGCACTGCAAGCTAATTATTTTGTACGGCCAGTTTATCAGATAGAAAGAAGAGATTACTTCATATAGCAGTTTAAAGTTTTTCCCTTTTCTATTTTGGCAAGAAGAGGACTGCGACCAGAAGGACTTTGTTTATGTGGATGCCTTCTGCTATGCTTTTTCCCTAAGACTATTCACAAGTCTGGAAAGGGAGTGCCGATGAGTTTTCAGCCAGCTTTATGAAATCTCATGATTTATAAGCTGGGTACTCCAGCAGTGCACAGTACATGTTTAATAATTGGCTCTAGGAATTTCCTTGATGCAAACATGAACATTAACTAGCTTTTACAAAATGAGAGAGCTAAACTCTTCGTGAGAAACACACTTTGTATCTCTAGCTTTTATTTAAAATGGCAGCAAAACAAAATACAGTTAGTTTGCCATGTGATACGTCACGTTGCATGAGGTGGCACCATGTTTATTGAAACCATAGTACACAGTGCTTAAAAGTTCCTTGAAATGGCTGCGTTCCTCTTCGGCTCATTCATGTGAACTGCCTTCTTGAAGAAAGAGCTGTGATCCCAGAGCAGTGCTCTGATCTCAGACGATCAATACTTTTATTTTGACGTCAGAAAAAAAAATTCCTACAGCCTCAAATATTAACAGTTGCTATTCCCAACAGCTATATTGTAATAAAAAAGCCAACATGATAATGAATAAGAGATTGTAAAATTATATGAGCACATTAAAGCAGGTATGTCTCTCAGAATCAGAGACCTGATACAATGTGCTGTTTAGTTTAGCAACTATTGCAAATACAATAAAAACATAGCTACATGAAAGAAAGTGAATAAGGAGAATATATCTTTACTACATGACTGGAAAGAAAGCAGTAATTTGAATATAAATGAACGTAGCCTGCAGAAGAACTTGAGATAAATCACCAGGATTTGGGAATTTTAATAATTTTCACACAGCCAAGTAAGGAAATGCTTGAAGATTGAACGTCAGGGCTGATCTCCCTGGCCAATTCAAATTTGAATACTATTTATCTTTTGTGAAACTGCAATCCTAAAGAAAGTACTTCTCGTCTAAGAAAATAGCACATAAAAAGAAATACATGTTGGAATTGTTGACTGAACACCTTCATGTAGCGCAGTTTCATTTGGGGGCTATTGCAGGGTGAGGTTGGGCCTTTACATAAATATCGCCTTCTCTAAAAGTGATGAAGAAATGGGGCCACAGCAAGATTCTGTCTTAACTGACTTGAATGATATTCCTTTGAACTTGATGTTCCAGCCAGTGCAATCCTTTTGATTGACGTATCTAAGGAAAATTTTAAGCTTTTTTTCTTCCTTTATTCTTGAGATAAACTGAACAAACTTGCAGCTGACAGGAGCCTCACGTGAGATCCTAATGAGGCTGAGAGAATGAAACATTTCTTCTTATGCTGAAGTACCAAAACCTTAATGACATTGCATCATGGTTTCCAAAAAAATATAAAAATACAGAAACTTGCTTGTAACTTAATAGATATTTTGCATAATGTGGAGGACTGAATGCTGAATGTTGAGGATATGAGTTAATGAAAACTTTTCTGTCTCCTCTCTTTTTTCCTTTTTCCACACCAAGTTGGGAATCTTTCATTTGCATTCCTTTTTTCTTGCAGGAAAAAATTACCTGACCACAGTAAAATCTCACAGGACAGGGAGAAACAAGTATTTGTCATATGGAACTTTTTATGATTGTTTCCTAAGTAAGAATTTTTTTCCAGATGAAGTGTGTTACAGATATTTGTTCAAGTGCTTTTCTAAACCAGCTTATCTTGGAAACTCTATGTTCTAAATGCTTCATTTACATCACTGCATTTGAAATAGAGCATTATCCTAAATTAGTAAGTTATTTGCTGTTCCAAACAGCACTGCTATATCAATCAAACCCACATAAAAATAGCTAAATGTGAAAAAAAGTTAAGTAAATTAAATATTAAGTAGATTTTGTTGAAGTAACAAATTAAAAAAAATCAAAATTAAGAATTTAATTTACTTCAAAACTTTAAAAATCCTTCACTGGAAGGATTTTTATGTGTGAATGTTTTTTAAAAAAACCAACAGAAATTATAGATAATTTCTTTTCAAAGTTTCCCATTATGCCTTATTATAGTTAACTGGAAATGCAATTTTGACATGATTGTTAGTTACCCCATTAAGAATATTGCTGTATTTCTTTGAAAGGCTCTTGTTCCACTGATTTTCTGTTGAAAATTGGATCACTCCTGCTTATGTCTAGAGATTTGAAGGGATGTAACTCCGTACAGAAATATTACTGCATTCTTCTCTACTGTATTAGAAGTAAACAAACTCACAAAATACAGTCACAGTAGGAAAGAAGAGAACAAGAGTATGATAGTATTTATGTCTTGATTATGAACTTTCCATCTACTTCTAAACATTAATACCAAACCCCATAAAAATGCATACATCTGTGCAGAACGTATCCAAAACAAGATAGTTCATGGCCTGCACTACACAAATTACCTGCTAGAGCACCTTCTCATCACACCAGTGAAAAGATACAGAATGGGAAACAATGTGATAATATCATAACATCCATTTTTGTAGTATGGACCGTGTTCTAGTGGATGCTGCCACACCAACTACGACAGTGTCACTCTATAATGTATTTGATTACAGTCTACCTCAGAGAGCTTATTTTTTTTCCAGTTTACAATATGTAGTTAACAGTTAAGATTAATTTTTAATGAAAGAATTCCATTTAAAATCTTGTTTCTGTTTATCTGGCACATTTTTTAATTAATCTGTGTTTGCTGGGGAAGGACAAGGATACTCTAGAGCCATTTGCTTTTCTTAGTGAAACAAAAGTAAACAAAAATAAATCTTGGGTACAGTCAATGTCTGAATCTACAACAAGTGCTTTTATCTCATCATACTGTTAGAGTTGTTATATCATCAGTCTCTCATTGACTCGCTGTCAGAGAAGAGATTCAGCATCTTTTTTTAAAAGCAAAACTCTACCCATACCTGGAACATGTAATTTTTCTCCTCTTCGTGCCTCCTGCTGGGCTCTACTGTCACTGGTTTTCCAGACCACATTGCACGAGAGTGAAGGACTTTTTTAAAGGTACTTGGCTGATGCACTTCAGCGCCCATAAGTATACCACTGGAAGAGACGTGTCCTGTGAGTCGGAAGGCCTTGACTTTTGACTTACTCAGCAGTCGTATACTGACGAGAAATTATTTTCCTGCTTGCTGGAGAAAACAGGTTCTAACATTGGTGGAAGCACCCGAATTCTGACAAGCTTTGGACAGTTGTGTTGCAATTATGTAACAGCAGACATTAGCTACATGAGCGCATTTTTAAGAACTGAGCTCTAGTTCCAAAATAAAGAGCTATAAAGCTGTGTCCCATTTAATATCTTATGCATTCAGCCTGTCCAGGAACAGATGATATGTTGGTGTTAACAATCTACTTTTCATCTTCCATTTATATGCACAATAAATTGCTGGTAAGTTTTCCTGGTGGACTTTTAAAAGCAGAAGAGATCAATACTTACAAATACATACAGAGCTTTCAAAATAGCAAGCCCTTAGAAAATAGTAGAGTGCATAAAGTTGTTTCCCAATATATTCACTAGTAATGAAGTGAGGCTATTTATGGGCATTTCTCTCTGTAACTCTGCCTGGCCCACGTCTCTAGGGGAAAGTGAAGCTGAAGACTAGGAGTGCGTTCTCCTCGGGACTGGAACGTGGTCATTTTATTTTGTTTTATATTGATGGAGCTGTGCTGAATGCTAGTTTCCAGTCTTGAGCACAGGCCTGATATCCCCAAATGGCCAGACCTAAGACACTGAACTTAAGCAAACTTGTATATGGTACATAAGCTATTTTAGTAAATTTCTAAAGTTGAAAGGCATATGATGCTTTCTGTATAGTGACAGGTAGTATATGTGCAATTTTTTTTACCACAGTTTGCCGCTGGTTTTGGTTAGCTATTTGGTGACTATTAGTCAGACTGTGGTTGCTGTCTATTTGAAGATATCAGCTGTCCCAGATGCGCTGAAACGGTAACATTGTGAAGTCCCAGATGTACTGAAAGAGAAACATTGTGAAAACCCATATTATTTGCAGTAATAGCAAATCTGGAAGGTTTGATTATTTTTGTTTGTTATTGCATTTTTACGAAGATTATTGTATATATAGACAAGGCACTTCAGAACGTGGTTTAGTGGGTGTGGTTGATGGTTGGGCTCGATGATCTTGAAGGTCTTTTCCAACCTAAATGATCCTATGATTCTATATTTTGCCCATGAGTAAGTTCTGACTTCACTCTTAATGATTCTTGTAGTCACTGAGGTGCTTCAAAATTGTATTAGAAACCAAAGTAAGGAAGTGAGAATCTTGGTGAGGAACACAAAAATGGAAACGTGGTTTTGCTCAGTGCATTCAATTTTAAAACTTTTTTTTCTGATTCTATTTCAGGCTATGTACTTTTACTCCATTCTAGCATTTGGAGAGGACAAAAAGAAGCAGAAATGATAACAAGAAATTTGCCGTGTTCTTTCACTAAACTGAGAATTCAGCTGTTCCGCTTCTGTGGAGATACTCTGTGCAATAGCCTAGTTCTTGTTTAGGGATAATTTTGCTACACAGTAAGGTACTAATTGATAAATCTAGTAGGCATGCTGTTGGGTAGGTATTGCATTTTTGCTATTTTCAGAAGCTGTCAAGAAACATTTTTTAAAGGCCCATAGTGTCTTTCTTCATATTCAGTAATTTTCACTGTGTCACCGTATTGAAAGCAGTATGATTCTGTTTGCTGCTTGTGCTTTCTTTGTCCCAGTTACTATTAAGACTTACATGTAAGTTTAAGATAATTATGAGCACAAATGAAATGAAAAACTTGCTTGCATTCAGTGGAGAATGTGTACGTGCTTAGTATATTACTTAGAAAAGCTGTGACATATGCTGCTGAAATATGTTTCATTTCATTAAAAACCTTCAGGTTTTGTAGATTTCAGCTTGAATCGGTTCACTGATGTAGATCATAGAAATAGAGCTGGTCTTCTGAGAATATTGTAGGAACAACAAAAACCACCTCTTTGCCTTAAAAAATACACCCTTTACTTGTCATGACTTTCCAGAATCTCATTTAAAGCTATTTATATCATTATGTCTTTTATTGTACTTAAGAAAAAAGGGGGTTTGGTGAAACGTCTTAGAGCTTTAGTACTTTTGAAAGGCAAGGACATAATTGACCAAAGGAACTCTATCACAGTCCTCACTGCTATAAAGCTTTAGTCTGTAATCCTTGACAGTGATCATTTGCTGGATACACAGCCTATACAAACTGGAAAAGGCAATGCAGTATTACACACAAATTGAACAGAAATCAGTACACTTACTACATGAGACCAGGAGGAGTCTCCAGATTTAATTTACGTTTGAGGAATCTGGCCCTTCAGATATTACAATTACAACCTGGTGGTACTGTCTGTCTTTTCAATTTGCTTACCTACAGCATCTCATACTGACTATAAATGTTCCAGGACACTGCAAAATGTCTTCATTGACAGTACATAAGTAGGGCTCCTTGGTTGTGCTTAAGGATACTTTATAAGCAGAACACTTTTATAATCAAAAAGCTGCTAACAAGCAGTTTCCATATCCTCATTCCCATTTATTTTTTCTTACTTTCATAGTGTCTAATGTAATCTGTTAAAAGTTGTGTGAATGACTTTTAAACAGAGGATTGAAATATGTAATACCTTGCATAATCATGTGTTTCTCTTCATTACGTTACTTGCAAGTTACGTTACAGACACTCAAATACATAAGAGCAATTCAGTTAGTAGTCTCACCTTAACTTTTAAACAGCAATTTAGAAGGGACATACACATAGAGAACCCTCCTCCAGGATCTCTCTATTATGAGAAATTATTTTAATTGCATTTCTACGTTAACAGCTTATGGTCTAAGTTTACTTTTGCATTTTATTTTTTATCTGGGACATGTCTGTCCATAGTCCTTTTCATGTACTTCGTGCATTTCTGTTAGACGCTGTTGGCAGGGTATTAACCTGAGGAGCACTCTACTTTAGAACTTGGCTTTTACTCCATCAGAACATAAATCTTGTGTGTCACTCATATAAGGCATAGGAGAAACATGGAAGAAGCAGTCATGAAAAACTGGAAAGTAAACAGGACAAAATATAGTCATTTGATTTACAGGTTAACACTTGTCATTTTCAGGAGAAGGCAAAGAAAACAGTGAAATTCCAAAGGTCCAGAGTTGAAGACAGTACTTTTTTAAAGTTTCTATTCTCAGCTTGGACAATTGCCTGAATTTTTATAGAAATGATAGAAAGCACATCCTTGATAGTAAGCCAAGTCCTTCCACTAACTTCTAAGTTTTATTCGAACGCATGAAGCAATTTGAGCTGTTTGGAGAGAAGGTAACCAAAGTTTAATACTAACAGATGAAAATATTTTTTCTAACCTTACTTTCGGAGTCCTCTTTAATTCATTGGAATCTTTCTTTATTAGAAAAAAATTTAGCGACCATTTATTCTCTGCAATCTTTGCCTGAGCTTTTCCTAACTACTTGAACTTAAGCTAAGCAACTCATTAGTAAAGTCCTACCTGCCCAAACTTTTCATTTTGGGGGTGTATGATTTGCCTGTGTCTTCCAAAGAACAGAACAAAGCAAAGCCATTGGAAGGTATATACTGTGGTAAAACTCTGCAGTCTTCTCTGATCAGTAACTCTGTTTCCTTGACTATTGTTACCATGTTTTCCATAGTTGTAGTGGACTTTCAAGCTTCCATTCTTATACAACTAGTTGGATCTTAAAAATGATTAAACTGTGTCTTTGAGAATGAAAAACTAATAACTTGAAAATTACTGTCTGTTCCCATAATCTGAACTTTCATAGTGTCTCAAAAGGCAGCAGAACTAGAAATCTTGCTTTTAGAGGTCATGTAGGAAATACTGACAATGATCTTGAGTCACATGGGTTTAATAGAAACATTTTTAATGTTAAGAAAGAAGCTCTTGCTCACTGTCTTTCAGTTTGGCTGGTTTAGTCCACGGAGACTTGAGTTGCATTGGGTTTTTTGCAAGGCTTAGTGGTTTTAATTCGAAGAAAGTAATGAAGAGAAAAATGCAAAACACATCCTTTACACTGCTAAACAGCAACAGTAATATGTTGATATTGTTCATAAAAAGTATTGAGCTGCGTAATCCAACGCTCATTGAAACTGAATGCAGATTGTTAGCAATAGTATATAATTAGGCTTTGCTGACTTTTTTTTTTTTTTTTTTTTAACCCGAGAGGTAAATAAGCTCCCTTTCCCAGAGAAGCAGAATGTGAGCGAAGGGGTGACAGTATCAGAGCTGTGATAAGAGCTAAGGTTGCCTGGTGTCCACTCACATCTTTGAGCCAGTAGTTGCTTTTGAAAGATTTTTCCAAGGCTCAAGTTCCATTTTCAGAAGTGACTGGTGGTACTGGCAGATAAGCAGTGTGGGATCTTACTGGCTTGCTGACTCTATCCCTTTTAGTTACCAGCTTTTTTTAGTACCTGTCATCTAAACTGGGGTAGGGAAACACATACTCCAGTTAAAATCTCCAGTGACCCAAGTAGATTCTTCTTAGCAGACTAAAAGCCAAAATTAATTATGAAAATGTTTTCCTTTGGTTTTTTAAAGTCAGGTTTCAGTCACACTGTCTTTAATCAGCAAGACACAAGAGACGAGACTGTATGTTAAGAGTTCTGCTGACCTTGAGTGTTTAAGGTAATGCCTGTACATAGTGTAGATGACTACACATAGTTCTTTTTATTTGCATTAATTTAGATGGACTTTGTGACATAACATGCTGCTGACTATCTTTTCCCTCAAATATGAAATTAATATGGAAATAAAATATCATGGATGAGATACTATGAATCGTTATAACTCATGCTAATTGAAGTTAGATTTCAGGACATATGAATTACCTTTACTCGTTAGCTTAAGATAAAGAACTTTGAGGTAATTGAGTCCATTCCTGACAGTACAGTACACTTACTTCCTTTCTTCCGAGATTGTATTTAACCGTTGAAGAGAAAGGTCTTTTGCCACTTTACTTGACAAACTGTTCCACAATCCAGAATGACTACTCACAAATTTTTTTCCTTCTCTTATTCAACAAAAATAGTTTTTCCTTAATTACATTACTTTACTTTTGGGTTGTTTCTTTTAATTTTTACTTGGAAACTTGAATTTCCTGTAACTACTGTGTTCTTAATTTCTTTGGTAAAAGAATCCTTTATTTTGAGATCAAAGAATTCTGATATACATTAGCACTTTAATTATAAACTACAGAATGATAACTGAATGAATAGGGTGAAGAGTCTTTTAGAATAGCAGGGCTGACAATTAAAAAGGCTTTTTTCCTGACTTGCAGCATAGCCTGTTCTTTTTTTTGTTAAATATGGCTATTATTGTAATTGAAGATTAATAATCACTAATAGCTACTGGGCTCTTTTAATGTAATATTCTGCACAAACAAAACCCTCTGCTTAGATAGTGCTAGTCTCCCCCTTCATCCCCTCTTTTGCAAATGTCAGTTGCTACTTGAGCAGAATAAGCCGAAAAGACAATAAACTCGACTGAAGATGTATAGTTAAACCTCCGTCTCAGGGACACATGGTTTTGTGCAGAGGAATGCTGGAGGGCTGGAGGTAAAATAAATATTACCAAAATCAGAATAGTATGGTGGTCTAATCTAATACTGTGTCTAGTGTCTGCTGTTCTCAGTATGGAAGATTTAAACATTTGGGAATGGAGAGACATGGCGATGCCTATGTGCTGTCTCTTGGGACAACCCTCCCGATGCTGGACTGTGACCACCGAGCAGTATGCAATTAGCAGCTCCTAGAAACCACAAGATTTAGAGTGTCATTTCCATTTTTCTTGTTTCAAATAATTTAAGAGGCCAGTATTCATAATGTGAAATGGAGTTTAAAAGGTGTTAAAAAACTTAGTTTGTTACTTGTTAATTTGGCCACTGAGTGAATTCTAAAATCTATCTTTTTCATTAGGTCCATAAATGAAAACTATGTATTTTTTTTTTTTTTTTAAATCAAGTATCACGTGCACATTCTGATCAGTTTCTCACCCCAGAAATGCCCCATATCCTTATTATTGGATGAGGCTTGGATGAAAATATTGTTAATTAGAGTTCAGAATCTGTTACAGCATTATGGTATACCCAAGAGATCAGAACAGTTTCTGTAGGGCTTTTTAGTTTCTCTGAATATACAAATGAAAAACTTTAAAATGTGTTTTGTATTTTTGACGTACAATGTAGACATACTGCAAAACGTTCTAGAAATTTCACCTCAATATCAAAAATCTTTTGAAGATTATTTACATTTAGTTTAAAGCTGTTCATAGTACATCAAATGCCTATACACGTTGCCTTTCTACTGTGGGGGGGGGCAGAAATTTCCTAGAGTCTACAAAGTCTTAATTTATCTTGAGGTCTGAAAATCTAATTTTATCTGTAACTGCATCTGTCTTCAATTTTTACATACAGAAGAATCTTGAGATGAGTCTTTCTCTCATCTGTGTATGCAAGTACACTTAACACACACACACGTGCCTGCATATATCACTTTGGATGCTATCAGCACTCCCACTGATTTGTTCACTATGTATCAATGTCATGTTCTGCAGTACTATTTCAGTTCAGGGCACAATTTATTTGGAATTGTACATAGTATGGGGAAATTATGCTGAGTTCACACTGATTACAGTATGCTGAAGGACATTGTTAAGTATTTTCCTCTGATACATTTTCATTCTATGGTATTTCTAAAAATCCATCCTTTTCTCCCTGGCCTCGTGATCAAACCACTTGTCTGCATTGTAATCTTCTCTTGTCTTGACACATTTGCCTTGCAAGTCTTTTTTCTCCCTGCAATCCATTTATAGTGTTGTTGCCAAAATGATCTTCCTCAGCTGTCCTTTTAATCTTGCCATCTCCTCTTTCAGAAATTCCCCAGGCTCCTGTTGAATGTTGTGCAGCAAATTCTAACTTGTTTTTCTTTCTAAATCTTTTGCCTTTTTCAAACCCCATCTCTTCCACTCTCCAGTCTCTTCAACAACGTGCCTTTCATCATCTTCTTTCAGTACAGTCATCAGATCTCCATCCTTGTTGTCCTTATATTTGGAACACTCAGGCAAAACTTGTCTCCTTGTCTATTTGCCCATACTGAGATATCTTACAATGAACTCATTTGTTCCAGAAAGTTAATCTAAAACTGGAGACAAATAGGCATTCAGCTAAGCCAAAACAAAAGGAATCAATAGCAAGACTAGAAGCTAACAAAAATATGGTGCTTACCAACAAGGTGAGTCCTGGTATTTGAGTTGTTCTTACAACAAGGCTTGTCAGATAGGCTGAAGTAACCTGTGCCTTTCATATGCCATACACCCACTTCTTTGTTTGATTCTATTGGATAAGGTTAAGGTAGGCGACAAGCCTTTTAGAGTAGATGTCTTTCGAATTTTTTTCCGAGACATGTATTTTTGGTGCTTAGACACTAATGATGATTATAAATAATAAGATATTTAAAACGGGTAGTAGCTGGAGCAACCATGGTGCAGTACTGTAGGTAAACAATGGTTTTTATTTTTTTTTTAACAGCAACTGCTGTCGTTTGAGCAAGTAGTAACATTTCCTGCAGTGTTGTAAGATTATATGTTTTTTTAAATGTGCTTCTCTATTTAATCTTTGTTGTTGCCATTATATCATGCTGCCTTTATAATTTTAATACAGAGCCCACATAAAGATAGGGTGCAGTGGAATGAAATGGCCATCATAATTTGACTATCTTAGTAACAGGTGTATTATTACAGCCCCAGATGTGGTAATAAATCTCAGTTCTACCTTCAGATAGTTTGAGTTTTATTGCTAGGGTTCCTTATGAATTTCGAGGGCCATTCTATAGCACAGGACATTCTTCTGAGTTTTCTTTCTCTGCTTATATAAATATTCTGTCATGAGAAACATTATTTGTTAGGTCTTTATTCATTGTTGTTCAGGGACAAGTTTGAAAGGTGAGGGAGTTTCTTTTTCAGGTAAATTGGTAGCCTCAGCAGCATGCCAGCTAATTATAAAATACTTCAGCAGGTTCATCAAACTGACCTGGGATTCCCTAAGGCTCAAAGAGTTTGTCAGACTTGGCATTTTCCCCAAGCCTGAGGGGAGCTTGCTCAGTCCCAAACATATTCATCTTTAATTAATGTTTTCTTTTAAAAATAAAACAACCAATCCTCCTCCACCTTTATTTGTTAAGTTATACTATTTAATTACAGGAGGAGGTATGAGATCTCCTTTGGAGATTTAAATTTCAAATCATGAATGTAAGTCAAGTGATTACTTCTTATTCTATGGGTCTTGCACAGTATACATTGAACATTGAATATTCTGATTTGAAAAGTACTGTGAAAAATTCACAGAAATTGCATCTTTTAGTTATGATACCAGTAAGAAGCCTGAATACCTTTCTGGCTTGGTAACTACCATGCAGGTATATCCAAGAGCAGAATGTAACCCTAATTGAAGTAATTGCCTACTGAGGAAATTGAGCCTCCTTGTGGGTACTGCAGCGTATCCTGGTGTCTGGGCGTAGCCTCGGTACATTATGCGTCTAATTCTCCCCTGAAGTGGAACATGTCTGTTAATGTTTATGAGTCTTTTCTTTGAGGCATATACTACAGAACTATGTATTTTCAGCTTCCCTTGCATCCTCAGCACTGTGGTTCACGAGTGTCTCTCCCTCAGGGCTTGTCTGTCATGTTTAATGAACTGTCAGTGCTCCAGTCCTCACTGTGATTAGGGTGACCTAAGTGGAAAAATTTGAGGTACCTTTGCATCAAGAGGTGGTAAGAGAGGAAAGAACAATATTTTTCTCTCTATAACCATTAAATATCTTAGTTTTCCTGAGTTTGAAAGGATAGGGAGACTAGACTTTAATATGTAATGTTCTCGTAATCTTTTCATAATGCTTATTCTGTTGAGTCAATGCTGAATTGACTGTCCAAGTTTTCCAAGTTCCTCAAGGAACCATTGCTTCAACACCTCACTGATGCTTTTCTTCATGTTCTTCAACTCCTAGATTCAATTTCTTCCATCCGTTGTCCCTGGTTCTCCCCAAATCCTGTCTCTCTTTCTCCAAGGACTGACTGCTGCCTAGCATACATTCTTCTTTCAGTATGGCCACGTAGAAGACTTCATAATTGCAAATAAAATTCAGGCAAAAGAGAGTATAGTGTAAGGCTCCTGTTACAGCATTTCCTGATCCTGTTCTCACAAATCTCCATAGTCAGGTCTGACACATTTTGAAGGTCATGCAATGCAATGAGTTTTTAAGGATGGTGGCATATTAACGCATCTCAGTTGATGGCATATTAACGCATCTCAGTGTCCTGATATCACAATCGTTAATGTTGAAAAAGTGTATAAATGAAATGGGGATAGATGAGGAAAAATAGGAAAAAAAATGTATTGTCACAATAATGGAAGAAAAAGAATAATGAACATTGAGGAGAATGACTGTTAGGTACTGAAGCAGATTATATGCATTATTTTAATTAAGAGTGCCTAATAGTACATATGGTTTCCTTTGAATAATAATTGCATGCTGATGAAGTGTGATTAGAGACTTTTTTTTAGGAGTTCAATTAAACCCATTTCTGTAAAAGGGAAGTGATTAAAAAGATGATATCAAGGTCTAAACTGAAAGCTGTGGTTGAAGCTTCCTATTGCAGATTTCTTTATTATTGCGCTCCTCTGATGACTATTATTTAGTTTTGAACAATGCCACAAGTTTCAGACTGAGCCCTGCAGATTCAGCATAAGAACTGGCTTTACAGATCAAATAGAAACTTAGCAAGTACTTGGGTGTCCTTGAATGTACGATCCTGGGATTGATCCTAATTCAGGAAGATTCTTGGTTCATGCATGTATCTTGAAGCACATGAGAAGATACTTTGATTAATTAGGACTGTAAGACAACATACTGTTTGCTAGGCTGCTCTGTATTTCTGTAGAGTGCTTGTGAACCTGGGTGATTAAATGCAGACTTGCACCGCTGCTTATTTTATCTGCTAGTCATTACTGTCTGACTTGTAAGGCTCATAGACCAGCAGGACCCAGCCAACTGTCTGGCAACTGTTAATAAAATTATCAATTATCTTGCTGAGTCCTATCATCTTGTGCTTTGATTATCCTGTATCGTGAGTAAGGTGAGCTGGTTGTGCTAACATCCTGATTCGAGTCTTAAACACATGCGTAAGTTGGGCAAAGGTACTGATATTCACAAACTGGTGGCAAACGCAATGAAGGCCTTCAGTAGCATGGAAGAGTGTGATGATTTCTGGAACTATGTACTAAATGTCCAAGCTGTTAATCACAGCATCCTGTGTTTTCATACCAGTACACAGGAATGGACGCCAATATATCTTCTCTGGTATTCGGAGACGACATTTACTTTCTTTAACTTTAAACTTTACTTTATAGCTTAAACCAGAAAAAATACTTAACATTTCTTGTCCTAAAGTATGTGCGCTGCTAGCTAGCTGCATGTTCTGTCTTCTGAATGTCTGCATTACACATGCAGATAAAAAAATAAGCTATGTAGTTTTGGTTTGAGGTAGTAAGGATCCATCCAAGACACAATTTCTGTACGCGATTGTTGTCATTAGAGATCTTTGCCTCTGATGTGTGGAAATAAATTTTGCTTCATATTTTTTTATATACTTCTCTTTCTACCAAAACAATAGCTAAATCTATTTCCTCAGGACTGCCTGTAACCAGCTTCAGGCAGTTAACATTCCTTCTTTAAAAAGGATCTAGCACTAGTTCCCCCCTCCTCTTGCTATAGCTGAAGAGGGTCAGAGAATGAAAGCATTTAAAAGGTCACTTTCTGTGCAATGATGGCATCTTGGTTTATGGGAATGCTATTTGCAAATTATTCAGATTTAAACCAAAATTTTCTGTATTTGTCACTCTCAAAGTCTGCAGCTGGTAACCAGAGCAACCTGGCTTTAAAGTTGGAGATAAAAAAGAATTAATGCTAGAACAAACTTTAAAATTCTCTTTAAGAAATCTAGCGTGAGGGTTTGTAGTGATGTAAAGATTTGTATTGTCGTGGTGTGACCTCTTCAGCCAGAGCTCACGAAGCTCTTAGTGCAGAAGAGCATTCTGTTATATCCTTTTGCATGCTCGTAACTACACGCACTAGGGAAAAGTCTAAGTGACTAACTTTTTTTTTTTTAACGAGGGGTTTGAATCTAGTGGCCCTTCTAGAAGTTAATTCAACACTTTCTTTTCACCTAGATACCACTAAAATTTGGCATACGTAAATACAAAAAATACATGATTATAAACTCTTCTCAAGATTATTGCTACTTTCCTGCATACTTCAAAGACATGCAATTTTTGTTTATGTGCAGAAAAAATAAGAATAAAGCACTTGAGAAACTCTCTAGCTACATTTCTACACTGCCCACAGAAGGAACTGTGCTTTACAGTTAACTTCATGGCTTCCTGTGTAAGCATTAACCCTGTGTATTCTGCACAGACATAAAGTTGCTCTGCCTCAGTTCCAAACAAACCAGGTTGAGTAAAAGTTCATTTACACAGTGCCAAGCCTAACTCAATAAAGCTATTATCTTGGACATTGAGTTAATGATCCCCATTGTCTGCAGTAACAAGAGCATGAGAACTGGCACAATGGGCCAGACTTCAGCCCGGTTCCCCGGCTCTCATGGTAGGTAGCGATGAACGCTTCAGAACAAGTGTATTTCCCCTGTAACCACAGTCAAAGTTTGAATCTGGAGCATCATTTTTAGTAGTCAGCAGTGCACTGCCCTGCATGAATCTGTCTAGTCCCATCTGAAACCTGGTTGTGCTCTCGGTGTCTGGCACATCCCGTGACGGTGCGCTCCAGAACACAGTGATGTCTCGCAGGACACAAGGCACCTCTGCCTGCTCTGTGCTGGGTGAAGAGAGGAGGACCCCTGGATGTCCTCACTCATATCCCTTTCATTGGTGATCTGGATAGAAGGTAGAAGTGAGTGGAAAGGAACTCTCTATACCCTTATGGAGTTACAACACAGGGCGTGGGGTATAATCGCTCACTAGAAATTAATACAATTTAAAATTTATTTTTTAATATACACGTATTAAAAGATTCACATAAATGCATTTAAGTATACACAAAACATATATTTGCATATACTTTATAAATACAATTTAAAATGTATGAATTTCTACATGTACACAGAAAACAAAGCAGAGATAAGAATGAGTTTCTTTTTTGTGCAAGTAATTGAAAGCAGTGAGATGAATGATCCCTCCCAGCTGGTAATGAAATCTATAGAAAATGTACTTTCGCTGCTCTAAGTGTTGTGTACTGCTAAGTTGGCCAATAAATTAAATTTTAAGCAAAATAATCACTTGAGAGAATACTTATGACCTTAATTTCTCAGTGCCTCAAAATCTCATCATGAGTCATGTAGAAAATGTAGCATAGGATCATGTAAATAGAGATCTTCCGTACTCCAAAGTAAATGGCCCAAGGTATCATAATACTGGCATATCTTAATATTAGGGATGCCTAATGCTGTGTGCCACGTTAATACAGTTAGTTAAGTGTTGTTTGCTGTGCGCAGGATACATGCAAAGAGGGAGAATCCATGTTTTGTTCACTATCACTTTTACTTCCTAATCAGTATTTTCTATACTGAGAGTAAATAAAACAATATTAAATTACAGACAGAGGTGTTGAAATAAAGTTTTAAATATTTGTAAGAGCTCAGACTTGCCTTGGTCAGAAACAGCAATCTGTAATGAATTACTATGCTCTAGTTCACCTACCGTAGAATAGACCATATAGACTCATCGTACTCTTTTCTCAGAGAGCCCTCTACTGACCTAAAATACAGTATGTCGAACTGAATGTCACATAGCCCCAAATATCATTTGACCTGTAAATACGTGCCCTGGTGCCAAGGTAGATTTCAGTAAGAACAAAAGCGTACATGGTACTACTGAATTTTTGAGAACTTCTGAATTGTCAAAAATTGACAGATTTAGTGCAAAGCAAATGTGTTTGTGACCAGATTTCTATTTCTTTGTCTACTCAAGGGAATGTGATTCTTCAGAAAAATAGAGGGTCGAAGAACTGGTGGTTTTCTCATGCTCCTGCCTCTGACTTTTCTTGTGTTAACTTTTTTGGGGGGTGATGAATATAAGAAAAACAACTGTGTAGACTGATTATGCAGGAAGTTTTGCTACAGTAAATTGAGATCCTAGTATTAAAAAATGCTCATTCATTTATCATGAGTTTCACGATTACTGCTATTCATCCGGTAGTAGTAGGTGCTGAAATTCTGTTATGGCCAGGGAATCACAGATTTCACTTAGACTCAATTTCTCATGCTTAATTAAAAAAATCTGATAATATGAAGGAAATTGCAGAGCGGGGGGGAGGGGCGGGGCGGGACGGGACGGGACACAGACACGACCAGAAAGCAAATTCAGGAAATTTCCCTGTATTATTAAAAATACTTCATTAATTTTGCAGGTTGGAAAGGTTGGGGAAGGCTGATGATTTTTACATTTGAGATTGCTAATGTTGTGGTTCTGAGAGGGGATCTTAATATATGCAGAGATTTATTCCTTATTTACACAGGGGTGGACACTGAAAACGTTGCTTATGTTTGGGTTAATGTCAGATGATCTCAGCAAGTCACTCTGCTAGTCAGTACGTGTGGAAAGAGAGACCCCTTGATGCAAAGAGATGAACACCTGAGATTAGAGTGCAACAGCCAGCCACAGAAGTTATACCTTTTCTTTCACCTTTACAAGAGAAAAGAGAAAAAAAGTGTTATTTTCAACACATTGTTATTGATCACTCTAAACAGCAGAGTATCTTTCCATGCTCTTTCTTCATCCATGAACCCCATGGATAATATGTGAAGGGAGAGGTGCAAGGTGTGAGGGCAAACGTGACTTGGATAAAAACAATGCCTGATGTCAAAGGAAGTTGAGGCTCAGAGTTCAAACGAGTGAGTTGCCCAGTGTCACACACGGATCAGTTATAAGGATTGTTTGAGTCTGTAGTAGGGAGTCTTATATACAGAGGTCTATTGAGTCTGTAGTTGGGAATCTACACAGGTCTGCTACACTACTTTTTTATATTATCTGCTTTCTAATGTGAGTTGTCATGGGTTTGGTAGATTAGCTGCCATGTGTATGCTGGTTTTCTCTAAAAGTACACAGGTATCAGTAGGGTAAAGTGTTGTTAATATTCATAGAATAAAATTATATAATAAAAACCTGAAAATTAATAGAACGCAGGAAAGAAGAAGAAGTATGTTACAGAGGTATATGGCTTGAAATATAAAAGAGTTGCCACTGTACAATTCAGGTTTCAAGTAGCTGTGTCTAATTCATTCTAGCAGGTAATGTTGGACTACAGCACTACTGAAGAGCAGCATTCACAAAAGGATAAACATGGCAGTTTACCTGATTTTTTTAAGTTATGTTGTTTGCACCTTGGCATATGAAAAGATCTGAGATGTCTTTTTAGATTTTAGCACTCTTAATGTAACTAAAAATGTCCTAAAGGCTCAGCACTTACACCCACTGAGGTTTACATAGCACGCAGGCTAGATACAGCACACAGTTTCAAATCTCACTAGACAAAAAAAAAAAAAAAAAAAAAAAAGACTGGCATGTGAACTTCTGTGTTAAAGAAACTGCCTGCACACTGTATGCTGATGTTTATTCTAGCAGATTGATCTCTGTCATGCATAATATTTTCCTATCCTCATACCTGCTAAATATGTTTTCATTTTATTCTTACAAGTTTCTCATAGTACGACAGAATGGAAGATGGGTTGCCATGTCTGTGTTGTCTGTAAAACCAGATAACATTTAAGACATGTCCCTGCAAGACATGATCAATAACAGCATGCCCCAAAAGCAAAACTGAATCTGTGTAAAAAAGGCTGAGTGGAGCCTTTCACGTTTTTGTATCCTGGATTTTAAGTATTCAATTGTTTAAAAAATTTTGCATGCCAATAGACGTGCTTTGAGTTGTTAGTAGGCAGCTTGGATATTTGAGGAAGCAAGTTGCCTTGAAAACTGAGTTTCACTCACTGAAAAACCAGGTGTGACATACCAAAAAAAAAAATTTCTGTTATGAACCCTCCCCCAACTCCATTTTAGTTAGTTCCCTTATTTACATTGTAAAACAGCTAAAACAATAAAGGATATTTATAATTTACATAGATTAACATATTGTGTGTATTTAATCCAGTTATTATTTTGGAGACTGGTGCAGATTCACCTGATATCCCTGAGAGCTGACTTTAATTGTGAAATTAGGTTCATAAGTTGGGTAGAATTGCAAGAAGACATAGTTCGTAAATGAGTACGTTATAACACTTTGGAAGAGAGAAGAACCTACGGCTTCATTTAGGAAGTGTCATGTGACACTGAATAATTTTTAACACCAGCATTTTTGGAAGTTTGTGGGGTTTTTTAGCTTTTGGGATCTGCACAGTGTCAGAGAGATGAAGTCAGGCACAGTAGTTATTTCCTTCCTACAAAGATGTTTGTGCTGTAAGGTAAAAGACCTTGAAAAAATGTTACCTTGGTATAAACCTGTTTTGAATATTAAGATTTATTCTGCAATATACATAGAAACATAGAATCATAGAATGGTTTGGGTTGGAAGGGACCTTAAAGATCATCTAGTTCCAACCCCCCTGCCATGGGCAGGGACACCTTCCACTAGACCAGGTGGCTCAAAGCCCCATCCAACCTGGCCTTGAACACTGCCAGGGATGGATGGGGCATCCACAACCTCTCTAGGCAACCTGTTCCACTGCCTCACCACCCTCATAGTGAAGAAATACAGTATAACTCTACCATTATTGTTATGTTTTATATTAATATTTATCTCTAAAGTAATTGGAGGTTCATTAAATACATTTTAGTTTACTGAAGAATACTTTTCCCAAAGCCAAGTGCAGTGGGAACGTTATTCATTATTTTTTCATTTTAAATTATATAAGAAAAGCGTTTCAGAATCAATTAGCATTTGAACTATAATTTTTTTCTTTAGACTTGATAATCGTGCAAATGTTACATCAATTATTGTGTGTATTGTGTGTGTATTATTATGTATAAATGTTATTTGAGAAGTTGTCATTAGCGTTATAACCAGTTCAGTATGGGAATAGAATCAATTATGCTGCTTTAGCATTTCACTTTATGAGAAAATTGTTGTCTTTACTCTTTGCTAAGTTATTCTTGCATTTAATAATTCAATAGTCAGTCTGAACCATTTTTCAACAGGGAAAAGGGGGCAGAAGCTTGTCTTATTTTCCATGTATATTCAGTGTTGTACTCAGGGGAACGGTATATCCAAAAATAAGACTATAAATAAGAAATCAGTAGCCTTTTCTGTCTTGCTGCATTATGTGGGTTTGATATATGCTTCTGCAGCATTATTACTTACTCTGTTCAAATCAATGCTCTCAGCTTTCCTTTATGTGATTGATTTCCTCCAAATTAGCCTATGAAGTACATGATTTAATAAACAACGCTGTTACCTGTTTACCAACACACAAATGTCCTCAATATTACATCCAGAGATGCTATGCTTCAGTCAGTCACAAGATTTTCATGGTATAACTTTATTTGAATGAGAAAGAGAGAACAACTTTGGTCTTACATAGTCAAAAGCAAAATAAAATTGCTTGGAAGAAACAGATATAAGGCATGGACTTACAAAAATTAAGCCAGATTCTGTAGGAGATAATGATGAAAAGGAAAGACGCTTACTAGTGTATTCTCCTCTTTAATGCCGCTTTTATGCCTCAGAAAAGAAGCATTTTTTCCTTACTTTTGTGTTCTTAAACATTGCAGTAGCAGATTGAAAAGTATCAGTAGCACTGTATAACTGTTCATGTCCCTCCCTAAAATATACCTATGTGTATGTATCTTGCATTACCACTTAGTGAAGGGTTTTGCAGAAATGGGGTGAGAGGGAAGAATTCAAATGTTTTGTGTGATATAGTACTATTTAGGATTCAATGGGTTTGGACTCCATATAGAATTCCTCCTCTTTAATAGGATGTTATTTCATTGCCACAGTTGCTTCTCCGTAGCAATTTACAAGTTGTTAATGTTTTGGGCAGCTGTATCTTAGAGTTACGTGCAGGACAAGGAAGGATTTTGCATGGCATTTGGACATTTAGAACCAGATTTTTACTGTTGCTTATGGCTGGATTATATGAACCCGGTTTGTCTACAGTTTTGAACAGGTTTCTGTTTGCCCAAACAATTCTATTTTTTGTATTTCCACGATACCTCTCTGATATTCCCAAGACTAATGTTTTCTCATGCTTTTCAACCCAGGGACTTTTGTGTGTAATCACTGATAGAAAACGTAATGGCTTTCAAGCATTAATGGCTCGTGCAGTTGGGAATTTTGGAGAAAAGTTTTGTGAGATGTTACTGTGTAGTATTTTAACACAGATGTCCAAACACAGTGTTTTTCATCTTCCTTCAAGTTCACTCTTAGTTCCTTAGTTTTCCTGATAATGGCCTGCCATATCGTTATTCCTCCCTATTTTTTTCTCACTGTATATATGGTAGGGGTTTTTTTCTTCATGCCTTTTGCAATATTGTATTCTCCAGAGGTAAATCGCAATAGTTTCACAGTATGTCTCTGCTCAGATGTAGGTTGCAGCCTGAGGTACAGCATGTTCCCTCAGTCTCTGCACCCAAATCAGTCTGTGGCTGGGTCATTTCGTTAATGCTTTCTGAGAAATGTTGTTGGGCTTCTATCAGTCTTTCTCCAGGAAACTTGTATTTCTGATATTACCCTGTTTTCATCCACTTTCCTGGGAGATGGTTTTCCTCTTCAATTGCCGTACTATTGTTTTTAATATTACTTAGGATTGTTGTCTTTTCCTACTACTTTGTATTGTAGAATTAAAATGCTACTTTCAGCACAGCAACTATCATATTGCTTTTGAAGGATAGATATTATTCTAACCCCCTCACTACCTTGGGAAGTGTTGTACAATATGATTTTATTCAGTCCACATTTTTATCAACACGATCACCATCACCTGCAGCCATCATTCCATTTTAGAGCACAGCCCTACAGGTATTTTCTCCCTTTTTGCAATATCAAGATATGAAGAAGATGAATGAAAGTTTCCTGCATGTTTTTGTCAGTGTATTTTTATAGCTCCCACGAACAGCGATGGACTTGGCAGCCTAGAGACTGAAATCCTCTGTTTAATCACAGGCTAGGTATAGTTCGGCAGAAAGACATATTTCTATATACAGCCCCTGTAGCATGTCTAAGCCTTGAGCTGGAGAGCCTATCTTCTGTAAGTGAAAAAAAGCACTCGGGTCAGTCAGCCCCTGGCCTCATCTCTGGAACTGTTGAAAAGAAGCATTCATGCTATTGAGTTTCATGACAGGCGCTAATGTCTAGTCTGGAGTGGACTGAGAGTTCCCTTTCACTCATTCGGGAATTTCTTTCTGTAAGTTACTGAGAGAATGTAGTGTTGTATCCAGTTTGGAAGTTGTACATCTGTGTGCTTCAAGTAGTCACATATCTCTTCAAAGGCAGTAGGTTTTCAGATCAGCTTGCATTTAGCCATGGGCTTGATCTGAAGCTCGTTAATGTCTGTGATTTTTTTTTTTCTTTTTACTTGTGTAAACTCTCAAAATCCGATAGCTAAAACCAGACAACTAAGTAAAACAATAAAGCTCATTCCTATTTTTAGAATGTTGAGGTGTTTTATTTGAAAACAAAGCAAAAGTAAGGCCCTTCAGAGATTCCTGCAGTATCCTAGGTCCATGGAAAAAGTACTGCACAGAATTCTTGTGCGTGGTCAGAAACTGTAATCCCTTAACATTTTTTAATGTTGTATTAGAAGGGCAATGGTCTAGGTCGTACTCCTTTTCACAAAGATGTGTTTATGGGGTTTTATTTCTTTTTCCCTGAAAATCCAATGTGATGAAAGTATGTGCTATTCCAAAAGAAGTGCTGGCTATTAAATCTGCTAGAAATTATTTGACTGTTTTTTTGGGGTTTTTTGTGTTTTTCAGCTAACAGGACAAGTGACTTTGCAAATTGCCAATGAACCAGTTTTGCCGTTTAATGCCCTCGACATCGCGTTAGAAGTTCAGAACAGTCTTAAAGGTAATTTTTGTTAGAGGAATATTGTTCTCCATTAATACAGAGGGGGAAAAAAAGGATCATCTACTCCCTGACACAGATTTTCAATTTCCACTTGAATGATAGCCAGTGATTTTACGGGTTAAACAGTGTCATTATATAATGCTAAATAGAACACGGTTTTTCTTGCTGAATAAAGCCATAAAATGTTTATACTTCTTCTGATGTTACTATGTCAGTTAAGCAATAATTAGTATTAAAATCTCATAATTACAGTCAAAGGTAACAACCTCTGTGACTGAACTTGATTTTAATACCCTTCAAGGCTTTGTTTGGTACAAGCAGGAGAGGGCTTCTAATCCAGTTGCCATTTGGCTCCTTAATTTTCACCATCATCTCCCTTGTTTGCATATTCCACTAACTCACCTTGTTGGCAGAGCATGCTAACTTTTCTCCTTTTTCAGGCGTGACAAAGCATGATAACTTACCAATATGTATTGTTTGAGTTGATTAAGCACTGAGATCCTGGAGGCTCTGTATCTGAAACTGATCTTGGTCTGTTTGGGACAACAGGTTAGGGTTAGGGAGAGGGACAAAAAAGTTCCTAGTCAGAAAGTAAACAAGCGACTGGTAACTTGGAAATGATGCAGATATAATTCTCATAGACTCTGGATTTGCCACTGTTTGCTGGGTGTAGGATAAATGCCTTGATATGAGACCGCTCCATCAAGATAGTGGAGCCATTACTAATATTCCTGTGTTGCCTTCTCATTTTTGGCTCTTTCTATTCTCTTGTGGCCTTTTAGGGCTTGATAAAAGAACAAGCATTCTGCAGTCTTCTTGTCCTACGTTGACAACAGAACCCAATAGCCCTTGGCTTGAGCTGTATGAGATAACACACTTAAAGGGGCCAGTTGTGCATTTCCTTTGCCTCTGGGGGCTGTAGTTTGTTTGGTTTTTTCTCTACAGTTGGTAGAAAAATGTTGATATGTTATAAGGAACTAAACCCATTGTATGCTACTGAGATGTTCTCTGCTAATATCTAGACTACAAAAGAACAATAAAACTTCTTCTTATCAATTAGGAAAAGAATATGTCTTAGCTCCAGTCCTGAGCACTAAGGAGGGAGAGGAAGTCTAGGTTCTAACACTGTCCAGCGTCACTCATCCATATAAGCTTTCTCCTTCAATATCATCTGTCTTCCTCCTCCTATTCTGTCCCTTTCCCCTTAGAGTTTCCTTGTATCTTAGTGTATTCAAATGAGATCCACCTCTCCTTCCTTTTCAAGGTGACTAGTTGGAAGTAGGCTGGATGTGGAGTGCACAAAAGAGGCTTAGTCCTTAGAGATTAAATCTTTTGATAATTTAGCTGCCAAACTCTAACATAATTGTGTACAGAGATATTTCCAAAGCTGATATTCTGGTCAGAGTTCAGTGAACTTAAAAGGAATGGTAAAAGGTGTATCCCTGACAAGAACCCTCATGAAATTTGAAAGACTACTCCAAAGCAAGCCTTTGTTAGAAGCTCACAGTGGAAAAAGTAAAACTGTGTTGTTATTTCCTCTTCTTCAATTATGTCTCTGATACAGATTACCTGTAGTGTGCCAAGGCCTTTCAGAAATAACTTTTCCTCCTTATACTGTGTGTATATATATATATGGAACTCTCAAGTTGATCTGTTAAATAATGGTGGAAGTTCTATAAAATCACACCAAAACTTTACATGTAGTTGAGCAGAATGTGACATCTTATCTCAAACTTAAAGATTTTTTGCAATCTTGAGGTGTTGCCCCTGCATTTCATTCACTCCCTACAGTGTAAAGTATCACTTTTCTGTAATACACATTCATAGAAGTATGATACCTTTTCTTTAATCTTTGCCATCCATCATTGTCAAGACCTAGGAGTTAGTAGGCTAGCATTGGTCTGGAATCAGTGAGCATCCAAAAAGACAAGTAATTTTAGCTCTGTTGTGCCATATAAACATTGGTTTAGTTCAGCCTAAACACAGCAGGGAATAATCATCAAATAAAAACTGTGGCTCAGCTGGTATTCCTTCAACTGAACATGAGATGTCTGGTATTGTTCTTCCTTTTTTCTTTATTTTGAGTAACAGAAAATTTTGATTTAAACTGACTTTTTCCTCTAACTTCAGTTAGATCATTTATCTCAACCACTTCAGGGGAGGGAAAATTATTTTCTAGGCTGTAGGGCCAGCAGGATAAATTTTCTCTCAGCTGTTCACTTTGGAGTTTTGTTTAATGACTTTCTTCATGACTTTCATGTCTCGTCTATCTCTGACTTGTGTCAAATAACAGTGTATTTTTATATTGGAAACCAATAAGACAAATGTCTTTTTTCTGGTTACTTAAATGAGAAGTTTTACTTTTTAACATGGCTCATTAATTTCTTCATTCTTCAAAAGATTTTATGTTGTCTTAGATTTCAGTTCAAAGGTGCATTGTCTTACTAAACTATTTCCTTCTCCAACTTGATGCAAAATGTAAATGTAGAAAAGGCGAAGGGAAATCTGCATGACGTGCTAGAAGATTTGTTCATTAGGCTTAATTTTGTGCCTCTGGGATCTGGTTCAGCCAATCACTTAAACACACATTTTATTGCCTGTTGGACTTTCTCACATTCTTGAAGTTAAATCGTATGTATAAATACTTGAGTCACAGTTTTTCAGTCTCCTGCACGTCCTCACAAAAGGATGTGCATGGCTTAATATTTGTTAATACTGCATTTATTTACGTTGCCAAAGGATTTAATTCTGTAATGTGGATGTCTGTACTCTTAGGTCTGTTAAATTCAATGGGATGTTACTCAGCACTTTATAAACCATTTCTTACATTCAGGATAGGCTGGATGGCACGTTATAGGGAAATGTCATCCACAACATGTTTACATCTGGCTCGAGGCCTGTACCTCAGAAAGGTGGGGAAATGGCTGTTAAGCGACATGTGTTCTCTCCCCTTGCGCACACCAGAACTCTTGGAAACAAGCTACTGCTTTTGGGTTTACCTGAAAGGAAGGGTTGTGACTGGAGAGACATTTCTTTTTGTGCATCTGCTGATGGTCTGATGTTTAACAGGAAACCTCGTGGTCATAAATGATATGAGATAGGTTCCAAGACTGAAATCCAGGTCCCCGGGGCTATTCGGGCTGTTATCTGTCTGATCACAGATGTGATATTTTAGAGAAATTCATAAATAGGTGACGGTTTAAAATAGTCTCATTAACTACACATTGCAGTTGTGCGGTGTTTGTGCCTTTCATACATTTAAAATCAAAACCCACTGCAACTTGAATCAAATAGAAGAATATCTCACTAGACCTTGCATGCTATGAAAACCCAATTTATCTTCTGAGGTAGGGCACAGACAAGATGTCAAATCTTGTCTATAAATGATAAAAATGGTTCTTTTAAACACTTCTATAGAAGTGTTTTGTATGTATATGCAAGTAGAAATGTGTAAGAATTTGTATATAAGTATTTTTTACGTATATAAGCGTTTTTGTTCAAAACATATTTGTATTATCCGCTGAATGCTTTTAGCACTGTGTAGTCTGGACTCGCTCCTTGTAGCCTATCTTACACTGGATTTGACCCTCTTTAAAATTTAGTATATATCACAGCAAGCTTCAGGGATTGATGATGGAGGTGTTAAAGTGTCTCATTAGGATTAAAAGCCCTTCTATACCTTTGCACCTGACTGACTCAGCAATAACAAGTTCAATCACACTGTTTACAAAAATACAGGCAACCAGGTTTGATGCTCTCTCTCAGGTGCTGTCAGCTGTAGAAGCTGATATCGTTTCATTATTTCAAGTCACTGGGCCCACCTAGACTCATGCAGACCTTTCAAAAATTGGTGTCTGTTGCCCCAGCCTTAGATTGTGGCTGAGTAACACTAGGCACACGTGCTAAGATTCCCTAGTTGTGGCTGTCATCACAGGCTGCTGAAGCTGGTAAACAAATCAGATAAGCTGTAAGCCATCTCTAATAGGTACCGGCTGAGAGAGGCCTATGAAGACAAATTGAGTGTGGGTGAGATTTTCTGGTTTTCCCTGTACAGGGAGGGCAAGGGCTCTGATTTAAAGCTCTATGGCTGACGCACTGTCAGTTATGTGTTGCTTCCTATCAGTTAGGCCCTTCCTTCTCCCCAGAATGGATGTTTTACAGATGTTACAGCAGCTGAAGTACTTGGCGTGATAATAGTAGGCAGTGCTGGCAGAAGTTTAAAAATAATCCGTTTTATGATACGCCATTTCCAGGAAGGTCTGCATGACGTTCCACAGCCCTGGCTCAACCCATACATTTCAAAACATCAGTCTAAACTTTCCATCCTTAGAAAAATCAATACAGAAACATATCTCTGTCATTTACTTGATGGCTGCATACTTATTGCCTACAGCTATCTGCTAGTCTTCAGCCTGGCATCATTTTACCTGCTTGACCATATTTCCCTGATCATTTAGGGTGCTTTTCAGAGTTACTTTCTCCCCTGTCTGTAATGCTCAGAAAGTTTCCCTCTTTACTGTTCCCACCCATTATTCTTGACTGCTACAGAGGTGAAAACTGCAACAGTTAGTTACCTGTATATATGACAGAAATACCTTTTTTGCCATGAGACACTGACATCTTGTTTTCAGTATCCTTTCAAGGATATTATATATTAGTACTGGCAAACCTTTCATCAGCCTTTAAAAAAAAAAAAATCATGGAAAAATGCATTTTCCATGGACAAAGCATTTGGTACTGAAGGGAAAGGATAAGCGTATATTCTGTATCAGTAGGCCATAAATGTTTCAGCAGCTCTGTACAGTCATTGATAACTTCATAGAATCATAGAATGGTTTGGGTTGGAAGGGACCTTTAAAGGTCATCTAGTCCAACCCCTCTGCAATAAGCAGGGACATCTTCAACTAGATCAGGTTGCTCAGAGCCCCGTCCAACCTGACCTTGAATGTTTCCAGGGATGGGGCATCGACCACCTCTCCGGGCAACCTGTGCCAGTGTTTTACCACCCTCATTGTAAAAAATTTCTTCCTTATATCTAGTCTAAATCTACCCTCTTTTAATTTAAAACAATTACCCCTTTGTCCTATCGCAACAGGCCTCGCTAAAAACTCTGTCCCCATCTTTCCTAAAAGCCCCCTTTAAGTATTGAAACATAACAATAAAGTCTCCCCGCAGCCTTCTCTTCTCCAGGCTTTTCTCCAGGCTTCCTCTGTATTGATATGCATAATAATATGTCACAACATGCCTTTTTAATGAAAAGAGACTTGTAGCAACACCTGTGGTGAATTGACCCTGGCTGGATGCCAGGTGCCCACTAAAGCTGTTCTATCACTCCCCTCTTCAGCTGGACAGGAGAGAGAAAATATAATGAAAAGCTCATGGGTCAAGATAAGGACAGGGAGAGATCACTCACCAATTACCATCATGGGCAAAACAGACTTGACTTGGGGAAATTAGTTTCATTTATTACCAATCAAATCAGAGTAGGGTAATAAGAAATAAAACCAAATCATAAAACACCTTCCCCCCATCCATCCCTTCTTCCCGGGCTCAACTCCATTCCTGAATTCTCTACCTCCTCCCCTCCAGTGGCACAGGGGCACAGGGAATGGGGGTTCGGGTCAGTTCATCACACATTGTCTCTGCCGCCCCTTCCTTCTCAGGGGCAAGACTCTTCACACTCTTCCCCTGCTCCAGCATGGCTTTCCTCCCATGGGAGACAGTCCTCCATGAACTTCTCCAGCGTGAGCCCTTCCCATTGGCTGCAGTTCTTCACAAACTGCTTCAGCATGGGTCTCTCCCCCGGGCTGCAGTCCTT
The DNA here is from genome assembly GCF_026419915.1 of Harpia harpyja. Classification (NCBI taxonomy): domain Eukaryota; kingdom Metazoa; phylum Chordata; class Aves; order Accipitriformes; family Accipitridae; genus Harpia; species Harpia harpyja. The sequence goes on along the minus strand of NC_068951.1, from coordinate 37,600,919 downwards.
CAGGCACAGACTGCTCCAGCGTGGGTCTCCCGCAGGGTCACAAGTCCTGCCAGCAAACCTGCTCCAGCGTGGGCTCCTCTCTCCACAGGGCCGCAGGTCCTGCTGGGACCCTGCTCCAGCACGGGCTTCCCACAGGGTTCCAGCCTCCTTCGGGCACCCACCTGCTCCGGCGTGGGCTCCTCCCCGGGCTGCAGGTGGAGATCTGCTCCCCCGTGGTCTTCCCCACGGGCTGCAGGGGAATCTCTGCTCCAGTGCCTGGAGCACCTCCTCCGCCTCCTTCTTCACTGACCTGAGGGTCTGCAGGGTTGTTTCTCTCACATGTTCTCACTCCTCTCTCACAGCTGCAATCACTGCTGCACAGCTTTTTTTTTTTCCCCCTCCTTAAATATGTTCTCCCAGAGGCACTACCCCCATCGCTGATGGGCTCGGCCTTGGCCAGCAGCGGGTCCGTCTTGGAGCCATCTGGCATTGGCTGCATCAGACATAGGGGAAGCTTCTGGCAGCTTCTCACAGAAGCCACCCCTGTAGCCACCCCGCTACCAAAACCTTGCCATGCAAACGCAGTAAAACACCAGATTAGTTTACTCGGGCAGTAGCAGTCATGGTAGCAAAATTGAAGCTGATGGCAACGTATTCTTTGCACTGAGGATGTACGTGGATTTGTGTTTCTGCCCCCTTTAGGGTACTTTCTGCAAAGCTTTCCCACTCAGATTTTCCACTGCCAGGTCTGATCATCCAATTTTGCACACCATGAAAAATCTTCCTAGTGTATACAACACACCACAGCTGCTTCTGAATTTGCAAGCTACTCAAAACCTGAAGCAATCTCCCCTCTCTCTTACATGCAAGCAAATGTTCACATGCATGGACAGAGACCATCATGCCTTAAACTGCTGATTTGTCTGTGCTCATTCTCCTGTAGGTAGGTACTCATAGGCAGGTACATTCATACCAGAGGGCACAAACACAATTTAAAAATGTTAAATCTCTAGCAGTACTTTTCATAAGAGCAATCAGTTACACAGGGGAAGGCTATTGTATTCAATGTCTGTAAAAATAAATATCTATTTAGTATGACCTGTTTCTGAATAAAATCCAGTTACATTTAGCAAGTGTAATGAAATTCAACAGTGTAATTCTCTGATCAAGAGTATACATACTCTTGAGTCACTTCCTTGTACTTGCAATTTTATTTATTGAACAACTAAACTAGCTTAGATGATTCATCATGATTCATACTGGAGATAAAAGGACAAAGAATACAAAATATAATAATGTGGCATTGTTTTCTCGAGTGAAGTAACACTTGCAGGTTTTTTTATTTTCTCTGTAGAAGCATCACTAGGTGTTTAAGACATTATTAGTTAATGCATTTTTCTTTTCCTTAAGAATCATTTGCCCTTCCACTCCCAGCTTCTCAGCTTGAGAAAAGCATAAATCACAGTTTCCCTTGGCATTGAAGTTCAGTGTGTTGTGGTAAAAACTACTGATGCTCTTAAAGCTATGTCCTTAGTTCTCTGTGGTAACACTGGCCATAGAGTCTTCCAGGTTGTATACTGAAGTATTAAAAAAAGGCCACAGTGTTTGTTTTATAATGAATGCTGGTGTAGAGCATGATGTAAACAGTGCTTTTTACTCATCGCTTTAAAGTGAAATGTTACGGTGTTGGTGGATAAGGGAAGAGCAACTGATGGCATCTACCTGGACTTGTGCAAAGCATTTGACACTGTCCTACACGAAATCCTTGTCTCTGAACTGGAGAGACATGGATTTGACGGGTGGACAACTCGGTGGATAAGGAATTGGCTGGATGGTCACACTCAAAGAGTTGTGGTCAACAGCTTGATATCCCAGTGGAGAGCAGTGATGAGTGGCGTTCCTCAGGGGTCAGTCTTGGGACAAGTGCTGTTTAACATCTTTGTTGGTGACATGGACAGTGGCATTGAGTGCACCCTCAGCAAGTTGGCCAACAACACCAAGCTGCGTGGTGTGTGGTTGACATGCTGGAGGGAGGGGATGCCATCCAGAAGGACTTTGACAGGCTTGAGAGGTGGGCCCGTGCAAACCTCATGAAATTCAACAAGGCCAAGTGCAAGGTCGTGCACATGGGTCGGGGCAATCCCAAGCACAAATACAGGCTGGGTGGAGAATGGTTTGAGAGCAGCCCTGAGCAGAAGGACTTGGGGGCATTGGTTGACAAAAAGCTCAACATGTGCGCTTGCAGCCCAGAAAATCAACCGTATCCTGGATTGCATCAAAAGAAGCGTGGCCAGCAGGTCGAGGGAGGGGATTCTCCCCCTCTGCTCTCATGAGCCCCTGCGTGGAGTATTGTGTCCAGCTGTGTGGCCCTCAATGCAGGAAAGACATGGACCTGTTGGAGCGAGTCCAGAGGAGGGCCAGGCAGATGATGAGAGGGCTGGAGCACCTCTCCTGTGAAGACAGGCTGAGAGAGTTGGGGTTGTTCAGCCTGGGGAAGAGAAGGCTCTGGGGAGACCTTAGAGCAGCCTTCCAGTACCTAAAGGGGGCCTACAGGAAAGCTGGAGAGGGACTTTTTACAAGGGCAGGTAGTGATAGGACAAGGGGTAATGACTTTAAACTGAAAGGGGGTAGATTTAGATTAGGTGGAAGGAAGAAATTCTTCGCTGTGAGGGTGGTGAGGCAGTGGAACAGGTTGCCCAGAGAGGTTGTGGATGCCCCATCCATCCCTGGCAGTGTTCAAGGCCAGGTTGGATGGGGCTTTGAGCCACCTGGTCTGGTGGAAAGTATCCCTGCCCATGGCCAGGGGGGCTTGGAACTAGATGATCTTTAAGGTCCCTTCCAACACAAACTATTCTATGATCCTATGTAGTTGGTTTAGGGACAAAATATATGCTGTGGAGAAGGACTGAGAGCATTTACAGGATTTTTATGTCTAAAAGGGTGGTCTGGTTGGCTTCATTTCCAAATACAGAATGATGTATTTTCCTTTTATCTCACCTTCCCTCTTGAAAAGGCATAGCTGAGATTTACAAATGTTTATATAATACTCACAATAAAAATTATAAATGTTGTATGTTACTTGGAATATGAAGTGCTTTGCTGAAACCAAAGAATTGTTTCTAACAGGGTGAATTTAAACCTTTCCATACTGACACAAGTCCCCGGGTAAGGTATGCACAGTGCCTGGATTATATGCATGGAAATCGGAAGTTCTTCAGCTGTACAGGATGTTTGCCCGAGATTTGAAAACTGAGGATACTGATATTTGCAAAATATCCCAAATGTACCAAGTTTATATGCTGGGAGTGTATTTTTCTGAGGCATCAACCTAACTTAATCGGACTTTAAATTACTCCAGACTCAGTCAGAAAGATACCAGTCCTGTACATCAAGGTACTACAGTGCCCGTTACCCATTCTAATTAGGGAAAGGTGGATGGGTCAAGAGCCATTGACAAAGCAACGTTGTCCCAAGCAAAGACAGACATAAACCATCTTCTCGCACTCCTGTTCCCACAGGGATCTTCTGTTCATTGTTGAAATTCATCTTGATAGCTCAGGAAATCTGACAGTTTCTCTCACACCAGCATCTGTCTCTCCATGTATTTTTGATCATTTCATATTTTGCTAGATTGGAATGCATTAGTCAGCTGAATGACAGGAGTGCGTGGGGATCTATGAACTCCTTTCCCTTTGCTGAAATGTATCCAATAGCAAATCTCTTTTTCCGTATGAGAGGGACAATATGTCATATTCAGGTGTTTCCTTGAATTTCTTAGTTGTATCTATTTGCTTTTCCATTCCTGTTATATGCTTACCTTTCAGACTCCATCCATAAATAGTTTGAGAAATGAGTTAATGTTCACCATTTACTGTTTCTGATGTCTTCATATATCTATTGGACAAGGACCTTTAGTAGTCATTTGACTTGTGTCTTGAACCACTTTGTTGGATTAATCATCTCAGGCACTAGGATACTGAACTCACTGAGGTTTGTACATTCAACTAAAGGTGAGACAGCTTCTAAAGCTGAATGGTTTGTTTTGATTAAATCATCATTTGAAAGATCTAAGGGTAGTTGACTTTCTTGTCCTTAATAGGCAAAGTGAATCTTGGCCTTAAAGATAATTTCTGCATCCTGGAAATGTTTTTGCTGACTGATGTTACTTTTGACTATATCAGGTTCAGACTCTGCTTTCTCTCTCCATGCACTTGTAAAAATTAACACAGTCTATGCACACACTGGGAAAGGAGGGCATGCTCTTCACCTGCACTGCAGGTGGGAATAGACTGCACATTCACAGTGCTCCACTTCACGTATCACATTCTTCTCTCTGGACTACGAACAGGGAAATACCGAATAAGTGATGTGCTCCAAAGTGCTGTGGGCTTTTATTCTTTTGGTGTCTGTGTAGGATTACAAACACTCCAAGTTTAAAAAGTTTTGAAAGTATTGACTGGATTAGAATATACATTTGGATATCAATTAAAATGTTAGTTGGCTCATTGGCATATGATTTAAGTGATTAAGAGGAACAATTTCACATCCCATCTACAACTGTCGTTAACCTCTAGGATTCTAAAACGTTGAACAAAATTCAATTAAACTCTACATATTACAATTTTCTATACAGCAGTCATTATGGAACCCAAGCACAAGCTTTCAAACGTGAGAGCAGTAGCATCAAATGGCATTGAATAAATTCTGTCTCAAAAGGAAATGTTACAGTTACTGATTTATACCCATTGCTTCCTGCGTGCCTGTTTTTCCAATGGTAGATTTCAAGCTGTACCCCAAAATCATTCCTCATAGCTTATTACATCTTAAAACATCACAGCCCAAATTGATCTTCTTTGAAAAATAGATCACCGCTTATGCACAATGATCAACAGCTTTCCTTGATCCATTACATAATTCTCACAAGGGAAAAGAGGCTCAGATTTTAATTGGACTATTAATTTTGACTTGTAAGCAAGAGTAATAAGTGATGTTCTCTGAATTGCTGGCAACTGTCTTGCTCTTACTGTTCCTAGGTGATGAAGTAGACATTCCTCAGTTGCTTGCAGTGGCATCACGTTTGAGGGACACTGCAGAATTGTTCCAATCCGATGAGATGCGCCCAGCTAATGACCCCAAGGAGCGAGCTCCTATCAGAGTCAGGATGCTCAATGATGTGCTACAAAGCTTGGAGAAAAGCTTCCTGGTTCATCGAGCTCCTCCAGGACTTTACAGGTACAGTGTTCAACATGTTCTTCATTTGAGCTAAAGTGGTAATCTCGCATTGTTTGGTTTTCAAAACTGTCGTGCTCTTTTAAAAAAAAAATCTCAGTGAGTATGCAAGACTAAAGCTACTTTTTCCTATCTCATCCTTTCTGCAGAAAACATTAATTCATTACAATACAAGAGGTCATTAGAATGCAGCACTGTAGCATTTCTGTCATGACATCGCTGCTAACGATGTATGGTGTGATGGCAACTCAGGCAGCATAACAGATACTTGTGTTAGACGGTACAGTAAGCTTTTAGAAGAAGAAAATATTTTGAAGTCTAATACTGCTTGACAAGCTCCACCTATATTTTATTTAAAACTTTTTACAGTTCATTGAAGATTCAGAATTGTACAAGATACCGTGTAGCATTATTTAACATATTTAATTATACAGCAGTGTTCTTGGGTGCATTTCAACCAGTCAAAAGCAGTAGAGTAGAGTGAATGAGAGGGTCTTAGTCAGTCACCATTCATAACATCTTGTCCCTGGTTAGAATTACTCTTCAATATGTATTCGGCTATACTACCCAGGTTGATTTTAAGATGTCATAATCATTCCATCTTTCACTTTCTAAGAAAGAAGTCTACAGGTCTGTATCTCTCACCATAGATTCTTCTACAAAAGAAACTGTGGCAATCAGTAGCTTAAAAGAAGTTTGAAAAGCAAGAATTGGCCAAGCCTGCCCTGAGTAATGCCTGGCGCTCTGGCTGTTCAGAGAAGTAATAAAGTGTGTGCATGTGCTTCAGTACAAACTGTCTGAGGCACTGTATGGCAGCCCATCAATGTAGTGTTTCATAGCTTGACTCCAAGGATAAGTTTTGAATGCCATGGGCTATAGAGTGAGGGCATATGTGGGCTGTTTGACTTCACTGGGCCTACTGGGATTATTTTGAAGGGCTCTGTGGCTGATGATAGCCAATGGCTCATCCATAGTGCCCATTTGGAGGAGGCTTCCCCAAGTAAAACTATCCGTAAAGCCATACCCAGGTTTTACTTTAGGGGAAACTGGTTGGCATGCTCAAAAAAGAGAGCTCGGAAGTGAACTGACATCCATACACAGGAGACAGACAGGGGCCAGGACACAGGAGTGAATGACGCATCTATGTTATTTAGTAATACAAATGTGCTTGCAACCAGAACTAACTAAAGTAATAAAACAGTACTTTGTTGCAGTTGATGGGAAGAATTGTCAAATGTCTTGTGCAAGTGATTGTTTCAAGCGGGCACAAAACAGACAGATGGTAGAGGTAGACTTTGGAAGAAAAGCAGAAATCTACAGCATCAGGAGGAGATTCTTCCAAGCATTAGGAATGTTATAGAACAAATGCAGTCATCTTTTAACAAAAACAAAAGAAAAAAAAAAGGAAGGTGAACTCAACAGTGTCAGTGAATAAAATCCCTACAGCTATAATAAAGAAAATATAATAATGATATTTGGGGAGGGACTAATTTACTTCATTGTGGCTGTGACTGGATTTATAATATAAAGAAATAAACCAAAATGTGATTAAATAAAGTCTAATATTCCAGGTTTAGCACTACTGTCTTTCTTGTCTGAACTGGTATGGTGTTGCAAAGGAGCTGTAAAACTGCTTAATATAATGTAATGTGTCTGTGTTGCATCGCAACGGCACATTGTTGAATCTGGCCCAGTTCTTTATTTGTAAAAATAAATTATGCCAAAAATTAGGATTCCAATAAGAGGGGGTTTTGAGGTCTTCTCTAATATTTAAATTCTTGCAGTGCTTGCAGTATTAAGTTTGTTATTCATCAAGATGTAATTGCTAGATATGCAGGTCTAATGTGAATTAAATTTTTCACCTTCCTGCTCTCAGCAGTACTTCGGCATAGAGCACAGTATTCCCACTGGCAAACTAGATAGTGTGGAAGTGAACATTTTGTAATTTTTCCCCTCCCGATTCCATTAAATTTGATACAAGATTTAACAGTATACGGTAAGGTTACTTCAGAGTTTGTGGGAAAACATTGGATTTGCCTTTATTCTGAACTATTTTACCTAACATCGTATGGAGTATATAACAGTAAAGTACACCTTGTGTATCATCATTTAAATACTTACTTTAAAAGAATGCATTCTTTGTACTGTGCCAAGGTGTGTAATTGTAGTGTACATTTACCTTTAATGCAAACAGAATCCAGGACAGTGATAGATTTCTGATTTCCGTTCCTGCCATTAAAAATCTGCAGTACAGTTTCTTTTCAAGAAAAGCATCTAACAATATGTCTTTATTTGGGTTATTTTTCACTTTTCAGGGATTGAAAGTCCTTCTATTAATTGATGCGGTTATGTGAATCTGTTTTGTGTTCTGAAGCTATAATTGATATCACAGGAACACTAGAAGTACTTGAAAAACCTGATGTACTTTTTTTTGCTTGTGTAACTTTTAAGTTTTTCTTTTTGTAATTTGATAAAGAAAACAAACAAAAAAATCAGTCTCACAGCCAGGACCTTGTATGCCATGTTTCATCCCAGTTGGAAGATTGATGGGCAAGTTATAAAACCCTGAAATAGTGGTTTATAATGGAAATGCTGGCAGCCCTTTAACTATAGCAGCGCAAGCAGTGCAGCAATAAATACTATGCTTCATCTGTAAACAGAAATTTAGGATGCAGTTTGCAGCCTTGACCTTCAGGCTCCAACTGTGTTTAGATCATTAAGATTCCATAAATACTGTAATTTACAGCCTTCTGAAGGAAGAATTTGTGTGCACAGTAAAGCACGTATTCTTCATGAAAAAATGATTGCTTCCTGTATACCCATTTGGACTCATATACTCAACCTCAATCAAAGTACTTGACAAATTTGCTGAAGTTGAGGCATCATTTTTAGGCTTGTGTTTGTCCTAATTCACAGCTCTCTGGATCTATACTATGTTTTCTCTTCTAGAACATGAATTAAAAAGAAAGGTGGATTTTTTTTCTTTATTTCAGGAGGTGGGTTGCAACCTCCTTGTGTTTGTCCCCTGCAGGGGAACTAATACATCTTTTCTATATCTTTTTTTGTATAGTTTGTACACTCATTGCCAGAGCTGCAGTCTCTTACTGTATGTATGTCCTTAAAAAAATAGATGCCTTATTCCAGTCTATGTCACAGGGCAATATTGGGCTGTAATTGATGCATTATTCATCTATAAAGAGCGATAAAATTATTCAAAGTTACTAACAGAATTCAAATTACTTTAATTTTTGATAATTATATTAGGATATCCTGACTAAATTTAAGTAATGATGATTGACATTGGCAAGTTGTTCAATACAGTGTAAGTAAACACTCTAGTTCAGATGATTATCCTTCTTACTTGAACGTCATGACATTGAACTGAAAATTTGACAACAGCCTACTTTCCCCATGACATTCTATTTCCAACTGAGCAGGAAATATACAAGTACAGCTTTCATCAGGGTATTTTAGCCTTATCCAGAAATTTAGGCAGAATGAAAAATAGTAGGTTGAGAAATGTTATCCTGCTTTGCAAAGGTTACCCTGGAGCTTGATTTGGGGTTAGGACAAAATGTCTTGAGTTTTATTGTACCTGAAGAATTTCTGCGATTCCCAATAGTAACCCTGGGTAGACTTCTTTCTATTTCCAAAATAAATGTTTAGGAACAAAATAGGATAGCTATTGGTATTTTTCATTTATCTGCCTTTGCATCTCATAACATAAGCGTAATATTGATAATTTTGTGATTTATATTTTGTCATTATTTTAATGGAATAATCAGTAGAAATTTGTATGTTTGTTTCTTTTCTCTAGCCATTTCTTGCTTTCTACTCTTACAATGTATATTTGTGCTGAACATTTCTGTATATTTTCTGATGGTTATATTTTGACACTAGTACTAATAACCATAGATTACACTGCAGTGACATGTACGAAGCTAAGGTAAGAACAGAGGTTCCATTACTTTAGGCACTGTGCGTAGACAGGACAAAATAAATATATGATCTCAAACATATTGTCCTCTCAATGAGATGGTCAGCCTCAGCAGAGATACAAGATGATTCCATAAATGCTGATACATAGTAAGAAACCCCCAAATTCTTATCCTCATCAGCATTCAGTAAAGCAGGTGTAGTTGCCTGCTAGGGACAGGAGAAGATGCTTTATCTCTGTATTCTAAACAAAGGGTGCTTCAGCAGTAAACAAAGATGGAAGCAAAGACCTGGGGCTCTTTCCCTAGAATGAAAGCAGCTTGTCTGATAAGGTCAAGGAAGTACGAGCTGACACCTGTTCTGATTCTGATTAATCAAATCTCTGCATGGCTTCTGACAGCAAACAAAATTAATTTCTGTAAATGAATGTTTGTAAGTTAGGTATTTGGGCAAATGCGTCCATGCTGAGTGATGTGTCTCCTCTTTGTCTCCTTCCTGAACATCTTTATCTTTTGTGCATCAACTAATCCTTAAAACTCTTAGACTCTAAAAGTCTACCGTCATGCTTTTGCATGCTTTTCCCTCTGTGAAAATACCTGCCAAAACACTGACACTGGCAGTATCATGGCTAACAAGACAGCATGTATCTTCCTGGTGTTTATAAATACTGAGCTCAAATCTTATGTTTGCCTAGACTGAGTAAGACCATTCCCCCTGTTCCTCGTATATTTTATTATATTTCTTATGTTTGCTGATCACCACAGCCTCTGACAATCTGTCAGCCTAATGTATCTGTCAAGTCTGTGTGCACACTCCTTAGGTATTCACACAGAGAGCTTGTGTCTTTTTGCTGAAAGGCATAGCACTTCAATGGCATTGGAACAATGAATAATAATATTGCAAAGAAATGCGATAAACAACAAAACTTCATGGAGTGTCAGGCACAGGACAGTCAGTACAGTAAGATGTCCTCTCTTACTGGAAGTGTTTGATTTCTTCAGGTCCGTGCCTAATCTTCATATTTGATGGATGCTGTTGATACTAGATGGATCCAGTATTAAGTATGCAGGGTTCCTAGAATACCCTGTGATGCTCCCACCAAAATTTCTACATCTAAAAGAGTCACTAAAAAACAGTTTGTGTCTTTGGTCTTTAAAAGTAAAGTCCAAAATAGGCACACAAGGGCTCAGGCTGTCATTTCTGCTCCAGTTAGGTGGCTTTTACTCTTAATAGGCCATTGCTTAAGCATCAGTTGTGTCTTGACTGACAGTTCTTTTAACGATTTCATAAAAGAATCAAAGTCAACTTGTGTAAAATCTTTAATTTAAGAGTTTCATCTTAGCTTGCCAGGCTTAAACCTGTCCGTTAAGGCTGTATACATCTGTTACCACTATTCATGGAATTGTTGCAAGTGCCATTGTGCTATGTCTAGTAGATGTAATTGAGTGAATTGAGTAATAAGTAGGTGAAAAGTAAGGATTTTTGAAAACAATCTGTATTTTCAAGAAAGACCTCCAGCAGTTTTTATTGCTCATTTGCGCAAGTTAAACTTCTTCCTTTTGCTTCTTTTTATCATGAATACCCAGGTGTGACATTAACACTGTTGGGCTAAAAAATTACAACAAATCAGTATGTTATAATGCACTGAATAAAATACTCGCTATAAGCAATGATAGATTGTGCACCCTGAATTTGCTGTAATGAAATGAAAGAACAATCAAAAGATGCTTTTAGCACCACAAAAAAAGGTAATTTGCATCATTGCTAATGTCATGCCACTCAAGTGTTTGTTGTTCACCAGAACAAATGTTTTCCTTTCAGATTGAGATTTGTTATATACATTCCTGACATATGTAGAGAGTCTACTGGATTTATTTCTGTTTTGCTGATAAAATGCAGCAGATTCTCAGGTGTCAAAATTCACATGCCCTAAGACTCTAGTTTCTAGAGATACGTTTAGTAGGAAATGTAAAGTCCTTATTAAATCTCCATGTGTAAACAAGTTGCTCATTGGATTTACAGAGGACAAGCATTAAAGATGCAAATATCCTGCTAATCTTACAGTGACATGGGTAAACATGTAGTGCAATGTCATTTGAAAAAAAAAAAAAACCAAACCACTCTAGCCGAGGGTTTCTACAGAAGATAATAATTCTGTCTTATTGTATAAACTCTTTGCAGATTTGGGGTTTTGTTTTGAACTCTTCATTTGTGGCTTCAAGTAAGAAGTATTTCTGTATACTTTGTTGTATTGTTGGAGACAGTTTTGACCGGCGTGAACCAAACATGTGGAATATTTTTTTTTTCTACATTGTATTATGTGGAGCAGAGAGTGATTTGATATGGTGCTGATGATCCTTAGCGTGGGAAACACTGCAACAATTCATGTTGCACTGGCAGTAGTAGATAATATTCTGTCTCCGTATTATCTGCCATGTGCAATTTGTAAATACAGTACTAGAATGATGTTTGGGGAGAAGGAAAGAATTCTGTACTGGTTTTAGAATAGCGTACCTCAGATTTTGCCATGCAGTCAGAATAAATGAATTTTTGTCTTACTGCACAGCAGTGATTTTCCATCTGACTTTTCACCCTAATATCCTGTATCTTTCAAAATTTGCATCTCTTTGTCTTCTATAATTGTTCCACATCTTATAAATGGAGTTATGGTTAGTGGTATTACTTGTTTCACTTTCTAAATCCTTCACTGGTATTTCTTGGCTCTGCAGTTCTTGTTCAGTTCCCTTCTCTCTGATACACATTTGTCCAAATGTATCTCTTATACACCTAAAATATCTTCTCATTTTCTTCTACCTTGTTCCTTCAAACTCTACAGTGTTTGTGCAGTCTGATTGTACTTTGTGCAAGTATAAGTTAGAGATTACGAACTCCAATATTCAGGACAGAAGTGACACACAGTTTCAGGAAGACTTGCTTCATCGTAGCTCACTTCATGAAGTACTAATGGCAAAAAAATCACAGGAAATATTCCAAAGATGGTTTTGTGTTCTTCCCCAGAATGTGGGAAGGCAAAAAGAAGTTTCATGAGATAGGTGAACAGTGGCAGCTATGCACTGTCAGAAGATCTGAGATGCTGTGCAGTGCTTGGTAAGTCTTTAGTTAATGCTTACTTGGAAGATGAATTTTCTCCCAGTCTTTGGTAGCAGACATGGAATGAAAGGATTAGGTTCTTGGTCTATGTGCTTCTCTAAATAGATGTGTGTCTGGTGACCAGGATTTATAAAAGTAGTGACAATGATGAGTCGGTATCCAGAGTTCTTACAGCATAGTCAAAAGTGCTGTTTATCATAAAACTGAATAGACTGAGTCATCTCTGCAGGTCACCCTAATTAGAAAAAAATTTATAAGAATATAATTACAATTCTTAACTGCCAGGTTGTTTTTTCTAATCCTAAAACCAGAGACAAACCAGTCAGTTAATGGTATGACAAGCAATGATGTGAATTCAACTAGGTTGGTGCAGACTGAGAAATATTTCCAATCAAATCCTGAACACTAGATTCTAATAGCGCTTATATAGCTATTGCTATCTTTAAAAAAAAAAGAAATGCAGTAACATGTTTGGCACACTAATTTCAGTTTAAAATCATAATTTGAGTCAAATTCATACATCCAAGTCACTAGCAGAATCTGGAGTAACAACCTTGACATAAGGTGGACTGAAAGTATTTTATTCACTGTATTCCATTTAAACATTGTACCCAACTGTTATGTGGAGGTATAGCATGGGTGGGAGGACAAAGGAACTTTCTTCTCTCTTGAGCAGCTACCAGAAGCCAAACATAATTAAGATCACTTCCTATTCACTCAGATGGTGCGGATACTCAAAATGGGATTTGAGGGACTGGGAAGAAGATACGGTCATGAATCTGATCATTCAGTGGATCAGCATAATGTGGTACTGAAATTAAGCTGTAACTCTGAATAGCACAAGAAGCTTTCCCCGGGATACCTTTTGCGACCAGTGCAGCTCCCCAGAACAGGCATAGTTAGGAAAGAGGAGGAACTGTTTAATTCATGAGGGACCTGTAGGAACAATATTCTAGCAGCATGAGCATTCTCTGTGCACTGGGCAACTTTGGGAAGGGTCCTGGCCTAATGCTCCCAGCCCCTCTGGGGGTGATGGAACGGTGCTGTGGTTATTCATTCTCTAGGCCGGATAGATAGAATTTCTTCTGCTGGGTTATTGACTCTTTAACAGTCGTCCGTGTGTGAAGCAGCACATTTATCCTAGCATACATCAGTAACAATTACCAGTTTGATAATGCTCTTACAAATTCCTGCTATGGTTACTATTTTTCTTATGACTGATAATCGTGCTGAATTATGCCCTTTCTTAATACTGAGAAGATGCAATAAAGTGAGTGTAACTCATACTCAAAACACCTGATCCATCTGAGTGGCAATTCAAATGTTTTTTCCTTTGGAATCACTGGTACATGTAATGACCATGAAGTAATGACTGTATTTGTTGTCTTGTAAATTTTTACTATTTAAAGAGCATTTGCTACATAAATACTACTGAATTAGCCATCTGCAGAGATGTAATTATAGTTGACTTTAAAGCTTATTTAAACAGGGAACATGAAAATCTTTTCGTTACACCTGCAAAAGCAGAAAACCACTGTAATTAGGGATTATGTCATGGCTGGAAACCAGCTTTCTCACTTCCCTGATATGAATAGTAAACCCGGGTGTACATACCTTAATTTATTTTTCCTGTATGTACTTCTCATGAATTTTCTTCCATCCTTTTAATTAGATTGATTTGTACACTTACAGAGTTCTGTCTGTAGTATGCATCAGACCCATTATGTTTTTGATACAGTACATATTATTATGTATATTGTAATTTAACACAGCATTGTTTGTCCTGAAGACAAGACTTTATCCAGGACATACAATTCCTCATGTTTCCACGAATGTGCATAGTCTTGACCTTGCAAAGAACCTTTTTTTTTTTTTTGTATAATGACATTTATTTGAATAAGTGGCCTTATTAGAAGTTTTAGCCCATTTCACAACAGTTGTTCTGCTAACTGTAAAAACCTTTTCACAGAAGGCTATTCAGTGAGCTCAGTGCAGAGCTATCATGCCAACGCCTAGCAAGTCTTCCGATTAGGATAAAGTTTCCATCCATTTTCCCTTGCTGGCAGATCTTGCTCAGATCTGTGCTTATGGTGCTAAATAAGCCAAGAATATTTAGTTACAGAGAAAAATAGCCTATGATCTCAGAACGTTATACAAAGTACTACATCTTTAATTTATTAAATATGAAAAACTTAATATTTTATACATTATTTCATTTTTCTTATAAACAGTAGGGTCGATAACATTTTTTAGATCCAAGAAATATATGGTTCCACACTTTTGGTCATGACAGATAAAAACCACTCATGTATGTTTGAAATATTAGCCAGGAACATTTCTCGAATATAGTACAAAAATAAGTGGAATGCATTGGAAAAATAGTTAAGATGTAATGCTCCCCCCACTAAAGTATTACCCAGGCAATAGCGCTTAGAAATTTGGTGGTGAGATCATTAACAGGAAAATTACCCTAACTGGGATTTTAAAAAGCGTTAATTTTGTGTATACGCATGCCATTGAAGGTAATAAAAACATAACTTCCGGCATGTCTTTAAAGAACATAATATGGCATAATTAATTTTTTATCCATAGTTAACTCTTACGATAATGACCTTTCTGATTTTGGCTACAATGATAATGGTCTCACGTCTTATGGTATGGAGTTACTTAAGATGATAAACCTAGTCAGGATCAGAACTGCAGATCAAGGTCAGGCCAGTTTCCTGCATCAAACACCGCACACTGCTTGCTGCTTTGTTTAGAAATGGTATTTCTCCTTAGGAATTGGATGGTTTACATGATTTCTAAATAAAAATTCCTATGAAGCCTTCAGAACATCAGCTGTGAGCCATTTGGAAATAATTTTATTAATTCACTTCCCTCAAGTCCTTCAAAATAGTAGCACATCTGCTTTGAATTTGAGTATTTCAGACTGAGACATCCTTAAAAGAAAAATAGTTTCCTCCAAATTATTCAGCATAAGCATATGTTTCTTTCATTTGAAAAGCAAGTGTAGCATAAATCAATCAAAGAACAACATGCCCACATTTGTTACCAACAGCTACGTTGTTTGAAATTTAATAAAGTGTATTTCATACCAGTTGCTGCCAGCAAATAACATTTTAAAATACAGTTATATTAATTTTGTTTAATGCATCGTCACTGTTAAGTATAGATGCAAGTCCTTGTTCTAAGAAATTACAGAAAAAATACTGAAGGATTTTCAAGGAATTTTTACATTTCTGCAGAGTATATATCATTCTCTCATCAGCTGCATATAGGGTTTGAAAGCTCTATGGCAAGGAGTTTGATAGAGTGTTTTGTGGCTTCTTCAGGAATTTCTAGATAAAATCGCTTAATTAATTTCTATAAAACCCTAAAGAAAATCATGCCTAATTAATTAGAGGACTGCTCTTTAGCAGTGATAAATAATTGCTTGCAACTTCTGAAGAACAAATGCATCCTAATTTTTCCTTTTCTTTCCGCTTCTATTCTGTGAAGTCATTCTGTCCTGTTGAAGCTGTAGAATTGATTCTTCTTACTGATCTTATTTACTCCAAAGAAAGAAAGAAGTTGCCTAAACTCAGCAAATTTTCAACAGGGGAAAACTGTGAGTGCAAGGTAATGTTGATGTTCTGCCCTTGCAAACAGGTATTTTACTGAAGCCTGATTTTACTCAAACTCAGTCTCTAAACTAGTCAGACTACTTAGCTCTATTATTCTTTCTTGAGGATGTTCCAGAACATCAGCCCTCTTATGATTAGTGACTTGCATCAAGCTTCCAGCTTCCATTTGTTCGTGGTTATTTTATATCATACTGGAAGCTGTTTTGCTATCATAAGCCACAAAAATATAAAAAATTACAGGAAGAAATGACATAATTATTGTTTATTTAATGAAAGTGAAAATGTTTAGCTACAGGTTGTCATAGATACAGTATCCCATTTGAAATCTTTCCCAAGCCGTCACAAAGCACTGTCCTATTATCAGAAAACCAAGATTAACATTCAGTTAGCTTTATTTTATGTCAGTCTTTTCTGTTGACAGTAATTTTTCAACTATCAAAAGAACCATTTTCTTATATGTTTCAGAACAGAAGTGAAAGTGAGTGTTTTCTGTGAATGTTGAGTTTTGGTCAAAAAAATCCCCAAACAACCGTCACTTGGCTTGATTTATTTAACAGACCTTTCACTTTCTCTTTAGGGTTCTGAATACCCCTACATGCAAACCAGAATCTAGTAGATGAATCTGTAACGATCACCAGGATAGGTTTAAAGGTGGGAAGGTCTGTAGCTAAGGTTAGGATGGGTGTTCATAGGGTCAAGTCTGATAGGGCCGCGTGTTTAGGTGAAGATTGTCAGGGGCGATGAGGGCTAGCTGCTCCCTAACGGGTGGGGAGCCAAGCACGATTCCGTGGCCAGCAGGGCAGTGGCCGCTCCAGCCATGCCCGTAGTGCCCAAGTGAGGCAAGCAGGGGCGGCCGGGGAGCGGCAGGTGAGGCTGGTCAGGGCCAGGAAGACGTATTAGTGCACACAAAGCCTTGACAAAGATCTAAGGCTGTTAAGGTGCATCAGGCTGAAACTTATGCTAGAGTTAGGGTTAGGCTTTAGTGATAATTCAGTAAGAGATTAGTGTGTTTTACGCAATGCATTCATTATCTTTAAAAAAAGTACTGTGATCAAAGATAACCGTAGGGAAATAAAAGATAATGTATCTTGTAACCAGCTATCATTCCAGTTTGACTCCTCTTTTTTCCTTTGTTTATTCGTCAGGCAATCAAGCCAAACCAAGCCTCAAGAGACTTCACAGAGCTGCCAAAGCCAGGATTTCTTTTTTTAACCAGCCCTATTCTAAATTGGCCTCTCAGAAATGAATTCAAACCTGAAATAATTATGTCCTTGTAGTCCTATGTCCCAACAGGATTTTGTTAAATGCAGACTTACCATAACCTCCATTTGCCATAACTGACTCAATTAGAGGTGTCCTAACTCCTGTCTCTTATGCAAGATAAATTTCTATCTGGCAGGGACAGAATTTATCTGGTTGTGATGGGTTAACCCTGGCTGGACGCCAGGTGCCCACCAGAGCCGTTCTATCACTCCCCCTCCTTCTCAGCTGGACAGGGGAGAGAAAATATAACAAAGAGCTTGTGGGTCGAGATAAGGACAGATCACTCACCAATTACCGTCACAGGCAAAACAGACTCAGTTTGGGGAAAATTAACTCAATTTATTACAAATCAACCGGAGTAGGGTAATGAGAAATAAAACCAAATCTCAGAACACCTTCCCTCCACCCCTCCCTTCTTCCCGGGCACAATTTCACTCCCGGATTCTCTACCAACCCCCCCAGTGGCACAGGGGGACGGGGAATGGGGTTTACGGTCAGTTCATCACACATTATTTTCTGCCGCTTCATCCTCCTCGGGGGAGGACTCATCACACTCTTCCCCTGCTCCAGCTTGGGGTCCCACCCACGGGAGACAGTCCTCCACGAACTTCTCCAACGTGGGTCCTTCCCATTGGCTGCAGTTCTTCACGAACTGCTCCAGAGTGGGTCCTTTCCACGGCGTGCAGTCCTTCAGGCACAGACTGCTCCAGCGTGGGTCCCCCACGGGGTCACAAGTCCTGCCAGAAAACCTGCTCCGTGGGCTCCTCTCTCCACAGATCCGCAGGTCCTGCCAGGAGCCTGCTCCAGCGCGGGGTTCCCACGGGGTCACAGCCTCCTTCGGGAACCCACCTGCTCTGGCATGGGGTCCTCCCCGGGCTGCAGGTGGAGATCTGCTCCACCGTGGACCTCCATGGGCTGCAGGGGGACAGCCTGCCTCACCATGGTCTTCCCCATGGGCTGCAGGGGAATCTCTGCTCCGGCGCCTGGAGCATCTCCTCCCCCTCCTTCTTCACTGACCTTGGTGTCCGCAGGGTTGTTTCTCTTACATGTTCTCACTCCTCTCTCCGGCTGCCGAATACCTCCGTCCCAACTTTTTTTTTCCTTCTTAAAAATGTTATCCCAGAGGCGTTACCACTATCGCTGATTGGCTCGGCCTTGGCCGGCAGCGGGTCCGTCTTAGAGCCGACTGGTATGGGCTCTCTCGAAGCAGGGGAAGCTTCCAGCAGCTTCTTACAGAAGCCACCCCTGTAACCCCCCCCGCTACCAAAACCTTGCCACACAAAACCAATACACTGGTTTACCACTGTCACATAACAATGCCTTTGAAATGCCTTTCAGTTGGTAAGACTTTATTTAGGTTTGATATCTAGATTACCTGTAGCTTATCAACTGCTGATACCATGCAAATACATATCTTTTTGGCAGACATTCACCTTTGAGTCTACATGATTTAAATATATCACTTTCTGTAATATATACCGGTAGAACAATTTGCAGTCCTATAAATGAGAGCACTAAGTGAAGGCAGTTGATGGCTCTTAAAAAAGGGTAGGATGTATAGCAAACAAAAGTTAGGAACAACGTATTACAGATAAAGGATCCTTAAATATGACATGCTGAGTTTGTGGGGACTTAGGACAGTGCAAGAATAGTGACATTTACAGCTAAGTTGCCCTAAAAGGTTGGCTGCCATATCCCCATCTTCCTTGCTCATGTGCATCTTGGTGGATCACACGGCCCCAGAGCCAGTGACTTCCACCGTTCGATCCAGCAAGAAATGAGCATTGTAGGAAAAAGTTTTTCCTCTGGATCAGGTATAATAAGATGTAATGACAGTTGACCAGTGCATAATTTTTGCCCTGATAAAACTTAGTCTTACATGGCTAGCAGCTATAATTTTATAATTATAAACCTTCTGCCACAATAGTGCTGTGAAATAAAATAGGTAAGATAAAATAACTGTACGTGGGTGTCAAAAAGTTTTTTTAAAAAAAGAGAGGAAAGGAGAAGCACTGTTGGAGATCAACAGGATAAGGGACCCAGAGAAAGAAGGGAAGCTTTCTGTACCTTCAGCATGAAGTTTTCTGAGGTACAAACTAATGTAAATAAACTAGTATAAATCAGCTCATGCAGTTTCCAGGGAAGAAGAATTTGTAATATTTTTATGTCCTGCAATAAATAAACACCCTGTGGAACTGGAAGTCCCAACACGTGAATATTATTATTGGAATGCATTTATTTATTTACCAAGTGAATAATATTTTATGTTTTACAAACGTGAATGAAAACAAACTCCTAGATGTAAGAAAAGTGCATTCAAAACTGAACATTATCAAGAGAAAGGGAAATGAAGAGAATCCCTGTTCTGGTGTGGTTTTTGTCTTGGAGAGTACAAGAGAAAATAGTTCAGGGATTTATGAAATTGAATTTGTGAGGATGCTGAAGCATCTCTAGTCACAGCACATGGGGTTATAACTAGAGTAGGCAGAGGCTGCCCATAGCATTTATCTGTAAACAATTCTAATGTGATTCCACGGAGAAAACCTGCACTCATTTCATGTGGGGCTATATACTTACGATCATGTCCTAATGATTTAATAATTACTTTTCAAAATCTCAAACGTAAGCTCTTAGATAGGAGGCTATTTGTAAGTACCTGAATAATTCAGCTTGTGTTGTACGTTACCTATACACAAACTTTTCTTGTAAGCTAAAAAATCCTTTTTCATGACAAGAACAATGTAGTAATCTAGTTTCATCTTGTACTGTCCAGTTGTTATAATATAAGCTGCAAAATAGTTTGAAGTTATGTTAAAGTCAGTATGTTTTTAGTGTGACCTGTCATTCAAGAATTTGTCAAATTCATTTTGGTCTGGTGGGGGTGACATTACATCCTTATTTGTGATAATGAAAAACAGCATTTAACTCTTAATGGCGTTATTTTGATCAATAATACTTATGCTCCTAGGCCTTCAAATGGCTCATAAAATTTGTAGGAGAAGTTCGTTTAGAATTCATTTTTATAGTTTTCTTCGCTTTAGTTTGCTAAGGCTGATTCTTTTGGTTGGAGCCATTTTACCTCTTTCAGTGGTACTGCCTGAAGTTATTAATTAGGTTTGCTACTTCACTGTTACACTTTTAAGGTCACTGTGATGTGTCATTGAAACAAGCCCATTAAGATGAATGATGTGTATTGTAATTTCATTAGTGTCATCGATAATGTATTGCATTTTTCTGTTTAGGAGTCTCTTTTTGTTTTGTATGGGTCAGGCTGACTGTGTGAATTATATTTATAAGATCAAAATAGTTAAAGATAAAGGTAGATACTTAAGCAATTAGGCCAGAGGCTGGAATTGTTGTTTTAGAGGTGTACGCTACAAAACCAATTTGTATTAAGGAACATTTAAGTAATTGAATTTCACAGTATAAATTAAAGTCTTTTGGTATCATTATGCATGTTGTGGTCACATAGTGATATCTTGTGCCAATGAAATGGCTGGATTTTATTTTTCAATTCATGTGTAATCTTTAATGAAAATGCTTTTCTGACTTGTAAAGGCTTGGAAGTAATAAACTGGACTAGCCGTTTTTTCATTTGATGAAGCTTGGACAGAGATAAGAAGTAAAATTGTATAAATTGACTCTCACGAACATGCATAAAGAGAGAAATCATTTTATGCAACAAAGGGGTAGCACGGCTCGCCAGGCAAAGATAAGTAATTGGAAAATGTAAGATCCTGGTGAGAATTCCTAGCAGAAAATCTGAAAAAACAGGTGCCGTATAATGTTACTTAGTATTATTTGCATACATAAAAATAACAAATAGCTTCTGTCATACCATGCAATCAGCTATGCCAGTCATATTACCATTGCAAAAGTTAAGATATTCTTTTAAATTATGACAGCAGACTGCTTGTCTCTTTCATTCATCAAACAACTAAGCTTTTCTCATTAGACACTGATTTGTACTGTCGTCAGGTGGGATGGGCTAGGAATACTTGTCTTTTACAGTGGATCACCTGCCTGTGGATTTACTATGGCATCACCTGTGATTCCAGAACCACAGCAGTAGAGCTAAACTGTATTAACATCCTTGTATGTGAAAGTAAACCATCTTTTTAGCCTGTGTGCCTTGTTCAGAGCACATTTGAAGATAGGGTAGGGGAAGATCTGTTCCTATTCACCACAAACGTTTTCTTGGCAGTTCCATAGATGTTCCAGTCTTCAGATCATCCTCTATTTAAAGTCTGATTTCTGGCAGTCTAAGTTAGTGTTGCTCTGCTGATGACTTTTTTGCATTATGACTTTTTTATTAGTTGACATTACCCCCAATAAGGAATAGAGGGATCCTAAGGCAGATCAAGATGCCAGTGTTGTAGGCATTTGGAGCAGAATTCTAGCTCACTCAAACTCTCCCAGGCACCAGCAACCAGATAAGACTGTTACATGCCTCCTGAAAGTAATGTGATTATCTCTAGCATTGCCCCTGCTGTTCCAGGGCTTTGAGGGGTTGTGAACAGGCTTCTGGCTCCCTGTGAACTCTGGGAACTGTAGAGGAGGGTTCTTCAGAAGCCTGGTTCTGCTTGCACTGATCTCAGCAGGAGTCCCTGAATTGATTTCAGAGGGAGCAAAATCAATCCCTGCTTTGAAAACTACAGTATTTCCCATAGCACAGCCTATCCTTAAAAACCAACCAACCAAGAATTTATCTGGTTCTCAACATACACAGTTTTCATTTACCGTATCACAGAGACGCTTTAGGGACAGTCCATAATATAACTTCAGTCACCTTTGAGTGTAAGCTGCATTGTAGTCTCAAGGAACAGTAGCATCAGCTCAGAACTGAGGAAGCAGGCAGTTGTCCTCTGGCTGCCACAGTGCAAGCTGAAGAAGTTATTGCCACGTCTGCTTGTTACTGTCCTCTTGATGGAGGTTTCTCTCCCTGCTGAGCTGTTCCTACAAGTGCTCCTAACCTGTTTCAGTCTAAATGATCTAGGTCAGTGATGACCTACTATTTAAAGGTCTATTTAAAGAAGCTGTCGTCCTACTGCAGTGTTGGATTCAAACCATTTCCTACTACTATGTATTGCATTGTGGAACATTTAAAATGGATAGATGTATTGCTGTCAGGGGATAAAAAGCTTACCTTTCCTATTGTGCATTGCTGATTTTGGATGTATGCCCACTACAGGAAGGTAAAAACATAAAGACTGAAAAATTGTGTTACGAGGATAGGAGTTATTTCATATTTTTTAAAAACATTTGAAAAACATTGCCCCTCATGCAAAAAACACTTTTTCAAACTGGAAAATGTGGCAGAATACTATAGATGTTCTGTGGTGTCATTTATTGGGCTACTTCATTACCATTTCCCCTTGTAGACTGGCAATCAGATGATTCATATAATATAAGATACACTTTTGTGGTCGTCTGTCTTGAAGGTACTTGGCAGTTTTAATACTAATTTGGAGTTGCCATTGGGCCTGTTCTGTCATGCAGTTAGGTTACTGACGGAGTATCTAAGTTGTCCTGCTTTCTTGCTGGCTTCATTCTGTGAAACAACTTCTCCCCTGCCCTGAACACCTGCCTTGTATTTAAGGATAAGGTCCTGCAGCGAATCATGTATAGCTTTGCTGTTTCAAATTTCACTCTCTTCTGTTTACAATCAAAGGAGCTCCTGGGTGGAGATTTATGATATTTACATGCTCTTCTAATTAGGGTAATGATTCCACCTGTTTTTAGATAACATTTATAGCCTGCTTCAAAGAGTCTCATTGAAATCACTGACTAGCTTTGAATTCTGAGCCTTCAACACCTCATGCAGATAACATTTCCAAGGGATCAGACATTACTTTGCATGTGTTTTTATATGAGCCATTAAGAAGTCTTGCAGATATTATAGGAAAACACAGATTTTGTTTCATAAGGGTTTGGCTGTACGTTCCATTTATTTCCTTCCTCGAGTATGTGACATTAAAGATGGGTTGCTCTTGTTCTGATGCCACAAAGGATTATTGATGAAATAAAGGCTCTGCTGAAGGCAATGAGAGTTTTACCATTGACTTCAATGCTGCTAGAATTTCACCTCTGAAGTGTGAAATAAGTAACAGGGGCAGATAGGAAAAAAAAAAATCCATGCCTAGGATCCACAGTAACAACCAAACTTTTTTAGAGGGGAATAAATGGAATCCAGCTGAGACACGAAATACTTCATGAGGGGTGTGATAGGTCTAGGTTCATGATTTTGAATAAAATCTTGAATGGTCAAAGAGGAATGTGAGATTTCTTTGACGGATTTAGTGAATGTTTCAATGTATCTACACCTAGATCAAAGAACAGATGCAGTTTACAAAGCCATAATAAATATGCAGTTGTCTTGCAGTTTGCCATGGGTCAGCTTTATTGTGCATAATATGTATCATCTGTAAAGTGGGGCTGATACTTGCAGAGTTTCTTGATGATTTCTGATGAATTGTTTTGAGTAAAAAGTTTACCATTCTCCATTGTTCTCTTTTAGAAATATTCTTTACAGACTGGATGAAAGGACAAGCCAGTTTTCAGTACTGCTAGAGGCACTGGAGCACTGCAAACTACATCAGTCAAATGAGACCATTCAAGCAGCCTTGTCAGAGGTGCTGAACAGCATCAATTCAGCTCAGGTTTACTTCAAAGCAGGACTTGATGTGTTTGAGACTACCTTAGCTGGAAAGAAATGAGAGGATTCTCTGCATTCTAAGACATTTGTTTACAACTTGCTAAACAAAAGTTCGACTTGGACCAGAATTTCTCTGAGGATGAAACCTTCCTCAATTTTTCTTTCAGTTGGCGCTTAAAGGTACCGCAATGAGTGTTTTTATAAATATAAAACAGTCTTTTGCACTGTTCACAATATATCTCAAATGTCTGTTTCTGAATGTATAAAACATAATGAGAGGGAATAATGCTTAAGATAGGGTTTTTGGAAGGACATCTGCTGTATTTTTGTATGTAAACTATATTTTTATGACTAAGAGTTCAATCTTGCAAAGTACCGAGTCCTGCAATATGCTGAAGACCAGGTTCTGAGACACCCCAGATGTATACCCGGGTGAGCTTTCCGTGCCTACTCTGTCAGAAAAATGTGACTTAGGTATACTCTTGTGTTTCTTAACTTCCTCAGCAAACTCATCTTCTACCTTACTCCTTTCAGAGTAAGTAGTTGAAGGATGTGGCATTTCCTTGGGTATCCAGCACTGGACTTAATCAGGAAATGCACAAAAACACCCTTACCAGTGCAATCCAACATCTTTACTCCTGTGGAACAATAAATACCTCAGTTCTGAGAATACAGATAAACTTTGATTATCCCATTTCTGTATGAAAAAAAGAGTTGTTTTCTCTAGTAATTCTTGGAGATAAAATTTTTGTGATGATTTCAAATGATTTGAAAAGTTTGAATCGGTAGTTACACTTGTACAAAAATACTTTGAATCTTTATGTTAAATAAAAGTACTGCCTAGTCTTATAAGGCTGCAAGCCTTATAAGTTTATGCATTACAAAGCAGCCCACTTCAAGGTCTCTCTAAATTTCCAGAGAGCAATAAATGAAAAGAAGACCTCAAAGTTCTGGGAACGTTTTGGGGATTCCACCACTCAACCGCACCACCCACTATTCCAGGCTGGATCATTCCAGCATATAGGACCTGGATTGTTGTCAAAAAAGCACAAGGAAAACATAAATTCATTCCCTACTGTAGAACCAGGAATTCACCTCTGAAGGCACAAGCTGATGAAGCATATTGCAGGGTTAAAACTCAAATCTGTTTTGCATTGGTGGAAGCCCTATACAAAGGCTGTAATCACACCATTACTTTGTTGGCCTGAAGTAATCTGTGAATGAAAGGATCGGTTCAGTGTCCTAACCTCTAAGGGGATAATATACACACTTGAGAATTGCAGGTCTTAATAATACAAACAGTTGAAATTGTTAAGCCCTATTGGGTTTAGAATTTTACAATCTCAGATGATTCTGAGGTTAGAGCTTAAAAAATTAATTTTATGTAGATACTTAGAATTGAAATATAATTTATTTGATGGTAACGTTAAATGTATTGTTACCCAGTTTGCCATGGAAACATTGCAGAAACATTTCAGGTTGCAATAAAAATGGAAGAAGTATCTGTATTAATGTAAAAAAATTGCCTTCTGGAAAATTTCAAAGTGCACAGTTTGGTGAAAGACTTTTTAAAGTGCATGTTCACATAGCAAGAAATGAGAGTTGTTTACAGATCTGAGTTTCTATTTCCAAAAGTCCTTGGTAAATGGACCTCTATTAGCAATGGCCCGGGACTAGGTACATACAGCTATGCTGTTGCTACATTTCTTTGCAAGTTATTATCATAACATGGGCAAAAGCATCACAGGTCTGACCAGAGGCACGGCTATGCAGTTGTACGGCTACAACTGAAGTGGGAATATGTTCAGCATCAGTCAGCGTGGCTGCATGAACTTAGACATGATTATCCCTTATCTTTACTTGGCATCTGGTAAGCAAGAGTATATGATTATTCTTTTGCTAATGCTGTTTTGCTCCTAAACAATTCTGTTTACTGCAGAGAGAATTTGACTTCTGAAGAGGAACATTTTTTCTGATACTATAATGTTTGCTCATCCCCTTGTTTCCATAGGTTTTAGTATTGTGATACTTAAATGGTTGGAATAGCCACATCTGAGTTGTATGTTTATTTTGTGATAGTATTTGGGGATGTACTGTTCACACTACATTTCAATTGTATTTTCTAATCGGGATCACTCTTCTAACAGTTCATTTAGTAACATGTTTTCTTTAGAGTGCTGACTCACTGTGGAGCCAACGTCTATGGTCTTAAATGATATAGGATCAGGTGCCATTAAGAGACCAAAAATAGAGATTAACACTTCCTTTAACTCTGCTAGGTGAATTTAATGACTGCTTCCTCATTCTTAGTATGTATGTTCCACCAAAACCACCTGTAATGTAACCAAAGTGTACTCATGCAAAATCAGTGAAATCTGTTGGGAAGACTATCCCTCATGTATGATTTCTCAACCATGTAATTCCTCACTAAAACATTTATCTTGTTTTCTCACTAATGTCCTTCTATAACCACTTTTAAAATAGCAGACTTCAGAGTACTCCACCACTATAAATGCCTATCTATTCTAGAGACAATCATATATTCTTGTTGGTGAGATGAATCAGATGAGCTATTTAGGGACCTAAATGCATTGATTTCAATGTCATCTCACACTTCTAGATCTCTGGGCTTTTATTTCAAATGTTCAGATCTTATATATAAGTGAGTGCTCAGTGATAATATTT
Organism: Harpia harpyja; assembly: GCF_026419915.1. Classification (NCBI taxonomy): domain Eukaryota; kingdom Metazoa; phylum Chordata; class Aves; order Accipitriformes; family Accipitridae; genus Harpia; species Harpia harpyja. Next base: position 37,574,435 of record NC_068951.1, on the reverse strand, counting down.
GTACCATTATAGCTTCAGAAAAGGCACTTTTGAGCCATATCCTTCCATTGATTTTTAAATCCTACCTATTGACTTCAAAGAACTTACAGCAAGTTAAGGTCCTAAATACCTGGTGTGTTTCTAACACAGAATTTTTGCCCAGCCAGCTGTGGAACATCAGATAAAGGAAGGTGTTAGCAAATCATAGTAGCTTACCCAGATTAAATTCGTTCCTATATTGTGTTAAAATAAACGGCGCGCCCTTAAAGGCAGAAGTATGTTTGCAAATTGCCTGAATGATACTAAAAATTTGTTACCTTTTCAGAAACATCAAGTGCCAGAGACAGTATAGCAAATGCATTGATTGCTATGTAATCTAGAGTCATGCTCATAGTGACCAGAAAATCCCTGCAACTTGTAATATTTATGTGTTAAGACAGTTGATAATAAAAAGCTAATAAGATTTTATTTAGTGCGTATTTTAAAGAGTCCATAAAGAAGCTAAAGTACAATCAACTCAGATGAATAATAAGTACATGGGAGCTGGATTTTGAGTACTAACCTTAAAAAAGGCAGTGAATTGCTTTTATCATCCGAGAAAAACGGTATCTGTGCAAATACTCAAACACACAAATACGCAAATGCCTTATATCTTCAAAACATTGTACAAACTAATTTACTTGCAGTAATATGATACATCTACGTAAACATAGATGTAAATAATAACTACATGAGAAAATTAGCTGCTTCACATACCTTTTAGGAAAGTATTTCAGTCTAGACGTGTAAAAGAAGGCACTTCAGCTGACCTCAGTTCTTGCAGCAGTAGGTGGGGAAAGGTTAAATCTCTCAGGTATCACAGAAGGGACCTATGGAGGTCGTCTAGTCCAACCTCCCAGCTCAAGCAGGGTCACCTAGACCCAGTTGCCTAGGAGGGACTATGTTCAGATTGCTTTTGAATCTCTTCCAAGGATGGAGATTCCACAACCTCTCGGGGCTACCTGTGCCAGTGCTTTTTCACCTTCACAGAGAAGTCATCTTTCCTTCTTCTGTAGATATAGTTTCTCCAAATCTCTCCCTATATTTCTTAATTGTTAAATTATTGTAATTGGTTTAATTGCAAACATTCAAAAGGTAACCATCATTTCATTCAGTGAAAACTCTTGGCCAAGGTCTCTAGGATTTCACAGTTGTTATGTTGGAAAGTTTGTATAAGATTTGTCCTTCAAGCAATGGGGTTTATTTTTAAGTTGTAGAGACCAATGTCTTTACCTTTTGAGGTCTTTTTGTACGGTCCCTGGTTCCCAGTCATAGCATTTCTTTTTAACCAAATTTCAGGAGCTCAGTGCAATTCTATGGCTTGTGTTATGCAGAAAGTCAGGCAAGATAATTGTATGGGTCATTCTGGCTTTAAAAGCTATAAAATACTGTAAACATAGTTATGTCAGGGCCTGTATTCTCAAGGGAGTGGTTAAGAGTTTCCTCAAAAGCCTTGTGTTACAAGCTGTTACCTGTGTTACTCAGAAATGGGTACCTCTAGCATACATTATAGTTGCTGTCTCAGGAAACAAGCATAGGTGGAAGATGTTCTTTCCCTTTAGCGCTCTGTAACATTTTAGCAGTATTCTGCCAGTCCCAGAAAGGTGAGTGATAGGAAACAAATGAATAAGAATGAGTAAGAAATGATAGACAAACTTAATCAGAGTTGGTACTACCTAGTAGCTGCCTACAAAATAAAATAAGCACGTAATTTTTTCTGACCTTGTGCATGTCATCCAATACCTTCCATTACACGATGGCTACATATGAAAGTTATGTGTGTAAATATACTGTATTGCAGCGTTTCAAATTATTAAGGATGATAAAGACTCAAGCCATATGCACAAACCTGTACTTGAACATGCACACTTGAACCTAGGAAGTGCCTAAGAATAATGAACACTCATCTAGGAAGCAAAGGATTTAAGAATATCTAAATTAGACTGTATGTTTACTAAAACTATGGTGCTATCAAGCCTAACTTTTTTTTTTTCCAAATTTTAATCCCATTGCTGCTGGTTATTTCTACCATTGCTCATACCTACTCGTCATAACTGGAGAATATGTGCACCTGCAGATTTAGATTTACAGAAAGATTATGTTTCCCCTCAGGCTTACTGACTTGGTCTGGTTTTTTCAGCAGGGTTGACTTTACCATGACTGCTTATCAGGGTACTATTCCACATGAGTGAGGTCAGCAGAATTTGGCCACTATGGAATTTCCCAAAAGATTTGGTATCAGAATTTTTTGTGTGTGTGTGTTTAGTCTGTTCTTTTTAATCTCTCAACATAGATTATTACAAGCAAGAGTATATTTTTCAAAAAATGGGCAGGAGTCTCTTGATCAATGTTAAGTAAACCCACAGGGCAGAATGTAAATGTGTATGTACAATTGGTGTATTATAAACTAGCATTAACTTAATAGTTATTATAAACGCTGGCATGGATTAATGCACACATTCTCTTACGAGCTTCACAGATTGGAATTAATACAAGGGCTTAATTTAAGAAATGTAATCAGAATATAGGCATGGAACAATGTTTTTTGCTGTGTAGATGTAGTATATGCTTACTCATCTGCCTAATCCATTTGGTTAAAACAGATTAGGGTGTTGTTTAAGCTACTTTCTCTGATTTCTTTTCCAACAAGCCTTTGAGAATCAAGTCTTGCTCTTTATTTTTCTTTTAAATGTGTGCTGCCTTTAGTGTTTATGGAAAGCTTACCATGTGTTAAGACAGCGTAACGTCTTCTTGTCTGGTCATCGCTGGATTATTTGATAAAACTAAAAGTGGTATTTCAAAGCATGGTCTTTGGAAGAAGGTCCTTTACTGACCAGTTAATGTATATGATATTATATGCTTCAGTGGCTGCCTTTACCATGCAGTGGTATAGGTATGCAATATGATGCTTTAAGGCACTAATTTAAGACAACACATTTTTTTTAATAGTATTGTAGAGACCAGCTAATTTCCCCCATTTGAAACTGTTCTCTCCTGAGCATACTGGTGATACAGCAATGTAATAACAAGTCCTCTTAGCACCTGCTATAAGCTCTTACTACAGGTGGCATGTTAGGGGGTTGTCTGAGCTGTCAGTGTATTTCCACAGTTTTTAATTAGTGTCTCTTGTAGCCCCGCTCAGCTTTTATGTAGCACAGTTCTGATACCGGTCCGAATGACACCAAGGTGATATGGATAGGTCTGACTGATGTATTAGCTTGCTACGGAAACTGCTGTTGCCCCCTGTCCTTAAAAAGTTAAATATAATACTTGGTAAGTACTTCCCAACTTACGGTGTTTTCAGCCTGTATACTGAGGGTTCTGAAAAAGTACTGGAACACTGAGTTTTTTTCGTGCAGTCTCATTTCCTGTTCTCAACAGCTGAAACATCTTGTAGTCTATGAATCCACTAGAGGAGAAATAAGGAGATGCTTAATATTTCATACTTAAAGCAGATAAGATAAATACAAATTCTCTTTGTTTTCCCTGTGCAGTTTATGCAAGCTAATATGCAACATACTCTTATCACATACATTATGATTTGGTATTCTGAGACAAATGGAAAATGAATGTTGATTCCATATCCAGAGGAAGTATAATGAATTCAGGGAACACTTCACATTCAAGTATCTTAACCGTTTGCATACAATGAGAAAAAGTGCAAGTGAAGATACTTGGAACAGATACTTTTGGGGGTTTTAGTACAGGTCTGGAAAATAATATTCTTCTGTGTAAGGCCAGATTTTAGCATTGCATTCATACCTAGCTATGTGGTAATGTATTGTATGTCCTTATTGCTCTACCTTTGAGGATTAATGCTCAAATGCTGTTATCAGTGATCATGTTAGTCTCAATACGAACTATTATTTTTATGTCACCTAACACCTTACAGGGTTTACCTAATTGGTTGGAATATGCAAGTATCTCTGCCTTTTGTATGCAAAAGAGCAGCTGTCAAGTTGTGTTATCTTTGTCGAGCTTTGACATAGAATGTGAGACACCTGATGATGACTCCTTCATTCCATCTACTTCTGAATTTTCATGTAGTAAAATCAAGTTGCCACAATTGATAGCTAGTCAATTCAGAATATTAAGTAACTAGGTTTTTTGACCAAGCAGTAATATAAACTTGATGCAGTGATTCCTGGAAACCAATAAATATCATGTTATGTGGAAATGTGCAATGAAAGGTTGATTTTTATAACACATTATAGAACGTTGAGTCTGAATAAAATAGGTTATTTGCAAAATTAGTTTACCTTGTATCGATTTGTACTTTTATAACATAGTGTAATAAAAAGGTAACATTGGCCGTTAATGTAAGTAGATTCTATGTACTTTGATTAAGAAGCACGTTTTACTTTTTTGTGCTATGAATATGATTTTTGCAGTCCGTGGAGTGTTTGTACAGAAGGCACTGTGGACTGGAATTCAGTAATAGACATATTGTGAAAGTGGTTGTGAATTAGACAATGTTTTTTCCATAGTTACATTTTCGCTAGAAATTAAACTGGAATATGAAGATGTGTATAATGTACATTGCACTGAATGATTTGGAATTATATTCATTTGCTTTTTTGTTGGTTTTGCTTTTTTTTTTTAATTGGTTCTGCCAGTGAGCTGTAACATATGCCTCTCAAGCTGCTGATTCAGTAACATGGATCCCAGGGCATTAAAACATAATGGGAAGAAGGCAAAAAGCAAGGAAGAAAAAAAATAGCTAGACAGAATAGCTAGACCTCAGAACCTGGGCTGTGATAATTTACTGACAGGTAAATTTTGAATTATCCACTTTTTTAGGTGCTCATATATAGAAAGCCCAGATATTCAGATAATTGGTCTTTCAGGTAGAAAGAAATTGTCCTTGTATGTTTTTGAGAATCAAGAATTTGAAAAGTAGATAGAGACTTTGGATCAAACACAAAGTATTCAGGATGAGACAAAAAAAAAAAAAGCTACTGAACAACCTTAACGCTATCAGCTGAAAGAGACCAGTCCGTTCTGAAAATCTTGACAATATGTAATATTCAGATTATATGAAATTCAGATGATTAGGCTTTTTCCCATAGTTCAGAGGTCCTGAAATTATAAGGTAGTTATCTCATGAAAATATGAATTCCATGTTTTGCTTTCAGTATATGAGAACTTGGAGGCTTTTCTGTATTTACGAAGCACTTGAGAGGTGTAATGAAATAGTTTCATTGTAAATGAATGTGTATTTCCAAATTTTATTTCCATTTTGTGTAGGGTTTTTTTGAAACTGCTTTTCTGTTCACCATATTAAAAGGAAAAATAAAAGTGATACCTTGTTAATATTTTTAATCATGGCTAGATCATTAACCTAGTTTGATACATTAGCTCCGTACAAAGTGCAGCTCTGACTAGAATATCTCATGTAATATTAAAGACTAATTTGTGAAACATATTCTTTCAGAATATGTTTCCTTTAAGCCATGTAAACTTGTGCCATGAAAATAAAAGCCAACTGTATGTCAACAATTTTATACAAGTATCTGATTTGCAATTCTTGCCGATAGATCTGTGGAAGTCAATATTACTGAAAAATGTCATTGAAACTAAACGTTCTTTGCCTGGATATCAAAATCTTCTTCTGTGGCTCTGCTTAGGAGATTGGACCATTATCCTCTTTCACTGAGTATCTATCTGAGCAAAATTAAAAAATAATAAATGTATATTTAACATATAGCATTCCAAGTAGTCAGGCTTGGTATAGACCAGATTTGTCCAAGAGAATGGGAACATAACCAATCTTCTCCACTGTTTTCTTTAAACTTGAGATTGCTGTGGCATTTCTTGCACCTGTATTTCTCATCAAGTAGTAGCATAGAGATCCGCATGGGAGTGGAGTCTACAGGATCATGTAATTATGAAGGCATTTGCTCTCTATATGAAGTGCAGGTATGGTAACCACACAACTGAAGTAATGAATAATTTGACACTGTCACAGTGAAGTGTTTATATACTAGGCTGATGAGCAGGGAGGGAGTAGAAATGGATTCTGGCCAGTGGTAGCTGCCTGATGGGGCCAACAGTGGGTTGGAAGTCCTAGGAGTGCCAGAAGTGGGCACTGGGAAAGGCAGGTGCTGGTAAGACACCTGAATTGCCCCAGGTGCCAGAAAGCACACAGTGGAGAGCTGTCTCTTGCCCAAAGAACTCTGATGCCAGTTTAACCAGCTCTGAATCTGTTCTGAATGCACTGCAGACCAGTAAGAGCAGTTCAGCCCCACACTGATCTGTTTATTTTGGAAAGGTCAAGGTGTGAAATAGCTAAGACTTTTAACACTGGAAACAGTGGCAAATCCTGTCTTTGAAAGAGAAACTTGGGGCTTTGTGGGTTAGTTTCTATATTCTAGCAGAAGAGAATATAAAAGTGACTGTGAGAGTGGTGCTGTGAGCTGAATCAATTTTGAGATACTTAGTAGCAGCAACTGGATCACCATTTTCTCCCTAACAGGCAAGAAGTAGAATGGGTGATCCGGGGACTGGATAAGGTAAACTGGGTCTAAATAACTGATTTTAACAAGCCTTAAAGCCTTTGTTGAAACAAATACACAAAGGCACCAAAGCCAAGATTTCTTTCGGTATAGTGACCTTGAACAGTCCATTGACCTTATTTCTAACAAACTTCAATCTCTTTCTGCTTATAGTCCTCCTCTCAGCTGCAGAGGCTCTGGGCTGTATCTCAAGTGTTGTAAACCAAGATCGCTCCTTTGAGGCTGTCAGCTTACATCAAGTGAAGATCTGATCTGCTGTTTGTAGCTCAGCCTCAAACAAATGGAAGCATTTTCTGACGTGGCTTGACTCTCTCATTTCAAGAGACATCTAGTAAGGTTTCTAGCCAATGCCTCCAATTCATCTTTGGTATATTTGAGCTGAGGTCAGTGCTATGCCAGAGATTAATTATCCCATTGGGTTAAGGGTTACTTTTCCCGCGCAAAAGAGGACACACATCAGAAGTAACACCATGCCAATATTGACTTCCTTTTGACATGTGTTGTTGGTTTAATAGCAAGTATTGTACTTAAAATTGGACCTCTCCCTTAAACAAACTTACCTGTCATCCCTTAAGAATAAGCTGCTTTTTACTGTATAATACAAACCAGTTTCATACAGTATCCTTCTGTATACTTTAGCTGGGATTAGAGAGGAAGATGATGAGCACAGTGCCCTATCAGAACTATGTCACTGTATCTTCTACAGGAAGAAGGGAAAATAATGGGCAGAGATGTACTCTAAGAGCTGAAAATACAGAAATAGAAAATACAAAACTTAAAACAGTAGAAGTGTTCACATGGTGTTGGTTATGCAATTTGGAATGAAAGTTAAAGAACTAGTATCTAAAGTCAAAAAAAATGGGTAAATATTGTGTCAATATTGAAGAGACAAAATGGCTGAGAAGTGCCTTTGATGGTATAAACATGTGGAGGTTGTTACAGGACACACAGGGAAAACCTTAAGGTTAAAAAATGGTCTAAATCCAAGTTACATGGATATGTGTAAGTCGTAACATGAGAGAAGTTGTACTGCTATATGACTAGTCAGATGTTGAAATGTCTTAATACCTATCAAAAAGGAACTGTTATATTCCAAACTGGAATATGGCATCCAGAAAAACAAGGAAAAAGAGATTGCCGTCTGCCTCTACCACAAACAGGTTGACATTTCTAACTGTATTTCTGGGTTTTTCCTCTGAATAATAATAGAGCTCAGTGTAAGAATTCATGAAGATGGATTTGTCTGTAGCCTGGGTGACAGGCAGGTGTTTGTCAGCGTGGGACTATATATGAAAGATGGTCAAATTAGCTGAGTAAGTTTCCACATATGTCATGTGTCACTGCATTCCTAAAGTGAAAGATCACTGCATTATCTAAAATGAAGATGCAGAACTATGATGGGAGACCTTGATATGCAGGTGTTACTTATACAGTGAGCGTGAAAAATTAGATCATACCCCCACGCATGAAATTCACATTTTCAAATTCTAGGAGGATGACCCTATAATGAACACTGACTGAGTTCACTTTCAGGACTGTGCCATTCATAAAGCGCTTGTCACGCTCTCCTAGCACAACATAATCGGGGCCCTATGAGTGAGTAATAGCCTTGTATTCGTAGCAAGGCAATTTATTATCCTATATGTAAAATGACAACTTCATTATCATTCACTATTATAAAACAGCAGGGAAAGTAGCAGTTGAAATAAAAAGGCAGCTTTTTAAATAATTCTTTTTACAGTATGAAAATCCAATACATAAATTCGCGGCATGTAACATTTTTATTAATCTATGAAGAATTTAACTTGATGTTCCATGGCATACTTCACTGATGCTTCATCATTAGATTTAGAGAGAAAAAGTTGTAGTGACTGGGTGCAGCATCGTGGTGTTTTTTCAACCAGCTATGCACCTCCTGGCTGTGCATTTTTAGATTGGCAGAATTCTGCCTCAGTTACTTTGCTGGCCATCTCAGGAATGACTCTAGGCTGTGATATTTGATGCAGCTTTGTAAACTGCAGATACTTAGTTCTGGTCACAATACAGTACAAAATATTTGACAGATGATTGATATTCTCATGGTTTTTGCCTTTATTTCCATGAGGCCTTCACCATCCGTATGCGGTAAGCAACCGTTCATTTAGCTCCTGCTGGTAATACTGGCTTTTCAGGATAAGAGGAACTCTTTCTTGTCAGAATAATTATATTTACCCAACTTTTCTGTCATCTATTAGTATTTCTGAGAAAACAACCTTTTCAGAATACATTAATTTGCTTCAAATTACATGTGTTGATGCGCATCATTTTACAAATCTAGAATAAATGAAAATGAATGATCAACCATGATAGGTAACTCATTAAGTAGACATAAAACAGATTACATAAGAAGGTGTGATCCAGTTGGTGGTTTGAAGATCCTTCACAGTATGGCAAGGTTGGCATCATTAACTGTAATGGAGAGCTAAGTCCATTGGGAGAGAGAAACCACAAACCATCAGATTTACAGAAGAAGGATGGGAATAGTGTGAAGTTGAAAGGGCTGATACAACTCTTAATCTCCTTGTTTTCAGAATATTTAGGTAGGTTATTTTAATAACTTTTGTGCACCAATTCTCTTTCCAGAGATCATTCAGAGGCCAGGCCTCAGCCAGCGCACTTCAGGGATCTCTAATGTAGCCCACTTGAGGAACTACTTTACAAGTTTGTTATTAATTTAATCAAATATCATAAGAGAGGGCACTGGTTACTGCTGCAATACAATTCTTTTTGGAAAACGTCTGTCAGAGAACGTGTTTGCATTCCAATATGGAATTAGTAGTGAGTAATCCATATGATGAAGGCTAAGACAGAAAGTTACACTGAACCAGCAAATAAATTTACTAGGAAAAAAATGACTCCTGTAAATCTTACATAAAAATAAATTGCTATGTTGTATGAGCACATCAGGGTCTCTAAGTTGGTCAGTGTCACAACACCCTTATGACCTAAAGAGGTTTTCTGTTTTCCTCTTTTATAGATAGTGGGACTAAGGTGAAGGGAGTTTGCAGAGAATGAGGAAGGCAGGCATACTGGGGACCTCCTGCATTCCAGCAGAGAAGTGTAACTGCCGGACTGTCCTTCTTAAGCCTTTGTCAAAGACAGCGATTTTTGCCAAGATAAATTTCTCTAGTCAGAGAACAGTTACATACTTTTTTTTTTTTTTTTCCCAAGAGGACATACAAAAACTTAAGAATTCTCTCCCTGACCAATTGTATGACACTTTGGATAAATCTTTATATGCAATAATACTCAAGGACCTAAGTAATACATCGTATTTGATCTGGCCAGGCATAAATCATTTATTCATGATATATCATTCATAACTTGATTCATTGACTCATCTTTAGACAAGACAAGGTCAGTAGAAAAAAATGATTAAGCTTTTTGCCTGCAGGAGGAAGAAGCTTAAACAACAAATTCATCTTCACATCTGACCTCATGAAACTTGACAGAAGATTTTAAAAATAGAAGTAGACTTAAAAAGCCAACTTTTACTCCCAATTACACTAGTTTAAATCCACAGTCACTCCACTGACTATAGAGTAAATGGGAAAAGCCTGTACAAGTCAGTGGAATCATTCTGGAGTTCGTACCATCGGGAAGAATTTGACTCTGAAAGAGGGGACTTGGACATTTGAAGTTGAAAATAATGTGCCTGAATATTTTATCGGATCAAAGATGGCAAGTCAGACTCTGTACCCAGTCATATCATTATAAATCTGGCAAGATGACATGAAATTTCAGACTAGTCTGAGCCTTCTGGCAAGCTGAACTGAACAGCCTCCTTGATTTACTGTTAATGTTTTTGCCTGTGTTACTATTGGAACTATTCATTTCAGTGGACCTACTCCCTCCTGGAGTGTCCTTGAGAGCAGCGTCTTTAGAACAGGTCACTGTTTTGTTAAATAGCACAGGGTGCAAGAGTATGTCATTTCCCTGCAGTGTATCCATGGTCCTAGCACTCCGTCCTGAGATGTTTGCCAAGCCTTTGCTCACAGAAGAGGGCAAAATCTTCCTCGTTCTAGTGCAGCACTGGTAACGTTTGTTGAGGAGTAATTATTTTAAGAGGAAATAATACCCCACTTCAAGTAAGGTAAGGTAGATCATTCAAACTAATTTAAAATTGTCCATGTGCTTAAGTGACTAGAGGGCACAGTAATATTCAAATAAGCATCTATGCATTTATTCTAAAATTAAGCAGACTAAAGCAAAGTGTCAAAATTGAACTTGATTCCATTTGATAGAAATCTCAACTTATTTGCAGTTCTCAGAGGTATTGAATGACTTACCAACAAGTGAAACTGTTAGAAATGGAGGGATGATAATAGATTGAACCCTTTGGAATTCTATTTGTTTTTAAGAAACAGAGATGGAAATGCGTAATTGTGAAAATAGCTGGAATCAGCATTTTATACCAATGAACCTGGAAACAGATACAAGCAAAAGACAATGATACATCAGAAAAGAAACAGACTTTATGATAGCTGATGGGGGGTTGTTTGCAGAGGGATTTTGAGGGTGTTTACATTCTTTTTGGCTTTTTATATTTCAGACTGTTGTATTACAGAGTAGCCTACCAAACATGACAATTATGAGCGTGAGCTGGAGAGTCCTTGAGCAGTGCATTTCCCCTACATATCATTCTAAAAACCTGTGCTAAATAACCTAGTGCTGATTTCACATCTCCAGTGTTCAGCAGCCTTTAAAATTTCTCATTTCTTTGCTCTGTGATTGTGCTTTAGGCAGTAGCATAAAACATAGAAATATATCAGCTCAAGGCATGTAATGGTATTTTCTTATATCACAGTTCTCACAAGGAACACCAGCTGTATATTGTTTTTTAATATGAATAATCATTTTAATCAATTTAGCAAGTTTAAAGATAAATTCAACCTAGGCAGCTAATGTAAGTACAGTACCACCCACAAAAAAAAATGAAAGAAGAATAGAGCATGACAATTAAAGCAAGAATTCAGAGTCTACTCTTACTAAACCCATTTACTTTGTGAACTTGCAGCAACAGCTCTTTAATAAATAATCGCCCAGAACACTCATGACATATCCAAACCTAGCAAAATAACCATCATGTTTCTTTGATCATATAAACATGTTTACACTAAAACAATTTTTTTTTTGGGGGGGGGGGTAGCGGCGGGGTTTAGAATGTAACTTCTTATGGTATGGCTAATGTGATAGCCTCTTCATGGTTTCAAAAGACTGATATTGTCTGCAATGCAGCGATTCACTCTAGAAGATGCTTCCATCCAAGGCAGCAATGACCAAACATCATGTGGATGAATGGTGCAAAATTCCAGTGTATCAATGTGAGCTGCTGTTCAAGGGGAAGAGGAGAACACAGATAGGGACCCTACCCAGCTCCTCAGGGCTGAGCAAAGAGGGGTCTAGGGCCGGTTTGTCCTAGAGAGAAACTGCAAAATGAACCAGAACGGAAATGGGAATGTGGAGTTTTCTTCCATGTTAAAAATACCGCATTTTTGTTCCATTTAAATTATTTTGCCCTGCCAATCACGATAGTCTCATTACCTATACACATAATGACCCTAAAGAATGAGGAGGGCTGTGGCTCCCAGTGCTAACATGATCACTTAGCGATTCCTTAAGAACATGGGATAGGAGGGCAACAAACTGATTTTGCCACAGCAAGAATTAGCCAGAAGGATTCACTCTTGAAAAGAAAGGACTTTCTCTGAAGCCTTTAGCTTCAGATTTGAATACTGTATCTCATCCTGCATAACTGTCACTTTGTATAGATCCTAAACTTATCCTGAAGTCTGCTCTATTTTAAGCGAGAGAGATGTAATCATTTGTTCAAAGCTAGCCTGTTTGTTTCTCTGCTTCTTTTCTTTGTAACTCCTTATGCATAGATTTCTATTCTGGTGTCATTTAAATTCCTGCAGAAGATTCCTAATTGCTTTCAAGGACATTGAGGCTTGACACTATTCTAATGACACCTTCCATTATTGCTTTTCTATTTCTTACCCATTCAAATGAAGTGTTACACTGATATTGTTAAACAGCTTGAATGAAATTCCTGATAAAACTCCACTGGTTTTGGCTGAATAAAACATTTCTGTAATATTGTCCAGTTAAACTTTACTATTACCTCATGATTAATTTCTCCAGCATAAGGCCTTTCGTTGTGGTATTATTCTTCTCAATGCCTGGGAATTTTTTGGTGAACCAGTGCCGTATTACCTTAGCAAATGTGTTTCTACATTCCAGTTCATTCCCATTTTATCCATTACAGAATATCCCTATTGCTCCCTTTCTTCCTGGTATAAATATTGTATAAAGTCACAGTCTTGCTTAGTTAATTTGCAGTATTTTTCAACACTAGAATTTTAGACCAAAGCCCTGTTTGCTTAGAATTGAAGAGATGACACTTCCTGAAAATTACCCACACACTACCCTTTAACTTGATATATTTTCTTATTTGGACTCACTTAGCTATGTATTTACTTTATCTTTATAAAAAAAGATGCCAAATTGAACAAATTGCTGTGCTAATAACCTTAGTCCAGAGATGCTTAATGATTCCTTTTCAAGCCTTTTCTACCATATTAGACACATAGGGGAAATCCATTTTACAGGTCAATATTAAATATATATCATCCCAGCATTAAACACATCTATTCATTGTTTAAAAAAAAATAAAGAAATAAATTGTTATTAACACCCTTTTTCATATTGCATTTTTTGAATGAGTAGAGCCATGCTGTAAGGATAGGAACATATCATTCAACATGTCTGGCTGTATTTCCCAATTGCTGTTAAGAACAAAAACTATTAATACTAAAACACGGTGCTCAACGGATAAGGTCAAATTCATTCTGCAGCTATAGTGACATTATAATTAATGAGAGATCCGTATATGGCAAGAAAGGAGAATATTGACCCATTAATACACATTTGAAAATCAAAGACCATTTATCTCCTGGTAATTCTAGCACGTGTTCAATGTTACATGATTTTTTCCCTCTAAATGAAGGACGGAAAAGCCATTTAAAAACTAAAAGTGGTTGAATCTATAAATGATACTTGAAAGTCCGAAACTTGTGCAGCATTATGTCAAAGCAGAACAGGAAGAGCACAGAGGGACAATATCTGGTGCAGCTGGAAGGCTACAAAGATCTGTTCTGGCTTTCAGGTTGGGTAAGTGCTTTATCATATGCAGTAAGTGTTATTGTTCCATTATATGTACGGGGAAATTAAGCGTAAATGTAATGCCCAGAGCTGTTCATGAGAACTCAGAACAAACCTTCAAGATGTCCAGTCCACTGTTGGATTCACTAGAAAACAGTGCTTTTCTGCACGCCACAGAGTGGCCTGGGCAACATAGAGAAACTTTTTAAATCACCAGGAAGGTGCCTACTGCGTTCTGCCATCACAGGCAGAGCACCCAGCAAGGGCAGCATGGCATGAGTGCCACCCCAGATGCCCATCTTAAGAGGGTGTCAAACTGGGAGAACTACAGGTTGTCAATGTCACTGCCTGGCAAGGTGGCATGTAACTTCACAGTGCAGTGTCAAAGGAGCCCGAGGAAAGTAATAAAGCAAATGGCGCCCCAAAACTGCTTATGATCCTATTCAAATGTGGGAATACTCACAATTTTTTGTTGCTGTGGTTCTTCCATAGGGAAAATATTATGTTTTTGCTGTGCTGAGGTTCCTCTGCCATGCTTGCCATGGTTGTATTTCTGTACCTCTGTCCTGAAGGTAAAATATTAAGTCTTACTATTTGTTTACTGTTTTGCATGACATAAATGTTTGGGTTTTACACTTTTTTTCTAGTTGACTATATGTTTTGACATGCAGTTAACCCAAAAGTCTATGTGAGAGCATCTCGCTCACTACAAATAGTCAGGAAACCCTTTTCTATATAATTTATGATCTTTCTTCATTAAGGTATAATATTTTTCAACATTTCTCTAAAAAGGTAATAGACTCATATCCATGATATGGTTATACCAAATAAAATAGAGCAAAGTCTTCTGTGCCTACTTCAGAGTTTTTATCATATTGTTCCCTGTGGTAAGTTCAATAAAACTAACAAAACCTCCATCTGTTTTTTTTAAGAATTGTTCTGTACAATAGCTACCTCATGTCTAACTCAAAAATATTCCGTGTTGCACCAGCAAAAAGAATAACAGACAACTAAAATCCTTGTAAATGTATTCTGCTAGAGCCATATCGCCACTGTTAGGGGAAGAAGAATGGTTGTAATTTTCTAATATTGCTTCTTTATTGAAAAGATTTAAGAAAAAGATGTTTTTTATTGGAAAGATATCAATCTTAAAGCTCTTTACATTCAGTATTTTCAAGAACTCTTCCATCACCTGCAGGGGATCCCGTCAATAACAAATACGGCATTTTTGTATTTCTTAATCCATGCTGAGTGTATGCAGTTAAGAACTTCTTGCATTCCATGATCACAATATAAGCAGAAACACTGGCAATGTATTTTGGTCTAACTCGGATAAAATAAAAGGGAAAATGAATTGTTTTAGTTAATTCCCCCATCATTTTGCATAAGTAATAAAAAAATCATATCACCGCTTTCTCTGTGCTTAATTTCATATTGGAACTGCTTTGTCACATGAAATATTTGCTGACCTCACAAGAATTGAAGTATGCAATGAATGTCACTGGGAAATAAAATATCAGCTGACTAGGGATCACTTAGTCATTACCAAGTTCCAGTGAATAACTGGTTCGTGGTCTACAACAAACTGCATTCTCTGTTAGATTGTTAGCTCTCAGGGAAAACAACTAGCGCTCTAGGCAGCAGGTGCCCAAGAGATCCCGGGGAACCCACTAGCATTCTGCTTCTGTAGGTGGTGTCCTTCAGGTCAGAGTACCAGTCTCCTTGCTGTAGGTCTTTTGGGAAAATGTCAAAATAAATTAAATTTCCTCTAAAATGTACAGTTAAACATGGATGGGGTATGGTACTTTTTCAGATGTATTGTACATTGTCAAGTCAATGTTGATTTTATAATGGTATTTGCTTCCCATGACAAATACGTACATAGTTCATGTAAAGTTTTTGAGTCCTCAATATCTTTTTCCCATGAAAGGCATTAAACTGTGTAAATGCAAGTTGTTATCTGTTTATCGGTTGTGGGTTTTTTTGTAATTAGCATCCAGTTTTTCTGCCCTGTAACAGAACAGCCAGAACAGTAAGATGAGAGAAGGACTGAAATAAAATAACTTTCTGTCCGGTTTGTATTCATTTTTTTTCTGTTTCTCATTGTTTTCATGCAGCATATGTAATTAAGCCAGCATAGTATACTCTGCGGGTTGATCAGTACTGAAAAATAGAGAAGTTACATGTATCTATTAAGTATAATTTGTCTTATGAAGAAACTGTAATCTGTTACAGCTCTGTCCAAAATGAACCAAGATGCATAACATTCTGTATGCAGTCTGTCTTGCATCTTCTTAAAGCAGGTATAAATTTGACGCTAAATTGCCATAGTTTGGGCTGTGTTTAATTTTGCATTTTTAACCTGGACCAGCCTGCAATTTACAGCAAAATGCAAAGAAAATATGAATTCCCATTAAACAAAATCCAGTGCCATTTTCAGGTTCTGTGCAGTCAATGTAGTGATAATGAAACGTTTTTTGTGTGTCTTTAAAAATTATCAGTCTTTGGTTTCCATCTTTCTGCTCAGACTGTGACTCCAGTGGCCTTGAAATGGATTAATTTTGTTCCGATACACTGTTTATTTTTAACAGGTTTATTTTATAATACTGACGTTTCTGTCGTAGGCAAAATACTTGTATGACATTTTGAAGCCACGCTTTTTCCAAATCGAGAAATGAACTATAAGATCTGTGAAAATATTTCAAATACTTGAAATATTTGTGTTATTTTCTGGGAAGAAGCAAAGTTTAAAGCTTTCAAACATGGCTCCAATCTGGATTTCTCTTCCAAAAGACTAACTGAATTAATCTTTGCTCAGTACATTGGGAAAAAATGGTGAGTTCTGTACATAAAGCTGTTAGAGAGATCTTCCTAATGCCGTGGCCTGGCTAGTTGGCTGATGCCAGGATGGTGCATGCAAAGGCCTTTCTCTAGGCATAATTTGTGTTAAAGTTGAAAATTTAAAGTCTGAGAAATAAATGGAAATCAAGAATCTAATTCTTTTCTCTGGCTGTGAATGTCCCTGGATAAACAAAGAGAAGCGCTTGGTTTTCTGAAGGGGTCAGATATCTCAGATTTAAAATTTGATTTAGTAGCATGCATGCATAATCCCATGTCATATGAGGGAAGGTGGGTAAAGGAGTATCAGCTGTATGAGAAACTAAGTCCAGTAATTAGCTTTCTTTCCATTTGGCAACAAATAGCTGTGCAGTAATATTAGAAGAACATTACTGAAACTAATTTTCAGTAATGTGACTCCTTGATATTACAAATGCATGAATCCCATTAAATAAAGTTAATTGAATTTTAAAAGGCCACTTACAGCTCACACATCAGGTAGTTTTCTGTACCACATCATCAGAAATATTTCTTTGTGAGAGGAAAGCAGAACAAAAACAGAGTAACAAAAATGAAACAACTCCCTCGCTGCCCCAGACTGATTACATTTTCTTCCCAAATGTCCTGCACACTTGATGTGTTGGCACTTCTCAATGGAGAAGTCTGTTCCTGACCCCAGTTACATAATGAAGCAGCATTTCATAAGAGGAAAACCATGTGCATGACAGATCAGAAAAGGATTCCCGTATCAAACAAGCAGTTCTGAAAAGAAAATGTCACCCTCTGTATAGTGTCAAGGAGAAATCAGAGAGGGACTAAACAAAACCTGAGGTAAGAAAGCTGGACAAACTATAACCTCATCCTGCAGATAGATATGAAGACAGTCAATATTCTACACTAGAACAGTTGACTAGTGATCAATAAGAGCAGCCATGGAGTTGCCAGTCTACGGAGGGAAAAAATTTAGCATATACATCTGCAGAATTGGGACTTAACAGAAGAGGAAATAGCCACCCATTTGCAAAATGAAAGCAAACACTGAAAAGCTTGTCTGAGCTGTTGTGGGCTAATAGGAGTTTGGACTAGGTCGTGGGTGCTGAGAAACTGGGGTGAAAAAGAAGGGAAACATCCTTTCATCTTTTGCCCTAGTGAAAGGCCAGCTTGTCACCAGTATCATTATCTCAAATTCTTTCCAAAGTTTATTCCCCAAGAACCCACCCACCAGCTGATGCTGTGGTTCAACTGTCAGTCTTATCAGGGCCCACGGATTTTAGTAGTTGGGTAAGTAGTTGTCTCAAGCCCACATAATCACAACTTAACCCCTAGTAGCTATTTTTCAAAGGAAATCCCTTTGGAGCCACAAACCAGTTAAAAATGCAATCATTCTTGTGCTGCAAAGGAGAAAAGAAAAATTAATAATCAAAGCTGCATAATGAGCAGAATGGCAGCTTACTTATGGAAGGTGCGTTTTCATCTCCAGCAAGGGAGGAAGAAATGACTTCTGAGAATACAAATGAGGAAAATCAAATACCTCAAAATCTTTGGGAGGAAATTTTGACTTATCAGATAATGAGCTAGCTTTTAGTGATGAGAATGATAATGATTCCATTACTAATACTGATAACAATAACAATGGCTGTGTATGAGCTTAGCAACATCAAATGATTTGCATCTGGTAAGAGAATAAATTGTTAATATAAAAATGAGAGATGTGAAAAGATACAGATTTTTTTTTTAAAGCAGTAAAGACACAAAGAAGCCTAACAGTAATAATAAATTATATGAGAAAAAGAAAGAAGATGAAATTTGTTATTTTTATTTACAGAAACGAGAATAAAATTGTCACATAGAGGAAACATTACTAACTTGAATTCAACCCTATCCTGCTACCATCCTCAAGTTTGAATGCCATGATAAATAGTCAGATGGCCAGAAAGCTTGTTAGATGTGCCAGATTTGGATATCCTGATCACTTGGGGCTGTCTGGAGGAAAAAAGAAAAAACAAAACAACAACAACAACAACAAAAAACAAACAAAAAAACCATGGAGGCCAAAGTCAGTGTCCTTGGTTTTTCTAGAGCTGAGAACTTTCCAGTTCTTTAAGATGATCCAACGACGAGTATTGAAAGCCAGTTAGACTGAAATATGACCTACTTTCCCTTGATAATAACAGAGCCTTCTCATAGACATCAATAGATATTGGAATGAAACCAAAATTACCAAGATGACTGATAATGACTGAACTAATTAGGATAGTTGGTTATCAAATATACACCTTAAACTGTTTCATAAATCACAGCCTGCCAGATTTAGCCTCAAGGGAAGGTTCTACAGAGTCAACATGAGAAGTTATGTTGATACAGAGAATATTATCATCTGCTGACATTTACCTTCCATCCCCTTATCTAAAATCATGCCTCTATTAATTCATAATCTATGATAAGTAAAATATACATCAGAGGAATACATTATGTAATAAACCCAGCATTGTAATTTCAAGCCAAGCTTGTCAAAGCTACAGTTTTAATGGACTTCAGCTTCTCACTTGGTACTCTGCAGGGAGGGAATCAATGGACTGATTCCAGTGGCCCTTAATGATAGTACTTCCACTGTTCATCAGAATACCCTACTTCATGGCTCGCCTGTAGTTTCTCACCAGTAACATTCAGGGAGGAGACAAATTTAGTTAAACATGGACTAAAAAAAAAAATAAGTTAGCTTCCTGGAAGCTTCAGCTGATGCCCTCTGTCACCATGGCTGCAAGAATGGCTTGCCAGTTACGATGACTACCGTACTGCTTACTGAGAGAATTTGGTGACAAATAAGCAGCTTCAAGGCAAGTTTTCAGGCCTGGCTGGTAAAATAACACAAGTATATGACAATTTTTAAAATATAAAATTAAAAAAAATGGAAACAACAAACCAGGTAGTTTACTCTTTTTCCTTGTTAGTTCATCCTCGCAGACTGAAAGCAGATTTAACAGAAGAGACCAAAGAATGGCAGAGAACTGGTATTTTCTCTGCACTGAGTATTTTCAGCTGCTCTCAAGACATGCTTTGTGTCAATTGTACTTAATATTATACAGATATTCTAAGTGTTAGACTATTTAAAAAAACCCCTCTGATTTCTCTTTATTGTAGTTCCAAATTTCCTATCCTGAAGAAAATTGGTGTGGGTGCAAATGTGGAAAAAGTAGTCTAACAGTTCAAAGGATTTATTCCAGAAAAGTTAGTCACACTTTTACAATATAATTTCCTGTGAGTGGAAATAAAATACTTTCTTCTTTTAGTTAAAATATTCGATGGATTCATTGTATACCAGTGCATGAAAGTTAGTTGTTACAATAAGGTAGGTTGTCTGACTCCAAGGGATATCCAAGTCTCATGCAAGCCTTTCCTTTGCAAGTCACTGAACTAAGACACACTCTTAATACATTTCTGCATTTTTTGTGGTGGTGGTGGGTTGGCCTTGAACTGTGGCCAGGCGCCCACCCAGCCCTCTCAACCCCCCTCCTCAACAGGGCAGGGGGAGAAAATGAGGTGAAAAATCTGTGGGTCAAGATAAAGACAGGGAGATCACTTAACTATTACTGTCACAGGCAAAGCAGACTCGACTTGGGGAAAATTAATATACTACCAATGAAAATAGAATTGGATAGTGAGAGGCAATGACAAAAATTAAACCACCACCTTCCTCTCGCCCCTTTTTCCCAGGCTCAACTCCACTCCCCTCTCTTAACCTGCCCCCGGGCGGTGCAGGGGGATGGGGAAACGGGGGTTGTGGTCAGTTTGTAAGAAATCCTCTCTGCTGCTCCTTCCCCCTCACGCTTTTCTCCTGCTCCGCCATGGGGTCCTCCACAGGCTGCGGCCTGCATGGCTGCTCCACTGGGCTCTCCCCTCAGGCTGCAGGGGACAACCTCCTCCAGCACCTCCTTCCTCTCTGGCCTGGCCGCTCGCAGGACTGACTCCCTCCCTCTCACAATTTTTACCTCGCTGCTGGGTAGCATTCTGCCCTTTCTTAAATCGGCTTTCCCAGAGGTGCCACCACCATTGCTGACAGGCTTCAGCTGTGCCCTGCAGCAGGGCCCTTGCAGAACTGGCTGGGACCAGCTGTGTCCAGCATAGGGCAGCTCCGAATCTCCTCACAAAGGCCCCTGCTGCTAACACCTCACCACCAACACCGTTGCTGAGATATCAAGCTTTATAAGATACTTAATCAACGATTGCCTTTCTTTTATGTGACTGGAGTCATTGTTTTCTGAAGAAAGAAGGACGGATGGAGGGCTTACCGTCTTGGCAGGAAAAAGAGAAGGTCAGTCTTCCAAAAACATGTTGAAATCTAATTTGCTAGTTTTATGTGCAGAGTTTGTTATAGTTTCTGCCTATAAGCCAGCAATGAAAATAATACAGCCATATATTTCTTTCTATTTCTGACTAAGCTAACTTGCATATTTACCAGCCACCTTCTCAAGATGGCTCCTTTTGGCATGTTTCTTCCTGTGACTGCTCCCTGCGGAAAAAGCAACCTTACTCTTCCACTTTCTACTGCTCCTCAAAGTGTCCTGAACATAGACTCTTTCCCCCTTCACACTACCTCTTTATTCCAGCCTGTCCTCTGCCAGCCTTGTAGACTAATGTTAAAATAGATGTGACTTGTGTTTTACATAGTACAACTTGTGCTGTCTGAAATGAACTCATTCAGTGATCAGTGGGACCAGAGTTTTAAGAAATACATAGTGACTGTTACAATTCTTATATTACACTCTTCCTTTGTATTTCTGTGTCTATCTCCTATGTTAGCTCTAATTTTGATCAGAACCTATTTAGCTAGGAATTTATCTTTTTTTCTAAAAAGCATCTGACTGGGGCAATTTCCATATGCAGCAGCAAAGGATTTTGCTTAATTTGATCTGTAAGTGGAGAAAGAGGGGAGTGGACAACATATCAGGAAGTGAATAAAGGGACTGTGACTATGCGAAGTATATAGGACAGCTTTTAAAAACTTACAGTGATTAATAGCTTGCACGGAGCTCCCAGCAGCATCCCACCTCGCATCCCAAGGTTTCCTGGAGAAGGTGTTTGCTTCCATAGCAGTTGATTCTTAGCAGCTGGGGGTTTTAATGCTGATCTGCTTCAGCTGATCCTACCTTGGTAGTTTTCTGAGTTGTCTTTTATTTCCTCAAGAGTCCATAACCTATGGCCTTCTGTTCTTTACTTCTTCAGTTTCCCAGACTGATAGTTCATTGTTTCTGCTGAGTCAGTTTCCCAGTATGGTGGTTTCTCTGTCTGGGAAATGTTTCTTTGGGAAACTGGTTTCCTGAAACCAACTCTCATATTTTCCCATTTCAATATTCTGTATTGACTTTCAAATTCCATATTCCAAAGGCAATGTTCCTTTCAAATAGTTCCTTTTCCCCTCATTCTGCAGCTGTCTTAACTATGCTGTTGCTGCATTATTTTTCCTATGTGCTGTTTATTGTGTTAAATCAGCCATTTGTTAGTTCAGCAGTTCTGCCGCGGTTTATAGATACTCAGGCCTTATAGTTATGCTAAATCAGCAATTTGGTTAGTTCTTGTCTCACCACAAGTAATGCCAAATGTATTTTCGCTGGGTTAGCAAAAATTATACCATGGCCCATCTTGGCTTTAATGATCCCCTTTCTGCTACTGTGGTAAAATATTATGTTAAGGCCTATCCCAACTCATTGGTTCCCTTCACCTGAAATAGCAAATTATGAGAGAGCCTATCAGCCTGTCTTGGCTTGCTGGTTCCCTTCCCCTGCTATGGACACAAAACACCTATGCTGTTCTTAAATTTTCCCTTCTATCATCTCCATTAGGAGAGCAGTTAAAGAGAACTTACTGTCAAATTCCTCAACTTACACAAATCATTTTAGCCTTCTTGACCAACAGAAAATTTGTCTCATAGCTTGAAAATTGTTCTTTATCCTCTCTGATACTTTTTTTTTTTCCTTTTTCCTGGAAACACGTTAGTTTTAGAATATTTTTTCAGGCAAATGGCAAAAAATCATGTCTGTAACCATAATTTCTGATTCTATTGCACACACATGTAGTATTGGATGCTTGCGTGATAAAGTGGCATATTAGATGGCAAAACAATTGTAGCAAAGAAATGTACTTTATTTTTTAGCTGATGAAGTTACTAAGATGCTTAGGAAAAAAAAAGCTGTCTACCAATTCATCTGTAGTTGATAACTTTGAGACCTTTGCACTTTTCTGTAAAGAATGTGGCCATTGTTGGACACAGGATATATATGTAAATGAATTCCTGGTATAGTCTTTTCATTCATGCCAATGAAATGGTAATCTTAGTATTAAAAAGATTATGATATTGTTACTGAGATATTTTTATTATATAAAGATACAGTCAGGGTAGCCAAAGTAACTACAATTTTAAGCAGAACCTAATTTTTATTTGTCTCGGAAAGCCCTTAGTATATTTTGTGAGCATACAGTAGGAGGTTTTTTCAGAACAAGGCCCAGGGGAAGAATGGTACATCATTACTTTTTGTACACTTTACTGTTCTTGTAATGAACCTGTTCTACCAAACCCATAAGTACCAAACTGATTTCTATACTTACTTATAATAGAAATGACAATAAACTAGTTCACATTTTTTCAGCTTGAGATAGCTAACTTGTTTAAAATATGTTTTATTATGGGGAAAGCAGAGCCTGGACAATTTATGGATTAATAACAACTGAAAAATGTTGGTTATGGTTTAAATGAAGAATCTGTCAGTCCTACTAAAAAGTAGCACACTTTTACTACAAGGTAGGAAAGAAAACATTTGTGAAGAAACTGTGTATGTGGGCCAAATATTAAATTTAGGAGATGCTCAAAAACATTGCTTTATCAGGCCTATTTAAACATTAAGCATAAAATAGGGCAGGTTGTTTAAAGAAATGTATTCTCTACAGTGAAAGATACAGGACAATGTAAATCTCCCTTATCTCTCCTATTTCATTTTAGGTACTATTTTAAATATCCAGTAAGTCATTTGCAATAAATGTGATGGGAGTAAAACCGTTCTTGACTGGTAACTTGGGAGTATGCCATGGTTTTTGCCAATGCAGACGTGATTCTACAGTATATTGTAGATGAATCTCTGATAAAGTTCCCTACCAAAGACTGTATCAGTAAATCAAAAGCACCTAGTAACTCAATGCTTACAAAATCTGTTTTAGTGAAAACTCTGGAGGATTCAAATGAGCAGTTAATAAATTGTCCAGCTGTTTTGTGGACTTGTGGGTGATATTCCTGTATCAGCAACATGTATTGTCACCAGTTTTAGCAGCAGATTACCTGCAGCAGCTAGTGCATACAAGGCCAAGTTTCTGAAGTGAGAAGGACATTTCTGTTTTTCCAGATTATGGCTCAGAAACAGCTGTGAGAGAAAATAAGGTACCTATAGATGCCACTGGATAAAGGGTAGGTGTCCATGGCCTTTCTGACCTCTCCTTGTAAGGATGGATTGATGGTGTTTCTTTCTGACACAGGCACACACAGAAGCCCAAAAGGACATCAGATGCTCTTGGGATGTCCTCCCTGTGGCAAGCTGGTATCAGTGATCCACTGCTTCCTTGTGATGGGAGTTTTGCCTATGCAGGACTGCAATACCATATCGCAATTTAGCAGATAAAAGCTGAAAACTTCCTGCTAATCAGAACTAAAGCAGTTCACATATTTATCATATTTTTTCCTAAAAATGTTTTGAAGGAATGATCTTGCATCCCTCAGTGAAATGTATTTGGAAAAAAACATGTTTGAACCTGCAGACATACATATATATATATATATATAGTGTGTGTGTGTGTCTATATATTTCTGTGTATATATAATATATATGTATACACACACATATATAAGGAAACACACACATTCAGTGCTTTTATTCTGTGACTTTTGGTTTCATGAGTAAGGTAGAACTTGAAAAAGCCTGTGGATCTTTTTGAAGTGTTTTTAGGAAGTTTCCAACTAATTTATTCCAGATTCTTTAATAAATTTACATTTTAAGATCCCATTAAAGCATAATTATTTTGAACAACCAAGGAAGGAAACTCAGTATTAAAAACTAAGCTAACATTTAAAGCACTGATATAAAATGTTTGTTATTTTCATATAGTTATTTACAACTGTGTACTGGCTGAATTAATGAGTTAATTTATTACCTGTATATGAGTATTTATTGTTGGTGTCATTATTATGTGACTGTAATTTTAATTAATTCCTTGGCAGACTGTCTGTGGTTTCTGTGCAGAACATTAAATGTCAAATTGACTTTCTTTGTTGCCTCATTTGTAAGTATTAAAGTATTTAAATACAGGAAAAAGAAATTAGTAACAATTACTGTAAGAGATCTATTGCATATGCTAAATGAAAGCAGAGTGCAAAAACCCCACCCTGTTAAGATTTATACTCTTTTGGATTCTTTCTTTATACGTTAGGTTGCGTGTAGGACATGATGAAATGCAAAAAAATAAATCCATGTATCACTCCTGTGTGTGTGTGTATATATATGTGTATGTATTTCATGGTATAGTTTTTAAAGAGTATGTTATAGGAGAGTACTTTCTACAGTGATATTGAGGAAGAAAGGATCTGAGGCGGGCAGCTGCAGTCACATCATTGGTGATTAAGTGGTTCTGTATGCTTGTTTTATTTGTATGTAGATTAGTGAGAATCAGCTCTTCAGACCAAGTTTATCAGAAGTCCTCACTTTCTAATGTATTTCCAATGTAAAAATGTCATGTGCTTTTCAAAATCTAAGCATATGAATCAGAACTTTTTCCTGCTTTTCAAGTAAGCATTATGTCAGTAGAGGTAGTTCCATATAGCTGGATAGTTACTGGAATAGCACTGAAAGTCTAGATACTACCCCATGCCTCAACAGCAGCAGCAGTAGTAGTATTAATAGTAGTAGTATGGCCCTGGACGTCTGGTTTTCATCTTAAACTCCTAATTCTTATTGCATAACTGATAAGCCGTTTTTATGTGTTCGTGCTCAGAAAATTCCATTCCAAAAATACCATAAATGAATGTAAGAACTAAGGGTGTGGTATGTCAGATGAATGTCTTCTGGAACAAATTCTGTATCTGAGATACTATGTTTTCTGTCTGCTGAAAAGCTCATTACCATCACTGTAAGTCTTTCTATTACTTCAGTGGTGTTTAGACAAAACTCTTGCTTCTTGCAGTTTTGAGGTTAAATTTCTCATTCAACAAGCAAGTTTTGAAAAGACTGGTGCCAAAATTTTGCAAAAATGTTGAAGCTGTAAGTCATTACTACAGTGTGTTGACACCCTGTGATCATTGTGAAGTCTCTTACACTTCTACTTGCCCAGAGTAGAATTTTACAACCAAATTAAATAAGCTCTTAAATATACTGAAGATATTTTAGCAGAAATGCCAATGTCACTTTCTGAGGTTGTTGAAGGCATTACTATGCACCTCTAGGATAAAGCTACATCCAATTTTTAGGTGGAAGTATTTGATAGTGAATTATAATAGGAAGCTTCTAATTTCTATTCAGAGTGGTCATCCTTCTTTGATTGATTATTCTAACTCATTAGATTTTTTATTATCCAATTAGAACACTGTATTCCTACCATCAGTCGAATTTAGAATAATAGTTATAAAATACAAGTTGGACAAGGCCATTTAATTAACACAAAAAATTGAAAACATACATACTTAGAAGTCTAACCATCATTTTAAGTTGATGAGGTAGCCTGAATATATTTTTTTTGTATTCCATATTTTAAATCTTAACATAATTAAAGTAAGTTAAATCTTTTCATCTTTACATCTAATTTTCATTTTATGCTTATATTGATAAACAATCCAGGAGATGCCAATGGCTTTATATAACGCTGATTGCAAAAGAAAACCTTTTTTCTCACAGTAGAAAAATCCACCCACATGGAATATTTTGAGTGGTCCAGATAAGGATCTTCTGTACTAATGAAGCTCATTTGCATGGTAAACATTCTTATTTTGTGTTTTCCTTCTTTGGTGTCTTATCTCAGCCTTTCATTTGCAGATTAAACAGGCAACTGAACATGGGATTTTTTTTTCCTGTAGAAACTTTTTTTTTTTTATCCGAGAGCATTACAGATCAAAATGCTGATGTTTTATGAATTCCCCCATACTGTCCATATTATATTACAGTATATATTTAAAAAGAGGCCAATACAGGTATATTACAATGTTAAAGGGAATAAGAAGAAATTTCTTTAAGCTCTCTCAGATCTCTTCTAAGAATGACGCGGTGGTTAAGACCTATATGTAAAGTGTTCAGTCCACAAAGTTGCTGTGCAGTTCCTGGAAGAGCTGGTATCTTCACACTGATTTCGGCATAACCACACACTGAAGAATTGACTTCATTTTTCAAAGCTTTGTCAAAATCTGAGTCACAGCTCTTTCAAGACTTGCGTATTAAGTGGCAAGTTTAATCTTCATGGGTGTATAAATCCACGCACATACATAGAGCCAGAGAAATTCCAGTAGCAGTAGAAAAACAGAACTGGTCTTGCATTTCACTAGCTGTATCCCAGTTACCCATATCAAATTCTAGAGTGAGATGAGGAACCAGTCTGGTGATTTAGCCTGGCCCTCTGCATAGCATGGATCTTTGAGCTTCCATAAATTAAGACTGGTTTGACCTAGAGCATAATATTATGGTAGTACTTAGCTCCCCTCCAGAGCTGGGGGATCATTGTTCTATGCACAGCACCTGCATATAAAAGACAGATCTGCCCTAAAGAGTTTCTAGTCTAAATAGACCTGACAAATAATAGGAGGAAAGAGCTGTTATTCATATTCGTATTTTATACCTGGAAAACTGAATCATAGAAGATGTTATGAAAAGCCCATAAAAGTCAGGGAAAGGCTTCCAGTGACTTCAATGGATCTATGATATTATATCAGCAAAGCACTTAGGGACATGCTTAAATGATTTCTAACTCTAAGGCCTGTTCCACACAAGGTTTGCAGAATAGGCTGAAAACAGTACTTCTGGTGCCAGTACTGAACAAATTACCCACAAATCCTGTAATTTTGCCAAACAGCAAATCTATTTATGGAGGCCTATTTGGTCTTTCATCAGTTAGATGATCCCTTATGTATGGAAACATGCACCTTGCATTTCAGTTAAAGACCATAGATCTGATTTGTAGCCTATGAAAATCAATTCGGTTCTTCAGTAGACTTTGCACAGTGACCCCAGGGAATTTTAATCATTAATACAAGAATTCCAAAATTGATCTAATGTTTAAGAAAGCGTTTCTTCCTTGCTACCACAGAAAATACTGTTTTTGTATCAGCCTCAGAAATGTCTTACTCGTTCTCTCTGAGTAATACACAGTAAAGTAGGTCATAATCTGGGGCATCTGAAATATCAGTTGTAGTGAGTCATGCAAGCAGCAGCCAAGGGCAAGTTTCTCCCCACCAGTGCACTCTTCAGATCTCCATTGCAGAGTCTAAATTCAGACTCCCCACTGATGTCAGTAGGAACTCAGCCTGTGCTGTAGGTACAGATTGTGCAGGGAAGGAAATGGACAATCAGCTGGGAAGTGGGAAAGGAACAGTAATTAAAATGAGAGGGTAGCAAGTTATTAAAGAGAGGCTAGCCTGTTCCAGCATACTAGAACACCAAATTCATGTTCTGTTATGGTGGCATTTATTAGCATCACTAAACGTTATTAATTATGCAAGGAGCCAGAACTCATGCCATGCATAATCACACACACACAAAAAAGGTCCTTCTTATCCCAGAATGTTTATCACCTGATATTTTCATTTGGCCAGATGAGACTGGGCTGGAGTAGAAAAATGTGTTTCTAAGGCACCAGTCAAATTTGTGGTTTTGGCTAGAGATACCTACGCAGATGCTGTAAGAGGAATGAGAAAGGACAGGAAAGCAAGGTCAGAATCCATTGTCATTCTCACAGGGGAAGGGCATAGCGGATGCTCTGGCAGCCTTGATGACTGAAGTGGTGGAAGGAAAACAGAGATGACAAAAACCAAGGCAGGGCCGTTGGCTCAGGTGGATTGGCACACTGCTCTGTTGAAAATCGTTTCATGAGAGGAAGTGTCAGAGAAACAACTATGTGGGGAGCAATGGAGGGGAGGAAAAGTGCCCTTGCAATTGAGCAACCACAGTGTTGAGTTCCGTCCATGAATGAGAAATAGTTTTTCCTCCCTGAGCTCCCTGTTGTCAGTAGGAAGGAATACATGAATGCCTTTGTATAGCTGTGATAGCTTCAGCCATGTGATCACCACAGTAGTTGAGAAGATTTAACATTCAAATAACTCGCCTGTCCTTCAAAAATCTAGCATGTCTCCAAAATATGTATCATGTAGGTGACACATTAATTTAATAGGAACTCTTTACTAAAGTTAACAGTAAATATTTAACTACCCATGCAAGGCAGGAAATTGCAAGTTTAGGACTATAACTCTGGTTTTAGTATGTTGTGTTAGATTACAAGTGACACCAAACCTGAGTAATCTGAAGCTCTAGGTGCAGTCAGTGCTGCAATGTCAGTGCAAAACTGGTTGCATTACAGATGCAGTCTCAGCCAGTTCTTTGAATTTTGTTGCTGTTGGGATCGAAGTGGAAGCTTTACTATCATTATAATGTTAAATGTTTTTGTTACAGTGTCCAAAGCAAATGATGTCTCATTGGATGCACAGCAG
This sequence comes from Harpia harpyja, assembly GCF_026419915.1. Classification (NCBI taxonomy): domain Eukaryota; kingdom Metazoa; phylum Chordata; class Aves; order Accipitriformes; family Accipitridae; genus Harpia; species Harpia harpyja. Next base: position 37,545,140 of record NC_068951.1, on the reverse strand, counting down.
CTCTTTAAGAAAAGTTTCATCTTGCATGTGATGCTCAAGAGTAAACATTGCAAATTTAATTTGCTTAAAAATCACTTTCGTTATTGGAGTTAGATCAGTGGGAATGCATAAGTAAGCATTTTTCAGTTTTACAGCAGGTAAATAAAAGAACCTTTGATGCTCTTGTTTTGAAAGAAACATTGTTCCTGTGGTTCATTTTTTACATAATGGGAATCTGTCAGTTTTGCCTCAGTTTATATTGGGTGTTTCTCCATGCCCTGATGACTGTAGTTGGTCAGAACAACACCTGCAGCCAGAAGCTCTGTTAACTTGTTTTGGCAGCCCTGGTTTGTGCGCTTGCCTGTTTCTGGCATGGTTGTTCATTCTGCTACAACTTTGCACTTAACTTAGGCTCACTACTAAAACAACGTGTGATTTCCCTTTTCCGAATGCTTTATTTTCTCATTTACTGACACAAATCTCCCTTAGTTGTCAATCTTCATTAAAAGTCCTTGTCTCTTATTCTGGACTTGGATAAATGTTAGCGAATTCCAGGCCCTTTTGCTATCTTGCATTTTAAGCAATTCTCCAAAACATGCCATAATGTTCAGTGGCAATGATAAGCCTTTGCCTGTCAACCTCTGAAGAAGAGCTGGATAAATGGCCTCTGAACCTGTTTGATTTTTGAGTGCCACTGGTAGGTAAAGAAGCACTGCTGAGTTTGAACAGCAAATGCCTCAGTTCTTGTCTGCTGTCCATGTATTTAGTAGGATGCAATCTCCTGGGTCCAGAAAAAAAGTCCTATAAGGTTTGAATGTTACTCAGTACAGGGTCTCCAAAACTACTTGAGCATATCTGCATTGCAAATAGCCATTGGTAATAATTTGTGTTAATCATGTGGAACCTTTGGCTGCTAAAGACAATGTAACAGAGGTTGCAAACTTGGAATCCTACCAGTTTAGAGACCATCCCTGCTCTCTACAGAGGAAAATCCATCTGTAAGGATGGAAAAAAAAATGCTTTCTAGTGACATTAAAATTAATAAGAACTGGAAAACAAGGATTGACTGTATTTGGATATTAGGATGTTCAGAGATTTAGACGGGTGTTGTCTGTTTAATCCTGAGGGTTTATGATAGCAAATATGCAGTGTGATGGGTCAGATGATCTGCTTTTTGGGTAAGCAGGTGTGGAGATGCAGCCCTCTAGGGAATGCCACCCTGCGTGGTTTTTCCTGGGGAGCAGCACAGAGACCTTTTGCTAGAGGAAGGCTCAGTGAAGCAGTGTGTAATAATCAACACTGCCATCTTGTGAGCAAAACCTACCCCTACAGATTAATGCAAGAATTGTGGTAAGAGATAGATAGTAATAAAACATACATATATATGTATGCTGTTTCATTTTAGGACTATGCAGGTCCTTCTGAGCAGCTAACTGTTCAAAATGCCAGGAATTTAGATTGTTTCCTTATATAAATAGACTCCCGTGCTAGCCATGTCCCTTGAACTTGTAGGCAGGATTGTTTGGTAGTTTATTCTGTAAATCAATACCTGCTATCAAATACGGTAGTACATAGCAGTATTTTACCTTCCTGTGTCCCCCGTGACATTTCCTCTTTGCTTTCTTGTCGTCATTCAACAAGTAAGAGTATGTAAATTTACCATGAAAGACATTTTAGCAAATAATAGTCGATCCTACTTTATAAGGAATGATTTATGATATTATTTCTGTTACTTGTTATTGGCTCCATTCCTTGAGATGATGAAGGACCTATCTTTATTAACCTCAGCTAGCTGAAAACATTTCATCTATGAGGCTTTTTTGAAGAAGAAATGCATCTTGGTAACTCATGATGGAATGCATCTGTGCTGACCCATCAGCATTGCTATGACTTTCCATACATTATACTTAATAACAAATAAGCATCCTTAGCCAGAAACGGAATCCTGCACTGCAGCTTGATTACATCTGCAAAGAACAATGATTGCCCTGACTATTTGAATACAGTGGGCGATGGCGAGCAAACACAATCTGTTTAAAGCCATGCTCGTGAAATACCTTCAGTCCACAAACCAAGGGTTTATCATTATTCCAAGATGGTGTGAGCTTCCCATTGATTGTAGCAATTATCCCTAATCTTTCACCCTAGTTGGGGAAATAGTGATGTAGTGGCATTTTCCTCTGGAAAATGCAGCTGAACACTTCAAAGTAAAAATGAGGCAAAATGTCTTCATAAAAGATTACTGAAACATATAGTCAAGAGAAATAGCCCTTGTGAATTTCTTCATGTCAAGGCTGGATACTGTCTGGAAGATACTGTTTGGTCAAATGTAACTATTGTGCTCAAGCAGAAGGAATGTGAGTAAAAATTTACTGTGATGCATTGCTGTTATTTGCTTTTAAATCCATTTTAAAGAACTAATTGATACTTCTAAATTAGTTTTAGGGAAAAATCCTTAAGAATGAACAAAAGTATTGTAAAGCCTAGTACAACAGACTGAAGCCTTTGATGACAAATTTATTTCTACCTTTTTTACGTTAGTAACCTCTGTGTTTTGAGGGCCTATGTGATTCTCATTGATAGTGATTTGATGCTCTGGATCTGCAACAGGTCAGACTAGATGGATCTCTAGTAGGTACCACCTGGGAGGTCACAGCTTGTACAGTACGTGTAGCAGCATTCAACTTCAAAAGCATACTAGAATTTTAATGTATAAATATTACAATAACAAGTTTTTATGGAATAGCCAGATTCTTCCTCCTTACAAAAGCAATTCATGTGAAGGAGAACAGTAAGAAAACAAAAACACAAACCACACAAAACAAAAAAGAAACCTAAAAAAAAAAAAAGAAAAGAAAAAAGACAAAGAATTAATGAGGCTGAATCAATCTATGAGTTCAGTATGGTTTTTCTTGGGGTTTTGTATAGTTGTCAACATGAATTTGAAGTTGTAACTTTTTTCACAGGTAAAAAATATGTGATGTTGAAGCAAGAGAGTACCTGTGTCTTTAATAGTGGGTGTTGAAAATTTAACTTCACCTAGCCAAAGGCTGCTCAGAGATCAGGTACGTTTTACATGGCATTTGATGTGGTTCTGAGCATCAGCTCAAACTGGTCTATCATCTTCTTTAGCGTTCTCCTGTGTTCTTTGTCTTACTCTCATTTTTTAACTTCATTTTCCTTTTGCTGGCTTGATTTGGTTTTCATACAAATCTCTTAATACTTAAATAACATAAAATTGGAATGTTAACCAATACTGAACTGTGAGACAATTTCAATTTTATTTATTTATTTACTTGTCTGTCTATCTATCTATTCATTCATTCATTCATTTTGCCAGTCATTTTGTACTCTTTACTCAAATATGGGATAAAATCACCATTTCCTTTAATGAGTTCTGCACTGGAGATGTTTACTGATCTCAGACAAATTGTCTTTAGTTAATTAATCTTCTGTGATAAGGTTTAATGATAAAAAGTCTTCTATGAGAATATAATGATCATAGATAATTAAAGAATTTTTCTATACCATTGTAATGATCAAAATTCATAGACTTTCTGAAGAACCTATTCAGTTGTTTCAGACATTTTTCACTGGGTTTTTTGTGACCAGGATATTGTTATGGTAGTGTTGTGTTCTGATGTAGACAGCAAAGAATTTTCTTCATTAGTGCTTGACTGATTTATACACAAACACGTACATATACAGTATATATAGCTGATGCAATACCCGAAGTGAAAAAGAGTAGCAAAACAGACATTTTGGTGTGTTTGTTGTCAGGAAATGTCATGATTCATCTTTCATGAGCATCTGCAAATATGCATCTGCCAAATCCATTTCACTAAAAGCTTGTTCTCAGCCAAACATATTCTCACCCCAAGAGTACAACAGTTTTGATTGACAAGTAGAAAAGGATTAATGATTACTTTAATGTCTCTGCAGATTCACACATTTCTATTTTCCTCTCCACAATAGGAACAACTATCGTGATTCACTCTCACTGTCACATGGTAGGAATGACTTGAATGTCTTTTCAGTTCTGTACATATTCTTTTGAAGTGACACAGGGGAAACAAACGATGCCTTACAGGATGAAGACTAGGACCCACCCTCAGTGGTTAGCTTTGCCTAAAAATTTACTTAGTTCCTAACTGCTGTTTCCAGAGCATTGCATTCTAATCTGCATGAAGCACTACTGATGTAATGAAATTTATGAAAATTGGTATCATTCTTGCTCTGCTATTAAGAGGGTCTTCAGCAGTCCAACACATGAAACTGTAGTAATTACCAGGGTTCATCAGGCTACACTGTTTCGTTTGTCTTTCTCTGATTGCATCCAGCTCTTGCTCTCACACCTAGAGAAGAAAACTTCCATCATAGCTGTGCAATGAATTTGTAACTCATGTTTCAAGAAAATGAATACAAAAATTGCACTGGAACATTAAACTAAAGTTTAATATTCTCTGAAAAGAATGTACATTTCCATTCTGCGACTACCTTTCAGTTTGAGACTCTGTAAATATTGCAGAGCACATGAAGTTGCTGCTAAGCTTCCTGACAGTTCTGAGCCATAATCTGTTGGCTTTCATTAGGAGCAGGAGAGAGAAGGGAGAAAGATTCGTCTTATTTATTTTGGCACAAGGAGTCTTTAACATCTTCTGAAACCAGCAAACAGCAAGCCCAAACCAGGGACATTAAACTTTATTTAAGATCATTGAAATAATCAATGCCCCATGATTATTATTAGAACTCAGGTAACTTAACATCCAGTCCTGCCATCTAATCTTAAAAGCCAGCTACTTTCAATACAGAAATGAAAACAAACTCTCAAGACCGCAACTAAATATGGATAATATGACATCATGGATTGCTGTGAGGATTATTTTTGGGTGCTGTAAATGATAAAGTGCAGAAAGATAAGCAATGACTTCCGAGTATTGTTTTGTGATATGAAAAATTAGAGATAAAAGAAAATATTTGGTTTCTCACAGTATTTGTTGACTGTTCCTTCATCATCCTTAGTGGTAAATTGACAGCACTCTATTAATTTATATTGTGCTCCCTTCCTCACCAGGTCCATTTCTAACTTAATCTGTTTTTTTGCCTGAGAAGAGGCTGTGATTAGTGTCATCTTGTTTAATGTTTAATTGTATTCTTATCTTCAAGTTCCCTCCTTAGCTTTTCTCTAAAAGTAGCACACTTATCAGCAAAATGAGGGAAAAACAGTTGCATGCAACTTTTAAGGTTTTTGTTATTTTGCTGGTACATATGTCATGTATTAAGGAGTAGAATATTTCAGCAGATGAGTAAGATCTTTGTACATCTGCATGAGGAGTTGTAGTATAGAATAGAATCATAGAATCATAGAATCATTTCGGTTGGAAAAGACCTTCAAGATCATTGAGTGCAACCATTAACCATGCCCCCTAAACCATGCCCTGGAGTACCCTGTCCACTTGCTTTTTGAATATCTCCAGGGATGGTGACTCAACCACTTCCCTGGGCAGCCCATTCCAATGTTTGACAACCCTCTCAGTAAAAAAATTTTTCCTAATATCTAACCTAAATCTCCCTTGCCTCAACTTGAGGCCATTTCCTCTTGTCCTATCTCCAGCCACCTGACAGAAGAGACCAGTAATATGTTGAGTTCCCAGTCCATTGAAGTCAGTGACAAAACCAAAGACGACAAACTTACAGTAGTGGGAAGAAACCTTACAATGAGGCTCAATAGTGATCAGTAGGCAAAAAAGGCAGTCTTATCCACTGTAATTAGCATGGGCTAATAGAAGGTAGAAGTCTAGTAAGGGTGAGGCATTTGCTGTTTTCACATGTATTAACAAATTTGGATAATTTCCAAAAGAGGTGAATATTACAAACTAGATTTTCTGCAGCAGAACTGTAGCTGACATCAATTATCTGCAAGAAGAAAACAGAGAGATAACTCTTCCTCAGCTGGTGAGAAAGGCAAAACCTGCCTGCTCATGGAACACGGAAGCAGACATTTTCCAACTGAAATTTTTTCTGGTCATTGAATCCCACCAGGGCAGTAAGATCGTAATTAGCTGCTAGTATAATTCAGAAGGAGGTTGTCCCCAAGAGCAAAAAGGGAGGAAAAAACATGGAATAACTGAGGGAAGAAAAAATATCGGGGAAGTATAGTGTCCCTTCTGCAATAAAAAAAGTGGTTTGAGGTGCATAAATCACGTTGCAGTCCACAAAAGCCATTAGAAGAACTGTCCTTTTTTTTTTTAGTTTTGTTCATGTATCTAGGCTAAAAAACATTCAAAACAACAACAAAACTCTGTATGGTTCATTTCTTTTCTAATGTGGGGTGAATTTCTGAATGTACTTTCTGTGCTGGAAATGCAAATGTCCATTTTGGCTTACTCCCTCCCCATTCTGCAGTCCACCCTTCTGGGTTACGTATTGGAGAGATGGTCTCCAGCATATAAAGGATAAGTGAGTTAATAAAAAATAAAGTACATAGGAAGCCAGAGTAAATGGAGCATATAATTTTTTCATGAAGTGGTCTCTTAAGTTTCATTTTGCAAGGCATCATGATTTTCTACCTATTTGTGAAAATACAAAATAGTGAACTTGATGCTTAATGCAAAACCTACTTAGCAATCTGCAGTAAGGCTGTATCTTGTTTTCTGTGTCAGAAAAGCCAGTATCTTCTACAGGCACTGCCACAAAAGATAGAAAGATAATGATACTTTGCTGTTACGAGATTCTGTAATACTGCAAACCTTCCTTCAAAACCGTTTGTCTTAAAAAACAAGTCTACGTGTCAGCTTGTTCCGTTTAGTAACGTGCAAGCAAAAACATTGTCAAACTGATTGTTAAGGATGGAATATGATGCTTCAGGAATAAAAGTTACTTAAGATTAATATCACTGCATACGTATACAGTAAAGTACAACTACTAAGAAAGACAGGTGAATATTATCTTTTGAAAAACTTTTGAGATAGAGGTGTTTTTTTTTCTAGCATCTAGATGGTGTTTTCAATCCTGAGAGCTCTAAAGCAGTTTATAAAGATAATTAGGCATAAACGTCCCCATTTCACAGCTGTGCAAACAGAGGAAAACAGTTCTGTAACCTACTTACCAAAATCTTATAGAGGTAAGCAAATCTTGAGCCACCAGATTGCAGGCACTGGTTCATTAAGATCGCTTTTGTATGCCTACTGTTTTTTAGCTAAATTAATTAATATTGATATATCAAAGGAACAAAGAAGTCCTAGATCTCAAGCTCTTAATATTACCTGTTTCAGTTCTGTGTGATTTCTACATTTCTTTGATAAGACATAAGCTTCAGAGCAATTCAGTATATTTCAATTCACTGCCTCATTATGGTCTTTGAATACCACTCAAGTTTCCAGTTTAAAGTCTAGGCAGGTGTAAAATGAGAGCTACCTGGATATATCACTGCGACAGCATAATACTGGGGAATAGTGCAATGAACTATCCAGGTAATATCCTAACCACCAGTTGCAAGGCATTCAGAAAAAGTGCTTGTAAGCAGATACGCTCCAGAGTTTTCAAAGTACACAGCATATAGTCTCCTGCATTAGCAACATCTCCATGACAACTGGTTTATAATTCATACCACATAATATATAACTTTGCTGTTAAAAAAAACACAAACCCTTGCAACATACTAACAAGGCCACATTCTTGAAAATTAAATGAACCTGAAAGATTTTTTAGCAATCAATTAACCATTAAATAAAGCTTAAGGGACATTAGAACAGTAAGAATGACAATATTTATGGCTTTGATGTAATCATGAAATCTCATTCTCTGCTTCTTCACCATTCTCACCATTTCAAATTGATACTGATACAACATTTAGTCAATAGCTATAAAAGGGAATAAGGAGCACAGAATGGCTTTTTGGCATTTAACGAGTAAATAAGATCGCATGGAGCTTCGTATTTCAGAAATTTTTGCTAATCAATCTTGTTTTAACTTAAAGAGTTGAAGTGTTTGAGGGATATCAACAGGTTAGGGGCTTGGCAAACAATAGAAAGATAACAAAGATAATGAAAAAAATGTTTTCTAATGTGGTGCAGAGAATTAAAACTATTAAAGTGCCTTTCCCAGTTATTGCTTCAAAGCCAAGTTAACCAATCAAATAAAACTGCTGCTGTAAGACTAATAGACATTCTGACAGGTATGAAATCCAGTGTAACTTTAGTTCTGTAAATTTACCAAGATGACAGATGTATAGATAAATAAATAGGGAAAGGGAGAAACAGATAGCTAGATACCAAGTATTTACTGGCCAGGTCCTACTTTTTAAGAGTCAGAAAAAGGAAACAGGGATAACAGGGCAAAGCATGTTACACTTAATGGATTGTGAGCGTCTTATTCATTGTTCTGGTTTAATTGATGCCTGCTTGTGTTAACTTAGTAATTTTATTTTAAACATCAATGCTAGGAAATACTGGGATGCAGGTCTTGGCTCCTTCCATGGCAAAAAGGGGATATGAACCCATCATAAGATTGCTCAGCTATTTTTATGCAGACTTTTGTATTTGAAATTTTCTTTGTTATAATGTATAGAATATATATTGTAATAATTGGTTTCAGAACTGGGGTACAGAAACTACACAAGATATCAAACAGGAAGGAATTACCAACTGACAAGTAAAAGACTTCCATTGGGTTACAAACTTTAAGCTCTGTTAAAGAAACATTCTGGAATGAGAAGCACTAGTTGAAAATACAGGGCCCTCATCATCAGACTTGTTATTGACTTAAGCTTACAAGTTTAACTTAGTAGCTACCAAAAAAGACAAGCCTAATTCTCTAGTGAGACCTACTTAAGAAACAATGACATTAGTGACCAAACAACAGCATCTGTGCAGAGCTCATCTCAAAGCAGGGTGCAGTTATATGAGAAGCACACGATAGTTTGGGCTGTTTTACAGGTATCCTTGTTTACTGCATCTCCTCCAGTGGATGAGAGGAGAATTGAAGTGAAGTAAAATATGCAGCAACAGTTCAAAATGGGACTGATGTTTCACTTTTTTTCAGGGTTCCAGGTATGCAGTATTATTTTGAGATTTAGGTGACTCTGGAGCAGATTATAAATTGTCTGGTTTACAGAGAGAGAGAATTTTGGATTGTAAATAGACTAAATCTGGTGCTTAAATCCGAGGAATTGAGGCAATTCTTTATTTCATCTGTTAGGGAGGTTCAGGGGGTATATACTAATGTATACTGTGGGGTTTTGTTTGTCTTGATGTCCTGGTTTCAGCTGGGATAGAGTTAATTTTGTAGAGTTAATTTTCTTCCTAGTAGCTGGGGTTAAACCAAGACAATTGACTGTCATTTTCCTCAATTACTGGACCTGTGCTTCTGCAGAGCACTCAGAATTTAAAAATGGGGGAGTGGAAGAAGGGGAATGTTTTGTACAGCATAAGGGCAGTTTAATTTTCCACAGCTAAAAATGATAAAAACTCCCAGTGGAGTTGAGCTGCATTTTTCTTTTAAACAACAACAAAAAATTAGTTTCTTTCAGTAGATTCTACAAGGTCCATAGCCAAACTTCTGCTTTCAGTCTTAGCAGCAGGTTGCGCTAGGAATACTTAAATAAGGAAATAAGGAAGCAGTTGCACACAAATATTGATGCTAATGGAATGACAAAGGTGATGGGATACAATTTTATTGTTGACAATTCCAGCCAGAGTGACTGGAGCTCTGGGTTGACTAAGGACCAAAGGTTGGGCCTTCCACAGATTAACCTTCTCAGTAATAGCAATGTGAATTAGGGAACTCTTTTCTAGTTTCATTATGTTGACTGCTGACAAATATTTCTTTTTTCTGACCATGTCATTCCATCTTTCAATTACTGACCTAGCCCTATGTATCTATTCCTTTCCTCCTATCTGCAATCTATATAGCTCTGGCCTCCTGTTCAGAATATTTCTTCCCTTGTACATTCAATAATTCTCCGTTAATTCTTCCCTTTTCCTCTTTCTTTGAAGAGCTACTGCTGTGGTGAACAATCTATCTCCGTCTCTTCAACTCTTGTCTTTCTCTTCGACTTCTAGACTGTGTGCTGCTCTGAACATACTGATATTTGTGTCTTGTACAATGCCAAGCATACCAGTGTTTAATAAATAACAGTACAGGAAATGCGCAATTGCTATAAGAGAATTAAACAGCTCGGGCAAACATTGAGATACTGCTGCCTTTGCAACAGCCACTGACTGCCTTAACTGTAAAATCTAACTAATAACTAAATTGTCCGTTTTGGTGTGTACTGAAGAAACTGAGCAAAGGCACACTTGCAGATGTTTACTTTGCATTATCCTGGTAACCCATATATCTCCTTGTGGTGCAATGTAAACTCCTTTCAAGATGCCATTTAAGAGGAATTTAATCTGTATGGAGCACTAACAAACTGAAGCACAGCGGATTTATTCATTTAAGAGAATTATTCATTTAATTTTCACCATTTAGTATTTATATTCATTTACCATTCATTTATTCCCTTCATTTTTATTCATTTATTCATTTATCAAATATTCATTTTAATGGCTTTCATTATCACTACAGTAACTGTAGGGACAGATTTGCAATAATTTTATTCTTTAAATAGGTTTATTCTTGGAAAATCTACAGAGCAGGGAAAGGCCACTTGTTCTGTCAGGTTCATTCCCTTTTCCTTTTCTCAGAACTGTTTGCCTCTGTACTCCCCTTGTTTCTTTACCGCCCTCCCTAGATTTCTCTTGAATTCCTTTATATGTTTTATGACAACAGCTCAGTTCAGTGATATTGGACCAAATGCTTGACTGGTGTGAATTATGGAAATCAAAGCATGTTAGTCAGTGCTTTGGACATTGATTTGGTCTGCTTGTTTCTCCATACGTATTTCTTTTCTCTGTAGGATAGCTTTTCCTCTAAAACTCACCTCTTATTCCCTTTTAATGTCAGTTCCCTTTCCCCATAGATTAGTTCCCTACAAACCAGGCATCAAAGACCTTTTTAGCAACAAGTGTTTTGAACTACAGCAGAAAAAAGTCTAGACTTCTAAAAAGATTGGGTTCTGTGTATTAATTTCCATTTGAGCGCTGAGAATTCAGGTATTTTGTTTAAAAAAAAAAAAAAGAGGCCATTTTTTTTCTTCCTGTGTGAGAACACTGGATGAGTAATACCTGTTAACTTCAATAGGCATCATATTGTTCTTTGCATGAGGAGAACAAGGACTGGATCATCTGATGCCTCTTGTATACAACCAGTGCTTTTTTTTTTATAGTTCTTCAGTTTTAGCTATATAGGCTGATAAGTGCTTATGCAGTTCAGTCCCTGAACTATATTACCAGTCAGCTTCAAGGATATCTTCTTACATGTAGTGAAATTTCATCCTGAAGAGCAGGATATTTATGGGTGAACACATGCTTGTCCTTGGTGAATGATTAAGTTGTTTGTAGTTTTTGCCCTCCCATCTTCAGTGAACCCCCAATTTCCTATGAAACTTCTCTGTGACTATTTTAATGCTTCTTTGTATTACAACTTTTAAACAGTGGCAGTTTCTAGTCTCCCATATCTTAAACTTTTCTGCTTTAATCAGCCAGGCTTTTTGAAACTTAAACTCAGTAATCTTTAGGCAACTCTAAATTCAAGCCATTCCCTTCCTATAGTCTTTCACAGCCTATCTGCACTCTGAGTTGCGTCAGAAACTTTGGTGCTGTTTCAACAACAGAAACCCAGCTGAAATAGTTTACCACATCATGAGTGGTTGGATAGTACCTATATTTGACACTTAGAAATTTTTTATTTTGTATTTATAACTTTAGAATAGAATAATTTCCCTATCCTTGTAGAAAGCTTCATGAACTGGGTATTTCCTACCATTGTACCTTCAGTAAACCAAACTGCTTTGGATATTTACATACCGAAGGTTATCTTTGTTGCCAGAAAAGCTAGAAGTAATTTCCATTACAATGAGATCTTAAGTTTGTAGAATATGTTGTGACCCTGCAGAAAAACCTCTTCACACCCCAACCTGAGGCTGCAGCTCTAATTTTGAGAACCACTGCTCTGGAGGCTTTTTATCAGCTCCAAAAATGTCTTATCTCTGGTTGCTTTTAGCTGCATAATAAGAGGTCATTTGAAATAGTTAATGTCTTCTTAAGGGTCTATAAAGCCCACAGTTGTGAAAGGAACATCTGTTGATTTCAGAGACTGTGGATCCAGGTATTTATTCCATAAGATGGGGTGTTTGCTTAGTAAATTCAGTAGTAGCAAGATGTGAGGAAATGGGACTGCCTATTGCAGCCAGACAGAAATATTCTGGTGGCATTTACTTTGTCAGATAAAGCCTTGAAATTCCTGTGAACCTAAACATTTTGTGGTAGCATGCCTCTTTAATTAACCTCTGCCTGAGAAAGCAAGCCTCTTTGCAGCTCACCTGCCCAGCTGCTCCCAGCCCCTGAGGGTCCCTGCAGCCCTGGAGAGGAAAGCCCAGGGTTCCTGGGGGGCTGCAGGACCATCTCTGGGGTTATAGCCTGCGGGAGCCTTGGGTTCCTGTTGCTGAGGCTGACTTCTCTGGGGGTGAACCTGGAAGGTTGGGCCCAGACACAGTGTAAAAAATGATTAATGTCTATTTTTTTTATGCTCCAACTAATTTTCTTCAGAATATTGGAACTTCCTGAAAAAGGATTTTTGTTTTTTTTAATCAAGCAGCTCAACTTGCCAAAAAAAAAAATCAAAGAAAGTGTGCATTCAAGTAAGAGAAGTAATAGTTTATATTTTCTTCCATCTCATCTTCTCATGCAGTGTTTGAATGAGTTTTATATTTGAGGGAGTTCCACTCCCCACCCCCCAGCAGAGACTTAAGTCAATGTGAAGAGATCTGATGTATGCTTTAACCCTCTGGTGTGTGTACATTTTTTCATTAAATCTGGACATTAACCTGATGGCCTTTAGGCACAATACTTTCTGAAAAACTTAAGCATGCTGTTTATTGCTTGCTTTCCAACTCCAGTTCCTCTTGCAAACACTACAGGGACCTCATTAAATTCTGGGGCTATATTATCCTGCTTCTTTATTAAGTTCCTTCAAATACCCTGCTGTGGTCTAATGTCTTCTCCTGTCAGCTTCACTCCACTTTATACACCTGAAGGAGACTTTATTGTTTTTATTTCTTTGCTCTGAAAACTTCATTCACAGCCAGTTTTGACTTCTCAGGATTTTTTTAGCTCATCGCTCCATTGTGTCAGCCTTTGTAGTCCCTTGATAATATTCTGTGCTTTTTAGGCATGACATGCATTTTTTAATCATTCTTTAATTTCCTGATTTAAATCCAAATAGGGGAAGAAATACAGCAGAAACATAGATGGTCTGGTAATTTTTTCTGTTGTCCTAAAAAAAGGAGAACTTGCAATAACATGAAAAAATAGTCTCAAAACCTGGAGAAACTTTAGCTTTATTTTTAGGAAGCTATTAGACCAGCAAGTAAACTAGTGGCTATAAAGGGCAGCCCAATCCACTGGTGCATCCTAAAAGTTGGAGCCACAGCTGCTCAGTGGCTCTCCAATCTGGCCACACAGGCTTTTGTATCGATTCCCCCAATTCTAGCTTCCACTCTAGCCTCTTTTGACCTTCATGGCAAACATTAGTATTGCCAGAAAGATGAAAGATGCTTTTGTGAGGGACCTCTGCCTATTATATCCAGTCTTACCCCACATATTATCCTGTCTACAGAGACAAATTTCGTCCTTAACTTTTTGGGTTTTTCGCCAGTTTCATGAGAGTTTGTTTTACACACTTCACCTGAACTGACCATTGCTTCTTCACATTAGTTCCAATCTGTTTTTATTAGAGAAAGATTTGTTGAGTCCTATATCTGTGTCTCTGGAATAAATGAACATATGAACATGTTTCAGTAAAGTTCAGGATACTGGAAAAATTAATATTAAACTGTTCATGAAAAATTGGAACTTATATAGACAGAAAAAATATTCCAAGAAAACAATATAGTAAAAGAATATAACAATTATCTCATGCAGAGCCAGCTCAAATCAGCATTTTAAAGAAGTCTACATGTCTACTTACAAGTACTTATGATGCTCGGTGCAACCTGTAAAACAAAGTCAAGTATGCAAGACTAATACCAAATCAATTATAGCCACTAATGAGTGATACAAATAGAGAGCAGAAATATTCTGAGTTGTACATAGCATTCATTACAGGCAACAATAAATTCATAATTTGAGCTTCTGAAATTAATAGTCTGGTAAAGTTCAAGAGAGAACTTATCATATGTTTGGACTTTCCAGTGTTAGTGTTCCTACCATGCTGAAATGGAAGTTGGATTGTTATTGTATTTTACAGTAACTTGAACATCCAGTGTCTTATTGGTATAACAGATCTTCATTCTAATCACTCAAGAATTGTTCCTGTTGATTTCAGAATGTTTCTTGCATAAGTTGGAATTAATTATGGGATGTAGAACTCAGCTTCTCAAATGATTCACAGGGGTTTATTAGGGAAAAAATAGATTTAAACACGCAGAAATTATGGGAGTAGCTGATAGGATGTTATAACCAGTATTTCAGATCTTGTGGCAATCTCTAAGGTTATTTCCTCAGTCAGTGAAATATTAATAGTTAAAAGTAATTTAAAACTATACCTTTTTAATCGTAATGCATTGCTCCAGCACCCTTGCTTTGCAGAGGCGAAAGCACTGAACCAGAGCTGGCACCAGAGGTGAGACTTTTGCGTAAAGCATAGAAGAGAATAGGTAGAAAACTGGATTAGGAACTGGACTAGAAGCTGATGCTTGTAGTATGACCCCTGTTATTTGAACAAACAGACTGGACCTAGGGATCCAGAAAGGCCTAAGGCAAAACATTGCTGGGTGGGTACTTGGAGTAGACTGTGACTTGGAGGGAAGAGGTAATTCTGGAGAAGAAGGTAGATAAGCAAAATGAGGGCTGGGTATAAGAAACCCCTGGAGTGAAACAAGGAAAAGAGGAAAGCAAGGGACAGAGTATGGCAGTAGGGATCCTCTGCAGAAAAGGAGCAGAACGAGTAGAAGTGTGGCTGGAAGGCAGGCAGAAGAGAATAACCTAGGCTGCAAAATTACTGTGTTGATACTCCTATGTTTTTCTCCCGTACACACTTGCCCACTGGCAAAACTTCATTCCATTGTAGCACCGATCATTTTAGGGAATAACCATTGTTACCAGGAGTGTCATTAGTTCAAATGGCCTATGCAGCCTCCCACTCCCAATGCTGCTCATGTGGGTAATGGATTTAAAAATAATAATAAAAAATGCAATCATGCACAGAAAACCATCTTACGAGAACTCTGACAGACGTGTAAAAGCACTAAAATACATCCTGTTACAGGCTCAAGTGTTATCTTTATAGATATCTAACATGCCTTTTTATAAATGAAAATATAATGACTGTTGTACATTGCAAGGTGGCCAAGGAATGGATTTGGCAGTGCATTTATTCTTACCTACGGAAGCTCTCTACAGAGGGTAGCAGTGTGATTATGTTTTCACAGACTGATAAAGAGATAATCAGATGAAATGCCTTGCTCTAGGATGATCTTAGATCAATTAATAGGTAATCCTAGCTGTCCTGTGTTATACTATACCACAGTATCCTCAGTGGTGCTTGATGTGATGATGGTACCAACACCACGTTTCTCACCTCTGTATCTAAGCTTTTTGTGTTAAAATTAGGTCCAAGAAAGATACTTCCAGATCTTATATTTTGAAGAATACCCGTAGATAGATAGATAGATACATATTCTTCTTTTAAAAATGGTATTTGTTTCTCTTTCAGTTGGGTTCTCTGAGAACTTGATACTCGTTTTTGCTGCTTATGCTGGTTAGTTCTTACTGACCACTTAGCTTACCCCGTTCTGGCTGTGTGAACACAAACTCACATAAGAGCTGTGCAGGCAAGAAACCTGAAAAACACAGCAATACTTTTCATCAAGTCCAGCAATACTGTATATATGTGACTTGGGATGCACTCACAGGAATCAGACTGAAAATTTGCTTTATTCAGAGTTAGTTGCTTGTTTGTTTACAGAGAGTAAGCACAAAGGATGAGCACTGGAGATGGCTTCAGGCAAGGGCAGATCTAAAGCAGAGGCTAAGTCTGGGGCCATCTGGTGTGTCAGCTCACGTGGAAAATCAGGGACTTGGAGTGCAGGGCCAAATCAGTGACACCTACTAGAAACTGGTGATGAGGAGGAGGATTTTGCTGAATTTTTGCTATCTTTGGATATATTCCTGCAGTAATTGGTCAAAGAGAATGAAAAGAGCTACTAAACCCACCTTTTTAGGAGCAAAATAAAATTTTTAAGTCTTCGTCATGGCTGTAGAGGACAGAAAGCAGAATTAACATTTGTTTCTAACAATTCATCTTTATCTTACAAAACTGGAGGGTCTCATGCTACTATGCTGATGCAGTAAGAGGACAGTGATGTAGCTGTGCATAAAATGAGAACTGATGTACTACAGTTAATATAATCTGCATATTGCACCCTGACAGCTGTCCATATAATTTAAATGCTGGAGATTTTCATGTGAGCAGTTATTCTTTAAAAATGGGGTCAGGAAAGATACTTTCTCAGGTTTCCATTTGTCTTAGAACATTTTACATTTTGGAGAGGAATAATTGTATTTTCAGCCTGTAGTAGAAATGACATTTTAAAAAAAGCCTTATATTACGATTTACCTATAAGAAAAAAAGAATAAGGAAACGTAGCTAGTCTCTAAATAAGATTTTTTTTTTTCTCATTGTCAACTAAAATGTGCTTTTACAAGAGATAATACTTTCAGTTATTTTAGCCTCAAAGGGTTTCCGATAGGGAAGCAAATGGATTTAGGCTAAAAGAGTATATCAAAAAGTACAAACAGTAAAGGGGAAAAAGCTATTTGTAAAAGCCTAAACTTTGCAAGCAGATGAACAGTTGACAAAATAAAAGTGCCTGATATTCCAGCTGTATTAAATTAAGATGAAGGCAGTAGGCACGATGCAGCCTACTGTTAATGAAGTGGCCATGGTTATAGAAAGACTCGTTGTTAAAACGAAGTATTTTATACCTGAAATTGTCTATGAATCTTAAAGTAAAATGTGGGTGGCTGAACCCTGGGAACATTTTGAAAGTGAACTAATGTTAATTGTCCATGTGAGGGTTGGACAGATGTTGAGGTGCCACTACCACCTTTTGCTGGGATAAGGGGTGTGCAACTCATGGTGAGACAACTGAGCAGCCGTTAAAGCTCCATGCTATGGGTGATTTATTCAGGAACCTTCCAATAACATCAGTGGGCAATTCTAGAAAATTGTTGAGAGTTCTCTGCATGGACAGCTCGATAGGGTTTGATTTTTTCTTCTTTATCTTCAATTGCTCCATGTTGTTTAAAGAACAAACATTTAGAACAGTCTGAATATAACTATGGAGCTGCACAGACAGATTGCTCCTCCCCCTGCCCCGATTTTGCACAATTAAGTTTTTAAGAATATGCAGTTATATTGGGTTACTGCTGTAACCTGATGCATCCAGAGGACTTACTTCAGATACAGCATTAATAGGTACCAAAATCTCCAGGCTTTGATGTTCCATTTTTTCCAAGGCAATCTCTCAGGGTAGGACTTCCAGCCTCGTTCCTTTAAACCTAAGCATGAAAGCCTCAGCCACAGCTACAGCTTTCAAGGTTTCTATACACAGCTGACACTCAGGCCCTGGATCATCTGAAACAAACTCTCACACTATGTAACTGTTTCATGCAGTTTCTCCCATTGCTACCTTTGACCCAGGAACCTGGGAAAATACCTGCTGAGTATCCTAGAAGCCCCAAAAGATGCTGTACAGAATTGACATCCTTTTCAGCTGTGGGTCCCAGCAAGCTTATTTCATATCGGAAACTTGATGTTGTTTAAGGAATACTTGAAAATTTTCAGAATTGCTCAATTAAAAAAAAAAAAAAAAAAAAAAATCTGTTTGGGGGGAGCATTCCGACACCTTATTACTAAGCTTAAACTAGACTTTGGTTATTTGCACATATGATTATTTTACTGTTTGTGAGAAGTCTCAGCTTGTTTGTTAGTTCTGCTGTGTTTTACTTTAGGATTTTCCTATATAAATAACTTAGCATATGTGCACCGTAATATAAACACTGTAATGTGAGTTTATTTATAAGCTCTTAGAAGTCATAAAACATACTTTGAGTAATTTATGGGTGTATGAATATCTATATTTTTGACCTTACTCTACTGTAAAGCTAAAGGTCCTAGGCCCTCTGTCCTCATGTCCCTGACGTGAAGTTTGGCACTGTGGTGTGGATAATCTGAATCTGTCAGCTCTATTGCATGTGTGAGCGCGTGTTTAGCTCATCCCCTGGCATTACACAGCGTGGAAGTACTGGGCTCTCCAACAGCCTGTCAGGAATTCAGTCGAAGATATGTGTGAATCTCAGAAAGAAAGAGAGAAATGTTGGGCAAAACATTTTGGGTTTAGTGAATGGCATTTTTTGACAAAACTCTGCTGTGTTGAAAATGTTTTCCAATCTAGTTCTGCTTCTCATGAAACTAAACTTTTTTTGTGACCAACTGCTGCATAATAAATTGATGTAAATTGTAATTTACGTCAGAGCAGACAGTGACGGTATACAATGTCTTTGTTCCCAGTGAACAGAGGAGCTGGCCAGAGGAGGGAAGTGCTCACATCGCAGGTAGTAAGGCCGGCTCTGTCACTGCTCTGCTGTCAGTGCTGATCCACAGCTTTGCTGGACTCTAAAATTCTGGCTATGAAAGAAAGCAAAATCTAACACATCCCCAAATACTGCATTTTTTATCTTCAGTTTTGTAAGATATGATTGTCCCGCACTATTGAGTTCTGTTATACACTAGCTGTCAATACAGATTCTTCTGATTATTAGACTAGTAGTTCACTTTCCTTTTATGCCAACATAAATAAGGAACAACTTGTCTGAAGTCAAAGGAATTACACTTCTTGTTTTATCAATGCAAGTAAAAAGGAGAATCAAGCCCCATATTTGTTTTATTCCTGGCTTAGCTTTCAGCAAAGTTCCAGGTGCTGTAAATACAATAAAAAGAAAATCCATGATCCAACATTTCCAACATACAAGACAGCAGCAAAATATAGATTTCTTTCTTAGTTTCTTTGTAGCCTAGTGTATATATGAAATTAGTACAGGGCTCCAGAAAGATTTGAGAGGAGAGAGCTCTACCCAGGGAGCACGTAAACAGTGCCAAGAAATGGGTGTTGTACTGTGCTATTTTCTGTGCCCTATTTTCACAGACAAACAATTTCTGCCACCAAAAATGCATGAATGTTCAGAAATTTCAAGAGCCAGTACAGTGCTGCGAGTTGTTTTTTCTTCTTTTGTTGTTTAGTGGTGCTCTTAGTTTCTCCTAACAGGTGCAGGCATAAATCCCTTTTTAGCTAAAGGGGAGTTCCATTCTGTGAGAGGAATTTCTTTGAATTTCAACAGGATCATGTTAAAGAAGCTGTTACATGCTCCGGTTTTCAGTTTCTTGAATGTATAGCCCCTCTAACTTCCAGGGTTTGGGTCGGGGGGAGCCTGTGTCTTCAGCTAGTACTTTAAAGTATTCCTAAATTTCCAGTAAAAATTTGTTCAAATCAGGATCAAGGATAACAGATTGGTAAGAAATGTTTCCTTTTGCATACTGTCCCAGTAGCTGATGATTAAGGGAAGCCTCTGTTTGAAATCATTTCTTATCTGTATAAATGGGCATTCCTTTCTTCTCCCCATCAAGTAGTTGTGTCTTTTCCCCTTCAGGCAGATAAATAGAGGTTTCCATGCCCCGTAGGAAAGCAACCTTCCTCCAGCCTTGCATTACAGGACAAATACCTCAGTGTTTCCTCCGAAATCCTAAATGGCCTTTTCTGTAAAGTATTTCACAAGATCTGAGTCATGCTGATCAATACACCTATGCCCCACAAATGCTATTTTAAGTACTTAGAAAGTATTTAAAATACTTTTTTTTAAAAAAAAAAAGCCAATTCAATCAAATAAAGTACACCACCTGCTCCCATCCCCACCTTTCAAAGCCTGTCAGATGAATGTGAAGATTCAGGGCAATTACAATGTGATTTGGAAGACTCCACCCTTCTTTTGAACACTTTTGTTTTAAAGTCTTCCTCTGCTCCCCACCCCCCCGCCATGTCTGTCTGACTCTCTCATGAAAAAATCAGTACTCTTCTGACATTCTCCCAGTATTATTTTTTTTTGATTGGGAAAGTGAATCCAGGAGATGAAGTCCCCAAAGCAGTTGATGAAATTGCAGCCAAGACAGAATTCCCCGCAGTGTTCAGTCCAGTTCAAAACACACTATTTCGCTGCAGTCCAGCATGCTCTGAATTCAACTCAAGACCCCAGCATTAAATATGATACACATGAGTAGACCCTTTTGCCCAGCTGTAACATTAACACTGAAGATTTGCATAGGTCCAAGACTTGTCCTACACTAATTTAATCATGGGAGTAAGATTTTAGTTTCTCTTTCTTACTAAGAAATCTGCAGTAAATTTTCTTGTTATTATACAAAACTGGGTCATTGGGGAAATTATTTTTTTGAGTTGTTTTCACTGGGGAAAGTTAAAAAAAAAGGCAAACAAAAAAAACCCCACCTCATTTCAAAGACTCTGTGCCTTAGATTTCTAAATGTAGCTTTGTAGCTTTAATGTAAGAATTGGTAAATTTCACAAATAAATAGTATAATGTAAGGCCAGGTATGCAATATATAAATTTTACACCTTCTTATTGTAAGATTTCTCACTTCTGAAAAATAGCACAGGGATTAGCAGGAAAAGATATGGAATTTGAGCCACTGATACTGTGTTCTTTCCTCCTGGTCACTGCAGTAAATCTAGTTACCAGAAAGCTCCTCATATCTGGCACTGAACATATTCCAAGGCTCATGTGTCAAAGACCAGAGTTCACTCCTACGCATGGATCTACCAAGATCTATGTACATAGTATAACTAAGTTTACTGAAAAATTTAGAGCAGCTTTAAAGTAAGTGCCTCCTTAAGAAGTGCTCTGGGGTCCCCCTATTTGTTTTGAATGTGCAGTCAGTAATGTGTCAGGTGTCTAAGGTCTGGGACACGTTTCTGGTTTGGGTGTAGTCACTAGCACAGTGGTTAGGTCTGAGGTTATCCCAACTGCTGGCCAACCACATGGTAAGTCTTCAAGAACTGAAAATCCTTCTCTACAGCTTCACCCCTCAGAGTAGAACCATAAGAAAATTTGGGGAATGAAAGTGAGCTCGGTAACTTCTGCTGTCATCCACAGCGATGTGTTTACACCTAGGCAGTCAGTCCTACATTACTAAGAAGCTCATTTGCTGTTCTATCTTTCACTTAAAAACAAACTATTATTTTTTAAAATTTTGTTTGTTGTTGTGAGATTTATACTGCTAGTCCTAACAGATGTTGGCTTGTGACTGGAGCAATTTAATCCCTGAATGTGTCCCTTTAGTTCTCGTCTTTACCTAAAGGCAAAGATTTCATTACGGTATATGCCCATGCTGAACTGTATGTTAACCCAGCTTCTCATGTACAGTGTATTACATAAATAATGCAAGATTTACAGTCTCCCAAATCCTTTATCAGCTTGTAGCACAATTCTTTGAAAATCCTTTCCTAGCTTATGGTAATTTGTTACTTTTTATGATGAATCCACTCAGGGCTTTGCTAACAGCTTTGAGGGGAAAGACAAGCGATGAATATACCAAGACTGCAGATTTGGGGGAGGGCATAGATTAAATGGGTCTTCTGTAAAATTCAGTGTAGAAGAGGCTCAGTGGAGGGCTGAGAGGCATAGTCATTGTGTGCAGGTTGCACTACACAACAGCACTTCTTTCAGTGATAATATTTATCCCACCTCTACTGTAGGGATGTCAGTGCCGGACAGAACAGTCTAGATACTGTACTGTAAATCAGCTGAAGTCAATAGAGTTGTGTCTTTGTACCACATGTGAAGATTTTTGTCTATATTAAAATAAAGTCTGCTCTTAAGGTCTGCAGCATTAGTCTTCCAAAATCTCTTATTTGTTATTAGCAAGTTACTAATGGGGAAAAGTCGTATTCATTTAAAAAGGAAATTTCCCAACAGAAATTCAAAACATTTGTAAGGAGACCATGTCATCAAAAACATATTTTCATGTTGTAACCAAGACTTGGCTCAGCTCCACCTAGCTGGTTGTGATATTTTTGTTGTTGTTGCCTGGTGGCTGATAACACACCTAAAATGTAGGAAATCAAATGACATAGTAAGGAGTCCAGAATGAGCAAGATTCACCGCTGCTTTTCTCCAGTAGTAAAAAGCTTACTTGGCATACCTTTATTAATTATCACCTAAGTACTCACAGCACAGTAATAGGGTTCAAGACAGAGATATAGAAGAAAAATGTGTATGTTTGTATATGCTTTAAGTGAGCTCAAAAATCCCTCTGTCATCCCTTGTAGCATCCTGCTAACTCAGTGGCACAGCCATGTAGATGGGCCTCAGTACTAAAGCAAATTCCTGTATCATGGAAGAATTTGAATTTTGAATGAGCAAAAACCTACAAACATATGTAAATCCTCTGCTGTTACAGTGGGAAGATCTAGCCAGATTTATTTCTTCATCGTTCTCTCCAATATTTCACCCTTAAACAGTTTTCTTGAGCCACAAATGGAAGGGAGGTTAGGAGATTAGCATTCTTCCATGAGGATTGTTCGTTATCCTTCCTAATATTTAGACACTGATGTCCTTCATACATGACTAAGTGGCACCATTCCCTGCCTGGGTGGCAAACCGCACCTTGTTAACAAGCTTGTAAGCTTAGTTGATGATAAGCTGTTCATTAATTTACTGTAAGGTAAACTTTCTCCCATGCCAGGTTGGTGGGAATGTATTGTTTCCTTAGTATACGCTCAAAGCTACATCTGAAATTAATGTAAAAATTATCCCTCCCACAGTTTATACAAGCATAGAAATGAAAATGGTATTATGCAGTTCATTAATAGTTCTTGCTGTTTCCTATGTACAGAGATAACCGGTTACTCCGGTGGCATGGAGGAAGTGACTTTTGGGAAATTCTTTCCAGGGATATGATGTGGATGGGGGAATGGGGGTGGTGGAGAATTTTTTTATAACATTCTATAACTATTTTTCAGCAGAAAAGCAATACTTTTTCATAAATATGCATTGCACTGCAAATATTCTATAAGTAGCCTTGCATGGCTGACTTTTTTTTTTTTCTTTTTTTTTTTTTTAAGCTTTGGAAGGGTTTTAGGGCATAAGGTAGGAGGAACTTTTAGTTTTTTTGAGAAATGTCCCAAAGGGATTTCAATATCTTGTTTGATCTAAGAACATTTTTCTTTCTTTAATTGGTCACTACCACTGACATAGCTGATTAATAAAAGCAGAGCTGCAGAAATAGTAACAATTAGTACTGTCGTGGTTTAACCCCAGCTAGCAACTAAGCACCATGCAGCCGCTCACTCACTTCTTCTTCCTCCCAGTGGGATGGGGAGGAGAATTGGGAAAAAAAAAGTAAAATTTATAGGTTGAGATAAGAAGAGTTTAATAACTAAAATATAATAATAACAATATTAACAATAAAATATAATAACACTAATAATAATTGTAATGAAAAGGAATATAACAAAAAGAGCGAAATTAGACCCAAGAAAAGATAAATGATGCACAATGCAGTTGCTCACCACCCGCTGACCGATGCCTGAGCAGCGATCCACCCCTCCCGGCCAGCTCCCCCCAGTTTATATACCAAACATGACATTCTATGGTACGGAATATCCCTTTGGCTAGTTCGGGTCAGCTGTCCTGGCTGTGCTCCCTCCCAGCTTCTTGTATACCTGCTTGCTGGCAGAGCACGGGAAACTGAAAAATCCTTAACTTGGGATAAGCACTACTTAGCAACAACTAAAACATCAGGGCGTTATCAACATTATTCTTTCTTGCACTAAATCCAAAACACACTGTACCAGCTGCTAGGAAGAAAATTAACTCTATCCCAGCCGAAACCAGAACAAGTACCAATAGTGCTGTGCATCTAAGTACATAACAAACATACAGTTTATCTTACTGTTTACCCATTAAATGGTTCCCTTTCTCAGATAAGCACAGCTAATCAAATGACTTGCTAGATCACACAGTGAATTAGAGGCAAAGCTGTGGAAACAAGTTTAAGGGCATGAAGCTACAAATACTTATGACTATGAGTAACTTTACTCTTGGGAGTATTTCAGTTGACTCCGGGAGGGATTATGTAGGGTAATAAGCTCTGAACTTCATGGAAAGTGTTCTCAGGACTGGTCCCCAAGCATATTCAATTGCAGTCTTCACATAAAATGACATAAATCTGTAGTCAGGGACTTTTAATAAACATATTCCATGCCATAAATTACTTTCTGAGAAGAATTTTTAGAGGCATAATTTTACAGCATTGACCTCCAATAGACTCATAACATTCTATCATGTTAAATGTATATTTAATAGCTTCAAACCTTTTATATTAGTGGTCCAATGGGCCTGAAGGACTTAGGACTGCAACAGCCTATTGTGTCAATGGATATTTAGAGAGGTTTAAAAAATGCAGATTATTGACTTTATTATTGATGCAAAGGAGCCATTATATCCTATCAGGCAATTAAATGCCCTTTCATAAAGAGCTCATTGCATGGAGACTGAATTTATGGAAATGATGAAACTTAATGGCTCTGTAGGAATCATTACATCAGGTCTAAAACACTTTTTGGGATATTATTATTTATTTTCACATGCATACTTGTAGTAATGAGAAATTCAGGAATTTTGTAGTAAATTACAAATGTAAAGATGTAGATATAGAGGTTGCTATATTAATTTAAACAAATCCTAAAGGGAAATGTACTTGCATCATTTCCTCCTTTCTTTAAAGGTACAAAGTTAAACCAGCCCAGTGAAAAGAGATGGCTGTATTTTGATAGCTTTTGTAAATCCAGAATGTGCCAGGTTAAAATTTACAATTTTAATTTTCATTTCTACATCTGATTTATGAACACTTACCCACACTTCATCCCTTTCTACTAGAGCCATAATTTTGCACATATTATTCTGACATGAACTTTATAGCTATTGAAGGATTTTGGATGTATCCACATACAACATGGCATTGAACCTGGAAATTGCTCTGCTGTCTTCACTCGAGTCCCTTTGTAAATTCAGTCCTAAATTCAGCCTCCCAGTGAGGTCTCTCTGGCTTGCAGTTTTTTCCACTTCTAAGCGTATGTACTACCCAGATATGTTCCCAGAGCGCTTTTTTTTTTTTTTTTAAACACCCAGGTATTTAAAGTTATTTGATGTTAGACACAAAGGAGTAGAAAATATGAGAGGTGCTTCATGAGAATTGCACCACAAGAATGCTAGATTTTTGAAAGAGTTTATTTCCTGCTCAGGGTATCACATCACATTTCTGGAAAAGATGCTGCACCTGTGTCAAAAATAGCCACATCATTAAAACCCATTAGTTGGCAGTCTCAGATGCTGAACCCATCCGAAGAGCTGTCTCTTAGTCATCTATTAGAGTGTGGCCTGTCAGCTAGTGCTTTTTAGGGGTCTAGGCAATTAGGATTTTACACTACATATGGCAGGTGTGTGCATTTGTGTTTTGGGACTGTGTGAAGCTGCAGCATACCCATTACATGTCTGTCCATACGCTCTCTTCTCTTTGTGGGCAGGCTGTAACAAAAGAGCTGCACTGAAGCTCACAGATAAGACATACAATCTCTATGGACATTCACATTTTATCCAGGTCCATATAACCAACAGCAGGAATGACTATAGGGCCAAGAGTCTGTGTTTCTCTGTTTTGTAGAGCCCACAGTACAAAATTCTTGCTGTATTGTGAGAAAATTACCTGCTTTTTGTTATGGCTTTACCAGAAGTTTTACTGTAGCTCCATTCAATCTTTGCTCTCTCATCTCTTCTTATTTGGCAAAAGAGGAAAATTCAAGGAACATCATATTACTACAGCCTGTGCTGAATAGTCCCTGGGTAGATAAAATGTTCAAATTGACTACCTATAATTAAAATGAAAATGAAAACATTTGCTTATTTTCTTGCATTTGTCATCTCAAACACTGTTTTTTACCTTTGTCTGAGATTAGCAAAATGAAAGCACAGTAATGTAATTGGGCTGCCAATAACATTATTTTGCCCCTACTTGAATAAAGTTTTCTTAAATATTGTCACGTAAGTAAAGCCTGGTTTATCTATGTTACCAAGTTGCCCTGATTTTTTTAACCTTTTAGAATGTCCCCAACTCTGTTATGGCTAATGTATATGCTGAAACATAGGTGCCTATATATGTCTTGGTAGACTCAGGGGTAGCACTCATAAAAGAAAATCACTGAACAGAGACAGTGCTTCATAAACCACTAATTTAAGGGAGTGCTTAAGATCATGGTTAACTTTAGGAATCTCTTTAGTTTCCATTCAAGTCATTGATGAGATTTGTTCTTAACTTTAAGAATCTTTTATACTCAAAGGCTGCTCTGAATAAGGTCCTTTTTTGTAGAATAATAATTAAAACAAAAATTTTAAAAAGGCTTTTCCATCTTTTACTCACTTTCTTACTGCAGGTCTATATGGAATGTAGTAATAATGCTATAGTTTAATATAGGTTATTTCTCTGTTGTTACTGTGAAGAAGCTTTATAGACCAGTACAAAATGATCTAAGGCCCTTGAAATGTTTGTTTTCAACTCTTTCATTTTGTAGTGGGTTGACCCTGGCTGGATGCCAGGTGCCCACTAAAGCTGCTCTACCACTCCCCATCCTCAGCTGGATAGGGGAGAGAAAATATAATGAAAAGCTCATGGGTCGAGATAAGGACAGGGAGAGATCACTTGCCAATTACCATCATGGGCAAAACAGACTTGACTTGGGGAAATTAGTTTCATTTATTACCAATTAAATCAGAGTAGGATAATGAGAAATAAAACCAAATCTTAAAACACCTTCCTCTCACCCCTTCCTTCTTCCTGGGCTCAACTCCACTACTGATTTTCTCTACCTCCTCCCTCCCAGCAGCACAGGGGGACAGGGAATGGGGGTTGGGGTCAGTTCATCACACGTTGTCTCTGCTGCTCCTTCCTCTTCAGCGGGAGGACTCTTCACATTCTTCCCCTGCTCCAGTGTGAGGTCCCTCCCACGGGAGACAGTCCTCCACAAACTTCTCCAACATGAGTCCTTCCCATGAGCTGCAGTCCTTCAGGCACAGACTGCTCCAGCATGGGACCCCCACAGGGTCACAAGTCCTGCCAGAAAACCTTCTCCAGCGTGGGCTCCTCTCTCCACGGGTCCGCAGGTCCTGCCAGGAGCCTGCTCCAGCGCGGGCTTCTCGCGGGGTCACAGCCTCCTTCGGGCATCCCCCTGCTCCGGTGTGGGGTCCTTCCTGGGCTGCAGGGGAACAGCCTGCCTCACCGTGGTCTTCTCCATGGGCTGCAGGGGAATCTCTGCTCCAGCACCTGGAGCACCTTCTCCCCCTCCTTCTTCACTGAACTGGGGGTCTGCAGGATTGTTTCTCTCACATGTTCTCACTCCTTTCTCACAGCTGCAATCACTGCTGCACAGTTGGGGGGGGGGGGGGTGTCCCTCCTTAAATATGTTTTCCCAGAGGCGCTACCGCCATCACTGATTGGCTCAGCCTTGGCCAGCAGCGGGTCTGTCTTGGAACCGGCTGGCATTGGCTCTGTCAGACATAGGGGAAGCTTCTAGCAGCTTCTTACAGAAGCCACCCCTATAGCCCCCGCCACTACCAAAACCTTGCCACGCAAACCAATACACTTTTTAATGTTGTTTTTTTTTTTAATCAAAGATGTGCTGTAACTATAAAATAAATTCTTTTGTGGAAGGAGACTGTAGAGAAGTCCCTGAAGTGCTTCACTTTGAGGAGCTTTGTTAGTCAAGGTGGAATGCTCTGTAAGCCACAAGCATTATAATTACCTGATTTTGCCCTTGTTGAAATCAGTGGCAAAACTCTTAAAGGTTGCAGTGGCAGCAAGACTGAAAGGAACTGCTGTGCTTTAGTTTATTGTTCCATTTTCTGATTAGCATCTTAAACTGCATTTTGATCATGTAGCTTCTACTGACAGAGAATGCCTGATGGTCTTTTGTTGATCTTCTGAGAGAACAACAGCTCATCTTGAGGCTTAGCCAAGACATCTATCATTTAGCTGTCCCTTTCAGTTACCATGTTGAGAATGCAGCACAGCCCTGTCTCGGAGCATCTCTGCTCCATCTGGTGACCTGTCGGAAGAGCTCTTAGACCTCTTTCCTTTCAGGATCCAGCAATGATTTTTTTTTTTTTCCTGCACAAAATGTGTTTTTAACTTTTTGTATTGAGTAAATTCAAGAGGTCATTCAACCTCAAAATAAGGTTACTACCGTTCAAAAAGTTCCTATGCACCAGTTTAGCCACACTAACTGTCCAGAAGAGGTATTCTTAGCCTGCAGGAAGTATCGTGTCATTTAACTGTCCCAAAGGTCAATGTTAGAAAATAAAAAGATGTCATGTTACCTTATGTTTGCTGCAATAAGTAGTAATGGACAAGTGCTGAAGTCTAGCTAACGTATATCAATTTGACTATAAGACTGAACCATTTTGGCATTTATTTCTTTTTGTTTTCCTAAACAGATGGTTTTATTCCCACCATGCAATTTTTTCCTCCCCCTTTTTTTGAGCTCTCTTATCTAGCTTTCATTACCTTTTGTTCTCCACATAGTATTCAGGCAAGTGTGCTGCACATAATCTAGGATTGCAATTAAACAGAAATGGGAGTGGGGGAAAAAAAATGGCAGACCTGTACTAAAGCTTTGCCAGAGATAATGGTAGATAGGTGCAGAGGTCCACTCTTTCTGTTACATTGTATGACTCTTTATTATGTGTAGGTATTAAGCAGAGAGTACCTCCCTTTCTCCCTCAGTTTCTTTTTCCTTTCATCTCTGCCTCCTACATGTGTCATATGACATCCATCAGCAGTACAAAGGCAGTGTCACATGCTTAGTTATTGCTGTGAGTAGTAAAACAAAATCAGGCCTGTCTGACTTGTAAAAAGCAGAGCCTTCTTTATTGCAGGCCAATAAGTGTCACCAACAAAATGCTTTGGATTTTTAATGTAAAGAAAGCACTAATGAATAGGCATTAATTGAAAATTAAGGCATGAAAAACAGAGAAGAGCTAAGACAAATCAATTGCTATACCTATAAGCCTGAGCTGACAATAAATTAACAGCAATAGCAGCAAGATGCATTGGACCAAATTAATCACAGATGCAAACAGTTGAAAGTTAGGTGTGAATAAATTAGTTTAAGGGTCAACAAATGCTAAATAATTCCACAATTGACCATGAGTGGAGTAATTATACAAAAGGATTAGAGCAAGTATACAAAAAGAATTTAACATATATGTCCTGCCCCTGGTAGAAGATACAGTGACTGACTGCGGGAGCATGAAGAAACAAAAAACATGTGGCTTTTACCTTGGGGATAGTAGGGTCTGTCCCATATGAGTTTTATAAGCCTCCGTAAAACCTTTGAGTCTTCCCTCTTGTGCTAAGCACAGATGGTGCACATGCCAGCACCAGGTCTAGCAGATGGGCATGTGGGCATGAAAGGTAATGCAGGGGAGAAAGTTAGGTCTTAGTACCCTGGCTGTCGGGTGATTTCATTTGTGATTTGAATGGGGAGAATTTACCAAATAACTCTGTGCTTCAACCCTCCTTTGTAAAATGATGAATGATTTTTTCGGTGTTGGAAAACAATTCAGTAAGCACACTACAGTGTTCTCTTGCATTAATTTCCTGAGGAACAGCCCTAAATATTTTGTTGGCTGTTCCCAAGCTTAGAGACAGGCATTGGGCAACTCAGGCTCAACGTGAAAGAGGACGTTTAGGAAAAACTCGGAAGGTCCTTTACAAAATCTTTTGTTGGTTTTGTTCTGTTTTCCAACATATAAAAACTAGTTAGTATTATCCAGATAATGAGTAACTTGTACTGTTCTTGCTTTATACACTATTGCTTATTTAACCTACATTGTGTTATGCCCACATGCGCGTGCACTAGGACATCTTGGAGTGAAGGATGTTACGCTCTTGTGATTGCTGCAAAGCAGCCAGCATTAATTTAAGTTCTGAATTCTTCAAAATTAAATTACAATAATACTCCTGCTCTGCATTGGCATTGCTGACATCAACAAAAAACATTAACTCTAATTACAGGACTGATTTGGCTCTTATTAGGCATTTGTTAAGAGCTAAATATCTTGATAAAGCAGAATATGCTGCAGCTCGACAGCAGAAGTGAAGCATTCTGGAGAGTGCTCCTACTATCTATCCTCCTTCTCTGGTGATGATGAATGTGCACCATGAAAGAGATTACATCATTTGCTTCATTTGAGTAATAAAATGTTCTGTGCACTTTCTCTTTAGTCAGCTTGTTGAGTCTGATCAAGTGGGGGACTTGGCTGATCTTGGGATTCAGCTGATAAGAAAATGGAAATACTTGAGACTTGGAATTGACTGTGAACTACATGGTTTCATACATTCAACTATAATGGTTAAAATATTGTATGCCCTTAAATTTATTGCTGTTATTTACAATAAAGAGCTGTATCTGAATTTAAATAGTTGAATTGATTTTTCACTTTAAATTTCCTAAGGCACAGGAGCTCTTCTTTTATAGTGACTCTTACTGGTTCACACCAGCAGGCTGAGCCACAGGTATGGGACAATACACTGCTATACTCGGAGCACTTGCCTTTGCGCTGCTGTGAAACCTGCAGAGTCCACTTCCTGTATCTGGACAGTATTAGCTAACAGATCTATCACAACTTCAAATTTCAGGTACATAGAAACAAATGTTTTTGTAGAATAGTTGATATGTTTTTGTCTGATCTGAAGCTATTTGAGAATTCAAGTCGAATCCCATTTAATTAAAATCTAACCAGTTAGGCTGCTTTTTTTTGTAGGATGGAATTTAAACTCCCATAACAGCATAATGGTTAGGGCCATGTATCTACAAAAAAGGCCTTGTAAGTTTATGTCCCCTCAGGAAAAGGAATGTTCCCTGTGACTCTTCCAGAACTCACTGTGCAGTTTAGCAAAAAAAAAAAAAAAAAAGTATCCTTGGATGCCTCGGTTTAATCTAAAATACAGATATAATCATTAACTACTGTAATCATTACCTATTGTACTGCCCATTCACTTCAGACACAGGCTAATGTGTTTGGTTTTCTTTTCCTTTTATTCTGTGTGGTTTTGGTCTTAAAGATGTAGGAAGCAGCTGGTTGCTGAAAGTAGAAGAGAATAAGCGTTTGATTCAGTGCAATTTGTACACATGTGCTGCCTCATACAGAGCTGTTACTTTAGAATTTTCCTGTACTGGGTACTTGCTGTATTCTAAAATAAGCAATATAGTCCAAAAGTCTATGGCTGTCCTTTATGTGTCACACAGAAGGACACAGAGTAATCAATGTAAGGATTAAGCAACACTGTCAATTAATCATTAAGTTTGGAAGTTCTTAGATGACTCAGCAAAGGTTTTGAGTATCATTCAAGAAATAATATGGGGCACTGCAGTTTTCTTAAAGGCAGTCTGTACATTTTTGCCCAATGCATGCAGCATTTTGTTAATCCACGTCCTTGCTGTGTGTAAATACCTGAAAACTACACTTCTGAGTTATGCTCAGGTGACCTGGGTATGATCAGATGGCACCAAAGATACGTCCCAGGTCTGCAATCGTTGGTGTCTAGTTAAGTAAGTCAACAGGCCACTTGTCTCAATGCATTTTAATTAACAGGGGGAAACAAGTATACGGTAAGTATAGTGCCTCAGCAAGATAGTAATGTTATCCAAGTGCTATGATAAGAAGAATGTTTTTCTTGACTCTGAAATCTATTCCATAAGACAGTTGGCATGAACATTATTGATTTAAAATGGCTTAAAAGCCCTGCAGGCTATGTTCTTTTTAAAACCAGAGTGCTAGTGCCTTTCCTTGATGAGACCAAGTTGGAAGGGAGGCTTGATCTCCTTGAGGGTGGGAAGGCTCCATAGAGGGATCTGGATAGGCTAGATCGATGGGCCAAGGCCAATCGTATGAGGTTCAACAAGGCCAAGTGCCGGGTCCTGCACTTGGGTCACAGCAACCCCATGCAGCGCTACAGGCTTGGGGAAGAGTGGCTGGAAAGCTGCCCGGCAGAGAAAGACCTGGGGGTGCTGGTTGACAGCCGGCTGAATAGGAGCCAGCAGTGTGCCCAGGTGGCCACGAAGGCCAAGGGCATCCTGGCCTGTATCATAAATAGTGTGGCCAGCAGGAGCAGGGAGGTGGTTGTTGCCCTGTACTTGGCACTGGTGAGGCCGCACCTCGAGTCCTGTGTTCAGTTTTGGGCCCATCACTACAGGAAAGACATGGAGGTACTGGAGCATGTTCAGAGAAGGGCAACGAAGCTGGTGAGGGGCCTGGAGCACAAGTCTTATGAGGAGCGGCTGAGGGATCTGGGGCTGTTTAGTCTGGAGAAAAGGAGGCTGAGGGGAGACCTTATCGCTCTCTACAACTACCTGAAGGGGGGTTGTAGTGAGGTGGGTGCTGGTCTCTTCTGTCAGGTGGCTGGAGATAGGACGAGAGGAAATGGCCTCAAGTTGCGGCAGGGGAGGTTTAGGTTGGATATTAGGAAAAATTTCTTTACTGAAAGGGTTGTCACACATTGGAACAGGCTGCGCAGGGAAGTGGTGTAGTCACCATCCCTGGAGGTATTCAAAAAGCGCGTAGACAAGGCACTTAGGGACATGGTTTAGTGGGCATGGTCGACGATTGGACTCGATGATCTTGAAGGTCTTTTCCAACCTAAATGATTCTATGATTCTATGAATCTATGACTCCTGCACAGTTCTGTGGCTAATGCACATCTGACCAAATGTGCTACAACACTTTGTTGTGGCTATCAAGAGTAAGCAGTGCAGGTCAGGGTGTAGCAGCATGATGCGTTTACCTCTGCAAGCTACCTTGTGTTTGTAGTCTCTGGTCAGTAGCATATAAAACCTATGCCTCAACTTAGGTTGCTTAGGTTTACGGGGCGGGGGGGGAATCCAATATAATATGACAGGAAAACAGCAGGCATCCGTTGCCTCTCTAAGCAAGGAAAGAAGATGGTGAGATTTACATTTAGGGATGAGAAACTTCTTTCAAAACTTCTCTTTACAATACTGTAGTTTGGGAAATATATACCAATGAAAGCATGTTTACTTTGTGTAGAATTCATGTCATGATGAGGATAATAAGACCCTCCAAGGCAATAATTGCTTCACTGTAGGGTGCTTCTGCATCTCAAATTGCTCAGCATCTGGGTTTTAAATCATTTGTGTTCCTGGTGGGTAAAACTGCCAGCTAAACAGGCAGGCAGACAAGTAGCATTTTTAAACTTACACAGCATGATCGTGGCATGTGTGCATTTAAGGCTGAGCTTATTATCATCAGGAATTGTTATCTAAACCATAGAGACAGACACCAAAATAGATTCTAGATGATAGTCTCTTAATATATATGCTTTCATTCAAAAGGAAACCATCCAGCCTATGTTATAGATCTGGTACTGATTTGGATATTTCTGGCAGACTGTCCGGCAGGAAAGCATTGTCTGCTGAGCTCAGAAAATGTGCAATAAATTCCACAGTTCATCTGTGCTGTGGTGAGCAGGTGACTGTCACTGAATGCCATGCTGAAGATCATGTTATGAACAGGAAGAGCCTCTGCTGTATTCACAGAGAATTATGTTATTAACATGTACAGTAGACCTCAACTTGGTAAGAAGCCATTCTGTATACCGGAATCTTTTATTGAAACTGAAGCTCTGTTTCCTTTTTACTGGGGGAGGGTTAGACTCTGCTGGTGAATATTCTGCCTTTGACATGTTCTTCTCTTGTAGTTTCTGAATGCTTACTAGGTATTTTCTAATGCAGACAATTTCTTCCATCCCCTAACCTAGAATACACTGAGTATGTCATGGTGCACATGGGGATCAGTGTTCTGGTTTGTATTTTCGAAAACTCTGCTTTGGGGAAGAACTCCCTCAGGTGGCGGTTTAGAGATGGCTGGAAGTCCAGCTTGAAACAGCAGGTCTGCACCTTACCTATCTGAATGGTTGAAGTGTGGCAGCAATGAGAAGACTTGCACCCATGCTCTATCCATCTCAATTTATGGTTTAACACCTTGAGTTCATGCTTTTACATCCCCAAGTCCCAATATTGGTATTTTGGACTTTGAGTTCAAAACCTGCTGTTGCCTACATCCATCATGCCTGTGATAGGACAGGCTTGTGTGCTGCTGTCTGTCCCGGCTGTAGGTCTTGAACACCATGCCAATCTAACTGTTCTGAAACTGTGGGCTCAGGAGAGACCCTGGTGAGGCGGTGACTTGCCTGACATTTCTTTTTGGCACCAGTGGCAGCTGCTTTGAGTTTTTCTTTTTTTTTTCCTAGATTATTTTTAGCTTGGATCAATTCCCTGATCTGATTCACTTCACAGTCACACAAATAGTTGTATTGGCACAACGGAGGGAGCAGCAAGAATTAGCAGAGGGAGCGGTGACTGCACACAGCCGCCCTCGTACAAGAAAAACACCTTAAAGCCCTCTATACTGTGTCAATTTGAAGTGCCCTCATTCTCTCTCTGTTACAGGCTATTTTTTTTGTTGTGGATTTTCCTCACTTTGTTGCTACACAGGTTTTTTTTCCCCATACAACATGTTGTTTCAACTCTGCCAGTACTCATCTGCCATCTCGTTAGTTGTCTGCTGACTACTGAAGCACTTAAGAAAAGAAAGAAGAAAGAAGAGAAAAAAGAAAGAAGAAAAAGTCTCTGTAGACTCTAAGCTGTGTTAGCAGGCAGTTGAAAATTAGCAGTAAGATGAACATCACCTGGTTTTCAAAAGGCAGAAAGAATAATCACTTTCCTGGTAACCAAGCAATTCTGGCTAGAAAGCTTGCTTGCTGACACAGTCACACATGCCAAGTGATGGTACCCACTCCTCGAGGGGCTTTTCCCCTCTGCAGTTAGAGAAAGAAAGGTTTGCCAAGCAAGCCTGTGCCAGGGCTTGCTGCTTTCATGTTTTCCCTGGTGGGACTTTGTGTTATCTACAAGGTAGTGTGCATCAGCATATTACTTGATGATCTTGAAGGTATTAATTATGATTGCTCCTGGTGGTCTGTTGTTTGGCTCTTTGCTCACATGCTTTTTTTTCCCCTTTTTCCATGAAGAGAGGTTCAATCACTTGGAAGGCTATTCTGCTACCTAATATCATGCTTCTCCATGTCAGTAATCATTCTTGATATAACCTTCTTAATTTACCTGAGATCATGCTTTGTTAGTTCTTATCCTCAGTTTTGGGAAAGGGGAGAAGTTATTCATAACTAATAGATGTTTGACTCTTACGTTCACTAGATTTCAGAAAAGATTCATAGTTAGGGCTTGACTCTTCTTGAACCAGTGCCACCTTGAGTCATCTTTTATACCACTACAAAGTGAATAAGGACATGATCTTGCCTTTCTTCTTCTGTCATTTGAGAGTGATATAATGAAGTGGAAGATGTACAAGTACCAAACCTTATCCTTACAAAATACTCTAGTAAAACACAGATTTGCTGAAAACTCCAGCACTCCTGTTGCTTTTTGTTGCCTTCTGCTTTGGCAATATGTGGATTCTGGGCAAAATGGAGGTTGCTTGGTAGCTGTGAATAACAATTGATTTACAGGGTTTGTAGCTCAAATTGTGGACCAGAACCTGGGCTCCATCTGAACTGTACTTGGAACTCTGCAACTGAATAGGGTGTTTGAAAGTAGTGTTAAGAGTGGAAAAGTGCTCAGTTCCTCGCTATGTCCCAGCATAGAGCAGAGAAGCTATTGTTTGTTTCTGGGGCACAGAGAAGCCTTGCTGTTATTTAATGTCCAATAAAGTGTTCACCAGGAAACCAGAAATCAGTGCTGTAAGAGCTATTGTAGTTACCCTTTGTCACAAAATGATAACTTTCAGCAAAGGGAATTTTTATTCAGTCAGATCCAGTAGATTACAGACTTGTACCTGAAGGCAGAGAGATTCAGTTTTTTTAAGATATATGGTACACAAAAGAGTGATACAGTTTCCACCAGGTTAAGAAAGTGTCTAGAGACTTACCTTTGAAGGAACTTTTTTCTGCTTTTACCCATATAGGTCTAAGGCAATTAATCAATAAGCAAGGACACAGGGTGAAAACATATGGTCTTTGATATTTAATAAATGGATTAACAGAGTCCACCACTTAATATTCAGCCTCTGCCTTAGGAGTATAAATTAATAAGCATTAGGCCTTTTTTAATGAGGAATTTTCCCTTTTAAAACCTGAATGAATTATCAAAAAGAGCTCTGGCAGAATTTCAAAGACATTTTCTGACCTTCTAGTATTTTGGCCTGCATGAATTTTTAACAAGATGCTATATATCTGGAAGGTCTATTAGAATTCGTCTGCATGAAATCTATCTGCCCTCTAGACCCTCACCCCCCTTTTTCTTTTTTTCTTTCTTTCTTTTTTTTTCTCCTTTTTTTTTTTTTTTGATAATCAGACAACTGAAGCAGAAAAAGGAAAAGTATCTATAATAGCAAGGGAATGTTTAATTTATGTAAATGAAGTTTTAAAAAAGAGTCCTTATTCGAGTTAATAAAACCCCACACATTGCTTTTAAATATTAATAGTGGCTGGCAAAAATCCTTTATTTATAGTGACATTTTCATTTATATTCATTTTTGAATAGTATCAACAATGTAAAGTGTTCCAAGATCTGTTTGAAAATGCATATTTTAAAGTGCATAACATGCATAACTTATAATTAAATGCACATGGCTATGCTTTCAGTCCTGTAAAACATTCTTTTTTGCTGGTTTCTATTCCAGAAAACCTTTAAGAAATCTTTTTGATATCTAAATCTGTTCAGAAGATAAATGTAACAGACCAAAGCAGGTGTTTTAAGTATTGGTAGGCTGATTTTCAGCATAATGAAGAAAGCTTACTGTCATTATTTCTTGCTTTATTTTTTATTTTTTAAATGGTTGTTCTGTGACATTTTGAAAAGGCAGAACACCCTTTTTCATAAAAGGTTGTAGTTACCTATGCAAGTTTTTACTGATGATGCTTTGTAATCTAAATGCCACTTCAGAAAAATACTGTATACTTTAATGAAAACTGAACTGTTTCACTTCTCAAAATCACAGTATCACTTGGTCCTACAGATGGGATAGTCTATTAGCAGGTTATTGCTCTGAATCGTTGTAGCAGATTCCGTACTTCAGTAGCTCACTTTTAGCTTCTATTCAGTACCCTGGATTAGACACCTCCTCCTGGAGCTACCTGGAGTTTTTGATCTTGCCCACCTGGAATCTGCTGAATAAAAAGCACTTAGGAACAGCTCTTGCTGCTGGAGGTGATTAATGTGCTGCTCATTCACCACAAGGATCAGTGCCTATGTGCACTAGGAAAGAAGCAACCATTAGGTTTTAGTAAACAGATTATTAGAAAGTGGTT
Organism: Harpia harpyja; assembly: GCF_026419915.1. Taxonomy (NCBI): domain Eukaryota; kingdom Metazoa; phylum Chordata; class Aves; order Accipitriformes; family Accipitridae; genus Harpia; species Harpia harpyja. Next base: position 37,507,535 of record NC_068951.1, on the reverse strand, counting down.
GTCTTTAGCCTGTTAATCAATAATGGCAGGAACCACTAATAGGATTTCTATGTCACTATTTCTTTTATTTCACTTGTTTCAGGGGAAAGTTCCCTTCTGAGTTAATCCTTTTGAGCTAAATACATCCCCAGGGTAAATCCACAGGAACTGTTGCAGTTGATAGAATTGCACCTCAGATGGAGCTGAGCCACTGAGAGTCACTGAATGTAAAACTGGGAAATTCAGAGTGTGCTTCAGACGTTCAAATGCTAACTGGTCTCTTGAGTCTGGAGTTCACTGACATTCCCCGCCCTGGCTCTTGATTAGGACCACATGAGAGTAGAAAATGATGCTAAAAAACATGGCTTAATAAAAGCTGGCTAATTATTTGCTCATGTTACTTTGTCAGGATAGCTAAACTCTGGAACAACTCCACCGTGTCTTGGTTTTCAATAGGCAGCGTTGAACAGACATAATACCATGTTTCTAATTTTTCTTTGTGAGGATGAGGGAGATACAGTTTTAAGGATGTATTGATTTAATTGTTGAGACTAAGACCTGCAATAGCTCATGCTAGTACTTGTCTACCTATGTCAGATACTTTCAAGGACACAAAGCAAAAGCCGGATGCCTCACGGTTATGAGAGGGCAGCAGTGGACTGTATCCCTGTTGTACCTTTCACCTTGTCATCACTGGCTCTCTGTCTTTCATGTAATTCTGCACATACAACAGGCAGCTTTTCTGAGCTCATTGCCTTTCAGCAGACAACCTGACAGTTCCCTTCCAACTCCCTGGTGGAGGGATGACAGGGAAGTGGGGTGGCACTCTCCACAAAGTATTTTCCAACTAGAGCGAGAGGTGAGAAAGAGATTCCCATGGGGGCCGTTTATGCTAGTTTTTATATGGAACTCATGGGTGCAAAAAGAAAAAGGCAATTGGACTGACAGGTGAGGGGCTGCACAATGACAGTATCCCTGAAAACCAAGATAGGGAAACTAGAGAGGATCAGAATAAAGTCTCAGGCAGGTAGGTGGCAGGAGCCCTAAGGGTATGTAGTAGCGCAAAGGGGAGACCTCTGTTTTACATATTCTTTAGCTAAATCAATGGGGTTTGGTTTTTAAAATGTATTACTCAATCTTTCTTTGCTAAGGCTCAAACTAAAATAAGTTTGAGACTGCTAATAACATAAGTGCTTTGGCATGGGCTCCTCATTCAACACCAAAAGGGTACATCAAGATGATTAATGCTTGTACCCCAGAGTGTTTGTTGTACTGGGCAGGATGCATGACACAGCATAACACTGCCCACACGGACTGACGAGCAAGCCTTTGCAAATCCATGCTAGAACTGGCATATGCGGTGGTCTGGAGTGCACGCGCATTTGATGGTAGAGAAACAAAGAAACAGAGTTTGTTTGGTCCACTGGAGATTAGGCTACTCAAAACAGTACTATTTGGAGTGGGATTGTGCAACCGTCATGAGCAATCAGTTCTAGTAATAAGGGTTGCCATAGGTCTATGTTTCTGACTTTTAAACTTCATTTTCAAATGTCCTCACGCTTAAGAAATAAAGGATAAGTGTGCATGAGAGGATGAGCAAAGGAATAGTAGAACTGAAGGCAGAGTCCGTATCTCTTGATTTCATCCTAGTGAAGTCTGTTAGACTAAGCCATGTAGAGAAAATAATGATGGGATTTTGAAAGAGACCCAGAGATGTTAATCACCCAAATGCGATCAACAGTACTTGAGAAATACTTCCACATGCCTCAATTCAAACAAAGAGACCGTCGATATCTACTCAATTAAGCTGGGTCTCCGTGACAGTGCTATTGACCACAAGGGAGGGGAATGTGCTACGTAGATGATAAATGGTGGAATAATTAAGAAACTGTTGTTCTTCAGACAAACTATTATATTCCCCCCAGAAAGCAATAAATGTGGGGCCTTTTATGATGGAAGTATTTTCTAAGCATGATATCAGTGGGTTAGAGAATAGAAAAAGGGATAATTCTGTGAACAATCATGCTTATCTTTAAGAACATTAAAATAAAAATATACCGTGCTTTACATCTGCAGGCTGCATAGGACTGCATTTTCAAATTATATTTTTTCTGAATAAGCCACTGCACTTGCAAGGACTAATTTGCATTAAGTGAGTTAAATGAACAGGTACCTGCTTCTATGTGGAGAGCATACACCAAAAGAAACTGGGGAGTGGAGAGCATTGACATTTGCATAATGAGCCAACACTTCTCAGAGGTAGCCAACTCTATAGCTGAGCAGAAACAAAATTAAAATGATGTTTTCAGGTGGCCGGCGCAGCTGCTACCTTTGAGTTTGCCTCTGCCTTTGTTGTCTCTGCTGATTTCATAGCATTTCTTTATATGGCATGACTTCTGATTTATGCCATGTGACAGAGGGCCTAATTGGTTTTTCTGAAGTTTAATATGACTATTGGGTTGCGTGTTTGAAAGAGTAAATAAAGCCGGGTGGCACAAAAAAAGCCGCCTTGCAGTCTGTTGTCTCGGCTGCCCTTTCTGCAGAGCTTTTCCCAAGAGCAACTGGGCATGCTCTGGAGGGGGGGGTGAAGTCCCTGGGGTGCTGAGGCTGGGCTGGTCAGGCAGCGCACAGGGTGGGCCCCAGGGTGGGCAGCGGCACCATCAGGGACTAGACCTTCCTGGGAAAGTGGGACTGCAAGAGGAGTCAGTGCCGCATGACAGAGAGGAGAGCAGGGGGTGGCTTGTTTTACCATAATTTGGCTTGTTGGTCATCGGAGTTTTCTGTATTGAATGATATCCTCATGGGAGAGAAAGGAGTAGCTTCAGCTGCTTGTTTGGGGGGGTCATGCAGCACTGCCCCGAAGCCACCGGGAGGGAAGGTGTGTCAGGTAAGGCGGGTTAGTTTTGGGGAGTGCACAGTGGCTGAACACCACTAGTTTGCACTTCTCCAAGTTTTAGTTTCACCATCTATGGTGGAAGGCTGATACTGTCATATAATCTCCCAGCACTCTCCTAGAGATTTCAGTAGTTTAATACAGGCAGAGAATTGCACATTCTCTAATCTTTTTCAAAATGGTGAGTTGACGGCTAATTGGGTAAATGCTGCTATCGGAAATATCTAGCCGCTGGATTTCTAGTGCTCATTTGTGCTGCTGGATGAGTGCAGCTATCAGTTGATTCAGGTTTCAGGGAGAGAAAAATGAAATATTTCTGGAGGGCATATCAATAAGTATACATTAGAAAAAAAACCAAATGAGCAAAGGCAATGTATTAGCTGTTAAACACAGGCATTGAATCCCAATGTTTTGGTCAGCTATCCTGTTTTCCAATTTGTTCAGAAGTGCCGCAGGGGAACAGTGCAGACAGGTTCTGCCTCTCGTATGTAGCACAGAAGTGTTCAGTAGGCAAGTACAAAAAGTGCACAAAAGTGAACTCAAAACAGCTATACTGTCCCTTCCAAATGTGGAGAAACAGATCGGAGTTATGCTCTCTGCCAGAAGTGAACGTGGTGGGTAAGGGGCAGGTGCAAGTGAAACTGTGTGAGAATCTGTTGTAAATCCAGCATTACCTATGGCCTGCCCACTGATGACTTAAGAGCTATTGTCACAATCAGATGAAACCACAACTGCCTGTTACTTTTACATTGTGTGCTGGGTCCCTTTGTAGACTCCTGCACATACTTATCAAAAAGCATTTATAGTGTGAAGGCTTAGATGTGTGTTCATGCAAAACATTCATGGGAATACAAGTGAAGACATAATTTTGCGTAAAAACTTCTGTGTGTCATCGTTTATCGTAGTTTATTTCTGTGGCACATTTTAGGCCATAGCATGGTATCTCTGCTCATTTATTGCTGCCTGTTTTGTTTCTCTGATGGGTTTTGGCTGATACATCCGTCCACACAATCCTAAGCATCCATAATGGAATTATCTTGATGGAAAAGAGCAAGTGCATATTTAAATATTTACAGAAACATGATTTTTTTTTTTTTTTTTTTTACTTTTCATCAGATAGGCTGACTCTTATGTCATCTCAGGATATTTGCAATGCATTTTATAGATTTTAAATTAATGATACGTAATATGAATTCTACCGAAAAGTTAGGCATACCTGAAAGGAGTTGATTGCCCTGTATAAATAAGGTTGCATTAACTATGCATGGAAAACCAAAACCAATTAGCAATAATTGGATATCTGTGTTCTGCGTGCATGTAGTAGGAAGAAACAGCAATTTTATGATGTTAGGAAAGAGACTGGGAATGACAAACTTACTTCTAATCGTGACTCAATATGTGTCAACTCTGAAGCCATTGCATGTCCCTCAGACAGCACAAGTCATCATCCTCCCTGCCTTTTTCCATGCCTACATCTATAGGGCAGTTGAATACTGTGATTATTTTTTTCTCTCTCTCCACAAATAATGATTTGAATTTCAAAAGGTTTTGCTTTGAAACTGCTATCACCTTCTTTGTTTTTTCTTTTTGCATATATTCCATGATTTTGCTGGCAGGGAAATTCATACACAGCAAGTATTAAATAATTAGGGAATATTAACAGGGAGTGAATTTCAAATTAGTATATATGGCATTTCACACAATTTATTCTAAGTCATATGCTCTTCCACTCATGAGCTAGTAATGTACTGTGTAATTTATGATGTATGTCAAATGGGCTACTTCACAGATTTTAAATATCAGCTCATAAATTTTGAATACTCATATTCACAAATATTATTTCTAGAAATTAATTAAAATTAGTAGTAGATCTGTATACTAATTGTTGACCTCTGGTGGCAAAGACTATGCATATGGAAGAAGAAACATTTTTTCTCAATGATTTGCTGCACAATTGCTCTAATAGGCACTGACTATGAACAGGAATTTTAAGGCTTAAATTAGGTATTAAGTATGAAGCACTGGGAAGGTAGGAAATTGTTGTTTGTTTTGCACTGTGGTGACAAGCATGCTACTTTTATAAACTTAGTTCCAGCAGTCAACTGCATTGAAGAAACACTAAATTTTCCATGAAAACATAACTGCTTTCTGGAATGCAGTAGCAGAATAGCTCCATGCTAATTGAACAAATGCAGAAATTCACATATAAATGACTGCATGTGATCTTTCATTTATGTGTATTGATATATGATTATGTAAACCCTTGAGATTTTTGAAAATTCTTTTTCCATCTGCAGACTCAGATATGCTTTAATGATTGGTCTTATAAATCAGAAAACAGCTTTCTTCAGGAAATTGGTTTGCTGCTTTACTAAAACACAGTTGAGGATGCCTTGCCCAGGAGGAGCCGTGTTTTTTAATTTTGTGCAAGTACTGCCATTTGTGTTGAGAGAAACTATTCACTTGGCTAAGGATTACCTCTGCAATATGAATCAATGGAGCAGGGTTTTTTATAACTTTGTTTATATCAAGCACATGATGTGATTGAAAAACAGAACTATACTCTCCTTGTCTAAGACTTCTTATCATTAAAGAGGTTAAATATATGGCCAACATAAAGCATGTTTGCAAGTCCTCTGAATTGACTTCAGTCTGTTCATGTATTGTTTCCCTTATCTGTAAAATGGGGGGAAAAATGGGTATTGCCACTGTTTCGAAGGAGTGCGAGCAATGGTTCTGAATCATTATTCGTGAGCTGTTTGGAGATGCTTTGGTGACAGGAGGTTGAGAAATGCAAAGTGCTGCAGAGTTATGTCTGTTGTTCCCTTAACACTCAGGGAAGCAACTGCAGGAGGTTTCCAGGCTCAGGTCTGCTTCTCTGTTAATTTCTCTATTTATCTTTCTTAGAGCTATCTTCAACAGCTTTTTTTCCCACTGTCTGCTTGTTTTCTGACCCTAACATATGTCTAGGCAGGTGATTTTTGCACTCTATATGGTCTGTAAGTTTCATCTATGCTTAAACACTTTTCCTTATGAATACTATTTCATTTGATGTAAATCAAGCCCTAATTACCCTTGTGTCTATGGTGTTTTTCTAGTGGTTTTGTAAGGTGCTTGGGTTTGGGGAGCGTGTATGAGTTTCCCTAAAAACTTGCAGAGCAGGTTTCACAGACAGCAGTAGTTGACATACTACTGAGAGGAAAAAGGGCAGAGACAGGGAATAGAGGGTTCCTGTCTTTGTTTCTTGTTATAGCAAAGCTACAGCTGTAGCCACTCTGCAAAACGGTTGCATAGCAAGATGAAAGCGGCTAAAGCACTTCCATGAAACAGAAACAGATCCTGAATTCAATCTACAGTCACTTAAATGAGCAGCAAGGTTTTTGCACAGGGGAGGTGTGATTGTAAGGAGAAAAAAAATTGAATCTGAAGGCATATGATGGACATTTTAACATGGATACAGAGTACCAAAGGGAGAAAAAAATTAGCCTGTTCTGTTGCTTTAGACTCTCTGTGCTGTAAGGAGACTTCATTGTTCCTCTGGGCTTGAAAGGAGTTCTTAGCACATCTAATTGCGTTGAACTTGCTCTCTAATAATATATACAGATCAAAGATTTCCTTGATAGTGGCCATTAACACCTTCCAGTATAAGAAAAATGATCTTCAGCTGTTTCAGAATAAACCAGAGGACACACCTTGGCTAGTCTATTATTATGGATATATGCATTTTCTACCCAGCAATTCAGTTTTCTTTTAAGGATAGTTTAGGTCCTCAGCTGGTAAGTGCACTTAGTTAATTTTAGAAGCTGAACATGTAGCTCAATTTTTTTTTTCTTTATTTGGTTGCAAAACAAACAGGGGTTTTGTTTGTTTGTTTGTTTTGTCTTTTTTTCTTTTAAGAGAAAAGCCCAGGGGACCCAGGGAACAAATACATCATATAATATGTTTTCTGGTACTGCACAGATTTATTATATTTAAAATTTGTTAGTCATTCTGTTTCTTACTAGAAGTAGCTCATGTTTCAGGATTGCACAAAATCTATTGGGGATAGAGAAATAAGATATTTATGGCAACAGACATCTTTCTTGAGTTACTTTACTGGATTAAAGAAGAAAAATTGTGGATCCGAAAGGAAAATGAAAAGAAATGCTTATTTGTTCTTGAGATAATATGTTAACACTATTCCATTATGTGTATTTATCTCCAATCTGTATGACTCAAAAGATTTGAATATAATAAAATTCTGGTACACCAAAACCAAGAGGTGATAAGAAAACATTGTTCTAATTTAATGTATTTGACAAATTACGTCAAAGACAAAAAATTACTACATTTCTTGTTTTTCTTTTCCAGTGTAGAAAAAGCCCATAACCTTATCAGATTACAATTCCTTAGCATTATAAACTTTGTTCATAATTAAAACAGCCTGTGCATCACTTGATTTTTTGTTTCAGAATACAATTCAACCTGATTTCTGTTACATCAGGGATAAACAGGGATAAAGACTTTGCTGTTCAAGACTTTACAACTGAATTCAAATGGTGCTTTACCTAAGAACCACCAGACTGGTGTACTGCCCATTTCTGCTAGCGCACTTATCTGATTTTACTGCATTTGGTGTAGGTTCTGCAGCATTTTAACTGGAAAGTACCAGCGAAAACATTAATCCCCTCATAGCTAGGGAGAGTTTATTCACTTCCACAGAAATAATTTCTCAAGAATAAGTTTAAAGAAATTAACTGGAATTGGCATGGGCAGACTAAGGAAAAAAACTTAGAAATCCCACAACAGCAAGTAAAACTCTTTTTAGGGAGATTTTTATGTGAAACCTCCATTACCTGCAGAGAAGCTGTATCAAGTCTGTCCTTGGCCTCCATTTTGTGTTTGATTAAAAAAAAAAAAAAAAAAAAAAAAGGCAAGATTGTCAAATTGACACACGAGATTAAACATGATTTTAAAAATTGTTCTATTAAATTAAAAAACACTTGGGACATAAAGGGACACACATTAGGCATTAGGGATAATTGCAGTACATCTGCTACATAGAACTGTGACAGTAAGACCAGTGTAGCAAAAGCAGTCACCACTGAAATGGCTGAAATTTGATGAGTGCAATTTGTACGTGTAGGATTAAAAAAACAGCTAACAAAATTTCAGTTCCCCAAATAGCCTTGTGCATTCTGACACAGGTTTGCAACAAAGCTGGGCCTATATTAAATCTGATATATCAGATGCCTCAGTGAGTTAAGAAAGCAGTATTCTAACCCAAATAGAGATGTAAGAGTATCTAAAAATGTCTCTATTGAATGAACTGGCAAACTGAAAATTCAAGATCAGATCAAGTCAATCAGGAGTTTAGCTTTTTAATTAAAATGTTCACTTTCGTGGTTTGACATACTTCTTGACAATTTGTTCAGGTTTGAGTTTCATCTCTTGTATGTTGGCTGTCAGGCTGCACAAATTGAAGGACTTTTCAGCCTGTGGTCACATACAGGGTGGTGGTCAAAATATGTCTTTTGACTAGTCCGCTATCTTGGGATGTTCAAAGTAGCTATTCATACCAAGGTAATTGGGAGAACCACATTTCTTCATATCCCTTAGATTTGGGCATGGATGGAGTGAAGGAAGTAGCTTATCATTAAAAAGTAAGTGGGGGAAAAATGCATTCAAAATAACCACTTTAAACCAGGTTGAATAAAGTATCAGGTGCCTAAAATAGACATCTTCCCAGTGTAATCCAGGACAAAACACAATAATAATAAAAAACTCCGAAAAAACTCTTATCTGAGCCATTTAAACACAGGCAGTGTTCATGACATTCTTACAATAGCCACAGAAGATCCTGTGTGCCTGTAGTCACTTCACATCTTAATATAATAGTCCTTGATCCTCTGTTTCTCCTAAAGTATGTCACAGCCTACCTTGCAATGCACTTGCTAAAGAGGAGGAACGAAAAGGATAAACCATGCACGCCAGTGGATGCTTCCTATCTTTCTGGTATGGTTATATCTCAACCTGTGACTCCAGAAGAAAGATGATGAGAAGGACAGTGTAGATGAGGAGTGCTGGAATGTACAATCAGTTAGTTGACTTTATGTTTTTGTTCCCTGCGGTTAGCAAACCACTCTTGAAGAGTTAGATTTGAAGAAAATTCAAAGAACTATCATTTCTTTGTCCTACCCTGTTGCCTGTAGGATGACTTCTTAGTTTGGCTAAGTTCCTGGAAGCTAAAAGTCACTTGCACAGACAATTTCTGTCAAGGACATGCTTAATCAGCTGCACTCAGGTAGGAGGTAACAGCAGCGCTCTCTTGGGCTTTGTAGTAAGTCTTCGTGCAGATAAGCAACACGGTCCACTGGCAGCTTAAAAGTGTCTATTCTGTTTGAAGCAAACTCCATGGACTCTAAGCTATGTTCAGAGTTACTTTGATAAATGCATAGCTTAAATATTCTCAGCCAGAGAAAAGTTTTTAAAACTGGTGGACCACCTTCCCCAAGCTAGTGAAAGCTTCATGTCATTTGCCTGTTCTATTTCCACTTTTTTCCCACATCCAAGGCTAAAGGAATAAAGCCCATTATACTTCAAGAAATGTATTTTGATTCCTTTTATGTTGTCGTCTTTAAATATGTTATATGACAGTATTATTGTAAATCTGAGAGTGATTCTCTTTCCTTTGAAGCTGAGATCTATTCTTCATTTTAATGTGTCTACTAGCTTCACGTTGCCTGCTCTGCAAGATTCCTGTGAAGATGCAGTGCATCTGCTTTTGCTAACTCTGTCATCTTCTTCTCAAATGTAGAGCTGAATTTAACTTTGATATGAGAAGGGTTTAGAGAAAAAATTACTCTCTGCCATGGGAAGTCCTTATAGTTTTTGTTAGTATCCTTCTATTTATAGTCTGTGCTTTAGCATTACTGCATTCTGTTTGACTCTTGAATTTTCCTCCAAAATGCAGGTATTTGTTTGACTAACTTTGAAGAGTGCTTGCACTTAAAATTTTACTGTGTCTTCATAAACATACCTGAGTAATGTGGACAGTAGAATCTTATTCTTTTCCCTTTCTTCTGCTTTGACTAGGAAATATCACGGGATTATTACATTATAACTTTGGGTATATATCAGATTTTTGATAGCAACTTCTGTGGGTTTTTCAATTTGGTAAACCTACATCCATTAGCCAGAATTTATTTCATGATTTGGTTATTTTGGCTTCATTGATTCCCTTCACGTTTCTCTAATGCTAATAATTTTTACTGAGTACACCAATTGCTGTAATATCACTACAGTGAATGTGGGAATGAATAATTCTATTGTCACTGCCTCAGGACAGTCCCTCTCCTCCATCCTGAAAAGTTTGTCTTCCAGAAAAAAATACCTGGGTGGGAGTATAAACACATTGATCACATATTTTCTGAATATACTACTGTCAGTTATCTGGGGGAAGGGGCAATGAATTTAAAAGATGTCTTCTAGAAAACAATTCAAAGCAATAGATTAACTTGGGGTAATTAACTGAGCTCCCATGTGGAGGTATGGGTATTGTATTGTATCCAGTATCACCCAGAAAAGCTCTGCAACAGAGACCAGTGTGACGTGCTTTCTTCCACTGCTTCGTAGTCACTATACCTCAGGCCAGATGAAGCCAACGTGTGACCTCTGTAGTTTAGCAGCTTGTCTCAGAAATGATGAAGGCATGATTCTCTGTGCTTGGCAGGTTTGGGATAGCTTGGGTAATGGGAATGGGGAGGGTTTGGAGGAGGAGAGAAGGTGGTATCTCAGATCCACTCTGCAAATAGCAGGTGAAGTTCCAAAACCAAAAATGCTGCAGTACGTGCTTGTCTCTCTTCATTTTGGGGTGATCTCTTCACAGGGGTTTAATGGCAGTTGTTTCTCCCTTGTCTTTTAAATCCTTTAATCTTCATATCTAATCAGTCTCTGCTTTCGCTGGGTTAACTTGTTTTTTCTTCCCTGCTAGTATTTTTGTTGGGATGTCAGCTCTCCCAGAAGAGTACTGCCTGCTCTGGATGATGAGGTAGTCAGCCACGTAACAAGAGTGTGCTTTTGACATTTGAACCTGTAACGTCTCGCTGCACCTCCACTAGTTTGATAGAGCTATCAAAAGGAAAGTAAGAAGGGGAGAGATTGATCCTATAGTGGGACATCCACCATCAACAGTTTGAGAGGATATTTATTTATGCAAGCAACTGTTCCGGAATATCTCTCTCTTTCTCCCAATTAACTGTGTTTGTGAATGTTCTTATTCCTTTAACTCTAACTATTCCTTAATCTGAAGTGCATTCTGCTGTAAGCAAGCCATAAGCAAGAATATAGTTGAATGATTTTCTTGAAATTGGTTGGATTAGCTACAAATGCCTATGGTAAAATTATTTTAAAGAGTTATTAGGCTATCTGCCTTTCTCTGTACAAAAAACTCTTGCTGTCTGAGTTTATACCAGCCTGAAGGCTTGGCCCATGCATTGAAGCCAACATTTGACTTTCTTTTCCTTATGTATAATTCAATTGGTATATCTAGTCTTTGGTATTAACTGGGTATTTTTGTTTCCAGCAGGACATGGATTTTAACCTTCATGGGTATTTTCAAAAATTTATCTTTCAGATTCACATTCACAAAGTGAAGCTCACAGAAATTGCCATGAGAAGGAAATAACTAGTATGTGAAAACTCTTTAACTTTCTTTTTCTGCTACTGTAGTGTTTAAATTGATTATATAGTGCTCATTAGCCAGTAACCGCTACATTTTGTGTATTGGCAATTAGTCACTGTCTGGGATTTGGTGTTTAGACTTTTTTGTCAGGTGGTCCTTTGGCTAACTGCAGTACACATTGAAATTGCTCATGGGTAGTTCTCACATGTGCTGTATTTTGCAACAGTGATTTAACCTGGTGGCACCAGTAGCCAGCTTCAGTCTTATACTGATCTATGATTATTCCAGTCTAGTAAAACTCCCTACCTGATATGCATATTCTAGGCCTGCTAATTTTTATCTTTAGCTCAAAAATGTGGCATTTACTTTGCTTAGCCTACAGGGCTATCCCCCCTTGGTGGAAGAACAGGTTGACTTTTTTCCCATCAGCCTTTTAACTCATTGTGATACTTGAGCCTGCATATTCTTTTGATACTTTTGCTTTGATGAGAAGACTTGTATGTTAATATTAGTAATTAGCAGCAGCTAGTTATTAGGGATCAGTGGTATTGATTGATCCTCTTAGGAAAGTTCTAACTGTATCAGTCTGGTTCTGTAAAGCAACCAAAATGTGCCTTACACCATACTCTAACAGAACAGGTAGCATGTGAAATAGCAACAAAAATCATCATGATTGATTACATCTTGTTACTACTGCAGGTATTATGTCCTGACCTTCTGACTTGTATAGTAACTTTCTGTGCTTTTGAAGAGTTTTGCTCAAACGTTTTCTACAACCCTTTTAGCATTTAAGCAACCAAGAGACTAACTCACTAACTTCAAACCACCTATTTCCTTGGATACAGAAATCCATGCAGGGTTTTGAAGTAATTGGAAACCTCTTCTTTGATTTCCTCAAACTTTAATGAACTCTTAATTTGTAACTAGTATCAGTTTAAGTTCTGTACATGAATCTCTGTCAAGCTGTCCTGGTTTCAGCTAGGATAGAGTTAATTGTCTTCCTAGTAGCTGGTACAGTGCTATGGTTTTGAGTTTGGTATGAGAAGAATGTCGATAACACACTGATGTTTTCAGTTGTTGCTAAGTAATGTTTAGTCTGAAGTCAAGGATTTTTCAGCTTCTCATGCCCAGCCAGCAAGAAGGCTGGAGGGGCACAAGAAGCTGGGAGGGGACACAGCCAGGGCAGCTGACCCAAACTGGCCAAAGGGGGATTCCATACCATGTGATGTCACATCTAGTATATAAACTGGGGGGAGTGGGGGTGGGGGGATCGCCACTCAAGGACTAACTGGGCATCAGTTGGGGGGTGGTGAGCAGTTGCATTGTGCATCACTTGCGTATTCCAATCCTTTTATTATTACTATTGTCATTTTATTAGTGTTACTATTATCATTACTAGTTTCTTCTTTTTTGTTCTATTAAATTGTTCTTATCTCAACCCATGAGTTTTACTTTTTTTCCCCGATTCCCTCCCCCATCCCACTGGGGGGGGGGGGGGAAGTGAATGAGCGGCTGCATGGTGCTTAGTTGCTGGCTGGGGTTAAACCACGACACAAGCATTGCAGGATGTAAATGCAGATGCACTGATGTTGGCTTACCACTTAGAGATATTGTTTATTAATTGATGGTGTTATGGTACCCATCAGCATTGCCCCCAAGCAGTGGGGATGGCAGCTGAGAGTTTCTACAGTTTTGGTTTTGCTACGGGTTATTTGAGGCTATGTGCAAAAAGGGGTCTGATCCTTCAATGTGCTATGTGCATTACTCTGTTGTTGCTGGAGAAAGGAAAAAGTTATAGTAATATCATTGTTTATTATAGCTTAAATGAGTTTAGCTGCCTGAGATACACAGTAGATACAGAATGTTAGACAGTATAAGAAGAGTCAAAATATGTATAAATTCCTTTGTCTATCACCTTTTACTGACTTATTTATTGCACTTTTCATTACGTAGGGATTTCAAGCTTGATTTCATTTATGACAAGCTGTTATGATATACACGTTGAACTTGCGATTTTATGCTAACAGAAACTGATGAAAATTAAATAAGTTCATAAAAATGATTGTGCTTTTTTTACCTTTGAACCATTTAAATGCAGATTGAAATCCTACAAAAAGAATTTGAGGATACTAATTAATTCATAAGGATATTTTATATTTATATTTTGAAAGTAGTTTGGGACCTGGATGTCACAAAGTCATTTCTCTCCTTTCCATCACTCTTGGTTTATGTTTGTAGTTCTTATACCAATGCCCCTTGTGAGCATTTTATGTGGTTTCATGTGTATGACTCTCAGGATTTCAGCCTGCGTGAGCTGTATGTTACTCAGAACAGCCTGCTGTCCAGATGAACCAATTCTGACTTCTTTTCTATTGTGTCTCACCACACCAATATAGATTAAGTATTTATAAACCACATTTTGTTGTATATAGGTAACATAGACAGAGGGTAACCTATGTGTGTCTACTCCATATAACATATGAATGCAGTATGTATGTACAATGTGCTTATTGGGGTGTTTACCTGACAAAACTGTGGGGTTGCTAGCAGCTAGGCAGTAAGGGAAAATAACGGCCTCACATGATTTGTCACAGAGAGAACACTTCAGTATGGTCAAGAGATGATACTGACCTACTAGTTGGGATGATTCTAGCCCCAGAGTCCAATCAAGTTATGAAACTTGTTTTTTCCTGTAAGGTCTGTGCTGGGAGTTAACAGATCAAAGGTATTAAAGATTATTAAAAAGATTGTCTAGAAGGGAAGCAGGTGTACTGGGTAGCCATTTGTGGCCTTCTTGCATTTCATTAGAAGATGCTATTCTCAAGGTAAGAGATGTGTGAATATTGATGATTTAAAACCTTTTTTTCTTGTTGCTTAAGATTATTCACTGATTAGGATTTTAAATAACGTATCTGGTAACCACACTGAGTTGGTTGTGACCGTTAGTTGAGTTGCTGGTTACAAGTTTCCTTTTTTCAAAAAAAATTTTTTTTTTTGGTGAAATTTGACTTCTTTGAGAATTTCCATGATATAAGTCGAATTATTTGTATTGGTGAGCAGGCTTTTTGTTGTTGTTTTAAATTCCTTTACGTTATTGTAAACATATATGAATGCAGATTCATCCCTTAGCACTTCTCAAGTTGCCATTTGGTATCACGAACAGTAGGTTTTTGTGCAAAAACAATAAAACGTTCTGATTATTTTTAGGAATTCTAACTAAAAAAGTGTTTCAAGTAAAATCTAATCTGAACCATGTGATGAATGTTCTTCTGTAAATAATTGTGCCTTTAAAACACAAAAGTAATAATAATAATAAAAAACCCCACAAAATTTAACTCCACAAGAAACCTTTGATAAAAGTCAGTGCAGGTTATCTCTGCAAGGAAAATGTAATGTAAAAAAATGAAGCCCTAAAAAGCATCTTTGTATCAACTTTCTATCATGAAGTGAATGTAAAAACAAATAGCTGCTTTTTTTTCTTCTTTTTTTTTTTTTCCCCATGTGGAGTAAAATAATTCCTGGTTTTGGACTCATTTCTAATGATAATAGAGTTCAGTTCACAAATTTGTGTCAGTTTTCTTTTTTTTTTTTCCTTTTCCTATGCTACAGGGGTCTGGAGGTCAATAGTTATAACAAGTGTTAGAGAGTAAGTTTCACATGCAAATAATGGCATTTCAGCGATAAGAGGTTCAGTTGCCAGTATGAAAACAGACACTTCCTTATACCTTTGTACCATGTAATTTATTATTCTATATTACCATCTGTGAAGTGTTATTTAATGCTCTTCAGTGCTGCATATGTGGCTAAGTGGCACAATGAGCCAGATCAGACTGACAGACCTTGCTCTCCTTTCAGCTGAAAAGCCAATGCTTGATGCGGTATCCCTGAAAGAAGCAATCAACAGATTTACAGAGCAACACAACACACTAACTTTTACTGCCCATCCCCAAATCATAATATTAAATTATGTGTTAAAAGGATATTAGGAGCACAGCCTTTGGAAGAATCCAACTTGCATCCAGATCAAATTAGCATATAGATGAGCTGAAGTCTGAGATGAAGCACAACCTAGATGAGTTTTCTAGCATTATGCTGCTTTGTATGTTAGGTCTGTCAAAATACAGCTTTGTGAGTAGAGCTTTACACACACACATTTTTGAGATGTTGCATAGAAAGCTGGGAAAACATAGCAGCAGACACAAGAGAAGGCATTCACCTGTATTTCCATGCTTCCTCTGCCTTTCTCAGAAAGGCCTTCTCATACCTGGCTGTTGTGTGTTCTCTTCCAGGCCATATATAAGCAAAAAGATGTGGATTTCTCCCCACATGGAATATTGAAGCAAATACCTGGGTACTATCCAGAAAGGAGATATGAGAGAGGAATAATTATTTTTCTGAGTACTGTTGGCAGGGAGAAATTTTTTATTACTAGCTTCACATCATCACAATAAGAGTTAGAAAAGAATTATTAAGTCACTGATGGCAGCATAATGAATTATTAATCCCGAGTAGTTTATAAAAATGAATGTTTACTTATATTTGAAGTTCTCTTTGAGAATGTGGGTAAACTAGAAAATATCTTTGCTGATTCAAGACTAATCAATACCTGAGGGATCTGTTAAGGTCTTAGTGCAGACCATTAGGGTTGTTTGCAAGAGTCTTACTGAAGTCAGAACATAGTATCAGACTGTCTGTTGGTAGAGGAGAACCTATTTACTTGCATTTGCTTTACTTTGTTTACACCAGGGAAGTAAATATGACTTCAAAACCATCGTTGCTTCTCTTCCGTCATCCTTGCAACAAATATTATCAGATCGAGAAAAATTAGTGCTTTCTGCGTTTTGCTTTTACTTAAAAGTTACAAACAAAAATCAAGGAATGGAAAAAGCCAGTGGTTTTTGTATTCATTGGTTTTTTTTTTTAAATATTTGTTTATCACACCTTTCATCAAGGATTTCAAATGCAGCTGTGAATGAATTCACATTCATGAAGCTACATGCTGCTGTCACGTATTTCTCCACAGAGTCCAGTTGACTCAGAAAAGATGACTGTGCCTCATAAAAGTTGTAACAGTTCCAAATCTAATTAAAAGCCTATCACTTTCCCTGTATCATATTGCAAAGCTCGTAAGTAGCAAAGTACTGGGACTTCACTGCTGCAGTCCTGCTTCTCTGTGTGCGGGTGACCCCTGGGAAGGATCCCAAGAAAGACTTTGTTTGAGACTGCTTATTGGTAATCACATTTCACTTGGGCCAGGCTTTGCTGCCTTCCAGGCACCTTTGTGTTGGAACATCTGTCGAGAGAGGTGGGATATCTGGGTGGGAATTACCATTGGAGGGGAGTTACCATTAGTTTGAGAGGCACATTAGGCTTTGTAAATCATAGTGAGTATTGATGGAATGAGAATAATGGGCATTCTTACATTGTGTTGTGTTTTTAAAAATAACCAGTTTGCTCGGTCTTTGATCCTTGAAGGTATTTAAGTGGCTAACGAGTAGGTCAGAGCAATATAGTTCACTCATTCGTAAACTTACTTTGACATGCTGTGGTGCAAGTTTAAGTAGAATGGAAGGTGAGAAAACAGGTGTTACACATACAAATGTGGACAAACAGCAAACCTGTTTTTTATATCTGTCTGAAAATGATAACCCTTAAATGAATTTGTTATAGTAATTTTCAGCTTTTTTTTTTTTTCCAGAAGCACATAGCTGAATTCTGTCATGTATGTAGAAAATCTGTCTCAGATTAAATAACTGCTCTTAAAAATATTGGGTGGCATAAGGAAAAATAGGAAAAATTAGCAGGAATTTGTGTAAATTGTATTGAGGGTGGGCGAATGAGATGCTGCTCTGACCAATGCCCTAGACATCCACTGTACTGACATGTTTTATCTGAATTTTAGCAGGGAGCTTTTTGTACACTTTTCCATATATAGCTTGCCCTGTAGATAGGAGAAGGTGTTTGTTCCACAAGAAACAATAGCAACCAGAAATTACTGCCAGCTCATCAGATGCAATTGAATAATAATGAAAGCTAATGCAAGACAACATTCAAGGTTATTTTTAAATCTTTGTAAAGGTCAATGTATTCAATGGTATTCAGTTCCAACTGCTGAAAGACTTGCTGTGTTTAAATATGATGCCCTTGTTGTTTAGGAAATAAGAGATCCTTACTAGGAAGGGTAAACAGGACAAAGGTATATCTATGTCTTCTCATCACATAGTTTAGGAAAACAATTTCAGAAGTATCAAACACTGGTGATTACTTTCAGTCTCAGGAACTTGTCTACTTTTTCCTCCACCTTAAATTGCTAAGTTCATTGCCAGAGAAAGAGCAAGGTGCCTCCCTTGTGGACCTTTTCTATCCTGGGTAGCCATAGAAAGCAAAAACTGTCTCAAGACTCTGACTGGTCTAACCCCTGGATGGTCTGGAGATGTCATCAGGTAATCATGTGGCCACTGTAAATATGTCACCATGTAAATGTTGTAAAGTTTATGGTCTTTTGTAGTCATGGTTTCTGTCCTCTCCACTTTTTGTCTTTGTGCTAGTAGCAGGAGAAAAAAACCCCAACACTCAGAAATGGAGAAGTGAGGAATAACAGGAGGGGAAAAACAAACAAACCCAAAACACCTGAATGGACTTGCTGACTTTTGCTAGCTAGAGGTGTGTACATCATCTCCTTTATGTTGTTAATTGTTGAAGAATATTACAAGTGTGCTCCACAATATCATATAGAAAATGCTGCCAATGCGTCTCAGAGGGAAAAATGCCAGCATGGAGCCTCATGCAAATGCAGAGTCCCTTCCCTGTGAGCGGGATGCCATAGCGTATCACAGCATCTGTATCAATGGCAGTAACTGTAGTACATTCCTGTAAATGAGATACTTCCTGGCTAGGTGATCATACATCCAAAGAACAGAAAGGCACAGGAGTATAGATATGAGACTTCATAGATTTTAACTTTAGAAATATTTATTATCAAGTTTAAGATTCTAATCCTTTTTCTTGTAATTAAAGATAATAATAGTGTAGTCATGATGTATATGATTAATGAGCTAGAACAATTCTCCTGGAGGGAATCTCAAACTTTTCTTATATCCAGATGCTCGTATTCTCTGTTACACGTTAGGCTACTCATACAACATTTCACGTATTTATTTGCAAGTCCATTTGTTAAAGGCTAAGAAAAATCATTACAAAGGTAACTTAACAATGTTAAACTCACAGCAGATAATTCTCAAGTAGTATAAGTTTAACTAAGCTCCCTTTGAATAGGAAAAATGTTTTTACCTAAAGATTTATTATGTCTTTGTAATGTAACACAAGCAAAGCAGTTTAATACATAATGCCTAGAGACAACTTTGCATAAATATTTAGTTACCAGGCTCCTTTTTTCCAATGGGGGATAGGCATTTAAATGCTTTTGAAGATGTGGACCTTAAGACCATCTAAGAAGGTCTAGTCGTTGTACAAACTTGCTCCTTTCTACTGTTCAAATAAACCATCTGGATAAAGGTTAGGGGCAAAGAAAGAGACCATTCAAGGACAGATAACAGCTGAATGGAAATGGTCATTAGGTCTGTAATTTTTTTCCAGCCCTTCCAGTGGAAGTGCACAAAGAGATCATATTGAAGGAAAAGAGGAACTAAAGGAAGAGGGTTCAAAAACAATTGGCAGAAACAACAGGCGGCACGGAGGAGATGATTCAGAGAACAGTTTTACTTTAGTGATGTCTGTTAATGTGTGCATTGGACTTTTCTGTGCCTTGCTGTAACTTGTCTGGTTTTGGTGAAGAAAGACATTTTGATTTCTTGGATATGCCAGGTATTATATGTTTCTTTACATCCACCTACAGGTAATTGGACACAAAATGAATAAGTAGCAGATGTTTGCTTTATAATTACTGACAGAGATTCAGAAATTAAACTGGAAAACATACAGGAATGTTCAGGGATCCTGATGTTTCTTTGTTTCCTTGTTTGAGGAAAACTCTTATGAAATGGTTGGATAATGCAATAGGTGTGATATGTAATACTGCTATCCAGTATTTCCTTTCATCTCCAGGGAGAGATGCAGCTCAGGTACATGTATTTGACAGGGCCTCATTTTCTTTGCTGGGCAGTTTAGGCCAATGGGTGCTTCACAGCAAATGTTTTCATGTAGCTTGGGAAACTTTTGTGCTTCATTAGCTTACTGGAAAGCATGTGTAATTAAAAAGCAAAGAAAAATAGTCAAAAAAGAAAGATAAGTTACAGAAGCAAGAAAGGTAGCAGCTAAAGGGAGATATGGCATTGGAAGACATATCTAAAGAACTCTGAACATAGGCACAGTAAACTTATTTTACTACCAGGAGGATGAAGGGAGAGGGTGGTGGTTTCCATACTATAGGAGCTTTTGTTTGTGATTAGAAGCAGCTTTTCTTCAATTTCCTTTGTCTTTTCAAGGAGGAGTCAAGACTAACAGAAGGGCACGATTTTCAACAGCAGTAGAGAGAATGCTGTCCTCTGGCTCATCAATGCTGGAAAGTCCCTGGGAGCTCTTAAATCACAGTGTAATCATACTGTCTTGAAAGTATGCAAATAATTGAATAAAATTCTCTAGAAGTCTTTTTAAGGACTATTGAACAGAGCTAATTTACAAATGGGATCAAAATATGCTTATTTGCTTTTAGAATTCTTGGCATTTATGCAGTTGGGTATTCACTTTTACAGTTTTGCTTTCTCCTGGCTTGCTAAAGCGCATGTGCCTTGAGACCACTAAACTAATCACGGAAATTGCTGAAGAGCATTTTTTTTTTCCCCCATCTGTGGTTGACTCTCTGCTGGTTTGTTTTCCCTTTGTTTGTATAAGCTTCTACGTTTAAAATTTCTACATTTAATCCATTCTACTACATGGATTTACGAGAGCAGTCTTTTGCAATTTGATTGGTGTTTGAAAGGTTTCCTTTGTTTTAAGAGGAGCTTCAAGAAGCACAGTTAAAGGAGCTGGTCAGGCTGGGAGAGCTACATTAGAAATGAAGCTGCCAGGAGAATGATCTGATTTGGATTCTAGTTAATCCAAGGATTTATGGATCAGCCTTCAAAGGAGAAGTTAAGACAATATTTAGGAAAAAATATCCCCCACAAGCCAACCCTTTGCATCTTTTGTCAGGTTGGACTTGACTAATTTATTCTAGATTATACTGAAAAGTTCAATTTGAAGATACATGAGTAATATTAAACAGTTAACAGAAATTGATCCAGAAACTTGAGGGAAAAATGAGTGTGAAGGTTAGAAAAGACGGCCACTGAAATTTGACTCTGAAGTCTGACACACTTAAATGCAAATCTCCTGCATCCTTTATCCATTTGTATCCCACTGAAAACCCTGCCCCCCTTTCCCCTTTCACCCTTTTAATTATACAAGGGCCCTGGGAAGAGATGAGGTTCTGCTCCTGACTTTGCCTTTGTTCAAGTGCACCCACGTCAGGTCTCTTGAACTCTGTAGTGTTCCTTCAGATATGAATTTTGCTGGGGATTTCATTTTTTGTCAATGTAGCAAGGTGTGCTGGTATTGATGATGAAAAGCATTATGCAAACCTGAAATATTCTTATTAATTGAATTGCTAACTCATCTTGGCCAGTTATAATGTCAGCAATGCTCTGGAGAAATTTCTTATCTCAATCAGTTATGTCCTGGTCTATGGTAATGGCAATATCTGCATCAAGCTTGATTTCAACTTCTTTTGAGATACTACACCATAAAAACTGATCCCAGCGTGAACATAGCTGTGCAAAAAACAGTGTCTTAAAACCTAGCCCATAAATCAGGAAAACTGTCATGAATGAAAATGCAGTTTTGCTGGTTATATTTATGTCTTGCAGTGGGGCTGCAGTCTGTGTGCTTCTATCAGCTAGATCAGACATGGTCCCTCTTGGCAGAAGCCTTTGTGGTAGAGGCCAAGGGTCTTTACTGCCATTTTTTTTTTTTTCATTACTGACAGCTATTAAAACTTCAAATTAATAGGTATGTGGAGGTATGCAGTTCCAGCAATAGTGCGCAGATACCAAAGCTGCATTTGCTCCAAGAGATTTAGAGTCATATTAATGGCTGTCTCTGGTAACTAATGCTGGAAGGGATGCTGGGTGTGCCACCTTCTGCCATGTAGAGCTCCATGCTGAAATGCAGAGAAGAGTGCTAGAAGTTGTTTTAAAGCTGATGTGATTCCATTAGTTGCAACAATATTATTATCACCAATTAACTCGGGTCCAAGGAGAATTTGGTGCAGCATTTTTTTACGTATTTCTCTGCAGGTTTCTTCCTGTACCAAGTACAGCAGTGTGAAAGAACAGCGTCATGTCCTTAGAACTTACCAGTAAGGAGAAAGTATTTACAACGTGTCTCTGAACAGCATTGCATGGATGATGGAGCACTTCTAAAAGAATATCTGTGAAGGAAATAAACCCATTAATTGAACAGAATTATTGCACACCAAAGCTACATGTTTGAGAGGTCTCTACAGTATTCAAATAACTATTGAACCATTTGGCACATCCCTAATAAAAACCTTTATCCATTAGCCCCATTGGTGCATGCTTAGGCAAATTAACTCTTTTATATGTAGATCTAAAGAAAATGGTGTGTTATAATTAAATGATTCTTTTGGGGGCAGTAAACTTCTCTTCAAACAGCTTGAATATTAGTGCAGTCGTTTTTCTTTCAGCCCTACTAATCACAGCAAATTTAGCTTGCACAGCCAGAGTCAGGGTGCATGTTACAGGACATTCTGGCGATGGCGATGAACAAATCCCATAAGTACTGGGGTTTGGTTTATAGAAGGATTTTATCTGAAGTTAATGTAAATTTATCTGGATTGTTGCTGGTTTAGGATGTCTGGTACTTAAGATATGTGTAGGTCAGAGCCCACCCGATAGAAGCCTGTTGTATGACTGACTTTGGATTTGAATGAGAGATCTGGAGGATAAATGGCAATTGTAGTCATTAAATTTTAAAAAAACCACCACCACCCCCAAGTAATTCAAGTTTTTCTCCCCGGTTTCTAAATCATTTGAAACTTATTTGACTTAGATGAGATTTTGAACAGTCCTTATGCTGGATGGAAAAGACATCAGATACTGAATCAGAACGGAAAGACCCATAGTTGCCTAGATTAATATTTAGGCCAGGATTTCCTGATGTGACTACCAATTGCTGGGATCTGATACTTTGAACTATGCCTCATTTACTGAAAGTGTTGAATACCTGTTTTCTGAAAACTGGGCTCTATGGACATGACCTGTTCTGACTTCTAGTTATAAAGCTAAATGTGCCACATTTAAATGCTGTAATCTCCTGGGACTGCACAAAGCTGCTTCCAAAAAGCGCAAATGTATGTGTTAAAGACCTTAGATTTTTGTCTAGTATATAGAAGGTAGTCTTTATATTATTATCAAATTTAGCCTCAGATTTCCGCAGATATCTACTGGAATTAACAGGATGAAAGATGTATTCAAACCTCCTTTTCTTTACTGTCTATGTCTTCTATTGTCAGTCTCGTGGGTGTGCTCCTGCTGAGTGGGGCAGACGACTGCTCTCAAGCAGTTCCAGTGCAGTTAGTTGGATGGCTGCATCTAGCACAGTCCTCTGTTGGCAGCTACATCATGTTATTGGCAATGAGGATCTCTTTTTTATCTCTTTTTTTTTTTTTTTTTTTTTTGGAGGAGGAGGAATAGAGTTTACAGGGACTGCAAATGCTCTGGTTTGCCTTAAGGCCCATCTCTGCCTGCATTTTTATGTTTTTCTAGAGAGTGGTGAGCTCCCACATGAGCCAGTGTCATCACCCAAATCTCCTTTTCCCCCCGGGCTTTCTGAACTACCTGGTAAGTGTCTTGGAGCTTTCAGCTATGTAATGACTTCAGTATCTGACATCTGAGGTCAGGAAGCTCAGCTATTATCAAAGTAGAATCATTTATATAGGACTTCTGATAGTACGGAACGTAAGTAAGATTAGGAGCAAGATGTGATTCAAATATCCAACTCCTTATGGACACTGCGATTTTGAATTCCAGTAAGCAAAGCAGATTGCTTTTTCAAATTATATGCTGCAGGATATAAAAGACCAAACAGTTTATTTTACAGGACCATGCGTTGCCTTCAGTTTGCACATGCAGCTTACACTGGGGGGAGTCCCAGCGTATTCTGAGGGCATGATATACAGTCCAAACCTGACAAATCTCTTAAGGAGAGCAGTGTTCCAAAACGAGCCATCCATTTTGTTTGGCACTGCTTTAAATTTGAAATTAGCACACTTAAAATGGCTAAATTCAGTGTGCATGTGGATGTCTCAGGCCGCTGGTATGGATTCTGGAATATGATATGCATGTTTTCTGTTATTGGCGTTCCCATTGTGCTTAAATGAACAGATCGGTTACAGTGCCCAGGCTGATCACTTGTAGAGCATCTGAGAAAAAGCAGCGTGTGTCTGTTCTGTCCTTTATGGCATCATATTAGTCACTTCTAAGGCTCATACAGATTTACTGAGAAGCAGAAAAGAGACCCCTGCAATGGGTCATGGCTGCCACTAAATTATGGGTAAGCAATGTGTAGTGTGATGAGAGCCTAAAGGGTGGCTGAGGTAGCCCCCTACTTCCACTGAAGTCAGTGAGATTACAGTGGTTTATCTCGTGTATGACTCAGTCCCTAATTTAATACAACTT
This sequence comes from Harpia harpyja, assembly GCF_026419915.1. Taxonomy (NCBI): domain Eukaryota; kingdom Metazoa; phylum Chordata; class Aves; order Accipitriformes; family Accipitridae; genus Harpia; species Harpia harpyja. The sequence continues at coordinate 37,483,306 of NC_068951.1, read as the reverse complement.
TAACTTCTTTCTAAGCCCTTTATGTGTAAGTCACACTGATGTTTCTGGTGTGCATCTACATTGCTGCCACCTTAGACTTTCAGGATTTTTATTCCCACCTAAGAAGGATGATTTTCTCTTTGCTCCTGGTCAGGCACTGATTAACACTGTGCACTGATTTTAATTAGTCTGCCTCGACTTTCCAAAGGTGGTAACAGACATAACTTCCAAGAAAACTTAGGAGGTGTTTCCTTGCTCCTTGATTTCATGAGATGAAAATTTATCCGTTATGAATTTGGTGAAGGTTAGGAATTGCAGAAACATTATTGTTAGTCAGTAATTGATTTATTTCAGTGCTCTGTGTTTGTGAGGGTCATCAGTTCACTTCCAGGGAAGTGCAGCTTATCTCCAGCTGTAATTCATAACCATTGCTTCAACTCTTAGCATCAGAGGGTTGTTTAACCTTGAGGCTACCTGCTGTATCAGTGGTGATGCCTAGTGTGGAAATGTGCTATTTTGTAATGCAGAGCTTGTACCTCACATGTCCTACCTTACAGACTACATTAAGTTTTCTAGAAGGTGAAGCATTATTTTCCACATCTCCCCTGGGATGTATAGAAAGCCTACTGAATTCTTTAAAGACTTGGTATTTAGTTTGCTTACCAATCTCTTGCTATTATCAGATACCAATGAAAATACATAACGTAACACAGAAAAAAAGAAAAGATGTTTCAGCATTGTGTAAAAATCGCCGTTGTTCCACTTACTTTGAGATGTTCTCTGAATGCCAAAAACGGTCCTTTGGCATCTTATGTAAGTCTTATTTATTTCCACATCCAGAAATGTTTCCTGGTAGTAGGCGGGCCAGACTCTGTCAGGAATCACAGGTGCCAAAATGTAGGGTCATGGGTCTGACTTGAGAACGACTAATTTCAGACCCAAAGCAGGCTAGAAACATTTGGGATATTCAGAAGCAGAAAATAATTTCTTCCCTTTTTCCCTTCTTCTCATCCCCCAAAAGAAATAGTCACCAAGTTCTCATGGAAGGTCATTGCTCAGACTCAGGCAGTGACCAGGTTTTACCACTTCACAGTTCACATTGCACCAGCTGATGATGAATAGCCACAGCAGTTTTAACTGTTCTTAAAGTGACTTTATATTCTACCTAAAAAGCAAGAAGCAGCTACTGTTAAACTGGCTGGAAATTTTCTGAAGGCTTGTGTCTCTATTTAAAGCGAAGGTTTGTTGAAACTGAAGCATGTGGAAACTGGTTGAATCTTTGACAAATTTTTCAGCATGATACGAAGGTAGATTTTAGGGTCCTTGAAGCTCCTAGATTCCCTACCATCTAGTTCCCAGCTCTCTGGTTTCCTAGTCCCAGTGATGCTTGCTGGGGGAATAATTGTTGCGGTGGTGGGGAAAGAGGGACTGAACTCTTAAAAATAGCTTCTCTGCAGTTCTGCTCTTTAAAAAGTAGCTCATATTCTGCCTGCACCTTGACACCCAAAAAATTTTACATGCAATTTATTCTAAATGTGAAATTTTCTATGCAGGGGGTAATTTTGGCACAACTTAAGACTTTAACTTTCTGTACTAATTACAAAGCCACTTTGTTAGCTTCTCATGAACTTTTTACTTATAAGCATTTTTCAGGGTAATTAAACTGTTTAAGTAATTCAGCTGATACTGTACATAGTCTTATTTACAATGTAATTAGGACCACTACAAGAAGAGTGAAAGCAATTAGTGATTTAACCCTAGTAAAGAATGTTTTGAGTTTTAGGTTTGGGGTTTTGTGCTTTTAATCCCTCCACACCTACTTCTGTAAGAATGAAGGTAAAGGAATACACAATGTGTTTAATATTATTTCAAGGGGAGAATCACAGTCTGGGGAGCAGAACTGATTTATATTTGTATAGGTTGCAAATAGAATAGTTTTTTTCCACATTAAGCAGTATCCCGTTGTCTTTCAACAGGTACTTGGCATTCCTGGTTTCCTTTTCTAGCTTGGACATTGATTCACTGTCTGGCCTTAGGTAATCTATTATCACACTTCCAAATTTATGTGCCTGTAGCTACATTCAGATACTTAAATAAGTGACTTGAGGACTGTCAAAAAGCAAGTAATTTATGTAATTGTGTAACTATGGAGCACAACCCCAGTTCTGCAAGAGCTGAGGATATGTAATTTTACACTGATAAGTGCTGTTCACTTAAACATGTGCATAACCCTTAGTAAGAAGGGGAACTGGGTGTCTAATTTGAAGTAATAAATTTTGAATGCTCTGTCATTCTCTAAGCATGTCAGTTTACTTGTGTACAAAATATTTCCATTTCTACCATGTCTCTGAGTCTACAAAGATTGTTTTTTCTGTATTAGCCCAGTCACCAGCAACTACAATGTCTGTTGAGTGTGTGTGAGTAGAGAAAAGTTGCTTAACTGATGAAATGATGCTATGATAGCTATTGGTAAGAAAAAGTAAACAGCAGCTTCTTTTCATAAGTCTTCTTTCTTCAGTGAAAAATGTGTGAGTATTTGGGTAGCAGCTACTTCTTTTTAATGAATAACCTTTTGGAAGAAAGACACCTGTATTAAGTATCTGACTCCACAGCTCCCTTACTCTTGCCCTAACAAAAAGTATTTAGTCAGATGTCATGTATGCATTTGTATCTATATAGATAATCTTGCAAGTGATTTTGGTTTTGTCCTCAAGGTAAATAAGTACTATAGACCAAAGGTGCTGGTGTGGACAGGCAGGATAAGTTTCTGAAGCAAGTATTTCTGTGATGGAAATAATGACCATCCCTGTGTGAACAACTTCCAGCTATTCCATCCGTTATGTACCTATTACAGTACATGCAGCTTTGACTGCAAATTACATATATGCCCTCCTGTAGTCTACATCCCCTTTGCTCCCTTGCTTCATTTTCAAGAACAGCTCAGATTTTTCCAGGCTTAAGTAAAGAATTAAGTTATACTTTGAAATGATCAGAACTTTTCTCTTAAAAAATACATGACTTGATTTAATGCTATGTTTTGTGAAGGAAGTTAAATGTGGTTTGCTGCATATTTAAAATGATGACCCTTTCTTTTAAATTGCTTATGATGTTTAATCAGCAAATCAAGACATACTTCAACTCTAATTAAAGCTCAGTGGAAACGCAGAAGGGTAATGGACGTAGGACAGGCAATCATCTGAAAATTGAAAAAGTACTACATTACAGAAAATGTTTATGGCACATTTGCATTTTCAGAAGGCAGATACAGTTGCTTCTGCTGCATCAATTATCAGGAGTTTTAATAATTAGCTGCTGTATAATTAACCATTAAATCAAGGAAGTTGTAGTCTTGTTTCCTTGATAAGAGGTTTCAATATTTCTGTATTCACAGTATGAAACAGCTATATCTTTGTTTTAAATTACTCTAGTAGAGCTTATTTACATTCCCAAGCATGAGTAAATTTTACAGCCCTCAATATTACATTATTGCTGTTTTGTATGAGCTTCATTCCAGTTTCTGTCAAGGAAATCCTCTTAGGTTGGGTTCAGAGTCATGTTAGGTCTTCGTGCATTTGGCCAGGCCAACCTGGCTAGAAGCCATCTGGCTTCATGTAAGTTGTGCCATTCACAATAGCTGAGTGTCAGGACCCTCTATCTTTTCCTAAGTCTTGTTAAATGTGGGGTTGTGGCAGCTCTAGATGGTTCTGAATCCTGGAGTTGCTGCTTCTTGTGCCCTTGGATTATTATCTGTGCATCTTTTTTCTTTTTTCTCTCCTTCTCCCGCCCCCCATTTTTTCACTGACTGTGTGATTACAGTAGCAAACACGGTGAAGTATACTAGGCTGGATTTGTTGCTTGTGTAGTTTCAGTAACTTATGTTTTTTTGAATTCGACACATGATGCAGGAAGATTATATAATGATTTAAGGGGTAGGAGGAAAAAAGTTCTTTTTCCATGCATATATGTTTACATTTAATAAAGATCCTGTGGGATGGGTATGGTTTGTTAGACAAGACAAACAGAATTTTATTTTATAAGTTATCACAAAAGGAGGCGTGTAACTGATCTCCATGTGTATACTACATGTGAAACAAGTATTGCAATCTCTTTCTAGATAATTGATTTTTTTTTTTCCATAACTTTTTTCTTTTGGACTAGTATTGATAATATATTGTTCCTGCTCAGGCATTACTTCTTCCTCCTCCCCTCCCACACTTCCCTTAGGAAAACGTTGACAAAATCCTTTTGGCTTGTGCAGAAACAAAGAAAACCAAAAATTTCTCACTTATTGCCTATGTGTTACATGCACAAACCAAACCAAAGATAACCACTGCATTTAGTTTGCAGTTTGAGTGCATTCAGTTTTGAAGTGAATCATACTGAGACCTGAGGACACACAGCTCTGTCGTTGAGTGCTTCACTGGCTTTTTCTGATTGAGTAGCGGAATTCAGAACTGGTGCAAAAAGCCATCGAGAAGTCTACTCATGCAAGGTTTAATTCTTCTCAATGCCATGCTAGGCCAAGCACATGGAGCCCTAAAATACATGATGTGTTTTAGAAAAGTCTTATTTTCTTAATTTAGGAGCTAATGAGGTTTTTATGATAGGCTTCTCTGTCTAAATTAGCACTACTTTCTCATACAATTTTCTCTCTCTGTAAGATCCTTGCAGCACTATTCCATTTGCTCAGCTTTTGATTCTGGCCATATCTAGAACCTTGACAGATGTGCTGCCTAGTGCATAAGGTGCTTGCACCAGCACACAGGAGATTATAGTCTAGTTTTAAGCTCAATTTCTGACCTATCGGATGATTTGAAAGAAGCCGTTCTGGTTGCCCCTTTAGTTAAGTGGAGAGGATGCTATGAACTGTCTTTGTAAAGAGTTATGGTTATCTGTAGACAAAGTACTACTTCCTAGCCATTCATTACAGCTTTCACGGTTAGGGGATGGGTGGCTAAATACTGCTGGTGAGACAGCCTGTTGCCCATGAAAGAGGTTGCATGCCAAGCCTTTTTAGTGTATTAGAATTAGAACAAAAGGAAGATACAAGTAAGATTTCAGAGGCATTTTGATTTCTAAGGATTTTGCCCGGTTTGGAGTTTCCCCAGTAAAATAAGGCATGTTCTCTGCATGCTGCTGGAGATTCTGGGGTTTGTGTTGGTGGGGTTTTTTTGTTTGTTTTGGTTTTGGGGGGATTTTTTGTGTTTGTTTTTTTTTTTTTTTAAATCAGATGTGCTGTTCTGAAGTTCAGCGTCTACATTAGATATATATTGCAGTAAACGATGGGAATATTTTTGCAAGAGATATGCGTGACTACATATAAAACAAGAATGTCTAGCGTTTCCTATTCATGAGTATGGTTCCAAACAAGATGTCTATATCTTATTAAGGGCGGGGGGGGCAAATAATGAAAAAAAACCCACCCATTTTTTAAGCAATGAAAAGCAGGAAATTCTTGAGAAATGAAACATCCATATTTTTCTCAGCTCTTAAAATTTACATGATTAACAAGAAAAATTTATTGACTAATTAAAAATATTAATGAATAAGTTTAAGTTAATGTGAAATTCATTCTTGAAGTAATTTTGTAAGTCTTATTTTACCCAGTTTTAATAACCACATTTCTCGTCAAACCATCCAAATTCAAGGAGGATCTGACAGTTATTAATAACATGAAACTTGTATTAAAATAAACAGGAGGAATTAACATGTGATGCATATAAATGTAATTCTGAATGATTCCTTTCATTGATGTTAGTTCACCAGGAATTTTGCTGGAATTCATGATTGATGTTTTCAATTTATCTTATGTTGCAGAAAAGTTGTATTTAGCAGATGGAAGGGTTCTGATGAATGCAGCACTTGGTTTTTCTGCTATCCAATAAAACTGGAATGACACTGTGTGAATCTAGGAGCTCTTGTAATCTGTGAGAAGTCAGGAGAAATTGTATTACAGTAATTGACTTCAGTAGGATCTAGACTTTCTTTAACAATTCCATGGGGCTTTAAGTATTTTTGCAGTCTATTTTAAGACATGTGCACGTTGGTGGAAGTAGTGCTTCTAATCAAAATGGGCTATATTTTATTCAGACCTTGCAGACCAAGTAGGTAGAGCTAATTGGCTTATAACTGACCTGCTTAAAGGATGTCAAAATTGGCTGTTGGCTGTTCCTTTATAACATTAGTTTGATTGACTAAGAGTCTGGCAGCAAGATGTGAAATATTATGAACCCAATTCATTAAAATTGTCCTCATTTTAGATCATTACATATTTTCAGAACAAACGGAACATACTTGTAGTATAAAAGACATATAGATATATAAATTACTAACCCATCAGCCACCTCCTTCTCTTTCTGTTCCCTTCCCTGGAATAAAAAACTCCAGTTGATCATATGAAAATAAGGGGGGTGCAGTGGGACATAATTTTTTCCCATGGTATTACACAAAATAAGTGTCTTAAAAAAAAAAATCTTTAAAGAGGAGTATCATGGGCTTGATTTTCATTATTTACTTCCAAGTTATCTGGTTGCTTGTCATGCAAGGACTCAATGCAAGAGCAATGTGCATATAGATCTACCATTACATCAGAATTCTGCTTCTCCTGTTTATTGGGATAGTAGTTTTGTTTCACCTTTTTTAAATCATTGACTTTTACTCTGCTAGGCATATAGCTGCCCTTTCTCAGGTAACTGATCTTATTGCACTGTTAGAAGGATTCAATTTTGAATGTGGCATAATTAGGTGATGGTTAGATGTAAGACACATGTACTGTTTGTAGTCTGAAGAAACTGCAGCTAGTGGTCTTTCCACCATGTAAGAGGATGGGAAATTGGGAAGTTTCAGTGTCTTGCATGCACATATGTTTTGTATATATGTACAGCTGTACTTCATACCTGAGCACTAATTGGTATGGAGGAAGATACTGCTCTGCGCTCTTAAACTGAGCTGTTAGCATAAAGTCAGGACCTAAAGGATTATTTTAGTTAGAAAAATTAGTGTTGAAACTGGGTACCCTTATGTTATCCCACCTGTTTACCACAGGGGGTAATACTCTTGCGGAGACAAAGTATTCTTTCTCTGAATGCAGAAGGAGGTGGGGTTTTGCTAGCGGTTCATCTTTTCAGGTAGTGTTTATGCTGGAAATCATCTCACTGAAGTTTGCTTAGGGCCACGTTCCAACTGCTGCATTTTCCAATGTCCTTGGCTTTCTCCTCTCTCAGGTCCTTGGCTCTATCCTCTGCAAACAGGATCACTCAACTCTATTGAAAAATAGCCACAGCCCTCCAGATGCCCCTGGTTTTGTCGGGCACTGCTACTGCTGCGTTACACCTTGTTTCATAAGGATATTCTTGTGTGTATGTGTACACAGGTAATATTAATATCTTTTTCATTCACCAGTTCCCAGGAAGTGTAATTTAAAGCGTATCTAGCCATAGGGTTGTCTTGCAAGTTGTGCGAAGCAGGCTATGTTCTCTCAAGGGTGTTTTACATGCGCCTTGTGTAAAGGAGCTCACCGCGCGAGCCTGCAACCCATCCACACATGACGGAGACAGTGGCAGAAAGGAGGATCTGCCTCACACTAGGCTCGGAGTAACCTTCAGCGGCATCACCTGGGGTGCCTTAACAGACCCCTGTGCAGGGCCCTGCACACTCTGGGCTTTACAAAGCTCCGAGGCACCCTGTGCTCTGCCTGCATCTCCCCCACTGCTAGGGGAAGCTGCAGCCATGCTGCTGCCTCTCTTCTGTTGCAGGGAGGAGCAGTAGGGTGCTTGCTACAGTGACATCAAGGGGTGCAGGTGATCTGTCCTTTGGCCAAAGGCTTCTGGTTTTTTAGTGCAGAATTATGTGCAGAACACAGCTAAAATGGCATTAAAAGACATTTGTTGGCCACCTAAAACTGTGTTACACACAATACGTATGATATACAGTGGTGTTATTCCATGTGCATTTGAGCTATGCACTTTATCCAAGCCTTTGGAGTTGCTCATTAATATATATTGTTGTTTATTCATTTTGGCAAATCCCAGAAAATCCTACAGGGGCCAAACCTAACTGAAGTCCTCATTAGCTGTAATAGCAAATGATGCATTCAGCATCTGTAAGCTGAACAACTTAGTCCCTTTTTCTTTCTTTACACATTAAATAGCTTTTTCAAGTTCTGCATTTGAGCACAGAAGGCACAACATAATGAGTACCAGTCTTCTGAAAGAGGCAATGTGCTGGGGAGCATTTGCCTTTTGTGTTTTTGTTTTTTTTGTTTTTTACTTTGCAATTCCAAACGTAGCGACTTTCAGAGACGCTGCTAGATGCTTATGTTCATCTGTGCGTTCTTTAGCAAATACTTTGACAGTTGGTAAAGTGAGAATATCATTCTTTCATTGTTACATGCTCCTGCCACATCAGTTACCCCATGCACAAAGTAAAAGTCGCAGTCATGCTCCATTCCCATTCTTTGCGTTTCAAATCTCTGTTGGGATGTAGGTGGCTCAGGTAGAAGTCTGGTATCATTTGCAGGAGCCTTGGAAACATTATGCGAGGAAAATAATAATATGATTAAAATAATGACATCTCTTGGTAATCTAAATTTAACCTGTGGTAATGACCAAAAACTTGTTACTTGTGCTTCGTGTTCTGTGCTGAATGGTTTTCGTATTGTTCTCTTCCACTGTCGTCACGTAACAAATTTTAAAACAAAGCCACAGCAGCCAGCATTAAGTAGTGGTTTTTTTAAAGAAGGAACGATCTCTTGCTCTTCTCAGCAAACCTTCACAGCACAGTGAGGCCTTCCTTTTCCTTGACTTTGGCTGGAGATACACTTAGTTCTGCATTGAGCCTTGCAGCCAGGCTCTGGGGAAAAACGGGGGATCTGAGGCTTTGGTAGCTGCTGGTTAGCAGGCATTTCAAACTTCCCATTCTAGTGCCTAAATTAGTTGCAATTATGACAGCATCATAGTTCAGAAGAAAAATGCTGATTCAGACCATCTGCTACATGTAACTACCGGACTTTCTCATATATAAATAAAAATACTGTTAATGGGTAGAAGTAGCTGTGATGAGTGTTTCTTATGAGCATATAAGTGTACATGGGTGTACAATGTGTAAAGGGAATTCATGGTTGTTGTGGTTAAACCACGACAATGGTAAAAAGCAAGGCTTATCCAAGTTTTGTGAATTGTTTCAGTCATTTTGCAAGAATAATGGATTATAAGAGACAGGAAGTTCTCAGTTCTATTTAGTGCATTCTTTAAAGAAAGATGAACCATTTTATCTCCCTGCATTTCATTCAACCTTTCCAGTGCTTTCTTTTACTGGTGAAAACTTATGTTCTTTTTTTCATCCTAGTGCATAAATGTTCCTTTTCTTACATTGTTAACAGAATAATACCATTGGATACATGATAGAAAGCACAATGATTTGCCTCCAGTCTTTCTGCTGTCCATCTAAAGTACTAGTGCACAACCTGCTTCTCTCTCTGTCAAATTCATGTTGTTTTCCATGATTTACACAGAGTGAGGACCAAAAATCAGGTAAATTTAATCTATTTGCATTTTATACTCCCTTGAACCATTTTTACTGATTTGAGGCCTTGATATTAATCACTGTCTCTCAGTATTTCTCTTGTCCATTACCCATCTATCTACCATTTTCCCTTTCAAATTCTGCTGAAAACTCATTTAGTTTTTTCCTACCATCTTTTCTCCAGCCCTCTGCGCATCCTGCCTTAACCAGACTGTCTTTTTTTCATTTGTCTTATGTATTTATGGATTGGAATATGTCCTTTGCTGTACATTAAATCCTTTGGTGCTCCCTAGCCAGCCTTGACTGTGTGAATTTAATGAGAGTTGTGTAGTGGTTGGTGTCGTAAGTTATCTTAGGCTGATTTTTCAACTGTCTGCTCTTGGGCTAGTTTATCACTTTCCTGATGTGGCATGCATAAGGGTGCCCCGAAGGCTGCTACTTAGAGCAGCGATCTCATTCTCTGAAGTCTATGGCTCATCTGGATGCAGGGCTGCAGCTGCTTTCCTCTTAGGTATGCATTTATGTTACAGGGTGGGACATACGTAGTGGAAAAAAAATGTCGAGGGAAGGCTTGTATCTCCTGAGCGTCTCCGGAGTGCAGGGAGAAACATCCACTAGCAGAATGATACTAGAAGCATATTTTAGAGCTCCAAGTAGTCTAGCCCATTTGCAGACTAAGGAGAGGTTATGAACAGGGATGATTATGATCCTGACAGTTCCTGGACTGCTGCTTTTAGTGTGGGGCATGAATAGCATTGCCTTTTTACTCCTGTTGAGTGATTGCCTCTTCTCAGGAAGAGGTGCGGTTCTTCTACAGTCATGGAAATTGTTCCTACTTACAAAATACGGAGGAAGATCAGAACAGAAATTTGAAATTTTGTTAATCATCAGGTAATCAAACCTAAATGGGAAAGTTCCAAAAGTGTAGTCAGGCATAGCAAGAATCTAATTACATGTCTTCTTGCAGTGTAGAATAAAATCCCCATGGGATAATTGCACTTTTTTTCATACCCTGTACGTGTTCTTAATTTCATCTAAACTGACAACACATCAAAGCAAGTTCTTACTGGTGTTGTACTTGAGTCTTTGACTGTCCCTTGTAAAACACACCACACTGCTGTGGCACAAATCATTACCAACATGCTCTGTGACACTTCTTGCATATCTTGAAGGTAAGTCAGGAAACTTCTGCAGGATAATGAGCTACAGTATCTCATTTTCAGCCAGCTCATTGTCAGAATTACATCTGTTTTCAGTAACTGATAGTAAGAGATGACGTAGGGCACTGTACAGCTTTCTTCTGACTGTTTCCAGGCATATTTATGAGGAAAACTGTACAGCTCCCAGGTTTATAGTGGAGCTGTAGTCAGATAATTTACAACAAAAAGTGCTGTCCTTTCATGTATGTTTTCCATCTATGTCCTCTAAAGCTATCTTGTGAGACTGTAGTTAGAGTAACTATGATATTTTTAATGCTTTGTTTATGCCTATTTGTGGTATGTAATACAGTATCGGTTTACCGTGTTACAATATTATTAAGCAGCTTAGCTCTGAATATGGAGCTGATACCATATCTAACAAAAACATTGGTGCAACTTGAGTGATTGTAATGCAGTTACTGAGCTAATGTGAAAACTAGCTGGTCTCCATGTGCTTTTTTGGGTGCAGCTGATAAACAGACTTCAGGTTGTTGGGAAAAACCATTTTTATCTGAGATACCTTTCATAGATACCCTATGATTGCACCAGTTGTGGTTCACTGGGGACTCCTAGTTGTCATCAGTGTTTTATGGGATCAGCATTTTAGCAAAAAGTGTGCACAGTATCCCTGAAAAGTGCTGTGGCGTGGGAGTCCAGGGTCTGTACCTCACCCTTCCATTGATCTGCACTGCAAATGCACACAAATTGCTTCACCTCCCTGTGTGTCAGCTTCACCGCGTGCTGAATAAAGATAATTCACACCTTCCCAATGACATGCTTTGTGACCTCTTGTGGTATAATAGTTTGTCAAATGGTCACTGAAGATCTGGTAGTTCAGACAATTAATAATGACTTTTTCTTGAATCTCAGTTTCATTTTTATCTCGTTTGAAGTCTGTTTTCTTTGTTTCCCAAACCGTACAGTATGCTGCAGTTCCCTTTCTGGGCATTTCCTTTTCTCTTCTTATCTGATGTGGAAGGCAGTTTTATCTGGCACACAGTACTTTGTCTAATGACCTGAGCAATCAACAGAAGAAATAATTAGGCACTTAAAGTGATTCTTGGAATTTTCTAAAGATAAAATATTGGTCAGAGGCTGGTTTTGTGATTTCTGAGTTTGTACCATAAATGTTTGGGTCCTTCTGTGCCTATTCTGCCCTTCCTCTCAGTCTTTTGCATGCTTCTTGTGAAAACAAAGTTCTTCAAAAAGCTCTCATGATAGTTAGTACAAGCTGTCCTTCACTTTAATTCAATGAGTGCATAGTGCTAGTTATTCAGTCCCTAAATGTGGGATTTGGGTTTTATCCTCTGCTCTTCTGTGCATTCATCCAGGTGAGATTTGGATACTTCAGTCTTACTAAAGCCTGTGGGCTGTTTTTTTGTTTGTTTAGCACATTTTGTTGTTGGTAGTGTTTTCTTTTCCCTCTTGTTCTACTGAAAGCATTTGTTCAGAAAGATGTCTTCGCTTTAGTGAGTTTTCCTAGCACCTGGAATTCTCAGCTGCCAAGTTGACTGTTGCTGTTGAAAGATGTTAAGGCAGGAATGGCACTGCTTCTCCACTCATTGCTGATCCCAGACCCACTGGGGAAATGACAAGGCTGAATATCTTCATCTTTGGCAGGCCAAAAGGCTGGTTCACTTGAGTCCAAATCTCTTTCAAAGCAGCTTGACCTAAGCTTACCACTTGGAGCTGTAATATGAACTTTTGCAAGTAAATGTGTATAACTTTTAATAAATCAAAGCACTTGTAAGCCAAAAAGCCCCAGGGATTTACAGATCTTTTCAGAAAGATTTTTTGTTGGGGTTTTTTTTTTTTTTTGAAGACATTTTGTGCTTTTTACTCTCTACTAAGGTTATCTGGAAAGTCTCAAGGTAATTACATTCAGCAGAGGTTGTGGGGGGAGGCAAAGGGGGCACCTATACTGCTTTTACTTTCAGGATGGTTACTTGTCTTATTTAATGTCAGTGAGCCAAACTCTATTCTTGACAAAATGAAACCCCAAGGTCAACCGAATGTGGATTTACGATGTCGAGCATCAGATGCAGCACTGCAATGGGTGCTTTCTGGAATCCATATGGCATTATGAGAACATTTCACTGAAGCTGTGTTTATTATGTGTGTTGTGGACACAGAGGTTTTGATAGACTCAAATGACAGATGCCTTTCTAAAATAACCTGGCATGACAACCTGCTTAGCATAAACCAGTAGAATTTAATAAATGGTTCTTTTTTATCAAGCCCATAATTTTTAATTGAGCTAGAAAAGAAAATTTTCAAGACATCAAATGATGAAACATACCTGTATGGCCAATTTAATAATTAATTATCCACACAAAATGTGTATTCTTTACATCTAAATATAAAAGGTTCATGTTTTCAAAATCTGAATTTTGTTCTGACTTTGCCTAAACAACTCTTTATGATCAGGAATCTACTCACTTCTCACTTAGGTCTTATATATGATACTACAGAAGAACTTTCCTTAATTTTTCCAACTTGTCAGCAAAATTTGTATAGACTAGATATAGTGCTACATGTCCAGTTTCACCTCTCAAGGACAATCCATTTTACAAAGTGGCTTAAAATATTTTGAAAAAAGAATGGGTGTAAAACGTCTGTTGGGAAATTCTGACGCAGTTATTGCTACTTCAATACTGAAGCCACAATACTGTTTCAGACAGGTTTGAAATGAGCAGTAGTGTGTGTTTTCACTAGCTAGATGTAGAACAGTGCTATGTGTAAAATCCTCACTCCAGTGTTGGGTATGGCTTGGCAAGATCAAGACTTGTCAGTCCTGGGTACAATAATTTTCTTAGGAGAAGTCAGTATAACAGAGCAGCCCCAAATCTCTTCTCCCGACACATCAGAGGCAAAAGCAGACAGAGGTATGGGACATTATATGGTTGCATTTGCACTGCTCATCTTAGTGGCAGCAAGCTTTATTTTAAGGATCTGTCCCACTAGCTTCAGGGTCACATCAAGACTAACATGTTAAATTGCTATGATGAAGCATGTACAATAAGAATGTACAGCTTTCCTAACAGAATTTTTAAGGTGCTTTTTCCTTCCATTAACCATGTATTGAGAATTCATTTTGTTGGATAATTACCATGTGTTGAATATACCAATAGGGCTATTTTATTCTATTACAGGTGTTATCTCTGCTTCCCTTTGCTTCACCTTTAAATATCTATAATTAGATTTGGAGAGACAGTCTTTCATTCTTAAACTTATTTAAAAAATGGCATTTTGCTATTAGTTAGACCAATTAAATTCTTCACGATAATGGTGTTCTGAACTTGCATCTATTTTTGGAACATTAATGATATTCTGCAATGCTTCCTGTGAAAAATCAGAGACAGATACAAGCATTAGTACGTGTTAATTAAATCTAAGTTAATATTATATTTTTGGTCAGAGCTCTGCACTATATACATGGATGAGTTTGCTGGTTAATATTTTTTATATTATTTAGCCTAGTTGTATTTCCATATTAATGAAATGGAATATAGTAATTTTTGTACATGCTAGATAGAATTTGATTCAGTCACGTCAAAGTTTGCTTCTATCTGTGTTATCCAAGATCAATCTCTGCTTTACACAGAGCAGAAAAAAATGTGTAGGGGCACTATTTAAGACAGGCTGTTTGTCAGAAATATTAAACTGAAAGTCCTGTTGGTTAATTGTTCTTCTACAATTTTTCATAATGATTTTTTTTTTTAAAAGTCAAATCTCTGAGAATCTAAGTTTTCATCCAAAACTGAATATGCTGTTTGGTTGGTTGTTTTTTTTTTAATATTGCTGAGATTCATCTTCATTTCCTTTTGTAAACTTAATTCACAGATAGGTTTTCTTATGCAGCACTTTGACCAAGTAAGTCCATGAGGCTTTATGTTTGTGCTCTGCATTTCCCTTTTTTTATAAGGACATCATGGAAACTATAGTGTCAGCTAGGAAGCTGAGTATATAGATGAGACAGTGTGCATGAAATATTCATGCTATAGTTCCCTGAAAGCATTTCATTGAAGTAGAAGGTCTTGTTTTCTTTCCCTTTCCCTCATCCCCCAGTATTTTACATTGAAAAATGGGCATTATCACAACAACAACAACAAAAAGTGGGTCAGGAAGATGCAGAACGTGTGCCCATTCCTGTTGTGCAGCAAGTCACTGCTTCTAGCAGGTATGGGAAGAGAAACTCATGAAACCTTTTTTGACCAGTCTCATGCCTCTGTTCTGTACATCAGGAAAAACAGCTGAATGGTACTTGTTGTGCTTTGCTCTTCATCTGCTCGTTTAATCTTCTATATATTTTCAGACTGAAATCTATTTTTAATTTCTCTTGAAATGCACTGGTGCAATTGACTGCAAAAAGGTTTCAATTCTGTGTGTTCATGATGTTCAATGATTTCAGTCTGAAATTGTCATGAAAATTTTAACTCTTCTTGCAAACAGTTTATACAAAACTATTGTGGGGTGCTAGATAATTTGGAATATTTTTCTTTTCTTTTTAAGGATAAATTTATTAAAATTTCAAGAAGTAAACCAGTTTTGAACCCGAGGGCTCTCCATTTAGAGAATGTAATAATGAAAATATGTGACTTTCAGCACTCTCTTGATATTCTTTAAAAATTGCAATATTCTTGGTAACTAAACTGTGAAAGTGTGTTGAAACATTATTTTCCACTGAAAATAAATTAGTTGTTAGAAAATTGTCACCAGGTTTATTTATTTATGGATTCTTGTGCACATGATCTGGAACTGTAACCCTAATTCACTTATATTATTCCAGACAGTGACAGGAAATATTTTGGTTTATAACTTACAAATTCATTCAGATTTCCATTGTTTGAGAAAAATTTCACTGTTGTCTGAGAAAGCAAGTCACATGCTGTCTGAAAGACATTCCAGATCTAATTGCTGTAGGCAATTAAACTTTTTAAACTATTCTTCTAAATAAGCAAACAAGCCTTTGTTTTAGTGGTACTGTGCTGAACAAAAATAATGAACAAATATAATTATGTAATTTAGAATAATTAAGTCATTAACTGATAAATGGAAATGCAGGTATAGAAATTTTTGTTGGAATTTGAAAATGAATTTGGATCTCCTTGTGACTTATTTGTCCTTTTCCTCTTGGGTTAGTAAGATGTTAGCAGTCATTATTTATGAATATGTGGAAGTATGCCACTGAGTTATACAACCTCTTAGCAGAATTAGTCCAGAATTTTCCATTATCTGTTCTTCATCAGAAAACGTGGGAATTAAAATTGGATATGTCACATAGTCTATTTTCTAAGAAGTAAACTCATTCTAAGATTAAGAGGAAGAACTTTTTCACACCTAAAAGCTGCTACATGGGAATTGCAGACTGAGTGCTGCTGCTTTCATTGTCTCCCTCAGCCAGGGAACATTTTCCATGTTGCATTACCGTGATTTACTAAGAGGCAAGGTGGTCCCACCTTTCGGAGGATGGAGAGCTGCCCAGACGTTCAGTCTGGTAAAGCATGGAGGGAGATGGAGTCCTGTAAGGATGAGCAGTGACATTTGTGCATCAGCATGAGGGACGTGCAAAAATTTTTGGTTTTCTGGTATTTGCTGATGAGTCAAAATTTGTAAAGGAGAAAGAAACAGGTTTTCTACAATTTCTACCATTATGTTCTTGTTATATCTGTGTCTTGTTTGATAGTCTGTCTGTTTGCAGGAAGAGAATATCACTTAAACTGTTGGCTATTACTGCTGAATATTCCTATTTTGGAAGTCTGCTTTACTCTTACAAGGAGACATCTATGTTAATTTACTCATGTTGTGGTCCTAAAGCTAACTTGTTAGATCTTACACACTGTTTCAAGCATAATGAGTCTTGCACAGATATTGCACAGGCAGGTTTGAAAAGCATCTGTCAGTGACAAAGTAATCAAATATTCCTCACATCAGACCTTAGCAAAGCAGAGGATAATCTGTACAAACTGCAGTTACTGATTGCCATCCCCTCCCCTCCAAATAATAAATAATTTACAGCTATCACATGTTCCTTCTACAGTTAAGTATATAGGCAAAAAAAGAAACTATCTACATTTCATCATTAGCTTAATCAAGCCAGTGTATCAGTAACCTGCCGTGAAACTGATTGCTGAAGAGCAGGAAGAGTTGATGTCTGTGTAACAAATGATTCTGAACCTTAAGGTTTTTGTATTTTATACAATTTTAACTGAAGTTTCTAAAAACTGTAAGTTCTTTTCTATGAGAAGGGATAGTATTTTGAAAAGACTGTTTGGGAACAAAATTTAAAAAATACTCAAATACCAAAATCCCCCTGTTCCTTTTTCTTGTTTGTTTGTTTGTTTCCACATGAAATAGAAGTCTTTGACCCTTGGAGGAAAGTGTATCCCGAAAACCCAACAACCTTGACTGAAACGAGGGGCTGCATACGCTCAGGGCATGCTCTTGGCTGCACAGCATGGAGCCTGCAATTCTGGAGTGCTGCTTTTTGTAACAAAGTTCTCTGGGTTTGCAAGCTTCTTACCGTGGAGCTGAGAGTCAAAATCCAATGCCTGGGTAAAACTAGGGCTTCTGGATTTCCAACTAAAATGGAGGAGTGTGAGCCAGGGAACCCAGACTCAGAGTCCCAGAGAGACAGACACCAAAACCATAGGGATATGGGACCCAGTTCAGGTTAGTCTCCTAACTAACTAGGTGGATATGGCTGTTCTTGCGTCATTATCCACCTGTATGAAAAATATCTCTGTCCTGCTTTGAACTATGAGAACTATTTCTAGACCAGTTTAATTTTAAATATTTTGGTTTAGTGTTTATGCAGTGGAAACGTGGGATGTGAGCAGGAAAGCTAAAAACTACCACAGGTCAGTTTGAAAATGTGAATGAAAATAAAGGATTAGATTTTTTTGTTTGGAACTTGTATAGATACTTGTGGTTTGGAGGCACAGAAGGTGGAATACCAGAAAGAATTTAGGGGTCTACAAAAATGTATTCACTATCCAAATAACTTCAGAGTCATGGTTTGTCTGAATTTTACCCTTAAGTACTTTGGGTTTGGATGATGAAGATGGTGAATAACTGCACACTTCTCTTGGAATTATCACCTTTCTCTTTCTTCTATAGTTGTCTTTTTTTCCACCTTCCTTAAGACACCCTGTGCCCTCTTTTGTTCCTCTGTCTACCTCCAGATTTATTTTTTTTTTTTTACTTTCTAGGGTTTTGAAGCCCTCAGTTTAAAAAGGATGTAGAAGGCAAATCTGAAATGCTCAAGAGAGTTCACATCCTGTAAAAACAGGAGTGAAAGTCAAATGGGAGAAAAATTATGGAAAAGCACAATGCATAGGACCTAAAGGTTTAAAGAAGACTTGAAAAGAGACCTTCAAAAACAAATTTTCCCTTTGAGAAATATTCCATCAAAATGTTCTTTCAGTTTCTTTTATCTCCTGTGTCTTCAGTGAATTATGTTTTGAGACTAAAATACTCCCTTGAGCATATGTAAGCTCAGAAATGAATTGAGAACTAGAGATGCAGAATTCTACTTTGTACCCTGGATGCTCTGCTTTTTTTTCCCCCAACTGGGCTAGATATGCTGGATTTTTCTAGTTCAGGGATACAGGTCATTCTGGAGTAATGGGTAACAGCTTTTATTTTCCATGATAGAGTTAATTCCTTGCACATGTTTTGATGCTTTTAGGCTTTTCCCAGCATCCAGCCACAACAATTTGCCTCATGTTTTAGAAAACCTATAGCATAAGATGCAAGAGTGCATCAAGATAATGACAGTATAATAGTGTCAAAATAGCTAAGGCATTTTGGGGGAGAAGCTGCTAGAAATGACAACAGCAAACAGCAAAATTATAAATTAAAATTACAGGAATATAAAATATATTGACTAAACATAAGCGTTATTTACAGTGGTACGGGAGAGAGAGACTAGTCAGGTGCAAATTCTGGGCTGCTTTACTTTTCGTATGATCCCACTAGGCCAGATTCTGACCTGGATCAGATAAATATCAAATCAGAGTAAATAGGTAGAAATTAACCAGTTTATACCCATTGAAAGAGAGATAAGAATTAAAGGTGCTGATGTCACTGTAGCTGCATCTGATACAACTCATTTCAGATTAAATAAAACATTAAATACCTTCGTGCTTCTCTCTATTATACGGAATGCTCTAGTTATGAGTTTGAGCGTCCCCAGGTATGTTTCAATGCAGAAATTTATTTGGAAAAGGGCCTGCTGAGGATTCTGTGCTAAGTTATCTAACAAAAAATAATTTAAAATGAGTCAGTGTCTCATATGCATTACTGCCTTGCTGAACCTGCTACTGTATTTGGTGTGGTTTGAACAAAGGCTACATTTTTATAGGTAATCTTGTTTAATAGCAGTTTTAAAACATTGAAAAAGGACTGCTGCTGGTGGATAGGCTGATGGAGGCTAATGGTGTGAGAAGACAAGTGGGCGCTTAGTATCTTTTAATCATAGGAGTAAGGATGCCCTTCCTGTGTTGGAAGGGTTTAGTCTGAGAACTGGATCTGTGAGTTTCTGGACCTTGCCAAATATTCTCAGTATTTGTGTGTTCATAGAAGTGATTTATGATTATTTTTATTGCTGGTTGGATTATAGCTAATTTAAAGGCCCTGCACATACGTAGAAGTTCAGAATGGGGATTTTATTGTCTGGTATCCACATAATGGCTGGATAGGCCTTGAATTCAGAGTTGGTCCTGCAAATAAGCCCAGATAAGATTTTTATTTAAAAAATAAATAAATGTACCATTCTAAAACAAAAAGAAAATTTTTCTTATTTTCTTCTTTACTTAAGGAGAAAGTAAAATAAAAAAGCAGTGGTAAAATGCTGTGATTGAAGAAATGCCAAGGAGATGTATGAATGATGCTGATAAATCCCCCTTTCTAGCTGTTGGATAGATGATGTTTGCTAGACACAGACTCAGTTAATGGCGTAGGAAGCACAGGATTCCTCAGTGTGTAGAAAATGGGAAATCACAAATATTTATTGGGTCAAACGCTTGATTTGCATTCAAATAGGGGTGAAAGAAACCCCATTGGTTTGACTGGCTGACTTACTGAAGCCTACAGTTTTTATTTATGAAAGTTTCTAAAGCTCTCAACATTGCTCTCATCAATCTGAACAGATGGTGTGTGTTGGTGAGGGCGGTATGCGGTGCTCTCCTTTCTGTTTCAGCGCAGGTAGATCTGCAGCTGCCTGCACCCTCAGCTGTGCTGCTGCGGGGTGTCTGGGCAGGGTGCGTACCGCAGAACCCTCTGACAATGCATCTCACAACATCAGTGGTCTTAGTGTTACCATCAAGATATTGTCAGCTGTATGTGCAAGTAGAAATTGTGGGTGGAAAACAAAACACTATAGGCTCTCTTCACAGATTTCTTTTTTCTTTATTTTGTCTGAAGTAGCTCACATTCTCGTGTTGCATTTGAATTCCTGCTAACAGTTTTTTCAGAATTTCTTCACCAAAATAATGTATATGTACCTTATTTTAATAGTTCCAAAAGGAGACCTTACTGCACAAGGCACTCGGAGGAGATGGGCAGGCAAATTTCCCTGGTGTGTAAATGAAACCTTCAAGCCAGTAGATGTCTTTTGTTCTAGTGAAGGAGTCATTTTTCCACCCCTTTAAGCACACCAGCCCTGGAGCTGACATATCCTTAGTTCTGGCAGTGAAGATCAACTCTGTAGATTAATCAAAGAATCCCTGAAAGTCATGTACCCAGACAATTCTCCTAATATTACCTGAAAGTGTTACCATTTAAAGCCACATTGTTCAGGAAGGTAGAATCGAAATGCTTTTCTGCAATATTACATTGATTCTCCACGCTACATCCTGATGAACTTCAATCATTTTTTCCCCTCAAGTGATCACTGATTAATCTAAAAACTGTGAAATTAAGTTGTCTGAACCAGGAATTAAAAATTTCCAGCAATTAAAAACAAAGAAACAAACCAAAACAGCCACCACCATTAGAAAGTGATTAAACATGACAACAACTGAGATGCTGAAATTAGTTGTCCTTGTTCCAAAGGGTTCGTAACTACTATGATGTTTTTGAAGCTATTAAATGATAGTTAAACTGTGTTATTATTTGTAAAGCAGCTACTTTTGTATCCCAGGCCCACTGAGTGAATGTCTTGCACAGCAGGAGACTGGAAGATAACAAGCCTAATCATTGTCATTTTACTGTACAAGAGGCAATTTTAGAAAATTATTCCTTAAATTATAAGATCCAAACAAAGACAAGGCTCTGCAGCTGGGAACTTTGTTCTTTTCCGTCATTGAAAAGTGTCTTTCTTTTACATTCTGTGAACTTAGGGAGGTTTCACTACTACGACTCTAAATACAGTAAAGGAAATTTGAAATTTTGCGTATTTAATAATCTTTCTACTAGTTAATGTAAGTATAAGGATTTGATGCACTAGGCTAGCATTGAGTTGTCTGTAGGAAGGGTACTGTGCAAATGAGGAGCCTGAGTCTCTCCTGAATTGCTCTGGCTTGGCTCCAGTATAATTGTGCTGCAATCAATAACATGACACTGCTGTAAATTTAAAATAACGTAGAAAAGAATCAGATGTGATGAATCTAACATTTTGGATGAGAGTTTGCTAATAGCTTATATACTTCTAGTAGTCTGGACTTTAATCGTTACCCCTGGTTATGCATATGAAATCTGTTTTACTTCTGCTACATGCCATTTGGAAGGTTGTAGTGTACTACACACAGTTTGGAAGCTTTTAGGGGGCTACTCACCATAACTTCCTCATCTTCCTATTAAGTGTTTTGCAGCATGTGCTGTTATAAAGAATATATTCCATTTTTGTGTGTTTTGCTCCAGTCCCATTACCTTACATTTTTTCGTATATGAATTGCATAAACTATTCATTAAGCTCCTAGTTCATTCAGATAATTTTAAATATTTTGTCATCCTCCTTTGTACTGACTTATCTTTCACCCTTAGCAAAATGTCACCTCTGGCTGGATGTATTGCTTTTTCTAGCTGACAAAAAATGTGTTCAAAATACGTGTTAGTTCTGAGGTCCCAAAGTATCCCATTGTGTTGGCATTTTCCCTCTCTGCAGTGGGTGTAAATACATTACTCATTTTTATGTGATAGCATTTTACACCCACATTGCACAGATGCGGATTACTAATGCAAGGTGCAAGGCAGCAAGAATTAGGCCTACAATACGCTGGGAGTCTCATGACAGACAGGAGTTGCTGAAATCTGGATTCTACCACATCTCATTACTTTGTGCAGGGCATTCCTTTCAAATGCTGTTGGTGGGAGAGAGCTCTGTCTTACAGCGGCAGCATCTCTCACTGGCAGCTAGTGAAACCGAAATGAAATCCAAGGAGTCACGTGAGGAACACAGACAAATAATTTAGCCTGCTCTTAAACTTCAAGTTTTTCCCTTTTCTTCCATCCTGACTTCCACTTGGTCATCAACATTCTCTTAAAGTGATAACTGCTGCTATTACCAGTAGGTGTATGAGAAACTGCTTGTTGTCATTAGATCACCCATTACGTACGCACTGAGGATTTATACACCCAGCAGGTGACAGATTTGAGAAAAGACTGCATGCAGAACACTGCAGCTGTGCACAGGGAAGAGTTTGACAGAGAAGCAAGAAGGATCAAACAACTACTAGAGTTGCTAGAGGGAAAGTTTAATGTCAAGTTACTGTGACATTTATGACCAGATTGATTATAAAGACTGAATAAATCTATGGTATATTTCAAGAGTGTTACTGTATGACCATCTGATACAGGGGTTGCCATGGTAAGTATGGATTTTTTATTAATCAGGAAGGTGAATAGTCTCATAAAACCCATGAAACTTGTTAGTGAATAAATTGCATATGAGAAGCACCTCTATTGACCCCTATGGAAATTTAGAATTTTCAAACAATGCTGTAAAGACTTTTTCTTGGTTATTTCTAAGAAACAGTCTGTGGTACTGTGAAATCAAAATGTACCATTTCTGGTATTCCCCATGTCTTGGATGACAGCTTAGACAGATTGGAAAATCATCACTGAGCTAAAAATACTAGTGTGGAGGCAGCAGGGTAAGAAAGTAAGTTACTGAATATTGTTAAATAGGACTTGCTCTACAGCTTTGATACAAGGTTAAGATCTTCAGCATTACAAACTGAGAATTAAAAAAAAAATATGGACTGCTTATTGCTTGATTATATAACATCTGAGAAATATTTAAGGAGTCAGTAAAAAACAGGAAAAAGAATTATTGTTAATGCAACTTAAGAAACCAAGCATCAAGCATTAAATGATAACTCATGCACGTTTCCTTCCCTCCCTCCCTATGCTGTATGTACATAGAAGAGAGTTCCCCTCGCTTATGGGTTGTAACCCCACAGAAACAATGCAAGGGTAGAAGGGAGGGTAAAGCTATGGGGTGTCTTGCTTAGGCCCAGTCATGCAGTCACACACAACTTGATGTGATGTGCTGGTTGAAGCAGTACGGTGGGAACGTTGCTGTGCCGTTGCCATCTTCTGTACAATGTAGTACTGCTTTCTTCTACAGCAATTTAGGTTTGCAGTAGAACCATAAATTTATTACTAAAAACTGTGATTTTATTGTATCTCTCAGATTATAAATTGATCAGTAATTGATGGTCATAGGAAAGTCCAGTAGAATACAGAAAATGCGTTGGTATTTCGCTGGGCAATAGTCCTGGTTGGTGGCAAGAATTTCTGCAAAGGGCCAGGTCGGATGCTGACAGTCTAGAAGGGAGTCTGTTGCAGCTGTGGATGCATTAACTGATTTGATAGTGTATGTTCTTTACAGTAAAGGAAGGTAGAATCACTAGTTGTGTCCCTCTGTTCCTCTTTCTCATTCATACCGGAGGATGTCTGCTTTGACTTCTATTTCCCTGTCTTTGATACTGGCAGCTTTGTCTCACTGGCCACTCAGCGTGTTGCAAGTGCACTTGCTCAGGCAGAATAATAACTACTCAGAGACAACACTGTGTAGTAGTGACCATGTAGCATTCAGTGAGGTCTGATTGTCCAGCAGCATGAATCCAAAGAATTGGAGCCACAGCTTTCTCTTATCTACAGCAGGTAATTTCTTTTTCTCTACATCAGGTGTATTTCTCTTAGCAATCATCTTCAGTCTTGTACATTCTTATTAGCTATTTATCTTATCCATATGCTAAGTACCTGCTCTAATAATTAGCATTGCTGTGTACTCAGTTCATACCATATCTTTTTAAATGCTGTATGTTCATATTTCCTAGTCCACGTACCTTCCTGCAAGCAATACCACAGGTGTTTCGTTTAGACCTCCGTTAGTTCTTTGAACTACAGAGGTTCAGCTTGTTAGCCTGCTGTCTCACTTCTTATCAGTCACACTCGCTTCTCATTACTCCAGTTGCACAGCTACCATAATTAGATTTTATATTTTTAGGCATTCATAACACTGCTTTAGTGTACGCTGTGCTATCAGAAGCATTTTAGACAAGCCATAAGACCAAACTAATTAAAATGTTCCACAGAGACTTTTTAAAGGAGAGTTATTGTTACTGCTAAATTGGTAAATTCATGCACACACAGATGTTAAGGCCAGAGAAGGCTGATAGGACACGTTACTCAGATCTCCTGCGTACTGGAGGTCACAGCATCTCACCCCGTAATATTTGCTTTCAGTCCATTATGTCTGATGTCTTTTAGGAGAAGATAAGCCAGGCTTGGCTTTAAAGAGCTGTTTTTTTCCCCTCCCTGGTATAAGCTTCCCTTTTCATTCGTGGAAGTTCTTCCCTATCGCCAAAGGCTATACAGAGATCTTGAGCTTCTAATTTTGTTCATCAGTACCAGGTAATCCAAACACTTCTCAGAAACTGCAAATAGGGTTACCCACCGTATTCACAGATTGCATTTTCTAATCATTATGGGTTTGGTTAAATATTTTAAAGTATTATTTTAATCTGAATTTGCACAGTTTAGATTCTACTAGCTATCTTTCATTGCATTGTCTATTACTAGTAGTGTCCTGCTAGGGATTTTCTTACCAGAGGTATATATCTCTGCCTTTATTTCCTTTCCTTAGCAGTTGCATTTTCCTCCTCCTGTGGGTGGCTGTTGTCTTGTTCCTCTTCTCCAAGGAGAGGAAAGTCTTCGTAAATGATGGGCTGAGACTGTCTCTTCACTCTGTATAGAAGATAGCTACAGATAGATTGCATACAGTGTGGTCCTTTTGTGACAGTGAGGGAAATGTGTCTGGAAGGCACCCTGCAAGGTTGTGCATACCTGTAAGATATTTATAGAATTACTGCTTATGTTTTAAAATGTGGCTCTGTGCAGCAGCATTTACCACACAGTCAGCAGTATCTTTTGAGATGTAACTTATCTTCTTGTACAGTCTCTGTATGGAATGGGTGATTTTTAGATGAGAGAAATTTTGTACACAGGAAGCTTTAAGTTTACTCTATTTACTGAAATATTTTCTCTCTCTGTGTTGAATATAATCTGAGCTATTGAATTTCATTGGCACCTAAAATAATATACACAGATGTATTTATATTTATTTTGTAACTTACAGAATTTGTATTTATAACTATATATTTTTGTAATCATTCCATCTGAAACAAGAAAAATGACCTGGCATTGTGGTGGGATGCTCATTTCCCTGGAAACCCAGCTTCTAACATGAAGCTTACTTGGAACAGGTGTAAGCATTCTCCATCCTTCCATCTCAATTATTTAGTCTCTGCTAGCACTATAAATTGTTGCTCTGGGGTAATGAACAACAGTGTATTCTACCAACATAAGCATATTCCTCTGTCATTCATTTACTTATTTTAGAGTTAGCGAAAAAGTTAAAGGTACATTTTACAAGAAGAACTCCATTACTGAAATCTCTAAGGGGAGTAAGTAGCAGTAAATACGGTACAAGCATGTGATAATATTTAAAAATAATAGCTGCAGTGCAAATTTACATAAATAACTATTGTTCTTTCAGAATCCAAAACAGTATGTTTCCCTTCCCCTTCCTCTCAAATTGAGTGCTTGCAGTCGGATTTCTGTAATTATCAACTGCAGTTTGGGTAGCACAAGTGTTGACTTCTGATTTGGAGATAACTCTGAAACCTTTATCATTTGTATTATGTTATGTTTTGGTAATTGAATTTTCAAGACCATCTGTATAAAAGTGAGTTAGAAGCCACAGATTCACTAAGGGCCATTGTTTTTGCTCTTTTTAGTGGAACAGGAGCTCCAGACTCAAGGGCTTCGGGATGCCACACCTTGATATACGCAAATATATACACAAACTGCAGTATTGTTTTCACATGGTGAAGTACTCTATATCCTTGAGCACACACAAAGAAAGTTTCCACAAAGTGTATTTTTTGTAATGGGTTTTCATAAGCAGGATTTTGTCTGCAGGAATCTTTCTGGAAACAGAGGTTTCTTTGTCAGCTGATACTCCTTGTGCTGAATCCATCATTTGTGCCTCATGCATCTCTGGAAAAACAGAGCTGGAGTGTAGTCAAGTCTGTAGATGCACCAGAGGAGTCTCCTCTTTTACGCCCCATAAAGAGATTGATGTTGTGCTTACTGTAGAAACACACAGATTGTTAGTAGATAAACAGGTGGGTTATACAACAGTGTGTAAAGAGCACTCCCAAGGGTTCCCATTGACCATGCTCTTCCCATATTTTCATGGGGTAGCATTTAGAGAAACCCTGAGTCTATCTCTGTGGTTTTCATATGCTTAAAGCAGTAAATAAATTGATGCATCTTTTTGTTGGCCACTTAATGGGCTGAAGTACTCCATCCACGCACTGTCCTCCCAGGAGCTGTCGACAGAGCAGATGGATGAGACGGCACCATCTGTCAGCTTGGAGACTGTCCCACACAAGATCAAGATAGGTAAACTCCTTGCTCCTGCTGCAGATTGAACACTTTCAAGAGGATTTACAAATGGCAAAACAACACTCATTTGACTCAATACCTCATACGCAAAGCACAGGCAGTGAGGGAGAAGTAGGCTGGAGGAACTGAGGCAGTGTGCCTTGACAAAGCAGACCTCTAGCCCCATCAGCAGTAGAAAAGAACAAGCAGATGTCATTTGAAAACTGTCGCAGCTGGTCTCTATCTTTCAGTTAGGTGGAGCAACACAAGGAACCAAACACATTCATCTTTCTCATAGAAATTGGTGACACAGAAGCCTTTGGTGTTAATGATTTCCTTGAAAAAAAAAACAAAAAACCCCAAACCGAACCCCCCCCCAAAAAAACGTTTTGGGGAAGATTTACAGAACCCTGGCTCATGAAGCTGCTCTACAGTTAGGAGAGGCTTGTTCAAATCTAACCATGAAATATTTACAAAAGCAGGCATGTTTAGAAACCAAGAGAAATGGAAGCAACTGACATCCTGGTTTCGGAATTTGAGTACAAGACTTTTTTTCTCCCTAAAGGTAGGAAGTTTGAGGGAAAGGATGCTCTAGATAACAGGTTAGGCAGCTTGGTCAAAAATCACTCAAAGGAGAATGATTGAAGAAAATTTATCTTTTCAGACTGCTTTTTGCTTCTCTTAGTTAGCAGTTGGAATATTTATTTCATGCTCCTCTATTTGTTCTGTATTGCAGATCAAGTGTATCGTCACTGTGGACTCTTACAATTCAGCCTGTTTGTCCTGTAGTTTTAAATTGAGAAAAGACCCTGTGTACTGCAGTGTGAGGTAGTATTTTGTGTTCAGGTGGGGCTAACCACATCCTGTGCACATGTTCTGGGCGCTCAGACAAGTTGCATTTGCTCCTTTCTCTTGTTGTCCTCTCTTCCTATTAAGTGTAGGTGCCTTTTCCTACAAACGGATGGTTTGCTTTGTCTAGCAAAAGTAAGAGCTGCCATTGTTATTTCTGCCTTAACAGCTCAGCAGAGGTTTCAGTCTATTTAAAGATTCTTGTAATGATTTCAGTGATTTTTATGTGTATACAGGGAGGGTTTATTGATGTATGAAAGGCAATATTAAGTGTCAAAGGCAAGAAGTAAGAAACATGCCCACATATGTGGGCTTTCTGTATAAAACCTACAACCCCTAATCAATTGTTAATGATGTTGATTTTTTTTGTTTCTTTCCTGCCATAAGAAGTATTTCTAAGAGGCTTTACAGCCTTACTGAATCCAGCTGTGTCTTCTGCACTCTTTGTCCACGGCCTGGTGATGACAGGAGCGATCATTGTCACTGCCACAAGAGTTTGGATCAGGGTCTGTGTGCTGGTTCTGGTTCTTCATTTGAATTCCTCTCAGGTGTCTTCTGTTTTTTACAGGCTTTTCTCCCTGTATCAGCTGTCAGTTCTTCATTTATACTGAAACCGTTGCCCTTTCTAAAGCATTTGTCTCTAAAAATATGCTGCTTCCTGAAGCTTCATAGTCACTAGTCCTCACTGGGGACCAGCTTCTGTCCTGCTGAGACAGCAGTGAGCAGGTGGCATTCATCCTAGAGGAGATGTGATCTAGTACAAGCAGGAAAAATACAATAAAAAGGCAAATTAGTGTAGTATAAAGAAGCAATACGGTAATTATGGCCATCTTGACAGTTGGCATTATCAGCACAGCCTAATAGGATGAGGTATCTTTTGCTAGCCTTTTTGTTTATCTCTGAAGCACTGGTCCAGCAGTTGGCTGTTATATGGTGTATCTTGCTTAGTCCACAGGAAAGGAGGAGGTGTTATCACAACATGGCTTCTAGAAGGCTGTAATTTGGATATCAGAGTAGGAAATGGAGTTGTAGCTGGCATGTTCAGGACAATTAAGAGATGTGACTCTTAATTTATATCCTTACTGCACCATTAGACAGCCCTCAGGAAAAGCAATTCTGCATTTCCATCTCTGAATTTTGAAGGAGAAGATGGGAATAAAATCTGTTATCCCTCTGAGAAGAATGTTTCTCATTCGGTAGAAGTGCAGTCATCCTTTGTGATGCAAGGAAAAATTATTGGTGAACTGCAAATAAACCTTAACAAGAAATATCCTTTGAAGGATAAGAGAAAACAGAGAGCTTAAAGAGTCTGGGACAAACACATGCTTTTCTCCTCAAGTGGATTAAAATCACTGAAAAAACAATTCCCTCTAATATTGGCATATAAGCCTTTTAACCAATGAGGTGCCGTATTAATTTTTTTTTTTTACTTTTCTTATGTAGGGAAAAAACAGTGGAAAAATCTTATGGCCCACCCTGCCCTCTGACTTAATAAGTCCTGGCTGAGGTTCAGTGGACTCAATAGGTTATTCTCTACCCAATGCTCAGCATAAATACAGACTGTCATGTCACATCTAGATTAAGTAGGTGCACGCTGCAGCACACTTTACAGTCCTGGTACTCAGGTTGTTCAGAACTGGGACCTGCTCATTTCAACACCTTTCTGGTTCATATGCAGAATTTGTCCCCCCAAAAATAAGCACAGTAAAGACTGATGCAGCATTGGATCTTGCACTGAGTCAGTGGTAGCTGTGGTGCATGTTCAGACTCTTCAGCCTAGAGGTGCTTGCTCCCAGGGCCACCAGTTCATACCTATCCTTAGAGGCTATTATTTTTAATACAGCACAACGCTCCTATTGAAATGTCGTGGGAGATAAACAGGAAATGAGAATAATGCAATGTTACCCTTCTCCATTTCCAAAGTGTTAAATGCAGACTGAGTCCCTGTCATTGAGTCAACGTACTAGTCAGGGATTTCGGAGGCTACATCAACCCAGGCTTAATAAACAGTGTTATCAAAGTAACAATTCTCTTTCCTTTTCTCAAGGCAGTTAATTGTACTCACTGTCAGAGCAGTTAAGGACATACCTGTTTATCTTACTAATGGGCCTGTCGCAGCTATCATTCAGCAGTTGCTGAAAATCTTTGGAAAATACTACCTACATAACAGGCATATAAATTTAACAGTTTACTAAGACTCCTGTTTAAAACTTTTGGCCTCATGTTTTGCCTCATTTCTTGCAGACATTTTTTGGAGTGTGACATCAGGCAGAAAAATCTTTTCGCAGGTTCGCTCTGTTCTAGGTCAACAGTGCTACAGAAACCCTTCTTAGGTCTAAACCATTTATAATATATCAAATATGTGTAAATTCTATACATGGAAAATACCTTATTTCCACAGTATTTTCTGAAAACGTACTGAAAATTCACTTAGAGCATTAGCTAAGCTGGAACACTTACATACAAAGAGATATGCTTCCTTCTCAGCATTACAAGAAAGCAATTAGTTAACACTGGAGGCAACAGCTTTTGCTAATCAAAAGAACTGACTTAACTTGTATGAGCTTAAGCAATTCTGTTATGGAAGAAAGGGGAAAACCAGCCATACTACTGGACCATCAATTAAAATGAAAACAGGCAATGCAACACAATTAATTCTGTTAAAAGCAATAATTTTCCATTCATAGTGCAAATGTGTTTGGAAAATGACATGGCTACTACTCAGACTTTGAATGATGTATATGAATGACTTTTTAAGATTCAACCTTGCAAGTTCATGTCTGTTGATATTAAAATAATTTTTATCTAAAAGCTTATAGATCATTGATATTATATTTTCACCACCCTTTTTCATTTTGATCTTGCTATTGACAGTGTCTTCCACCTTGGCTTCATCGTCACATATTCTTTGTCTTCCATAAGCGAGACCTGGTGAACTTTAAATAGGGCCCTTAGGGAGAAAAAGTCTTTTTCTGTTATCACTGGATTCAGCTGAAGGAATCTTTTCCTCCCCCTCCCCGCCTTTTTTTTTCTCTTTACTGTAGTGAGTTTATAGAACATAATGGAAGTCAAATTAACTTAATATTCTTAACATTTTAAAATATAGTTAGCATTTTTCATGTTGCAGACAACACACACCACAACTTGTCTTGATAGATGTATTTCCAGCCATAATAACTCTGATTTAATCTTTATATGAAACATCCCTACACAGGGATTTTTATTATTCATTTATACACTAGTATTAAGGTAGTCACTGTCCTGGAACTTGGTGAGATCTGAATTGAATTCTTGACTTTGCAACAGTTTTCTTGTTTGTTCATGTGAAGTTGCTAAATTTATATACCTGAGATGAGCCCTTTGGTGGAGAAGAGAGTCCTGTTTTCCACTCAGCCTTTTCTTCCTAGTCTTGACTGTAAACTGCAAGCACCAGGGATTATCTCATTTGCAGTATGTGGTTCTTACTTGGTATCAACTTCTTGTTTCTGAAACTCAAATGTAATATTTATTATTGTAGATTATTTCTATCTGATCAGTCAAAACCCCAAACCAGAGATTACATGTTTAATCTCCGTAGAGTCTTCTGATAAAGCATTTGTCTCCTGTTGAAGACAGAGATCTCAGTAGCTTGGCATACACACTTTAAAGACAGTTGAGTATTCTTCATGGTGGGTTCACCAGTGAGAACCAACCGTTATATAGGCAGTCTAGTAGAAGGATGGCATTTAACGATCAATCTGGTCTTGGGGCAAAGGGATGAACTGAAAGAATTCTTGTGGTCCTTTCCTGTCCTATGCCTATCTGTGTCTAAAACAACCTATATCATAGCCTTTTCTAATGTTCTTCATAAAAAGAGGAAGATGTAGCATTCAAAAACTTCTAACTCATTTTCCTATAGTCTCCACACTGAGACTGTTGATTAGAGAGAAAATATGTATAATCTAATGTTTTGCCTAAGAGGTGATGTCTGCTTCCCAGATTATCAAAATGTCAATGGAATATTTTTCAGTCTGTTTTCTCTTTCTAATCAAGTTCCCTATCTCCCTGCCGCCCTCCCACCCCCCGCTACCTTTTTTGTTCAGCTCCCTCTCAAAAGTACAAAAGGAACTGGCCAGCTTTCTTCCTGCTGTGAATGACAAAAACTCAAGATAGTGTTAAACTGACATGGACTGTGCTGCTTTGCCAATCTCTGAAATGTCATTGCCCGGGCAGCCTGCTGGGCTCAGCTCAGAGTCATGGTGCCAAGACTGCTAATAAAAAAAGAATAAAGGTTAATGAGGGAATGTTTTTTTTTTTTTTTTTATTATCCAAAATAAAGTTGCCTGTTTTTCATCTGTAAGGTTTGTTCAAGGCATAAGGTTTTGGTTTTTAATTCTTTGTTTTTCCCCTTTGCAGTGTTTTGTATTTAGTTTGTACGCGAAATCACAGTGGATGCACAGGACCCAATCTAGTGTCTTGCTTTCAACCTGGTCTACTTGTTTTCTCTAGCAGTCCTTGAAGTAGGAGAGTACTAATGGATATGAGTGAGTTAGCCTCATCGACCCTGCTTGATTGCAAGGCAGAAAGCGATATCTTTTATGGCTACAGAGGTCCCTGTTTCAAGAGGCAAAAAGCTAAGCATGCCCGGAGCCCCGCTCTCTTAGTGGAGCTGCTTCTTGCCTCTCCCAGTGTAAAGTGTTGCGAAAGACACAGATGTTCCTGTCTACTGGCTCCATGTCGCTGTGTGCTGTTTGGTGGCATGGGGGTCTAGTCATAGCATTGTTACTTCTCTAATGATTAGTTTATATAGTTTATTTTTTTTTTCCACCTGTCCAGCTACATCAGAAGGATGTGCTGCCATGAATAGTACTTGTGAAATGTAGCGGTTGAAATGAAGAAGAAGATAAGGCAAAGACCATCAGACACACTTTTTTTTTCTCTTGTCTATCTGTGCACAGTAGCTGTATTTCAGCTCTAACACACCTAGATGCTGCTCCCGCCACCAACTTATCAGTGCAAAGACCATCTGTTAGTGATTCTCTCCCTCCTGCTATGCCCTTGCGAGTTGTCAAATCCTGGTGTTCGTTTATTTTTTCCCACACCACTGGTCATATACAATACTTCCATACTCTTTGTACAATACAACGTGACACTCTGAGGTTAGCCTACAGCTAGTTCTTTCTTCTGTTTTTTTGTCTCTTATAGTGGCTCAGTCCTTCTGATCACAGGAAGCAGATCTACTCTTACTCTCCACCTTCTATATTTGCTTTTGTCACTGCAGTCACAGCTGGCTTGTCACCACCAAAAAAGTGCACATAGCAGGATTTTTGTGAGTCTTTGCATATCAAGTCCATGAATCTGTTTTTTACAGTGACCCTACAACTTTATTGCTGACACAGAACTGCATCGTTTTCAACTGCAGTTGAGATGGAGACAATTAAGTGTCTATCCTAGGGTGAATTTTTATTTTAGAATTATGAAAAATAACTTATTTTACGAAGGTAAGGATCTGTCTTACCTCCCATTCCACCTTCCTTTAGTAGCCCCCTGAAAAGCACACTGGGAGGCTGACTGAAAAATTCTCCACAGTAGCAAATAACAGGTTGAAGTCTGACAGCTAGAAAATGTTCTTAGCTGTAAGTCATACTTATAGTAGTGGAGAAGTCTGAAATAAGTCTACTTTTTTATTTGTTAAAAAGCTGGTCCCAACTTAGGTGATTACTGTAGTTATTGCATCTCTTCCTTTTATTGTAAACTATTTTGGCAACTATTTTTTTACTGCTTTTTTGAATGAGTGAAAAGAAGTAATAGCACAATGTAAACAGTTTAAATTGGTGTGAGAGTAGGATAAAAATGTATAAATGGATGTGTATATAAATATCTCAGTGCACGTACAAACCCGTCAGTGCATACATACAGATAGACAGATTTATCTACAGACATGTATTATACAGTGATCAAAAAGACCAGGCTCTATTTGTCAATGATTATTAAACTGGAGGGCTCCAAAATTAAAAACAAGAGCTATCACAACTGGAACTAAATGGTTCCCAGAATTTGCGGTTCTACGATGTTATCCTTCGTTACTTGAAAAATGACAAAAACTTACAGTTGTTGCTACCTGTTTATAAAATGAAGTGGGGGAGGGTAGCGGGAGGAAAGGAGGCTATGTTTTTTAATCCTCCCTTGCCATCAGTACAACATTAACAACAGAGAAAGTAAATCTATTCTTTTAAAAAAGAAAAATTACACTTTACTTGAAGAGTAGAGGGAGTTTGTTGTTGTTTTTTTTAAATTATATTCTGTAGAGTTGGGTAAAATACCAGAGTAAAGAGCATACCTAGTAGTGAAAGGTATTATCCAGCTCTCAGTTAAGTCACTGGCAATCCTCCCATTGACAATCACTCTGCATTGCACACTGCGGAAGGCAGAATACAAAATGAGAAGGAAAACGTAAACTAAGTATTATATGTAGATACACCCAAGTGTTGTATAAAATGATTTTGTAGAGTGTTATATGATGTAGTAAAAATGAATGACAGTAAAATATAACAAGGATTACTATATAGCAACACTATAGAAATAAAATAGTTTAAAGTGGGTAAAAGAAATAAAACCAGATACTATTAAGGAGAAAGTAGAACGTGATGGTGAAGAGGAAAAGACCATGCTAAGATGGGTTTCTGGCTGAAAATAATTTAATATAGAGCTTTATATTTTCACTTTAAATAGGGCAATGTTTTAGAGCCTTCTTCAAAGAACTACACTTTTGAGACTAACACAGAGGAACTTCGAAACAGAAGAGCAAAACTCCCTTGAAGGCAGGGAGCAAGAGTTCTAACTTGCTTTGGAGAAGCTGAAGGAACACAGTTCTTGCAGAGGTCCCTCCCCTTCCCTTAATTTTTATAGAGATTTTTCACAGTCTACTCAAAAGGTGACACTCCCCAGGGCATAATTTTCCAACCCCCATTCTCAGCGTGACTAGGTCAAATGCTGTCACTGCTTAGCGAAGGGTAATTTGTCAAAGACGGGAGCGTGGTTGCTATAGGTGTGCAGTGATAAGTGTGTACTGATACCACATCCTGTGTGCTAGATCAGGCATTTAATTTTCTGATTGTGCTTTTATAAACTCTTTACAGCCTGTTCAATAATTGTTCTTCTCATTTATATAAACAGTAGAAATTTACTTGTGCTTGTGCTGTAACCTGATTGCAGTTTCTTCGGCTGATAAATTAAAGGCAGGAGAAAATTCCCCCTTCTCCCTCTCTCAGAGACCCATCCATGAGGACATCAGTTTGTACAGAGGCTGTTTTGTTTTGTCCGACCTGAAAAAGGGGCATATACATGGCCCTGTGTCACCTAAGGCAGGGTATAAGAGAATGAGGCTTATGGCTGAGCACGGTGTTTCCTCTGATTTCCATTTTTTTAGTCTAGCCCTTTTGAGGGATGGGGTGAGATGGTGGTGAGAGAGGGGATCAAGTCTCCTTATTTTTTGATCAGGCCTAAGGGGCAAACTCAGTTTTAGGCATATTTGTAAAATACAGTTTCTGCTTCCTTTATTAGATCTGTTTAGAAAAGCAAAGAAAAATGATGTTCCACTGATGTTCAGTGCCTCTAATTGTAATTAAATTTCTGGCAGTGAAGCACTGAGTTTGTGCTTAATGATTAAAGAAAAAGTTTGCTAGTTCAGCTGCCTGTTGTTCATGAACTTGACTGAATCTGCACTTAGAATAAGGAGCATCACAGAGGAAAAAACTTCTCTTCCACTTAGGGGAAGTAAGTCTTGATTTCTTTTAACTATTATTTAAATTAGCTAGAGCCTTCTGGCCATATCTGTCCCTGCTCTCATTCTAACCAGTGGTTTCAAAAGATGAGTGAATGAATATAGTCCCTTGTTTTTATGAACTGGAGTTAAAAACCACTAGTTTTCTTTATAGAGGGAGTGCCTTTTGAAGCTATTCATGAATCGCAGCTTTTTTTTTTTTTTCCTTGGTTATAGGAACCACTGAATTAATCCAGAAAGTCAGAGCCTGCATCCATTTGTATCATCGTTGCTGGTTTTGCTTGAGGTAAATACTTTCCTTGTCAGCCTTTTTTGCCTATTTTAATATGAGTTTTGTTTACTCTGTAGCAGTAAATACCCAGAATACCTATATTTGGTTGGAACTGTACCATCTGTGAGCTTCATATGTGTGGGACATGTGGCTGGTAAATCCATGCGTAACACTTTTCTGTTTTGCTGTGGCTGCAGATGGGAATTCCTTTTTGATGAGCAGTTGATTTTCTCAAGGTGCTGTAGAATCATAGCGCTGCAGGGTAGATTTGGTATCCTTCAAATGTGAGGCCTAATATATGACCCTGACTCAAGGCAGCTTTTCTTAAGATACCCCCCCCGCCTTCACCATTTTTAAGAGAACTGAACAGTACATATGAAAATGTTTGGGAACAATTTCCTAATGTTTATCCCAGTTGCAGTCCAATATCTACTACTTCACTGGCAAGAAAAATTGAAAATTATATTCCTAGAAGAGTTGGTGTATCTCTTTCTTTATGTGGGGCTAAAGGTCAAGAGCAAAATGGATTTTGTTGCACATGTCATACATGTAAGGTAATTGGGGATAAATCTGAGCTGTCCCTGAGTGTGCAGAGGCTGCCACCAGAATCGTGGGAAAATCCTAAGCACAGACACTGGAACTGACTGTATGTGGGCCAGGTTGGGTATATATACTAACATTCACCTAGCATTTATCCCACACTGTTTCTGCTTTTTTGCATATCAGAGCGCACAAATTACTACTCATGAATTTTGTTAATATTACCTAAAAGCAGGCCAGATCTTAGTACCTTGTGGTAGAACCCTGTTTCTGAGATTGTCAGTCCAAGATTGGAGCTGGGAATTACACTTTTTAAAGCAGGATTGGCAATAATTTTGGAGAATTCAGGTGAGTCTTCACCTTCTGCTGCTTGTCAGGGGCATGGTTCACCTGCTGAGTGAATGCAGGTGTATTTAACGTAACTTCTGTAGTGTTTTGCCTTATTGTCCTTGATTGTAATACCAAAACTGGATAATGAATTTGGTGAACTTTTTACTATGTAGGTATTACTGAGATCAATGTGGGTAAAAGTAAGGAAAACATAAGGAATTTTGAAATACTCAAAGGAAGCATTCTAAAAGTTCCATGATCTATTAAAAAAATATATGTATTAGTAAAGGGAGGATTGTGGAGGACAGACTCTATGATAGAATCCTGAATATTTAGGGATTCTTTAGAATGTGTGTATTAGCTCAGAATCCTTTAACTGAGTTCATATTCGAAGACCGTATTATGCACTGGAGAGAAAAATTAACTAAGACCCAGTCTGGATTAGCATATTGATGTTCAAATATCCAATTACCAAGACAAAAATTTGCAGTTGATAGAGCAATAGAAAATAAAAACATATTCCAGAACCAAGACAGAAATCAGTGGTCTACCTCCTGGAAAATACCTGGTACTAAACTGCAGGAGATTTATGGTGTTCATTGGGTTCAAAAGCATAGGATGGATCCCTTCAGGTACCAGTGGATATCTGTAGAAAAAGGAACCTCCTTACCAT
Organism: Harpia harpyja; assembly: GCF_026419915.1. Classification (NCBI taxonomy): domain Eukaryota; kingdom Metazoa; phylum Chordata; class Aves; order Accipitriformes; family Accipitridae; genus Harpia; species Harpia harpyja. The sequence continues at coordinate 37,446,281 of NC_068951.1, read as the reverse complement.
CCACTTAGAGGAACATGAACGGACCAGGACTCTGAGATCACAGCCTGTATAATCAGTACCTTCAAAATAAGAATTGTTATGGATACTTTAATAATGCTATAGAATGACCATATGTTATATTGAATATACACATTCTTGGGCAAGGAACGGAGCCTGCGAAGCTAAAAAGTAGAAGTATCAATCCAAAGATCCTAATGTTGCATTTTAAAAGTGCCAGTTGATTTTCAAGGGTTCTCTGGAGTTTGACATATGGTTTTATTAGGTTAGCACAATTATCCTGAAACCACTTATGGACATCACTGACAAATACGGCTCTTGGGAGTGTGATTGTGAGAAGACACTCAATGTTTCTGAAGTGTCTTCTTTAGTAGTATTTGAGCAATTGACGTTATAGAGTAATAAGACATAATCTCCAGACTATCAAGAATTAGCCAAGTAATTATTTCTTGAGCTCTAGTTCTGTACAAATATTTAGGGGCTTTTGTAGTGCAGTCACATTTTAGATTGTAAGGAATACGCCATGTTTATAACTGCTCAGCAATGGGTGTATTTATGTGGGATTTTTCAGGCAGATGTTGGAGCACTTTGCCAGGCAGATGTGATGTTTATTCGGTTGAAGTGCCAAGCTGGCCAGGAGCCTTATGGCTGCAGCAGTACAGTTCTGAGCTCAAGATAATATGCTCTGCCTTTCCACAGGCCTTATTAGCTCAGGCTTTGTGCCATGCTAACTGTGGCTCTGCTCTGGAGCTGATTTATACCCAGCTGGCTGGGAGTGTGATGAGAGTTTACAACAAACACAATGTAGACTTTCCCAGTAGACTTATCCAGTACCTCCTTCTCTCCCCAACAGCCTAATCCAAATCCTGGTGAAGTCAAAAGAATGATTCCCATTTATTTCATTAGTCTTTCAGTCAGACCATGATCGGAGGCGGCATTTGCCCCAGTACTAGAGTATGCTGCTACAAGGCTTTCACAAGACTGACTTTAGGATGAGTTTATCCTTACTGTGTCACACTTTTCTGATGTTTTCTTCCTTGCTATAATACTTTATCTTTTTCCTGTGATTACAGCAACTGCAATTATCACCCCACTTTAAGTATTTCACCCATGGCTATTTTTAATCTGTTTTAACCTGCTTGCCTACCTATGGCTAATAAAATCTGAACGTGTAGCCAGTTTTTACCAACTGGTAACATGGGAGAAGTGATCTCAAAGTTATTAAGTTGCTAAAGCTTTTAAGAAAATAGGCAGCCAGCGTAGAGGTGAGGAAGAGAAGATGTAAACTTAGTGCTCATCAGTGAAGGAATACTGGCAATAGGAGCTCAGTTTCTTGTGATCAGAGCATCAACTTGACGATACTAATAGAAAAAAAAGAACTGATGAGGATATCATAATAATGATCTACATAATAGTGTAGATCAAGGTGCTCTGAGCCTAACGTTTAGGCAAAACTGGCATTTGTAAAATCCCTAGCAAAATCTACAGTAGTTTAGTACACGCTTGGTCCAGCAGCATGCAGCTCCAGGAGGACAAGGCTGCAGTTCATCACAACAACCCATTGTGATTTCTAGTTATCTCAGCCTACCTCAAGTGTGAACTGGGAACCTGGAAGGGGTACCACAGTACTAATCATATGAGTCAACTAGTGCTCTGAATCAAGAGCCATAGTACAGTATGACAAACTCTTGCCTGGAGTTAATGTTTATGGCTAGTTTTATAAGCTGCTGAAAAGCAGGACGTATTGCTACACCCTGAAATATAATGGTGTCGGTGACTGCTGGTATAATAAACTGCAGAGCCTCCTCCCAACCTTTTGGATTAAGTAATAAAAGAAAATGATTAAGAGGGCAATTCCATCATTTTTCTTTTGTTGAATAGAACACTTTTTTTCCTTCCTGACTCACTAACAGAGACAGCCATGAAAATGAATGATTTGGCTTCACCCAAAATGATGGATAATCCTGCTAGAAGAGCATGACGATGATAGACAGACATCTTCTGAAGGAAAAGGTAATAGAAAAGACTGACACTTTGATAGGCACCATGATGAACAAGCCCTCAGGGGCTGTGACTTAATAGGTTAATAGAAGTGTTCTAGCTCTCTCAGCCCCCTTCTATCTCTGTGCTCCTTTTAGAGCTCCTTCAGCATCAAAAGAAATAACGTTATGAACAGAGGACGGATACATTTTGTAACGCAGCAATGTGCTTTTTTTGTGTGTGTTTCTTAACATTGTAGTGAAACACGGAATGAAACTACTTTCTTAAGTGAGATGTAGTGAATGCTCACTCTGCTCAGCTCTTATTAGAGCCTTTACTTTTTCCTCTTCCATCTCTTAGACATTGCTTGCAGGTAATATAATGTCCTAAGGATATTGCACATGTTGAGTTTAATCACCTGTGAAATATATTGTCAGAGTCCTGCTGAAGTTGATGGTGGGCCACATTCTGAGGTTGACTAAACCAGAAGATAGCCCAAATAGTTTCACTGACATCAACAAAATATGTGGCTGATTTCTTGGTTGGCTGCTAACAGAAATATTTCAATACTATGAAAATAAAAAGCTAAGATTTACCCAAAATATTTTTAATTGGATATAGCTTTTCTATTTTTCTCATAATTTTTTTTTCCTTATAAACCTGTAGCATTTTTTCTGATAACACAAAGCCACTGATGTATCAGTATGTATTTTATTATTTGTTGTATGTATTGGTGGTTTTCCTTATTAATATCTGTTAAGAGGTTATGATTTTGCAAACCTCACCATCTTGGCCTAACAATTAAGCTAGCATATTCTCTACTAGGTTTTAATGTCTTTTACATTATGGAGTGTTTTGACTTGGACTAACATTTTCTTACCCAGTTTTCAAAATCAACTGCAAGAGTAGGTTTTGACAGGAAGGGTTTGGTGCAATGGGGTTGAACAATTTTATAGTAAAATTATTAATGTAAGTCAAACTAACATGAAAAAAAGTAACATAAGTAAATGAATAATGAGGTAAATAAATAAAAAGGAGATATATGATGTCAGTGAAGCATGCTTTACAACTAAAAGTAAGTAAGCTAATATATTTCAGATCAAAAGAACGTGATATCACAGTTGGCAAAGTCTCTGTGAGACTACAATGAGAAGTCATAATGATATACTTGTTTGTGTTGTTAGTACTAAGAGATGGTTCATTATATAGGATAGTGGAGGACAGATCAGCTCCCTGACATGCTGCATGAACTTGGATGTACAAAATCCTTTTCTGTACTTATCTTTTCCCTTATTTATTTTTAATGCTCCCAAACATGTATTGTCAATATGTCTGCCTACACATGCCACACTTCTGCATAACCTTAAAAGGCATTAGTGTAATCCAAATAAGCTTAGGGTGTGTATTTTTTAAACACATGACAAATGCATTTATTGATAGATTTCTAGTCTGGCTTCAGGATATGGCCAAGTTACTATAAAATTTCAAGTTCCTATAGAAAAGAAGTCTATGTGAATTTAATTAGTATAACTAAACTCTGTATTTGAATTGGAAAAAGTTTACCTCAAATATTAATTTTTATGTCAGCTTGCTTATTTAAGAAAATTTTTCATTAAATGTATCTATTGCTTTCTCTTCATTTACAAGAGTATTTCTGATCTTCAGCAGAACATAACAGGGTTGTTATGCTGTTATTTAAAAGAATACATAGCTATTACATCAATAACTGTAACCCCAGAATTAGTGCAGATCAAGTTGGGTTACATCAGTCTGTTACTAGACTTTCTAGTATATGACTGCAGGTTGCTAAGCAGGAGGATTGTGAAGCTCAGTTTCATACTGTGGAATAAGATCCTTTAAGAATTACAAATCCCATTACCATGCTGGCCTGCAACCTGACCCCTCTACATTAAGCAACAGGTTATAGGTATGTCAAAACTAAATCAAAACACTGTCAGAACAAAATACTTCATGGCACAAAGTGTGTCCTTGTGTAGAGAATGTGAAGACACACCACAGGTCAGAAAGGGTAGCTAAATTGCTTCCTGTGCTTTTGGAAGTTATTCAGGTCCCAGATGATGAGGATTAAGAACACAGCAGATTATGAAGTTCAATCCATTTTATTTCTTCTCACAGGATATTGCGTATTTTTTTAAATCTGTGATTCTTATGAGTTAATCACTAGCTACTGTGGATGGTACCACACTTTACAGCCCCTGCTCCAGGGAGCTTACACACTACATCAAATAGCACACCATAAACAGAGCATACGACAAAGTGCCATACAGATAAATTGATTGGAAGAAGATAACCCAGAACTAAACCTCGTGGGTATTGTATCTGCCCCATTTTCTGTCTAGCAATGAACTGGTTAATTCTGTCTTTCACTTGTAGAACCTAAAAATGCTCATGTCAAGGGGCTATGCAAACTTGTGTTATATAAGCTAATGGTCTATTAAAAAAAAAAGACATTTATCCTTCTGGAGCAAGTCACTACATGTTTTTGTACCTTGGTTTTCCCATCTGTAAAATAAAAAGAATGATTCTGACTTTCCTTGTAAAATGACTAAAAGATACAGAGCAAGAGGGAGATGCTGCACTTCTGGAATTTTAGCATGGATGCGCTGGTACTTGGGTCACCGCTGTGGTACAAGGGAAATGAAGAAAAATTTGATTGCAGCTCATTGCCTTTCTAGCACATGCTGGCTGTATAGCAGTGACAGTCCTGGCAGGCCCATTGCAGTCCCTGTCTCACTGGCAAAGGAAAAGAGATGGGGTTGAACCAGCTCTGAGATTTACTGCTGCCAAAAAATGTGGAGCTTAGAGGTACTTTTGGCTTTACACAGATACTCAGGGCTGTGGTGAATTATCCACGTATGCTTCAAATGTAGGCTTATTTAGAACTTATGCTTTTTGTGCTGTTTAGGCTAATAGGTTCATGACTGGGACTTGTAGCTAAAAAAAGGCAATTCAAGTAATAATAGTAATGAGTTGTAGATCTGTGTTTTTACAGCACACTGGCGTGTATGCAGCCCATTGATACTTGAAAACAAAAATGCTTTTGAACTAAAACCCACTACACCTTTAGTCCAGCACACTTCCCAGATCACAGATTGTCCGTTTCTTTCATTTGTAATATGCCCTCAATACCAATTATCTTTGTAGTTTACTGTTCTTTTTTACAGAATAAGGCAGTCGGCATTAAACTATGTTCTAAAAGAATAGGCTGATCTGAATGTTAAATTAATATGCATGCATGCATGCACATATATCTCTATTTTAACTGCAAGGCAGATATTTCAAATGTATCAGAGGATTTTGTCATTTACGTATGAAAATTAATTCATAAATCTTTTTTGTATTTACAGCAGTCCTGACAGAGTTTATCAAAAATGAGTTGCCTTACGGAACTATCAATGGATTAATAAAAAGAATCTGATCTAATATTCATGACACAGGAGACAAATGTAAATGGCCAGGCAACTTCATCTTTTTATTGTTAGAGAAATGTTGGTTTTTTTCATAACTTTTCCTTGTAGATTTTGTTTTCTCATTTCATAACTGCTTTAACAAAAGAACTGTGCCATCAATTTTGCTGTATTGCATTATTCATGCAGAAGTATACACACCAAATTCAACGCACAAAGAAATACAAAAGAACATACTATATTATTATTCATATAAAAGCAAGAAAGCTTTCAAAATCACACTGTCCTGTTATATTTATGACCGAATAATATTCTTCAACTTTGCAGTTCCTAATGTCCAAACACATCTTGCTGCCCTGTTGCTCACAGGAAATCTTAGTATCTAATTGTTTATCCTGATTACCTCTATCACTTGATTTTGCTCTGAGACCCAAGCAGCCAATAACTAATTTGGGGAAAGGATCATTCTTACACTCAGGCCTGTGACCTGAACTGCTAGTTGTAATTGAAGTTATTAGCTTATTATAGAGGAATATGCAAATAAAATATACTGTTGTTAAGAGAGTGATTGTACTCATGCTGGACTCTCAAGATTCTTTTGGAAAGCCATTTCTATGCTAATGGTATTGGGTTTAGGGTGTACTTGGAATGAAGCTTCCTTAGCTCAGCCCCAGAAACACTCCTGTCTGAACTGATGGCTCTGCTCAGCTTCCTGCCCTTATTTACCTGTCAGCCTGCTCCTTTCCTACTGGTGAAGTAGCGAACAATAGTGGACGCAAAGTATTTCTGAGAAACCTCACAATCTCATCTAGCTGGGTGCTTGGAAGTTCATTGAAGTCTTTGTTTCACTACTGCCTAATTTACATGGTGGTGCTTAATAACATTTCTGGGCCAGATTCTCATTTGCTGAAAAATGGCATGGAAGCAAGGTAGGCAGCTTTACACACATGGAGTTCCTGCCCCAGAGTGGCCATCTTAAAGTCAGTGTTGCTATCACGCTATAGGAGATGCAACATGAAGATTTTCCAGTCATGACTAGCATAAAGTGGTCTGCTCACGTAGTGTTATCTTCCATTCAAAAGTAATTAGTGTCCTCAATATTGCAGACATACCATTTACTTACTTTCTAATTTAGTACTATACTAAGGACAAATTACTTTCCAGCAGAAAATGTCAATGGTTTCATAGCAACCAGAAGTACCTAAGAGTTTTCCTTTCATTTTAAATCCCATCATAAGAGCGTCAAGCCTGGTGCTTTATACCTCATGTTGGTACTAGGGACTGACTGCTGCATCCAAGCCGCAGAGCAAGTCTCTGAAATCTGCTTTTCATTGTGCGTGCTAGAACCAGAATTCGAGAGGCCACCAACTTGTTCTGTCAAAAGTTGGGTGGTTTATTGTAATTAATTTCAACAGTTACTTGTATAAGACAGAAGGCTGTTTTAAGTGGGTTTTATCGCCAGATCCTTTCTTTTGTGTAATGGCTTGATTTCATGCTCAGAAACTGTGAAATGAGAAGTTACTGAAAAAAAATCAGTCAATACTAACTACCTTCCAACTGCTTTCTTACAGAAACCAAATGGTAACCAATACCACAGCCTGATCCAATACATATAATTTGAAATGCAAATAAAACCAGCTAATTATTGCTTTTTATAGTTGTTGGAGGTATTGCACCCTATTGGTGTCTCTTTTTGCCATAAACTGAACAAAGACTCGCTTCATCATTTTTAAACTAGGGGTCTCCTAGGGGAAAAGCAAGCTCTGGCGTTATCAGCCTTAACTCAGGGCTGTTCAGTGGTGCAGAAGGCAGGGGAAAGCAGAAAGAGGTGGGAACCCATTGCACTGTGAGCCAGTGGTAGGTGATTCCTTTTGCTGTTACAGTACCTGGGAGGTACGATGATACAAGGTTATATTTGCCTCGGCTATTGCCTAAAGACAGACATTAATTGCCAGTGGTTTCTCCATGTTTATAGTACAGAGCCGTGGCTCTCCAACTGTTGAGTGCAGGTTACTCAGCCTTGGTAGGTCCACCACTATGTGAATGTGTATTTTATTCCCCAGAAACATGAATATACGCAGGGGAGCTCTTCCCTGAGCAAGTGCAGAAGCTCATCTCAGCATTTGAATACTCTCTATGGATGTGCAAACAAACAACAAAAGCATAGGAGTTTGCAGATGCTTTGTATCAGTGTTTTTGAAATATATACTTTTTTCTCAGTACTTAATACAAATTAGCTGTTTAATTCAGGTTTTATTGACTGAATCTCTACAGGCTGTTATAGTGCTTGGGCAGTTTGGGGGTCAATTTAATGAAAAAAAAAGAAAAAAAAGGACTTACTGACATACTCTACTTCTGTTTTCACTTTTGTCAAAGGAGAGACATGGTCTCAATACACAAATCAGAACACAAAACAAGAAATTTGTCTTTGTTAGGCTTTGTATGTGGACAGAAATAAGCTTCAACTGAAGTGGGATTTGGTAAAATTAAATATGCCCACTGGGGAAAGCTGTTATTGGATTTCATAAGAAAAGATTGATTTCAAAAAGCTCAGACTGTCATATGAACAATCACTAAAATCGGTATTTTTATACAGCAAAGGCATAAAAATTCCAATGACAAAGCAAGTCACAGTTTCTTCATGGAAACAGGTTTCCAAAGCACCCTGAGAAGAATGAGGCAGTTGCCCTAGGGTTGGCACGGTGATCTTTCTTTTACTGTACACCTGAACAAATGAATAAATTAAATTTGCACATTACTTGACATTGCCAAAGCTTCTGTTGCCTTTTTAGCCATCTTTTTTTCAGTATGTTTTTTTTCTGAACATGATTTTACTATTTTAATGAAAGGGTATATTTCATACCGTATCTATGCTATTGCTAAAACTTTCATTTCCTCACCTTCAGCTTCTCCCAGTTGTTACTAGCTTATAAAAGATACTTGGGCTACACTTACGTAGACTCTGTGTATTTGGATGTGCAGAAAATGATTTTCACCAAATAAAGCACTTCATAGCAGCAGACTGTCTGTGAGGTAACGTTATCTGAACTTTGATTGTGTTCTGAATACAGCCTGAAGTGATCCCTAATTCTTATGGTTTTGTTTGTTTGTTTGTTTGTTTAATCTGAGTCAGATTTGGGGACATACTAGATTTGACCCAGTTTGCTTTCACTTAAACAATTATATTATTGGCCGTGCTGGGAATACAAAAAAAGCATTTAAGTCTTTGATGGACAGCTGTGCTTAGCTACAAGTGCAGTTATAGGTTATAAAAATAGACTAAAGGATCTTTTAAAAATATTTTATAAGTAACACATTTGCATGTCACACATCACTTTATTTTTGATAAACTCAGAATTAAAATTGTGGACTGTGACTCATAATCCATAAGAAATACATAGAGATTTAAGGTTTCTAGCAGAATTGAAGCATGAAAGTTGCAGAACTAAAGCTGATTCTCGTAAGAATAATAAATCCATGGAAATCATAGAAACGCAGATCATTGCACAGATAGAGACCAATAGAACAAACCAATGAGCATAAGGATGCTCAGGGAAGAAGGTGATTATGAAAAATAAAGGAAAACTTATGCTAGTATAAATTCATAAGAAGGAGAACAAGAGGATAAAAGTACAAAAATTAACTTGAATATTGGTACTTTGGAAGAAAAAAGTATTTCCCTCAGGCTGTTGTCCATCTGGTGCCCAGTTTGTGTCATACAAACCAAGGTCATCTTCACAAACGTGTAAGCATATTCATAGCTAACAAGATTTGTAACCTGCATTGTTTTTCGTGTTTATATGATTTTTATTTACTTGGCTGTATTCCATGAAAATTAAGCTGTGATTTCATAAGCTTCTGAATTTGTTCCACTTCTGTGAATTCCCTACCTTTCCTCCCAGTAATTTTACATTTTAACCATTTATGGTGACTAGCAGGAAGAAAAGCTGAACTGTTCATGTTTTTAATCAGTATTAGTAAATGATTAATTGATTGCCAGTACCGTGGTCACCATCAAAGTCTATATCAGCCTGTTGGGGAACAGTATATTTATTTGGTCACCCATTCAACGCTTGGGATATTAGAAAGTTACCATCATTACCATAACAGCAAATGCAAAACCAAAGTTCCATCATTGCTGTAATAAGTTAAACTGAGTTGTCTTTTGTCTCCTCCCTTTCCAGATCTTTCAAAAAATATGATTTGTTGGAAATCTATGTATGCTTTTTATGTAAGAAGTCAATGTTTTTTCCAGTACTATGGAAAAAAAATTGTAATGTGTGGGCTGCTTATAAAGCTCACTCTGCCAGATAGCCTATAATCTGACCTATTATTTTGGCTTCCTTCCGTACATTTGCTTGCATTTAATGCCTCATCTCTTTTCCCTCATGATTTCAATGGCAAAATTTGCTCAGTTTTCATTATGGTAAAGATTACACTAAGGTTCTGGATAGAAACAGAATTTAAAGTAGTGTGGTGATTTTAAAGTCTCTAACTGTTACAGATGAGTAGCAGAATATGGGGAATATTCCCGCTATCTGTGCTTCAGAAAAAAAAAAAAAGGGATATGTACAAAGTAGAGGTATAAGAAGGTTTTGGTGGGCAGAGAAAATACATTCCAGTGGGAGATTTCTGTTGAGCTTATAAAAAAGAAAGTTAAACCTGTATAAACACCTTTCTGCAAAGAAAATATGAAATACTACAGGGTTCTTTAATCTACCAAAGAAACATATAGCAAGAACCAGTAGCTGGGAGCTAAAGCAAGGCAATTTCAAATTAGAAATAAAGCACATGCTGTTGCTTTTTTCTCTCTGTTTCACAGAGATGGTAAATAAACTTCAGGGGAGGCTACATTGCAGTAGAAAATGGTAGACGTCATCTCTGGAGGCTTTCAGATACAGTCTATCTACTTTCTGAAAGTTATTTTTTGGCTGAATACAAGTTACGGGGGCTCAATATCAGAGGTAATTGCATTGAATGTAAGCATCTGTGAAACAAAGACTCAGTGTAGATGAACTAATCTCTTCTCCTGGCCTTAAATGTATGAAAATATAGATTATATTACTGGAATGTGTTTGTTTCCTATACCTAAGTGGTTTTCTTTCAGGTCTCAAAAAAATTTTAGTCACTGCAGCTTGCATCACTAACCTTTAAGAATTCAAAACAATGTTCTTTACTGCTTGCTGAATTGTCACATACTATATGTCTCTAAATCCATCTGAATGTGCAATTTCCAACTCCTGATTAGCACGAGGAGCCCAGTCAAGGATGACAGAACAGCATCCAGCTTTGCTGATTTCTACTACAATTACAATAGTCAAAAGCTGCATAAGTGCCATCCTACAGCTTAAATCTCTTGAGGAGAGACTGCTTGAAAACATGCTATATTGCAGGGATTATTGATGGAAATAGGGTGATTGCCAGAAAATTTTAAAAAGAAAACCTTCCTAGGACACATTACAGCCCAAAGGTGTAATCCACAAAGAATGGATTGTCTTTAGCGTGAATCCTTGTGGATAGATTCCCCACCAAACACTGGGTAGAAGGCACCGCTATACAGTTGCAATAGCTCCGCTCCTGGAGCAATATGCTTCCGTGATTCTAAGGACACTGTGCATATTTTGATTTAAATTTTCCATATTCTGTCTGAGCAAGTCAGAAATTGCACTGAGATTGTATCAGATGTATGACAGCGAGAGTGTCCAGGAGAATTGGTGGTGTAGGGTTAAGCCGTACACTAGCCACGTCCAAAATGCCCTATCAAGAAACTTAGAGAATTATTTTCTCAGAGGAGTGTCAGCTACTGTTGCATCACTGATTTAATACAAAAATGTGTGCACCTACTGTGCCCGAATCCCCACTCTTCCTTGTTATGCCTTGCTGTATTCATCTTCCTCAGCTCTTACTACCAGAGTGCAAGTGATTCTACTCTTTCAAGCACTTTTTGTTCTGATTCAGTTTGTCTCATTGGGTATTTATCTTCTGCCTATTTCTGATTGCTACTGAAGTTTTTTCTCCCACAAGATATATTCATTCATTATTTTTTTTCAGATTTTATTAATATCAGGTTGGGAGAAAAAATATGATAAATAGCTGCGACTGTAGACTGTTCACTGGAATAAATTGTTAAAGATACTTAAGAAAATTATGCTGTCTTCTAAGCTATGGTCTTTATAAAAGAATGAAGTATACCAGCATAAAACTTCCCTGTCTAAGCTATGAAGACAGGTGTTGAGAATGCAATGTTTTGGTTACTCCAAACTTGAACATGGACAGATTGTTGACAATTGGCTTTTCCCAACTCCTGTCTATCTGTGAAGACCTTTTCATGGTCAATATTGCTAACAGCCCTACCTCCATGCTCTCATTGCTTCTGATCTAGATTTTGTTAACAGCCAGGACAACGGGAAGAGGAGGGATTTCCCACAGAAAGGCCAACGGTGCTTTAGTTCCCCCTAAAAACTTCCCCTTGTAATGCAGAATTGTAAAAAAAAATTAATTTCTCAATCCTGACTGATCTAAACCTTCAAGCCCAACCCAATCCATTTTGTGGGTTTGACCTGCCAGCTGGTGCAATGCCTGAGGTTCAGTGCAAGAGTCACAGTGTCCTCAGGTCCCAGTTAGCTTGCACGTTTGAATTTGGGGGTAGATAGTTCACCTGAGAATGCAGTTAATTTTTTAAAGTCTTCATGAATTTGAATCCTAGCTTGTGCATCTTGTTGTAAATTGAATGCATTATCTCCTCTTTCCACCACATCCTATTATATAGGTACTTCTTGGGTAAGAAATTGTCTCTATTAACATTTCTGTCATGCAGAACAAGCGTTCTGTCAGTGTTGGCAGCTCTTTTTTACTACAGGTCTCAAATGTGAATTGAATTTTATATAAATTTCATGCTGCGACTTAAATTGTCTCCCTTGAAGAATGACTACCTGTAACACTCCTTTTAGTGGAGAGTCCTCAAAGAATCCCAACTATGGGACTCAGTAGTGGAGTTAAAAACCAAGCAGCAGGTTTTAGGTGAGAGAACATTTTATCCAAAGCATTTTGTCACAGCAATTTCAGCTCTTTCCTTCTTAAGGAGGAAGGCTAGCTATGATTTTTTAGAGTGCCGGGTATTTCTGATGTTCTACATTCCTAAATATCAGTTCCCAGGTGTGAAACTTGGCACTAAGTTGTTAAATCATTCTGCTTTTGAAATCTTCTTCAAAATATCCTTAACGTGTAAGGAAGGATAATTCTGGAAATGCAATCAGCAACACATATGGTGTCCTGGCTGTATTTCTTATACGTCATATCCCTGCAGAAGACATGGGAGAAGCTCAGGGAAATTTTTCATTGATTTTAGTGCTGTCCGGGATTTCACCCACAGAGGATTAGTGGTATCTCACAACAGATACCTTTTAATAGTTTTGTTCCCAGAAACTCCTCTTTGGAAAACAAACAAACAACAAAATCACCCACACATGAAAAAGTTCTCGTTCAAAGGCCAACAACTTCTCTCTCCTCCTTCCTGTAGAGGAAGGAATCTGAAAAAGCTTTTGAAGGTGTATGCATTAGAAAATGTTGTGATAGGAGCATTTGGAAAACACTTTTAAGAAGAGCTTTTATTGTGTTTACCAGTACAACAGCCAGTGCAGAGTTGCAATCATGCTCCCTGTTAAAGAGAATTAAGTTAATTCATTTTCATGTTGTGACCTGCAACAGCTTAATTTGCCTTATACTATTCTGCTTGTTAATACAGGCTGGACAAAAACATGATAACTTCAGGTTATGTTAAGTGTCTGATTTGTGATGCAGTCTACCTCTGCAATGACTGCACTGTTCAAATTAATTAATACCAGATCATTATCTTTAGATGGCAGGCAGCTGTTGAGGTTATGGTGTTTGTGAACCCTAAGCGCATTTTTTCTTCTGTGCAGATCATGAGCAGTTGCTGTAAAAATTGAGAATCCAAGGTCTAGGCCTTCTGGCAGTCAATTGGTTTTGTAATTATCTTAGTAATAGTTCTCAATTATTATTCAGTAAAGGTCGTCTTTCCTCTGCTAATGGGTCATGGCACCCTCTAGGGATCCATAGATGGGCCAGTTCTCATTTTTCTCGTATAAATGACTTGCCATCTGTGTGCCATGCAGGTTCATCTAAGGCAGTTCTGAAAACGCTCATTATTAATATCAAAGTTGCAGGTTCTGACAAGATTGTCGAAATACTTTAAATATTTTAAAAGATGGGCTTTGTTTCCTAAAATTTTCAAGAGTTTGTTAAATGTTGTGGACAGATTAGTGGCAATTCTCTTGAAGTAATACAATGATTAAAAATTCAAACTTTTTTTTTTTAACTAGGTCATATGTTTTCTACCTGCTTATCTCTATCATATATCTTCAATTTAATTCACAAATTATTATGTTTGGAACACGTATTGGAAATGCTTTTCCTTTGAAAGTAGCTACAGTCTGTAATGTTTACATTCAGACAGATTACTGATGTGCATGGCAAATTTCCCAACCTTTGGAATATTTAAATATTTCCAAGTCCTTTATTTTTAAATCGTATTTCAGGCTTTTAGTATGTTTTTTTTTATGCCAGTCAATATAATTCCTGTATATGTTGATTCAATAATTTTTTTTTTTTCATAGGTATGGTTGAAATGCAAGGTCTTCACTGTTACAAGGAAAACTATTTTTTTTTTCCCTGAGGAGTAATGAGCATATATTGCAGACTGTTTCTCCAGAAAAATACAGACTTGGACTTTAATGGAAGCTATACTCCAATACAAGGTGGTTATGCTGAATTTTCCTGCTCTGAAAGTCATCAAGTGTGTCCTTCTGGTTACCTTTTCCCATAGTCTGATAATTTTGTATTTCTGTTTACACCACAAGCTCAAACAGGCTGTGAATCAACAAGCTAAAAAGATACACGCTATCACTGCCCTACACCCACCGACAGTGCAGGCTGGATCACGTGCTGTAGGAGGTGTGAAGCTGTGGACGTGCCTATCTCCAGCCACGCCGCTGTTAAATCCAGCCCTGGCGTTACCTAAATGATTGGATCATATGGAGGGATCCTGCCCTGCTCTGTCCCTCTATTGTCACGGCTGCTGTTATTCTCTGTGGTGATGTTACTCTGCCTCTCCTTCCTTTCAGTGGCACTTTCAGCAGGCTTTTATAGTTAACAAACCCTGATACCCTTTTTTCTGCTCCATCCTAATGCTGACCTGCCTGCCTTTATTTCTGCCCCATTGTATTTATTTCTGCCGGTGATTGCCTGGGGGAAGTTAGGTTCCTAGCCAAAGTTATTAGACTTGCACAAAACTTCTTTATTCCTTTCACTACATCATGTTTACAATGCAGGCTGTGCTAACAATGAATAAAATGGAAAAGTTAACAAAACTGATAAAGTCATCATTTGCTTCTACTCTATTGTAATAGCCATGCTGTAATTGGCGCTGTTTCATATAAAATTACCATATAAATTGCGCCATCCAAAGCTGCAACAGAAACGGCAACAGTATTTACAATAAATGGCAAATCCCTGTTAATTATTGATAGCCTAATAAACACACCATTATAATTCATTCTTATTATTCATTATTAATAATAACTCTTATTTAGTATTCATTGTGTAAGGATCAATTATGATTAACTGTTCTAAAAATGAATGGTCCACATGAACGTTTCTATTTTCAGGGCCTTTTCCATTGAAGGAATGGCTTTCCATATTAAAATGCTCTGTGCAGTCAACAGGACAAAACATGACTGTATCTATACAGCCGGCCCAGTGTCCTTACCCTGGTGTCTGTAAAAAGCTGTTCAAGCTCTGTCAGAGGCAGTTAAGGATATTGGTTTTTTGGAGGCCATTACTTGCCCCTAAGTGGTCGGCTTATGACCTAAAGCATGAAGTTATGTAAAGTAGTATTTTTTCTACCTATGGATGTCCATAAAGTATTCTAATCTGTACTTGAAATGTATTGGTCCTTTAGGATGGGATTTGGGTGACTATATAAGGAATATAACATAGGCACGTGCAAGTGATCTAGATGCTCTGTGTTCTTTTTTTTTTTACCAAATAAAAAAAACTAGCCATTGCTGTTTAAAATATACGTCACATCATCCTAAGGTAGGTGCCTGCATTTGGGCAGATGAATTGTGCCCTAAAGCTCACTGAATAAATCAGCTAGATTTCTGTTGACTAGAATAGGAATCCAGAAAACTAGTTCAGATGGAGGCTGGTACATTTTGTAAATATATAAATTTAAATGAGATCATAGAATCATTTAGGTTGGAAAAGACCCTAAAGATCATCGAGTCCAAACATTAACCTAACACTACCAAGTCCACCACTGAACCATGTCCCTAAGTGCCACGTCTATGCATCTTTTGAATACCTCCAGGGATGGTGACTCCACCACTTCCCTGCGCAGCCTGTTCCAATGCCTGACAACCCTTTCAGTAAAGAAATTTTTCCTAATATCCAACCTAAGCTCCCCTGCTGCAACTTGAGGCCATTTCCTCTCGTCCTATCGCCAGCCACCTGACAGAAGAGACCAGCACCCACCTCACTACAGCCTCCTTTCAGGTAGTTGTAGAGAGCGATAAGGTCTCCCCTCAGCCTCCTCTTCTCCAGGCTAAACAACCCCAGTTCCCTCAGCTGCTCCTCATAAGACTTGTGCTCCAGACCCTTCACCAGCTTCGTTGCCCTTCCCTGGACACGCTCCAGCACCTCAATGTCTTTCCTGTAGTGAGGGGCCCAAAACTGAACACAGTATTTGAGGTGAGGTCTCACCAGTGCTGAGTACAAAGGGATGATCACATTCCTAGTCCTGCTGGCCATACTATTTCTGATCCAAGCCAGGATGCTATTGGCCTTCTTGGCCACCTGGGCACACTGCAATTTACCTTTAATAGTAATGAAGTTTTGCTTTACTGCTTAGCAGTGACAGAGAACTCTTTTTAAAATAAACTCAGCCCAAAATTCATTGAGGCATCATCATAAATCCTAGTGGCTTCAAACCTTATGTTTGCTGGGGAAGGAGGCTGAAGTCCAGGTGCTACAATGACAATGTGTCCTTGTGTGGGTCTGCAGGGTTAGTGTCTGGTGTAGTGTGAATGAAGCTGTCTTCTCCAGAAACAATGAATTAATTGAGCCCTTGGTCTTATAATACTTCTCACACAGATGCAACCAGCACAGTATTTCTAGACTGCATTGCTAGAGTCATGACTTTTGCCATCTGGAGATGGTAGTGTCACTGCTGGCTGTAGGAAGAACAGGACTAGAAGTATTGACAGCCAGCATTATAGATGGTATTTTTTTTTTTCCACCACATTTTATATTTTCAGACCTCTGTTCCAAGCATGGCTCAACAGATAATTGTCACTGAGAAACAGCAACAGAGGATACTGATTTCTTACAATGCAGACCTAATACCTACCTTCTTTGTTTCAGCTTCTAAGCTTCTGACCAGACTTTGGCTCATTTTTTGCTTTGTCACTTGTTTCAGGTTTTCGATGCGCTGGTAACTCCACCACATCTCCTGTTCGATGTTACGTGCTGCAATTTCCATCTGTTATGAAATGCACTGATGCTATTAATCAGTGCCCACCAGTGCACGTGGAATGTGCCCTTAAGTGTGCCACAGGCCTTGGAAGTGCCCTGAAGCTTTCACAGTGACTTTAAGTTGAACAGAGGGCAGAAGTATGATCACTGCATGCCGAGGTGAGACCTTTCTTCAGATGTGACTGTATTTCAGACTGCTTTATTAGGAGGAGTTTAAAGTACAGTCTGCAGGCAGCATTCTTGAGGTATCCAGAGTTTCTTGGCACAGAGTAGTTTCTGCATACGCACTTTTTGTTTGACAAGCGTTCACCACTGTCTTTCCCCAACTGCCCACTTCAGAACTTAAAATATCTAATATGCTCTGTATTTTTCCATGATGTGCCAGTTCTCACCAGCTGTGGTTTTCCAAATACAGTGATGCACTATAAAGCAGCCGACTGACTAGTAAAAAGATATGAGTTTGTGTGCCAAGAAGGGTTTAGCATAATGATTCAACTGGAAATATAAAACATAATTTCAAAGAATGAAGAGAAGAAATTCAAAATGTATATAAATATGATATATATAAATATTTTTATATTTTAGAAGCCCAAGCTTCATTTTTCTCAAATAATGTCTTACTCTGCTGTATATATAGCATCGAAGACATACTAAAAAGTTTTTAGCAGATAAGTAATGATTCTTTTAGTTTGTGGACACAAAGTATTATATAAACCATGTAGTTCAATAAATGCTTTGTTTCCAATTCTTCTGTGCATTACACTGTGATATATCTGGAATAATTCCAAAAAGTCATTTAAAGGTAAGTTCTGGCAGAAGAATGAAGATATGACAGTAGTCTGAGGAGTAACTCACAGCACCTCTACCAGCAGCAGCCCAGACAGGCTACGTAATGGTTAATCCACTGGAGTGTGGATTAAACAACACGTACATGCCTCATGCTTCGCACCTTTCATGAAGTTGTGCAAGGCCACACCAAAGTGTCACTTCTTAACCGCTGTTTTCATTGCCCGGGGGAGGTGTCTAGCATGCTTGGTTGCACAAGTCACACCATCATATTGAGGCGTTGACGCATCTTAAATAAGAACAGAATTTGATCTCTCTTTAACTGATCAGTAGCCCTTTATACAGAGTCGTTAGACAGTTTTCCCAACTGCCTCATGAGGTAATTAACTATTGATCTCGCTGCTTTTACGGATGATGAAAATACTCATGCTGTGTTTCAAGAAATGATCACTTTTACACAGTCTGTTATTTTTCCTGATCAAGCAAGCAAAATGCACAACCTTGGAAAAATATTTTTTAATCTAGTTTTGTCATGCAAAATTCTAAGTGAACAACCTGAGAGTTTATTCTGAGTCAGTGTTCATGATCAGAAAAAATTCTTGGGGCAAAATTTCCTTCTGTCATCTAAAACCCTGTGGTAGACTGAGGACATGCTCTAGAAGCCATCTGATCACCCATGGCCTTTGGCTGGTACATGTATGTGTAAATAAAGCACCTTACAATTGTCATATACCCAGACTCCACAGTTTTCATTTCTCCTTCATCAAGAGACTTACTGGACAATAATAACAATTGCTTCTTAATGAATTATAGCTTACTTTCAAGGCATTTAAGCACATATTTAATTTGATATAATTTTCTAATTAATGTATCTCTAATTAACCCTTACAAAGTCTTTCTAGGAAAAAAAAAACACTCTAGAAATACTAGCTAGGAGTGCAACTGTGACCATCTACTATTATTGAAAACAGTCTACGAAAACATTTTGATATTTTAAATTCGTTTTCTAAATGTCAGTGGTTTAAAGAACACAACCAAGAAGTTGCTATTATTATACACGCTTCTATTATGCAGCTTAACTGAAGAGCAATGTTGTGCTTAAAAACAAACAAGCAAATAAAAAATGAAGGATTTTGCTCACAGAGAAATCAGGTTTACCATGTGCTGTAAATATTACTGAGGCAGCAGCATGCCTACTTTTCAGAAGCCAGATAACGAACAAAATGAAGTGAGGAATATCATGAATCATAATTCTCTGTGAATGCAAAATATTCAATATAGTTAGTCCTTTCTTTTTCTTTTTGTTGTTGTTGTTGTTGTTGTTTTGTTTTTAAGTAAGGAAATATACATATTTTGATCACTTTGCTGAAACCTCAAAACATGGAAATCCAGCAACAATGAGACGTGAAAGCTACATCAAATGCCTGCTGGAAAGTGTCTTTGTTGCTGGGGCAACTGCAAGAGCTTTCACTATTTTTTCAACTGACTAACATTTGCAGTATTTCCCACCTAGCGCAGAAAATGGTGCCTGTTTGCATAAACATATATTTAAGCCTTAAAAAAGCCAACTTTGAAGTTAGTCCAACTCTTAGTGTTTATAGAAGAACCAGTGTGTCAGGAAAGTAGCTGCCTGTTCATCAGCTTACTGTGGCAAATCTGCCATTGAATTTATTGAGACAAGAGTTAACCTTTTACTCCCGTTGCAGCTAATATATAAAACTCTGGTGCAGTGTACTCCTTTTCCATCCTCCACGTTTTCTTTTGTGTATGGTATCACTATAGTAACTCTTGCATTTAAGTATTATACTTATCTGAATGCCACCTGGGAGATTTTATATTTGCAATGCCCATTTCATCCTTCTGCAATAAAATTATATCCTGAACATAGGGGGCACCAGGCAAATATCAAAATGTCTGGTATTTAGAAGATAAAGGATGAAGAATATGATATACTCTTGTAGATAAATGGAGATCGGTAGATAAATAAAGGCAACTAAACTAGTTAAGCCCAATGTTATTTGGCAATTTAATTACTAGATATTCAATAAATATTTGCTTATTTGTCAGGTTAAACAATAAGTTAAATTAGTCTTCATAGCATGGGAATGATAGAAATGTTCAACTTCACTTTTCGATTTAAGCCTTTCATATAAGCAGATTTTGATAACCTAGGAAAGCAGAACTGTGCAATTTGTGATTGCCTTGGGAAAATAACAGCACCAAGGAAGTTATATTTTAGGTTTTTACCACAGAGACAAGTTCAATAAACAGGTCAGCTTTCCTAGGAGAAAAGAAAGCAAATAAACCCAGCCTCCCACCTGAACTTAATTTGATACAGATGAATGAAACATCAGTAGGCTTTTGGACATAAGTTAATAAGGAAACAAATAAAAGGCAGTTCTTTTTGTTGTGAGATAATTTTTTGTTATTTTACACTTTTAAGATTTGAACCCTTCCTGAAAAAGTGGAACTCAAATATAGGTCTTTGTTTTAAAAGTTATGCTTTTCTTTTATATGAACACAGGAAACTTGGGAATAACACATTTTTATTGTACTAGAGATTATAAAAAAAAAAATATCTGTAACTTTACGTGCTGCATTCCTGTGCCATATACCATTTTAACAGCAATCTGAGAAGGTCATTATCCAGGACTCAAGTATAGTTGTTATGCATTTTATGTAGGGGTTTTGGTTTGGTTTTTTTTTTAATCGCTGAATGATTTCAGTAAGGTTTTACTAGGGATCCTTTCTACCATTACTTCTAGACTCCTTTCATTCATGCTATATTATGGCATCCGCAATTATATTTACTACCTTAAACTCTGTAGGTCTGGAAGGTTTCACAGGAGAGCTTTTAGCGAGTCTAAGTTATAGATATAATTTCAATTTTCCCACTTTTAATTTTTGAATAAATTTATTTTAGGAAGAACTGAAGCAACTGATCGGCATGCTAGACTAATGCTTTCCAGGCATATCTGTACAATCCTAGGTATATTTTTCTGACTTTCTCCATTCCTACTGCTGCAGAAAGCAGGAACTTCCCAATTTGATGAAAAAAATGCTTGGTTTCTAAACTGATAGAAAACTAAGTTCCATAATAATATCATTGCAAAGGATTAACTCATTTTAATAATTGATTTAGTAAAGGTCAATTCATTAGGGATTAAATCTGAAACTTATTTTCCTTTGGGTGTATGCCAAATTTGTTTATAGAACCAAACTCGTATAATTGACTTCAGTCTTCCTAAAAGCCTAAATTACCATCACTTGCTAAGATTTTTCACTTCACCACATTTCCAGATAGCAAAGATTCATGCCACAATTGATGATCTATATCATACCATCCTTTTCATACAGCACTGAAGACAGTCATCTGCAGGTTGACTTCATGGATTCAGACCTCGGGATGGCCTGCAATGGTACGACAACAGCTTTGTCAAAACCTGAAAGTGGTAACTAGGCCTAACAATAATTTAATACTTCAGACTTTTTTTCTTTTCTTGGTGGGGGCTGGAGGGGTTTTGTATGTGTCTAATGTGAAGGAAGATTTTGTAATGGGAAACAATGCAAATTGCTATTTTTGAAGTTGTCTCTTTACAGAGCTGGTAATGCTTGTTTTACATAAACCATAGGATGTTTAATTTGCTGTGAATAATTAATATTTATCATAAGAAAATGAACTTTCCGTGTACATACAGATCTGGGGTAGCAGCATTTTGTTTTTCACAAATGTTAATAAACGTATGTGCACATAAAAAAATAAATAATTATGTCTGGCCTTCATCTATACTGCCAGCCAAGTAGGCTTTTTTAATCTGCTGAGTGACATTCATAAAAACAAGGTATTTTCTTTAGCACTGAACACACTGAATTGATAAATAATTTATTCCATTTGGTAGAAATGAACTAAATATTATATTTGAAAGAGTATATTTACTCCTTTTTGGATACATTCATACTTCAGGTTCGGTAGTAGAAGCCAAACATTGTTTCTACGTCATTTTAACCAAAATATTTGCTAGTCCCTTTCTCAAGGACTGAGAAGATATATAAATACAGGAAGAAGGATTTTATATCAGAGTATCGGAGGCCAATTAAGTCCTAGCCATTATTGTACCAGTTAAATTTTAACCCATTCTCAGTGCAGTACTTTGAGCCTATTGCGCTGGTGCCACTTTTAGAATTTACAGCATTCGAGTCTAAACCTCTTGTTTTAATGACGTTCTCCTCTCAAACCATTGGTTGTGTTACTGATGAATATATAACACTGTTCAGTACACCCTGATGTAAAAAATTTCCCTCTCCGGTAGCTGTGCCATGTAATCTGGAACCTGCACACGCACCTTCCCAGGCAACTGAGTACGGACCTTGTGCTCTTCCAGCCCTGATGTGCCTTTGTCTCTGCTTCTCCCTCTCCTTGCAGCTCAAGCGGCTTTTCCTGGGTGAACTGTCAACGAGAACGTGGTCCACAGTGCTGCTCTGCTCTGGATGGCTCCTCTGCTCTCATCTCAGGGCGAGAACGGCCATACGTGCGAGTTCCACATTTTGGAGGGAATGAGGTGGGTAAGAGAGAACATGCTGTTAAGGGCAAGTGAAAGAGAAGAAAGTCCCGAGACTGGAGTGGGTGAGGGGATTGGGCTGAGCAGAGGGAACAGATTACAGCAGTGAAACCTGCTAATTCCCAAGCACCTTTTGCTGCACTTTTTACTCCGAGGTGAAGAACTTCAATGGCAATAGCTCTACCAGTGGGGGGACCAGTAGCTGTTGTAAGTGGAAAAGAATTGAGGGATCATTTTATTCTTCTGAAAACCCAGTTATCCTGTGTACAGAAGGTGCAGTTAGTATCACAATACTTAGAGATACTTTGGTATATTTTCTAATATTCATAGTGGGAAAGAATCAAATTAATCCCTGTTCACTCCTGGCAGTATGGAAGTGCCTCCAGCAGCCGGTGCAAAGGACTGAGCATGAAAACAGGAAAAAGCCTTAAAATGCTTATCTAACCCTATAGTCATAATGAGCTCATCCACTGCCCCAAGCCTTTCTAGGAATGCAGGTATACACAGCGTTCAGCACATTGAATGGCATGGTTGGCTGCACTCACTGTGGGTGCTTCATAATGCTGACAAATGACCTTAGGGATTTAGTTAACCAAGAGCATGAGTGATAACAGAGCTAATGTATACTTTCTAACACTGCACGCTATATTTTGTTTGCTTTTAATAGTGTAGCCAAAGTGTAAAAAAGGATGCAGGATTTTTAAAACTTCCCAATAAAGAGAAAACATTGTTTGAAGCTGTGGAAGCTGCATATCCACTGGCACAGCAGCTAATGCAGTTTGCTTCTCCAGTATTGCCCTAAAGAATCTTTAGAGATTCATATATAAAATGCAAGTACCTAACCTGCTGTAAAAAGCTACAGTAGTGCCTTTGGCAAGTTTCCCTGGCCTGCAGAGGATAATTACTTGTGGAACACAAATACAGCTCCAAACTGGACCTGATTAGATGTCCAGCTTTTTCTCATACAAATACCATGAGATCTATCCATCCTCATAAGAGTATCTGTGATATCTTGATGTGGAATTTTGACTTTAAGAGCCTAGTCAGGGCTCACTTTAGCGAAGGAGAAACAATCTAAAGGGAGAAGATACTTTTCCCATCAGTTACAAGAAGGATTTAGAGAGGTACGGAGCACTGTCAGGCCCCACTTCCAGTCTGGTGTTATCCTCCAAGTCGGTAGTGCAGCTGGAGATGTGAGTGAGCCAGAAAGGCTAGCTAGTTCTGGATGGAAACGTGTCTACAGCAAAGGCCAGCTTGGAAATACAGCTTTGTGTTTCAGCCAAAAACCAGACAGAAATGGTCACAGCTTAAATGTTACATTTAGCAAAATGTACTTAGGCCTTGGTTATTCATCACAGCTAACCAGTTAGCTGCTTAGGAAGGCATGACTTTTAAAATTTGTTCTTTACAGGTAAAATTGTGAATGTTCCTATGTGGTTCCCATGAATACCGTGGTTCCCGTGAGTTCCGTATATAACAAAAAAAAAAAAAAAAGAGAAAACTGCATTTTCAAGAAGCTTCCACAATGTTTTAAGATAATTTTGTGATTGGGCATTTTTAGGCATTTACCAATGCTTTTAATGGAATCACGGGGTTTGTGCTATTAGATCACCCAATTGGTCTGTCCAGACCAAATGGTCTTTAGTCATGGCTAATGCTTGAGCTAGTCAGAAACGTTTAACAGAAATGGCTTGTGCTAGAAGAATTATGGTGTTCCTCAAGTATTCATGGAAATATGTGAGTTCTGATAAAAACTTTAAACCAGCTAGATCGCTCCTGTCCAGGATGGACTTTGCTGAGCAGTTTAAAAGAGAAGATTATGCAGGAGAGAGAAAAGAGGTCCAACAATTAGTGAACTCAGATGTGGAAGAATGATATTCAAGTATCGTTTATACAGACAGAGTTTTGACACATATGCAGGGAAATAAAATATACATTACAAAAATTACTGGATTAAAAAAATGAGCTATTTGATACAGATTTACTGTGTAAAAATTGAGGTGCAATATTTGTAGTTAAACATTTATATAAATGAAAGCTGTGTGTAAATTTCTGTACAAATGATGATGATGACCCTGATTTAAGTCATTCAAAAAAAGAACATTTAAATATGTAAATCAGAGATTAACTAAGTTTAGGGAGGGTTATCAAAAATGTCTGTTATCTTTGAACATGAACATATGCTCACTATGCTAATTCTGGAGGCTCCTTAGATCAAATGCTGGCGTATTTCAGTGTTTTGCATTGCTTTAAATTTTAACTTCAGATATCATCCCCAGTTTTCCTTTTTTGTGTGGTTTTTTCTATTACCAAATGCCAAATTAAGAAAGGCCATCTGAAGGGAAAAATCTTACTGTATTCCTGTGTTGGACTCTAGATGTTGCATCTTGCTGGTTACTGACCTGAGAACTGTCCAAAAGAATACGAGACCACAACTTGGCCACTCCATAAACTCATAAGTAAATATAAAGTACCACAGAGGATAAGCTTTATTTAATTTTTTCCTTAAAAATGAGTGCCTTTAAAATGGTAAAGATCAGAGAGCCCCACATTTTTAAATACATTGATGTCTGAAGGTTGTTGATGGCTCTATGTATTAGAAGACTAGTCAGTCATTGCTTTAGGAGATGATATTTGTCACAAAAGAAAACAATGTGATTTCATGGAAGGAAACAAATTCCTCAGCTCCGGGTTGTACAAGAAACTTTACTGCAGGTTTCTTCCTCATAAGTTACAGAAATAGACTGTGTGGTACAATGGTAAGATGAAGTTTGACTGCTGTTTTATAAATCTCACTACTATTGGGGTTTTTTTTCTTTAAGATGAAGATGATAGCATGGTGAGTAGTTTGTTTTCATTTCTTACATAATCCACAAGACATTTTTTTCTATTAGTTTAAGCACTTGCATCTCTGTCTTTTGTGCCCCCCAAGAGCTCTTTCATTAAGGTGTAAATATGTTCCTAAAATAATGAAAGTGTCATTATCACCCTTTTATTCATTTAGGTGCCCATGAAGGGAACTGAAAAGGCGTTTAGCTAAAAGCATAAGTTTAGTATAAAGAGAGAACATTAACGTAAGAATCTCTGCAGATCATTAGTCTGATTGTTCTCTAATGTATACTCCCTTGAGTTTTGTTTGCCAGAATACAGTGTGAGATAAATGGCAGGCACATCCGTGGACAGACACTAGGAGTTTTCATTCATTGCTCACCTCTCTCTCTCAGCACTAGCCTGATCCAGCAGAGTATTCACTTACATCCTTATCTCCAAACTGACGAATAGCCCCCGTCTGTATCTTGTATGGCTGAATCCCTCCAGAAAAGAACAGGTCACTTAGGACTAAGTGATATTGTAAGACTGCTGACTTATGTTTGAAGGATAAAAACCACAGGAGACCCTAAACGTTGTAGATGAATCCCCAAATTCTTTATTTTCTACAGAGTAGGCAACTGCTTTTTTTTTTTTTTTACATTGTCCACAGTATGTTCCCACGTGGTTCCTCCTGGAACAATGTGAGCACTGTACGTCATGGGACCTGGTAAAAAGCCTGAACTAATGTTGCAAAAAGATGTCAAAATATTTCACTTAAGAAAAAATGTTCTGATTTTTTATTCTTTTTGAGGTGATAGCATTTTGACTTTTTGGAAGAAAAGACTTAAAATATTTGCTCTTCGAATGAAATGAACAATCCCTATAGGGATTTTAGGTGTGTTAGTATCCATTGCTTCCCTAGGTAAATTGTCCTGCTGGCTACCTATCTGTAATATACTCCTTTGAATTTGAATTTGTCCAACATTAGCTTCTAGCCATTGCATGAAATTGCACTGTTTCCTACCCTCTATACCAACCATAAAAATGTACTTCAATCTCTGAAAATTTTACAAGATGTGTATGCAAAATCAGCCAAGCTACTGGTTGCAAATACCAGTGTTTCAAATCTTAAAACATTTACAAGTAGCTTTTGATATCAGAGACAAAAGTAATGGCTACTAGGAGTTACTGTGAGGTTTGCTTTCATGGCATGGACTCAAAGTACGATCTTGCTACCAACCCATGTGCAAATAAAAGAAAACAAAACAAATAAGCTTCAACATCTTCAATAAAAAACTTAACTCTGATATTCTGTTGTCCCTGTGCTTTAGAACTGGAATTGGCAATGCCTCTCTAAAACAGGGTTGGATTTTTTTTGGTCAACTAACAGCCAGTCGCTGTTCTTTGACTAAGGTTGCACTCTAATCTTGGATGCTATATGAATTTAGAGAGAGCCAATGAAGATTTGTGGAAAATGGCTCGGCATTTGTCCATTACTACTAATAGGATTAGAGAGGTGATGATTTGCCCACTGGAGTTTTTGATACCTCTGAATAAAGAAGGCAACCTGCAAGCAATACTTGCAGCCCAGCCATTGCTATTTACGGTGCAACATTGTTTGGATGGCATTGCTGTTTCTTTTTCACCACTCTTAACCTCCACTACCGTTTTTACAGACTGATCCGTACAGGTTAGTCATCCTTTCTGTATCCAACAGTTGCTTTGCAGTATGTCAGAAGCTGCAGGAGACAGGGAGTCAGGATCGATGTCCACTTTTCATAGAAAGGAAAAAAAAGAAAGCAAGAAGGAGAGGTGTCACAGATTTCTTAGCCTAGAAATTGCAGGGTTGTTGAGCTGATCAAGTTACAGTGTGGTAAGTCAGCCCCTGACACTTGTCCAAGTGCTTCCTTTTAAGCTGAGGAACATGTAAACTAATACGAGTCAGTGCAGTCTGTGATGAGAAGGTTAAGTTGCGTTAGTTTATTGTCTGTGTTTAACAGCATGTACTAGCTTGCTCCTGGCTTATCCGTCATGTAACACTTAACTAATTTGCTAAGTAATGTGTCTGCATGTCCAAACTTTTAAAAGTTTTTATGAAAACAGCATTTCATGCGATTTGAATAATTTTCCTTATTATGTTTTGTTCACTGCCAATAGATATGATGAGAAGGAGGAGATTCACACCTTTTGCCTGTTTATGAGAAAAAGGTAAATTAATATAGCTATAGTTGGTAAGACCTTTTGAGTTACACCTTTCTTGGGTAAAATAACAAAATCTAGCTTATTAAAAACCTGACATTTATGAAAAAGAGCATCTTGAAGTTTTTTGACTCAAAAACACTTCACAAAATATTTCAAAATTATCAAGACATTTCATTAGAAAACTTTTTAAGGGCATTCCAAAGTGTTATCAATTAATAATATGATTGAAATAACCAGGGAGCTGCTAAAGTCCTGTGTACAGCCCCCATCGGTTAATATTTAAAAAACAGAAATGATAACTAGACATGATTTAGGCTTTAGGAACTAGTTACTAGACAATGGGGCTTTATGTTTATGTCAGAAAAGGTAATGGATTGTGGTCTGGTCAATAAACCTTGAAGAACTGCTTGGAACTGTCAATATTAGGGAAGAAGTAGGTAAAAGGTAATTCCTACAGGGGGAGATCACGACCACCAACTCATTGACCACCTTCTCAAAAGAAGACAATGAAGGAAGAAGACAGAGTCTGGGCACTAATTTACATGAGGGGCAGAGAAGAAAGAACCAATCATTAAGGAAAATAAAAATGAATATGTATTAGTTAAATGTATAATTATGAGGATTTTTGAGACAAGGGTGTGCTGTCTTAAGACAGGCACCCATTCATGCACATCAATGAAATTGGTTTGAAAATACCTTGACTCTGTGTGTTATTGGCTTGCACACCAGGTAAATGAACCCCGTTTGTGGGACAACAAAAGCATTAATTTGATTTTAATTTTAAGCTAACTAGGTAATGCTGTTTACAGGGAGAAATACTCAAATAAAATGAAAGATTTTGAAGTTATTACAATAAACATAGGTTATTTCATATTTGACTTCACATCAGTGTGAGATGGGGAAATTTCCTTCCATTTATTCCCTATTTTTAAAAAGCAATGTGAATGTAGTGATACTAAAATAAGTCAGAGCATTACTTCTCATACCAGAGAGTGCAATTTTCAATGGAAGTGCTGAGAAAATGGGTTTTCCCAGGGAAAACAAAACAAACAAAAACCAAACCTTGATATTAGCTAATCTTGCCTTTTCTGAAAACGTTGACAACAAAAGTAATTTAGAAATGTTGCAATAGTGTTATCTATATGTCTACGTTAGTGTGATTAATGCTTTTGTTCTCGCCTATGAATTCCCTGCCTGGGTTGCAGTTCCCCAGATGTTTCACAATCTCTCCTTCTCCTTAGCTACTACTATGCATCACAAGAGCCTCTATACTACCAAAGATGGGGAAATCTCTTTTTTGCAGAGGAAGGGTAGCATGAAGTCACAGTAGCCTCTTTTCTTTGGCCAAAAAATAAGACTTTAAGTTTTTAAGTACTAATTCTTTAACTTAAAAGTTATTTCCCCCTCCACAGATAGCACAAACATCTCAGAAAAGTGAAGAAAAGCGTGCCACCAAGAAATGTCATCAACAGCCACCACCATGACCACAAGTAAATGTCTGATCGGCTTGGATTTTCTTTCTA
This sequence comes from Harpia harpyja, assembly GCF_026419915.1. Classification (NCBI taxonomy): domain Eukaryota; kingdom Metazoa; phylum Chordata; class Aves; order Accipitriformes; family Accipitridae; genus Harpia; species Harpia harpyja. Next base: position 37,417,442 of record NC_068951.1, on the reverse strand, counting down.
CCTACCCACCACTGTTCCTCCGAGTGGACTTTATTTCCTTATTTTCTTACTCTGATGTACTAGAATTAAGAAAGGACATTTAAAAACATTTTCATGTAGATCATCAGTTGGTTTTGGTGTTTAAATCACTGGCTAGCACATATCACTGGCAGTCCTTGTCCAACTAACAAGTGGTGTACGTTTAGACATAACCTAACCTGTAGAAATAAATCAGCCCAGGTTCATCACGAGCCTTTCAACCTTAACCACATTGAAGTACTCTATGAAGACACATAGAGGGAAATTCCAGAAAAGTCAGCACTTAACTACCTTACTAACACTACCTTAACACCAAGTAGTGTGTCATGATGTAAGTTGATCCTTTTGGTTAGGATAGGACTCAAAAATGGGAGCAGCAACTCAGTGAGCTTAACAGAATAATTTAAAGAGATATACAGCCCATTTTCACTACCACATAGTACCAGAACAGCAAAGCAGCAGAAGTAATGTATACATCATTGATTTTTATCCCTTTCAGAGCAGCCTTTCTTAGTACTTTTAATGAAACATTAAATGATTGTAACGTAAACTGTAACAGAATGGCATAGTTTTATACTTTCTTAATTGGATGCTAATATCCATGTCAGTATTTGCATGAAAAATGGTGTACTAAGCCAAAATATCAAGGTTTTTAAAACTCATAATCATTCTTCTGCTGATACCATCTGTCAGCTTAATCTTCACCTCCCAGAATTCAAGGAAGAGGGTGCCTTCAGGGAAAGGAAAAGGAAAAAATTACTGTTATGAAAGTACCGTAAATTGAGTTTAGACCATGGACTTGAAATCCCATCTGATTAGATAGGACTTATTAGTTATTAATTGTCAGAGTTGGAAAATAATTAAGAATTACTGTTGGGGCACTGTCACTCATCCTCCCTGAAGAAGCTGTAGGGCTCCCTGGAGAAGGCGACGGAAAGCAGCTCTCACGCACAGCCCGCACAGCAAGCCGCCTGCAGAGAAGTTACAGAGGCTGCCTCTGAGATCGCTTGGCTCAGCTGAAATTCCCTCACGAGCAGTGAAAGTCTGTGTATCCTCTGCGCTGCAGTGGAGGGCAAGCGAAGGAGTCTGAATCGCGTATGCAGTGTGCTTGATTCTTCTTGAGCTTGTTATTTTTACAGCGACCCTGCATCTGCATAACCTGCATATAGCTTTTGCTTGCAACAAGCCACCTGCTACATGTACATCCTTCTTCAGTGTACCATTAGATACCCAGTAAGAAAGTCAAATCATCATGAAAAAAGGGAGGAGTGGAGCTGGAGAGCACATTACCTGCTGCAATTTATTCTGAAATCAGAACATATGGGCAAAGGAAGCGCATATCTTCTTCAAGATTATCTCAAATCTCTGCAATACTGCAGGGGCTACAGGCCAACTCTTTCTTAACAAAAGTAAGAGGGTGCATTTTCAAATATCTCCAGCTGTTGGCAAATTCTCTGACATATAGCTACTTTACTAGATTGCCCTAAAGAAATTCAAAAGCCATTGTTCTCTCAAAATGTCACTATTGTTCAAATTTTAGAGGCAAACAAATGCAGCTGTACCTCCCCGGCTTCCACTGAGGTGCTCGGTCTCTGGAAACACCTAACTGGAGGTAATCCTTCCCATGGAACAGTACAGGTGAGACCTGGCTCCTCTCCATCACCAGGGATTGGATTGCAATAGGAGTGAATCTACAGAGCAAAACAGTGCGTGCTGAGGTCTGTATCCTGCACGTTTGGGGCTTACTCCGCATTAGCTCTGGTCTGATCATGTTGAGCCCTTAGTGAGTGGAGTGCGTTGTGTGATCTCAGTGTGCATCCTCCAGTTCAGGCTCATACAAAAGGAATCTGCTTCACACATTTAGGGAGAATTTTGCAAGCAAGCCCATGCACAGTAGGTGGGGAAACTAGTAAGAACTGCTTCAAAGGTGCCCATCGAATCCAAATGAAATAAATATATTTTATTTCTTTTTTTCCTTTGCTTTAAACCAGTATGAGCTTTGAAAAAAATATACAGGGCATTTTTAAATGATTTTATTTTTAAACAAAGAAAGAAGTCAAAGTGTTTGCAATGCTTCAATTTTTTCCTCTTTCTTTTTTTCCTCCCCAGGGAATACTTACAGCTTTTCATACTGCTTTGAATAGCTGGTCAGAGGAAAGGGTGGAAGTAAAAACTTGATCTACTAATAGCTACTCTGCTGCCCTGCTATCTGCTGCTGCTGCCTTGCTTGCTTGCGAATATGTGCCACAAACAATTATGAAAAAAACTAAAGCAGCACGTAAGAAGTGTGTAGCCCTTGGCATGTGCATAGAAGGTGGTATTTGCAAGAGCCTCCAAACCAGCAGGTAAGGAGTCTTTGCTTCAGGTTTCCCAACTGGGGCAGGAGGTAGGGTGGGAGGAATGTAATTCAAAGACGACAAGGGGAAGTAGAAATGGAATTTTCATATGGAAAACTCTTATTTTGGCAAAGAAAATCAAAATTGTTCCAAGAAAATTTTCTTCTGGTATCTGGAATCAATGAGCAGCTGCCAATGCCCATGACCCTTTCCAGCTCCTAACAAGGCAGACAGGATTGGACTGTATCAGGGCTCCAGCACCAGACAACCAAGCTTTTTTCATTAATTTTATTTTCATATTGTCCAAACTTAAAATGAAGCATGTGGTTAAGTGAACAGGATGGACCAGTTGGCATAAGGAGAAATACTGTTAGGTTCTAACTTGGAAAGCTGTTCCACATAAAGTGGTCTTTTTTTGTCCCGAGAACTACATTACATAGATATAAAATCTTTGTACAGAACAGCTTGCAAATTTGAGGTTTCATAAGGTTTTTGTATATATATGCACACACATATATATATATATGTATACATTAATTTAGTTATATAAATGGCATTGTACTTTTCTTTTATTCAACTGTCTCCCCACATCTCATATTAGTTTTCTGAATTATTTGTGCTATGTTTGCTTATCTGTAATCCCAGAATGACTTAAAATGATCCTACTGACCAAGTTTCCCAGAATTAGAGTCCTCAGATTGGTGTTCTGGTAATTTAATGGCAGAAGACTGACTTTCAGAATACTAAAAAAAAGGAGATCATTATTTTGCTTTTCTTTTCTCTTTCTTTCTCCCCACCCTTTCATTCAATAAGTAATTACTAGATTAAAAGAGGGAGGGGAGTGTTTCACGTATACCCTTGTAAGTAGTTTTAAAGCTCAAGTAGTTTATCCTACTTCCATTTATTAATACAAGACAGAGTCTAAAGTACACACAGGCACAACACATATTCATTTAGCAGTGACAGGTTAACCAGACTTTCTAAACAAAGAATATTAAACACTGTTCAATCAGTGTCATCCGCCAGTTCTTTGTTTGGTCCATTATCTGGAATCTGAAAGAGGAATTAAACTCCCACATCAGATAATAATCAGTCATTCTGATGCAAAAGAATTTCCATAATTTATCCTCCAAGGTGAAATTCCACCCTGTGCAGAGGACCCGCCGGAGGCAGACAACCCACTTCAGCCTGACGTAAGTCTATTGAAGCCTCAAACAACACATAAGGCCCTGTGTTGCTCCTTGCAAAGAGACTTTTTTCTGCAAGACATCGTATCACCTCCCTTCCAGAGAAGTTAATTGTGGTTATACCAAAGGCCAAATTAATTTCATCATCAGCTTACAAATCAAAGTTGGGTCAAAAAGGACTATCATACCACTTCAAATAATAAAATCCCTTATAAGGTGAGGAATTATTTGCCCTCCCTCTGAAATATTTCTCTTGGGAAATGAAACAGAGAAGGGCAGAGAATGGCAACTCCATCTATTTCGTACATTCTCAGTGTCCTTTCACATACATAAGCCCTAAAGCCAGAGCTTCTTGGCTGTCCCTGTTGTTTAAAAGGTGATTTGAAACTTTTTTTGTGAACATGCTGCACTTAGTTTTGTGTGTCACTAACATATTTCTCTAGAAGATGTCCTAGTCTGAACTTTAACTCAGGACCTGGCAAGTAATTTAGCACTTATTTATTGAAACATGTGCATAAGCCTTAAAACCACCAGACAGTTCCAGCACAAACATCTGTCTTTTCAAAAGATAACACACTGTCAAAATGCCCCGGAGCTGAATCTCTTCCTTTGGTTTGAAGTAGAAGCAGTAGCAGCTACAGTAGTTAGACAGCAAGTATTTTTGGAAAGATGACAGCTGGGTTGTCAGACATTAGTGCTGAATTACACAACGCTTGTATGTTACAGCAGAAATGTAATAAGCAATTATTCTTACATTATCATATATAGGGCTGCCAAACTACTGTCGGAGAGGTAAGATAAAGGACTTGGGGTATGTACCGGTTCTACTGATGTTAGGGGGTTTCCATCAAGTGTAACTGATGTTAGGTCTATTTTCACTCTTGTCATGTAAGGAAGTATCAGCTTAAAAATCTGTCATGGAAAAAAAATCGAGTAACATCTCCAAGGCAGAATTATCCCCAGCATGAGAAAAGCAGGCAAGCTAGTTACTGTAACTGCTGCTGATGAGAACTTAGCTTCTTCATCAGCAGATTTAGTATACAGAATAAAATCATATTTACTTAGTCTTCAGTGTTGGAAGTCTCCAACAAATTTTATTGTATTTCACATATGTCATTTTTACACAGCACTACTAAAAAAATCACTGCAGTCTTCAAAGGAAGTAAGGGGTCTCTGCGTAGTATTTATTTAGATCTGTTCTTGTCTTGAAACAGGAAGTAAAAGAACTCAAGTCAGAGAGAAGAATGAGCAAACTTATTCAATAACCTCTTTGTCAAGGAAAAAAACAAGCAAGCCTGGAGGTAGAAAAGAGATAACCGAAGTTGATATGACACAGGTCTGTGCAATCATAAATGAAGAAGTTAATAAAGTTGTTCACTGTTTCTCAAAATAGAAGAACTAGGGGACAACAAATGGACTGATTAGGTAACAGGTTCAAAAAAATCAGGAGATAAATTTCCATCATCTAGTTAAACAGTTGGTTTAGTTAAACTAGTTAGTTAAACATCTAGTCAAATTCATGGCTATGAGCCAGAAATATATTTGAAGTAAAAAGGTCAGCAGCCAAACTGATAGAAGAAAAAAGATCCATCGAGGACTTAGAAGGTATAATCTCTGTCTCAGTTGCAAAGTCTTATTCTTATATTTTTGCCCAGGTATACACTATTGGTCACTACTGGAGAGTGGCTAATGGCCTAGACCAGACCTGACATGGCTCTTCTCATTCTCTAAATTACAAGGCTAGAAATTCAATTCACTTCAATTGTCAGGAACCCACCGAAGTCAGCTGACCTATGCAGATTTATTCTGAGGACCTCTCTGTATATTTTTAACAAACTATCATAGAAAAGGAAGGACCTTAGGAAAAGAAAAAAATACAAAAAGAAAAGAAAAAAAAAAGATCTTAAGAAGTCTTTTCATTACCTTAAGGTATCAACTATTAGAAATTCTGTTTGAAATACTTATGTGGTTTTCCAAGGAGCGACATTCAGCAACTGCTCCGTCTTGCCTCCTGGTAAAGCTTATATAAGAAGGGCAGTTCTCCAGACCTGACTCTGCTAAACAAGGGCAGGGGGTTAGTTTCAGTCAGACTCCTTCTCTGAAATGATGTTTTTTCAATCCTCATCTCACACCTCTGGTTTCTTAGATTTCAGCTCAGATTAAGCAGTAACTCAGCTCCAAAGCAACCAAAGTTACTTAGGTCAAATCCAACACAATGAAATAAATCCACAGTCAAGTCATGTTAATAAAGATCAGTGTGTTTCCTCTTCCATTTGGGAACCATGCAACACGAAACTGCCCTGTTGTTTCCTGGAAGAATGAAGGTCTTTGAGCACAATAACAGCTAAGCAGAAACATTTACTTAGACTATCAACTGAACCAAAGGTTGCTGATGACATCTGAAGTCAGTCTTACATGGCATTAACATGTAAATATTAGGTAAATACATCACTAAAAGTCACTAAGTATTTTTTCTGATGTTAAACACCATCTGCTTCCCCTGTTTCATTTTTGAAAGACCCAAACCCATGACATTCTGCTCCATATCCACTTTGCCAAGCTGAGAGAGAGCTCTGTGGCATAGGCAGCTGTCCAGCTGTGGGGTTCACATCACAGATTCCTACGACCTCTGTGCCAATGCACCTCTTTTCCAGCTGGGCTTTGGCTTCATCCTTCCTCTGGCTGACCCACTGTTAGACTGCTAATGGTAGGTCCCTAACGACAGTCGGGGATACCAAATGCACATACAAGTGAACCTGTAATGAATCCCTATTGTAATTCCATCAGCTGTACAAAGTACATGGATTAAATGCTACTTGCCACACAGATGAATGTTTTCTGGGGTGTGTATTTATTGGTAAGAAAAATTGACTAGCAGGATACGTGAATTTTATTTATAGCATCTATTCATAGCACATAGACCCGTTCTACAATTGTAGTCACTATTAAAAAAGTCAACAAAAGGCTACAGTATTATCTGAACTTCTCTAGCAATTTCCTCTCTCACATTAGACATGCCTTACTTTCCCTTTGTTATCCAAGGAAGTATTATTTGTATAATGTTCCACTGTGCTTTAAATAGTTCTCCAGTTCCTTTCTCAGATGAATTAAGAATAAAATTATCTTTTATTAAACAAACGCTATTCCTTTGTTACCTCAGATTCTCAGTTTCAGATGTGCTGGGGTTAAAAAAAAAGTCCTCTTCTCCCTAACTCCTGCAAAGCCCTCCAGGGAGTCCCTGTCACATTTAATCTTTCTCTAGCTTGCTGGTTCTCGGGGTGTCTTCTGAATAACACCAGTTCTGTCTATTTTATTTGCTCCCTCTCTTACACACGTGCAATTTAAGAAAAGTAATTGAAACTATGGCATCTCACCTTGCAGTATCTGTGTAGTTTGAACAGCCAAGTATCTAGAGATCAAATTTCTGCTTATCAGCTGCATAAATGTGATCCAAAGCCTGGAGACATCAGTGAACTCTGCAGGAGTTCACTTGCTGAGCAGGTGTTCACGGCCCATCACAGGAAAAGAGGTTTGGGCTAGAAATAGCTTTTTACCTCTCCAGACTGAGTAGCTTTTGCTGCAATTTGTACCTCTGGACCTACCAGTCACTACAGTAACATCCAGGTTACTCTGAACTAGACTGGCAGTCCAGGCCAAACACAACAGTGAGGCATCAAACAACTGTGTGTCTCCTGCCCAGGTTTTGCTATGCACGTAAACTGGTGATGCTGCAGGAGCTCTGTATTGCCACACTGGAGCCACAGTGGCTGCAGTGAGAGCCTCTTGCCATGCTATGATACATAGACTTCTAGAGCACTTACCGTCAGAAACTTTCTCACATTTTTTACACAACTGAGCATGTTGTTTTCAGCCATGCAATTTCTTTTTTTTCTTTTTAAGTTGAAGCTTGATTTAATATTTTTAAATTTTTTTTTACATTAACTTCTAAGAATTAAAAAAAATCACCAGTGTTAAACTCCCGTCTATAGAAATGATACAGCAAACAGGCTGGTCAGACCTCATCAGACAGAATAGTTTTCTGTTGAAAAAATCCCACCCTGCTATTTCCCAGAAATTGAAATATCTCATGAAAAACATCCCTGCATCTGGAAACACAGGTCTGAGCCATGATTCATTAAGCATCTAGACTGCCTGTTACAAAGGGGAGAATCTGTTAGCCCTGGGAAAGGCTTTGAAGCACTTCTGGCTCCGAGGCAGCTTCTTCCTTGAGGTGCCTCAGCGAGGACTTTCCTAAAGCCTGTGGGCAGCCCTGCCTGCGGGTCACCGCTGCAACGGGTGGCTGGCAGAGCACCCACCCTCCAAAACCCGACCCTGTGTGTGTGGCTGTGCGTAGGCGGGGCGGGGGGGAGGAATTCTCACCAATTTTTTTTAGGATTTTTACATCATCAATTTTTTTTGCATAGTAGTGTTTCCCTTGCGTTGAGAACCCGAAAGCCACATGCAGGAACACAACAGGCTTTTTTGGCTGTTCTTCTGCGGCCAACTGTGGTGTGTCAGGTCTGCAGAGCTGTGAATTCGCCGGAAAGTTCTTTCGAAGTCTGTCTGAGCTGCCCAGGATTTTGGAAAGCACCTGAAAAACATGTTTTACTCCTTCCATACCATCATGGAGCAAAATTTGGTTGTACCAGCAATTTTCTAATTTGAAGCCTTTTTGTAAAACTGCAGTGCTGGATGGAACAATTTTGGACCTTGATCATTATCAGAGAATTCAATTTCCTAGACATCTCCAGTGCTGAGCTGCTCTTGTTTCTAATAGTGTGTGCCTAGATTCTCTCCTTGCTTTTCTATTGACAGAGAGACATTTAGAACCTTAAAGCTGATCTTTTTTTTTTAGGCTCATGAAAGTCTCTTCCAGGGATTTATGCTTTAATTTCATTCTCAAAGTCTCAGTCTTATTAAGCGACAGTGATCTTGGGATATTAAAAAGTCAATTACGTGACAATTTTTACTAGTCCCATCTTCTTTCAGAACCTCACAAAGTAACATTTTGTTGTTATGGTCTGTGGTGGAAACCTATTCTTGGTGCGAGTGATAAGACAGGTGTTTGTCATTTTGAAGACTCCAGTAAAGATATTTTAAGGCAGTACTTAGCAACATAAATTTAGTGTTGTCTAATAATGTATGTGAAATGTTCAAGAAGATTTTTCCATTCAGTTATAAAAATAGACTAGGGAAATTATCACACACTTTCAAGCTTGGATGATGTTTTTATGTCTTTTCATAGAGCAGTTAACTTCTGGCTATTTCTTTTGTGATAGGAGGATGCAGCTCCAGTTGCTGGCTCTTTCCAGAGGTAGGACTCTGGACACAAATGTCCGTGCTGAATGGCATAGACTGGTAGGTTACAGTGGCATCAGTCTCCCAAGCAGGTCTTTGGAAGTATGCACCATCGCTTGGTATCACTGTGTGGTGGGAGGTGAGTGGTTCCAGAGGGGAAAAAAAGGATCACAGCAAAACACCAGCCAGAAAACAGGTAATTCAGGGATGGAAACACTCTCATGCACCACCTCTGACTACTGCACTTCCTCTGCAGTACATTTTCTTGTGCTTTTGTCCAGCTTGTTTTGTGTTTTACTGTGTCCCGTAACAGTCAAACAGGTTTGACTGTTTCCCTTGGGAAACCCTAACACAGCAACCACACGGCACCTGCTGTCAAATAATTTTTTTAAGTTTTCACTTGATTTCATCCCTGCTATTTACGTAATGCTTCATAATTCTTTGTATTTCAGTTTTAAATATTTCCCATGCAAACACATCCTTAAAGTATCTGCTGGCTGCTTTCCCTCCTCATATCTATATAATCTTGAATTTCTTTTTTTCTCACGTTAGTGCTTCAAATTCTATGGCTAGGGGTTTTGTGGGGTTTGTTTATGCTGTAGTTTGTTACCCCTCTCACCACCACCCCCCCTCTCTCCTGCCATCGGTGGGCTTATGGCACTGTGATGTCCAAAAAGGCAGCTGCTGGATCACACCATAAGGACTCCCACTGAGCTCCTGTTGTGGCAGTGCTGGCATAGACAGGAAAAAAAAAAAGCTACTTTTAAGGTTTGATAAGATAAAAGAGAGCAGCTGCAGCAGCACACTGTAAGAAGCTACAGCGTTGCTCTTGCTCCCCTACCATAGCTGACTGTATGTACACTTTTTGTCTGGACTGCCCATTTCTATTTTAGGCATTCCTTAGAATGGGGCCTCTTCTTTTTAAAAGATCATTCCTTTGATCTCCAAGTGGAGGTCCAGGCACAAGTACAATTTGCAATTACTTAACAGTAGAAATTACAATAGTAGTTGTGTTGCCTTTTTTAAAGCAAGTTTTGTCTCTGCTAGTGAATATCTGCAATTTGAGCTACGGTTCTTCAGATGTAGGGGTTTTTTTCCAATGAAGAATTCTAACATGAAGAAATTGGAGAGTTCTTTGGGTAATCCTCCTTTAATCTCTTTATCCTTCCACTTGGATCATTTACTCACTATAGATAAAATAATAGAGATTAAAACCTTGCAATATTTCACTCTTAATTCACAACGAGGTCAACATAACACAGGTGGCCTTTCTCCTTCTTTCTCATTCAGTTTTGGGTAGGGTTAGTGAGTGGGTGTGGTGGCCAAACGACACGGCCACAGGCCACTGTACTAATTTCCCTAAGAGCAATGAGGCTATTAGCTCGCTTTCCTTGTCTAGCTGTACATTTGTAGAAGCCTTGGGAAGATGTACCTTCTCAGATGGGCTATGAATTGCCATTTCAGTTAAAATTTATTCAAACAAAATGAACACAAGTCACTTCTAAATAAAAAAGTTTTTTCTTTGTTTTTCTTTTTTAGTTTAAAAACTCTTCACTCTCTCATTAGAAAAAAAAAAAAAAGAAATCAGGTTTGCCAGAAAACAGGAGATCCATATGGGAGGTTTAGATAATAGGTAACCATTAAAAAGAAGTTCTAGAGTCAGAGCTTAAAATACTATACAGTATTTATATTTTTCTTATTTTACAATCAACTCTCCTAAATAATGGAGTATTGTGATAACATACCCTATAAATACCTTTACGTAAATGCAGCTGACTAGATGTATTTTCTGCCTGAGGCTCTGGATTAGTACATGGTTTGAAATACTGCTATATTGCTTTAAAAAAGTCGAAAGCCCAAATATTGTTGCTGTGAGCCAGAAGTGATGGGGTACTTGAGAATATGACTGGTAAGCAGTTACTTAGATTAATGAGCACGATGTCTGCAGTCCACTAAAGAGCATCGGCGATCACTCAGGCACCTGAGATACTGCACAGTGGGGATTTTCAGACCAGAAAAAGTTCAAATATAACGCTAAAAATACATAACATTTTTGCTAATAAATGAAGCTGGGAGTCATGCGCGGTGTATTCATAAACTAATTAACAAAGGAGGTTAAAAGTGAGTGGGAGATGCATGACTAGAGGTATAATCAGTAGGAATACACACAGTAAAATGAATGAGAAGCTGATTAAACGGTTATAAAGGAGGATTGTGAACTGGATTTTGACCTTGTGGTATGTTGCTTGGCTGTCTCTGTGCAGTGTTGCACTTACTAGGTACTGTTCTCCCACAGTAAATGGATCCGGATGGCAAACCCAGTCCTGAAACACTGTGCTTAGAGATAACTGAGTGAGGAAGACTGTTTTTGGTCTTTTGTAATGAAGATTTGTTCCAGGGACTGCAGAGGGGAGGAGAATGAAGGGTCCAAACGCGCATTCCTAGATCAGTTCAGGCTCGCTTAAGTGACCTTTCTGCCTTTGTAATTCCCTATATCTTGATAGCTAGTAGTTAATAATTTTAATTATCTACAACCCAAACAACATGGCATCTTGATATGAACAACTTGTCAGGGCAGGTAAAGGCACAGGGCTTTATAAAGTTGACAGTGTCTCTCTAGGTAGCAACTGCTTTTGACGGAAGGTCCCTGAACTGCTTAAGGTGCCTTTGAAATATTAAAAAAGAAACGGTTGGGTTTTTTTCTGGCCAGCTCCAGCTTGAGCACTAGGTCATGTCAAAGTCAAAGTGTATTTGTTAATGATCAGTGCTAGCTGCGACGCTGAGCCTTGAGGGATGAAATGGGAAAGGGGGATTAGAACTAAATTGGCATATCTTCTAGATGGTGGGAAGAGAAAGGCAAGCGGAAACTCCCAGGGAGTGGCAGTGATAATGTCCCCTCTTCACTTGTCAGTGTGTCTCACTCAAAAACAGAAACAAAATGACTTCACTGACACTGAAGAGATAATCCAGCCTCCATGCTTGTGCAGCAACTAATATTAATCGCCATGTCTAGTCGGACTTCAGACCATTACTGGCACCATGAAGTGTGTCCAAATTTAAGGTTATTTTTCCTTAATCAACCACTGATTTGTTTCATCCAGCAACTTGTCAAATGACACAATGACAAGTTTGGGATTATTAAATAAATATGTGTAAATTAATTCCCAATATTCATCCATTCCACTGTTGCAAAAGGCGGAGGAAAAATACCTTTAACAAACACATTTTCAAGGAAATTATAATTTTCTTTGTGTTATGACTAATACAATATTAAGCACATACCTCAACTCTTGAATTATGTCTGCATCTTTGATGTTAGTGATCAAATATTCATTGCCTTGATTATTCAAATAATTAGACATTTTATCAGTTTCTTTGAAAAGCTCAGAAGTAAAAAGGCAAATCCCTTGAAGGGGTGTTCAATATTTAGTTTACTGTCAGTGGAAGAGTCATCAGGCAGGAGGATACTGTGACAGGGAAAAAAAAGTTGTTTGTTGCAGAAGGTCTCAAATTTTCAAAGTGAATGCTTTATGACTTTTGCTGTGTTGTAGCTACTTCTTGCTCAAAAACTGGAGGCCAGATCCTCACCTGGGGATACTTATCACCATTCCAGTAGCTTTAATGGAAGCAGAGCCAGGCCAGCCCAGGGAGTGCTGGTCTTAGATGAAAACCCTTACTCAGCTGTAGGGTCTGCTCAAGCACCCATTCTGCTTTGACTTAAATGGTGTTTCAAGACAATACCATGAGGAAACTCTGCATTTCATCCTTGCAGAAGAGGTGATGAATATGCATAAAAATAGAATTAAAGATCATGTATAATTAAAACCAGCTACGTAAATTCCTTAGTTTCTTTATGAACAACAAACAGTGGCACCGATTAAATCCCACCGTTTTTAAGGTTATAATTTAGCAGTGGCTTAAAAAGAAAAATTACATATTTAGATCATTATTATGCTTAATTGTTTCAAGCTTTCTGACTACTGTGTGGATGTTGTGGAACATTAGAATAAAATCAGCTCAATGCTCATGCTTAATGTGCGAGAAATTTTTTGTTTGTTCTAATTTCTACCCTTTTATATTAATTGTAATCTGCAGAGAATGGAGGCTCTAGTTGTCTTGCTGATGATAAATACAAATATAGCAACAGTTTTTTTCATTCTATTTATTTATTTATTTCAACCTGGATGTACTCCGTGCCAAACGTATCTCTAAAGAAAGAACAACGGGAGCTTGTCAGTGTGCACGCACTGTAGAAGTGGGTGTGAATGTATGTGTGTGGGTGTGTATGTAGAATGTATGTATGTTTTTTTATTGAGAGATAAAATATAAAAGTGCTTTCCATCACTTTCTGCTACAGATTTTTGTTATGGCTCCATGCTCCAGATGCTTATGTAAGCATGCAGAAATATATTCTCAAAAAAGACTGAAGTGGCTTGACTTAAGTGTTAATTATTTTACAGATTCAATCATGATAAACATTATCTATAAAAAAAGAGGTCAGCATGAATGCTTCATAATAAAATACTGTTACAGCTATATATAAGTACAGGTAACATGTTATGGCTCCATGCCATAACTACAAAATGAGTTTAGACAAGAAACTGGGGAACATATGAGACAGAATAAATCTATCACGTTGTTTCTAGAACACCTTTTCTTTTGGGACAGTGCATATCCATTATAGCTATATCACAGAAAGCAGAATAGTGGCAAGCAGGACAAAAACATAACTGTAAACATATTTGCATGGTACTTCTGACCCTATCGAAGGCCATAAAGGTCTGGAAACTCATTTTGCCGCCTTCTGTAATTTTATTCCTAATGGACCACAGGTTGCAATACTGCAGACAAAACGTGGTCAAGGACAGTCATGTGAAGTCCTCAGGGCTGTGTGAGCAGAGGGTGACTGGTCTCGCAGTGGAGGAACTTCTTCCGAGTCCCAGGGTAGGTGACCAGGTCTGATGTCCGCTGTCACTGCTCATGCACTCCCCAGCTACAGATGCCAGGAAGGTCAAACCAGGAATATGCCAATAGACCTGGGCCATTTGGTTTCACCATCCTAAACTACCCCGTTGCAATAATGAATAATACAAAGAGTTAAAAACACAATCATATTTTTTTTTCTACCTTAAATTTTTGAAGTACTTTTATGAACATGGAAATAGTTAAGTAATTTCTGAAGAAAAATACATGCTTATCCATATTCAAGCACTACATTTTCAAGAGGCTTTTCTTTTTCCTCAATACTGGATCAGAAATAAAGATTGCAGTTGTTACAAAGAAGTCAAGGAGAAAGAGGACAACTGGGAGCATTAAAAGCAGGCAAGTGTTTTTATTTTCATTTTGGTTTTGTTACCCTTCAAAATAAGACATGACCTCACTATGTTCTTTCCTTCAACAATGATTTTCCATTCATACGGAAAGAATCCAGGGTTTCTGTGAAACTCAAACAAAATACTAAACTAATTCTTTAAGCAATATATAAAAAATTCATTATCTTGCGAAGGCCAAACAAGTTTGAGTGCCAGCAAAATAATGCACTGGCTCTCTGTGATGGGCATTATCATTGCTGAATAGAATGCGTTTTGCACAGATGGTATTTATTGCCAGCAAAATACAAGAAATGACTGGCTGGTGTCAAACTGGGCTTCGTGGTTTAACCCCAGCCAGCAACTAAGCACTATGCAGCCGCTTGCTCACTTCTCCCCACCCAGTGGGATGGGGGAGAGAATTGGAAGGAAAAAAGGGAAAACTCGTGGGTTGAGATAATAACAGTTTAATAGAACAGAAAGGAAGAAACTAATAAGGATGATAATAACAATAATAAAATGACAATAATAATAAAAGGATTGTGATATGCAAAACAAGTGATGCACAATGCAGTTGCTCACCACCCGTTGACCGATGCCCAGTTAGTTCCCGAGCAGTGATCCACCCTCCCAGGCCAGCTCCCCCCAGTTTATATACTAGACATGACGTCACACAGTATGGAATACCCCTTTGGCCAGTCTGTGTCAGCTGCCCTGGCTGTGTCCCCTCCCAACTTCTTGTGCCCCTCCAGCCTTCTTGCTGGCTGGGCATCAGAAGCTGAAAAATCCTTGACTTAGTAGAAACACTACTTAGCAACAACTGGAAACATCAGTGTGTTATCAGCATTCTTCTCATACTGAAACCAAAACATAACACTATACCAGCTACTAGGAAGACAATTAACTCTATGCCAGCCGAAACCAGGACACTAGGCCATGGATTGGAAGCAGTGCATGAGAGAGAGAAGATAAAAATTCAAAGGAACACATTATGGAAGCGCTCACTTGCCACGAGGCCCTGCCATTGACTCTATTATAACAAATTCAGAGCCATATGGTAACAGTTGTTGTCAATCCATATCACTTGACATAAGGAACAATGGTCATGACACCATTTGAGTGTCTCCTCATTTATTTTCAGATGTTTGTAGCTCCTTTGTAAATGGTTCATCAGTAGGAAAGATGACAGACTATTGAAGAGATTTAGTGTACATTCCTTGAATAGGATGTACTTAGGATGTAGAAGCAGAGGTTTTGCTGATTGCTTCCACAGCAAACTACTAAAAGGGTTTTCTTAAGAGAGACTGTGGATATCCTATAACCACAGAAGACCAAAGAAGAAGGAGGGGAGCCCCATTGTCTCTGATATCTCAAAGAAATGGAGCAAAGAACATTTATCCTCTACACCAGCCCACAGAGGAGATGGAATTCTGCACAGAGGACCCTAAATCTGCCAGGCAATCAAGTCAACATACCTAACACCAAAAGAACCTTTCTGAATCCTTGTTTTTTGGGGGGGTGAGGGTGAGTGATCTCTGCATAGAGTGACTTTGAAACTGAGTTCATGGCTATGCTTTTCTATTCCTCGTGTAGTCCTTAGTCACTGCAAGATCTTACACAGAAGCCTGCAATAGTGAATATGAGCAAAAAATAGAGCCACAGAAATATTCTGCTTGAAAGGAGCCAGTTAAACATGTAACTCTTTTTAATGGAGAGAAGTGAGTAAACAAAATCCTAAGTGGAAATTCAACATCTTTTTGTATTATTTCATATAACAAGACATAACCTTCATAGTTCTCCAAGTGAGTGTTTAGAAAGCTGTGTGCATAGGTCTAGAACAGACCTTGTCCTAGAGAAACTGCTGAGCACAGCTTTTATATTGTTGTATTAATGCAATTTATTTACTGTGAAATGTTCGCATTATTGAATCCTATTTTTCTACCAGCTGGTCATACCGTGAAAAGCAAACCATCCAGCTTAAATAAATAAAACAATACTATTGTGCTGGTAAGTCAGAAGGTAGGTTATTCTGTATAATGGAAATGCAAATATGAATGCAATTGTTATTTCATGGATAAATGGAACTTACAGAAAGGTGGTGCAATGTTTTTCCCCTCTTTTGTTCATATAATCGTTAGGTCACGTACTAATCCATCTTTTGTTTGCTGTATACCATACATTTTAGTGCACTGCTGTTATGGAAGAATGGTATTTCAGAAGGGCTTATGAACATTTCTTTTCTGAGCTAGCAGCTTGGTGACCAGAGGTTGAGGTATCGAATTACCAAAGGTCTCCAAAAGTTATTTCACAGACACATCCTCTTAGCTGAAGATTTCTCGAGATAATAGCTGTTTTCCTGTGGGTCTCTTTCTCATGTTGGAGAGTATTCTCAGTACAGCATCCTTTTAGGTAGCTCTCAGCACTCCAAACAGTAAGCTGATGACCATGCTACTTACTCACTGTGTCCTCTGTCTATTTTTGCACTCATTTCAAGGTTCAGGAATTATATTAATTAAGAGCAAATGTGTAACCAGGAAAACTGAAGAGGACCATTAACTTTCCAATAAACATTTTTGTTGCCATAATATTTTTTAGCGTTCTAAAAGACTGGTGAATATTTTGCTAACATTACTTTTTTTCTTTCTTTTATTTTTCTATGCACACAATGAAGTTCAGAAGGGTCTGGGGCTATCAGAATTGGAGGATCGCAAAATCTAAGGTAGGTGGAGGTAGCACATAACTATTGAGGGGCAGGAGCTGAAGGCTCTGAGCTGGGCAGGCTTCTGGACCACGAAGCAATGCAGAGTGAGGTACTGAAAGTGTCGGTTTGATGGTTATCGTATTAATCCTACTTTGATACTTCTAATACGTACGCTGGCCTTGAAGAAAGGGACCTGTGTACAGAACATTCCCTCCCTGCCATCCGTGACTTTGCAGCTCTCAGATGTATGGTAGACCTACTTGAAAAAGCAGCTACATTTCTTGGTGCTTATCCAAGGCAACTGAAACTGTGAAACTTTTGAGGATCACCTTTCACATTAAATCTATTTTCTTCAGGAAATAAATTCTCACTTCAGCTTGGCCTGTGCTATAGACATATACAAATCAAGACGTTTTTCTGATTGAAAGGGCACACAGAGATTGCTCCAGGCAATTCTGTGCGGAATAAAGAGAGATAACCAAGAGAGGGCTCAAAAGTGATAATACACACACAGAGAGTGCCATTTTTCCAACACAGCACACCTTCATCATTACTTGCTCACGGAAATAGTGTTTTCTTTGTATTTTAGTGACACTTAGAAGGATTCCTGCTAAAAGATGTAAAGGCAGGATTCGTACCTGTATTAAGGCTACGGTGTTTGAAAATTAGCTGATGAACTACACTAACGCTGTCACAAAGATCTGGATGAGAATGGCAAAATATTTTAATTTCAATACACAGTTAATGCTGAAATGGAAGAGGAAATTCCAAACTATCTTCTAACCTAGGACTTTTATGCTCCTATCCTCAATAGCTTTGAATCTGAATTTCATTTTATCTTCCAGTTGAGTCGGATTCAGTTCCCCTATAAAGGACAGAAAACTTTCCATTGGTTTCAATGGGGGCTAAGTGAGGTGTCGTGGGCAAGGTCAAACAGGTGAGCGAGCATTTACAGAATCAGGTATGAGCATTCACAATTCACAAATGGATGATACGGTAATACATATTACCCTGTGGGAATGTTGAACACCTGCAGAATGATGTTCATCAGGCCATGTCCTACTTTACAGCTGGGACTGTCTCCTCTGAGGTCATCACAGTGTATTCTCTATATACGCCCACATCAGCCTTATACAAACTACCCTGGATCAAGACAGTGCACTGTGCAATGACACAACATAAGCTCAACACCCAAGAAGTGGGGTAAATGAGTCTGTCCTGGGTTCTGTGTTGCAGCATGGAGCCTGAACCATTTCAACATCGTCTTGGCCCAAGAGTAGGTCTATGTGCCTGAATGGATCATATCTTTGGGATGGTTATTTTAAAATTCTATTTCTTCTCTATATTCTATAAAGGTATTTCTTTAATTCAATATGGTAGAACCAACAGTGTTACAAGGCGCTTCTTTCATGCTTGTTAAATAATACTTTCCCAAGTTGTAGGTAAAAAGGTCCTCATCTCCAGGAGATAAGGGTAGGAGATAGTCCTGTCACATGGATCATTTTTGCTTGCCTGTCTGGAATTTTTGTTACAATGCCAGATCCTCCACAGAGCAAAGAAAATGACAGGGAAAGCCTGGACAGCATTCTCCAGTGTCTGCTGAGGTCCTTAGCCTTTAAATATTTCAGGCAGCATCTCTGATTCAGAAAGAAAATGGACAAAGGAAAATACGGACTGAGTTTTTCAGGACGGGAGTTGTGGGAAGAGCTAGAGATGAGATTTATCAGGGTATGGAATAGGTTTCTAGTGGAAAGTTATGGCAAATTAGCCTGAATATAGTACTCAAATATATGGCAGGAAGCAATTCCAGAGACTTATGGCAATAAGCAAAGTACCTTACAGGTCTTTTTCATCTGGACAGTTTGGGAATGAGTCTGTGATTGGTTTCTCTCACAGTGCAGTCTGCAGCTGGTAAGGAAGGAGGAGAAAAAAGTCAATATTTTTTTTTAAAGTGTTCCCATTATTTTGTACTCTGGCCACTAGGTCATCCAATTCTCCATGTACTCATTACTGCGTAAGTCGAGTTGCCCACCTACCCTATAGCACTCTGGAAACAATTTTGATTGTAGAAACAACCAACAGCATCTTGGAGGTGGTGACAGGAAAGTAGAGGGACAAAAACAGAAGGGAAAGACCGAAACTGTTCATCTCGTGTCTCCCCTCACTGCCATAAGAGCATTCAGCTCAAGAGAACATTTTTTTAGGCCGTGTTCAATCTGCTGCAGTTTTAAATGTCTGAAGTGATAGGGAGTATTTTCTCACTACTTACTGAGAAGTTAGAGTGTGTCAGTTCAAACTAATAAATATGTGGTTTGACGGTGACATTTACAAGTTGCCTGCTCCACTGAGCTCGGTGCCCAAGTTAACAGCTCACATTCTAAAGTCAGTTCCTTAATTATCTTGTCTTCCCCCAAAAGATTTGTCAGGAAGCCTTCTGGTGATATCCCAGATAGATATGCTATACCAGTGAAGCATGGTTTTGACTTTGACAAGTTTTCTGGGTTCCTGAAGACGCCTTGCATGGTAGGAGGAAGTGACTCAGCAGTCGTTCTAGTGCTTGTTCCTCCCACCCCCGTAAGATTTTCCTTAAAATGTGTTCACTTGAGGGTTATTTAACTTTTTCATCATACATTCAACAGAAAGAAAGAAGAAAAATCTTTGCTTGAACAATGTTCTCTATTATTGAAGGCAGTTTGAGGAAGAGATCTCGTATCTAGGACAGGGTAGAATATAAATTAACATGGAAAGGACAAAAGGAAGTTTAACACAGTGTATGGAATCCAGAATTTTTTCATAATGAAATGCTTACTTCTTAAATAGACCTGGGCTCTTTTCCCTTCTTCACAGACTTTCCACTGAAAATTTTTTATTAGCAGTCACAAGGCAGGGAGAGAAGAGACCAAAAGATCCTATTGCTATGTGATTTCACGTATTTTTCTCTCTCCTTCATGAAACATTATGGAGGACAAAAAGATATAAATGTTAGGCTTGCAGAATGATACCTTCTGTATATGCAGAAATTAATTATAATTCCTTCCAAAGTAAATCCTTATGATCTCATCAAATTATTGTATTAAAAATCATGATAAAAATCCCTTTTCATGTGAGACTCTCAAATACACAAAATGTAAATTAATTCTCAGAAAACCAGCCTGAATGAATGCATTAAACCTATTCTGTGGATGGTTATACAGACACTTTGAAAATTTTTCTTTGTCATATCTACAATCACCTACAGTGTCACGATAACAAAATCCTTAAGCCCTCCATCTTATTTGCTGCAACCATGGCACAGAAAATGGAGAGGAAACTTTGGAACAAAAATGCTCTGTGATTTTGTTAAAATATTTTACTCCTGAGCACCTGAAGTAAAAACAAAACAAAACAAAACACAAAAGCCTCAATATGTTCTTTGACAGCATAATTGCTTAGTTGATAAGAGATGCGGAAGGGGGCATGTGTATTTGCCCTGGTAAAGCTATATAGCACCCATATAAGCAAGGTGAGAAAATATATACTAGCACTAATCAACAGTACTACCAAAGTGGCTGAAAATACACTTTTCTAGAAGATTTAATACTTTGCTCTAAAGCTAGGAAGGTATTTCAGACAGAGGTCTGTCAGTGCTTTCATTAACTTAAATGATGGAAGCCTGTACTCAGGTAAAATTTGCAGTGTACATTAAACTATCAAGGGTAACAGCATTCTTGAAGCCAGAATTAAGATTCGAAATGATCCTGATAAATTGGAAAGATTGTCAAGATTCAATGAGATGACATTCAAAGTGGGCAAGTGGCAATGTACTATATAGTGTCACAAGAGAAGACCCGAGCTAAAGTGCCTGTCAGTGGTGTAGCATCGTGGCAGAAGTGCAGCTCTCATCGGGCTATATGTTAACAGCAATGTCATATATAAAACATGGGAAGTAATTATTCTTTGGTACTTGGCACTGATGAGGTCTGATCCAGAGAATTTCATTCAGGACTATCCTATTTTGACAAAAAAACCCCTGTAGGCAAATTGGCAGGAGTTGAGAGGCATCAAGAACAACAGGAGTTTTAACAAATGTTTCTGAGTAAAGACAGAATAAATTGGAGCTTTTTAATTTTTAAAAAAGAGAGAGAGAAAGAGAGACAGAAACACAGAGACAAAGAAACACAGACAGAGAGAAGAGGGAAGGAGACAGAGCCAGGCACACAGACGAGGGCTGGTGTTGGGGGCAGGCATAAGTTCTGCCTGCCAGTACATGGAAGTTGTTAAAATCAGTCACTGTCTTCTGTGTTCCACCACCTGCGCTGGAGGAGAGAAAAGGCGATATCACTGTGGTTTTTGAGAAGTTTACAGTTGGAAATTAGCCGACATTTTCATGTTTATTGAACGGATGAACGGACAAAATATGAAGTGTGAATGATGGGTCAGAGGGCTCCTCTGTCCAGGAAAGGCATCTGGCACTGATGGGGTGGATCCCTGGTGTCCATAGCAGATCAGAAGAAGGAAAGAGCCAAGGAAAGTCTGATGCAAAAAGTTATTTTTCATCTTGATTTTGTCATACATTAATTTGGTGAGAAGTATTGGCTTTCTCTGGCAAGGTTTTGGTAGCGGGGGGGGGGGGGGGGGGGGGGCAGGTTGCAGGGGGTGGCTTCTGTGAGAAGCTGCTGGAAGCTTCCCCTGTGTCCGACGGAGCCAATGCCAGCCGGCTCTAAGACGGACCCGCCGCTGGCCGAGGCCAAGCCCATCAGCGACGGTGGTAGCGCCTCTGGGATAACAGATTTAAGAAGGAAAAAAAAGTTGCTGGGACAGATGGAAGTGGCAGCCGAAAAGAGGAGTCAGAACATGTCAGAGAACGAACCCTGCAGACCCCCAGGTCAGTGCAGAAGGAGGGGGAGGAGGTGCTCCAAGCGCCGGAGCAGAGATTCCCCTGCGGCCCGTGGGGAAGACCACGGTGAGGCAGGCTGTCCCCCTGCAGCCTATGGAGGTCCATGTTGGAGCAGATCTCCACCTGCAGCCCGGGGAGGACTCCATGCCGGAGCAGGTGGGTGCCCGGTGGAGGCTGTGACCCTGTGGGAAGCCCACGCTGGAGCAGGCTCCCAGCAGGACCTGCGGCCCCGTGGAGAGAGGAGCCCACGCTGGAGCAGGTTTGCTGGCAGGACTTGCAACCCCGCTGGGGACCCACGCTGGAGCAGTCTGTGCCTGAAGGACTGCACGCCATAGAAGGGACCCACGCTGAAGCAGTTCGTGAAGAACTGCAGCCCGTGGGAAGGACCCACGTTGGAGAAGTTCGTGGAGGACTGTCTCCCGTGGGAGGGACCCCACGCTGGAGCAGGGGAAGAGTGTGATGAGTCCTGCCCCTGAGGAGAACGAAGCAGCAGAGACAACATGTGATGAACTGACCATAAACCCCATTCCCGTCCCCCTGCGCTGCTGGGCAGGTAGGTAGAGAATCCGGGAGTGAAATTGTGCCCGGGAAGAAGGGAGGGGTGGGGGGAAGGTGTTTTGAGATTTGGGTTTATTTCTCATTACCCTACTCTGGTTGATTTGTAATAAATTGAGTTAATTTTCCCCAAGTTGAGTCTGTTTTGCCCATGACGTTAATTGGTGAGTGATCTCTCCTGTCCTTATCTCAACCCACGAGCCCTCTGTTATATTTTCTCTCCCCTGTCCAGCTGAGGCAGGGGGGGGAGTGATAGAAGGGCTTTGGTGGGCACCTGGCGTCCAGCCAGGGTCAACCCACCACATGAGATCATACAGATTCATCCTGGAAGAAACTATAATTTCTACATATACACAGAGAAGAACAAGTGGAGCCAAGGGAAAAGGCTTTGGCCCTTCCAGCTCCCGGTCACCTTCATATTGGTACCTCCAGCACTTCCCAGGTGAGACTGGGCTGGGAAGACAGAAGATGTCCATGCTGTCACAGCAGCAGATGACAGTACTCAATGGAGGTACAGATGCCTCGAGATCCCGTCTCGTCACTGCTTACCAAGAAAATACATGCTGGATGCAGTTTCTTTAATTTGAGGTAAACACAAGGTTAAACAAACATCAGTTGAGGTTAATCAAAGTATTCTGAGTTCTTTCTCAATACAAGGTGATTGGACTAACTGTTCTTAAGGTCTTTCCAATTATTCTGTAATCACATACAAAGATTAAAGCATACCTTGCAACCTATAATCTAAGGTGAAAACAGTGAATGTAATCATCCTGAGGTAAAGCCAACAGACATTTCTAAGGGACAATGACACTTGCGACATTGAGAGTATATAACCATGTATGTTTTTAATCTATATTCCTTTAAGTATCTAATGATGCAACTGAGGACAGACCTACCCCAAAAGAATGAAGACTGCAATGTGTTTATTTTGCTTAAAACATTCTTAAAATAAGTTTTAAAGAGCAACAAATGCAAGATAAAAACTGTAACCCAGTCTTTGCTCAAGACATAGTTCTGTACCATTTTTTACTTCTGAGAAACGCCATGGCACTTGTACAACAAGGAAGCTAAACAGTAGAACTGACATTAATCATACATTATTCTCCACTTCAAATGTCCAAAAAATTATCTACATTATTCACCAGGTTTGACACTTGCCATAATAGTCAAACAAAGCCTATTCTTCTTTCTTTTTCACAACTCGGCCTACAAAACCTCTCTCATTACTGCTAAGGACAAGACACAAGAATTATGATTGCATCCACCCTCCTACAACGATAAGCTCCACACAATTCTCGCCAGCCATTCTTTCCCACACTTCTGACACACAATATAGGCTGAGAGATTTAGATGCTGAATCCCATGTAATGCTGTTAACCGCAATAACAAAGTAACTCTGCTGACATATTTTAAGGCATTTGCAGTCACAGTCAATAAAGCTAAGCAGTCAGTACTAGATTTAAAAAAATGCTTGAGCTAACATTACAGGTTGGGGGTTTTTTTCATTTTTCAAAAATGTCTGATTTGTATATTTAATAGTGGCATTGACTAAAGACCGGAAAGCCTGTATCCTCAGTGGTGGAAGTGAACGTGGTGCCCATCTTTAGATCTAAGCAAATTAAAGAACATAATTCTTATGGGCTCTCATATTTGGATACTTAAGGTGGATTTTGGAGCAAAATATTAAGCACAGATCTCTTTTAGTAGTTGTCATAACCAGTGAGTGTTAATGCAGAAGGCATTCAAAGGATACAGATAGCATTCAGGTATTTTGGTCTTAATGAAAAACTATGGGGTTGACAACCTGACTGCCATTCATTTGGAAATATCCCTAGCCTTTGGTAGAATTTTTGAAAAACCTCTCCTGGGTGTCTCAGTGGTCCATACAGTGGCTGTTTGGGCTGAGCAACTTCATGGTCTTTATAAATTAATCTTTTCAGACACATCAGCTAAATGTGAAATGAGTATTCTTTGCCGCTTTTGTTTTGCCCAGCTCCAACTCCAAGGGAGTGGCATGCTGTTGGTTATAAAACAAAAAGTAAGATTGGGAAGCACTTGTCCAGAAAAAGGAAAATTCTGAAGAGAAAAGAGAATGCCAGGGATTGACTCTGGCATTTTTGCCTAGGGAAATAAAATAATAGGAAGTTCTGGGGAAAGGTTAAGGAATGAACGACTACATGGCAAAAGAGAATAAAAGCATAGGACACGTTCACAGCTGCCATCTGAAACACACTTGCTTGCTTTTTCTGCCCAGGAAAAGGCTATAGTTTAACCAGATATTAAACTGCTATCATTTATATGCTTCTTGCATCAAGAGAGGTCCAAGCAGTATTTATGCTGTACATGCTGATATTTTATGCTATGTGTGCTATATCCAGTTCGTTACCAGGGCACTGCCAGATGCACTAAAATACAAGGTATTCAGTATATTACTTGGGAGCCTTCTGTGGGTCCTTCCTCAAATTAAGGGTTTGTGTGTTATTTAAGTGTCTGATCCCAGTCTCTGGTGCAGCCCGGAGAGTGCTCCGATG
Organism: Harpia harpyja; assembly: GCF_026419915.1. Taxonomy (NCBI): domain Eukaryota; kingdom Metazoa; phylum Chordata; class Aves; order Accipitriformes; family Accipitridae; genus Harpia; species Harpia harpyja. Next base: position 37,392,631 of record NC_068951.1, on the reverse strand, counting down.
CCAGCTGCATACAGGCTAGTAATGACAGTTCCCGAAAGGAGTTTCTGCCCAGTTTGGATGTGGATGAAAATTTTCTACAGACTGTGTGCTGGAAATCACTTAAAGGACTAGAAATCCCTTAAAGAACTAAAAATGCCTCTCCTAGTGTTTCTTGCCTACATTTACCCTCTTTCCTCCTCTTATTTCTATTCCTTTTGCTTTTCTGTTGTCTTTCCACAGTCACAGAGCTGGGTGATCTCCCATGGCAGGCACAGGCTTTGAGCAAAGGATGCTGCATATTGCACTGTCTCTATTTATATGGCTCCCCAGTAACCAAAAAATACATCTAAAGAATGTCATTGAAGCATCTGTCTTTTCTGTCTGGATCCCTGTAGCGTAGACCTGACCGTAATACAGGGGTTTCTTCACGGCAATATTTGTGGTCAAAATACGTTTTAAAAAGCAAAGCGGATATTTTTTAACAAAAACTCAATAACATTTTTTGCAAAAAGAAAATCCCTTCTCTCCAAAAACAGTTTTGGAAGAAAACTACTTCTTGGAAGCCTCCCTGCGTTGGTCAAGTCTCTCCTGGCAGGAGGTTTTGAACAAGATATAACAATATTGTCTCATCTCAAAGCTTTTCCTATTAAAAATATGTCACTTGGTCTTGTTAATGAGTCTAAAAGTCAGTCAGAATCTGCAGAAAGAAAGGGAGGCCAAGAAGAATTGTAAACAGTTCTTTTCACACCACCTACTGAAAAAAGATCTGCTGTTGAACTAGCGGAAGCAACAGCGCAACTGGGCTGTCAGAGATGCTTACAGTTAGAAAACCCCCATAGCCACAAACTTCACAGTGCATATACAGCAACAGCCTCTGCACAAGAGACAAGGCAAAGAAAATGAGGCTATTTTCTGAATACAAATCACCCTCAGCACTGGCAATGGGACTGCCCATGCCTTACCTGAAGCAAACAAACAGAATTGGTTTTGCTTTAATGCGTGTTCACTCACTATGAATTGTTTTCAAAGTCACCTTCTTGAACCTGGTAAGTTCTGCTTGCCATTTCCACCTCTGTCCTGTGAAAGGGTGGGGGAAAGACGTAGTGGCCAAAACTAATTCTGTTCTCAGCTCTGTCCAACAGCACGTGTAGACTTAACCTATGATAGGGTGGTATTTGGCCCAGTGTTTGTATGGTGTTTGCTTTCTTCTTCTTGGTCAACTGGAGCTTCAGTGCCTTATGTCCAGGATTCTCCTTTTATGTTTGCCTGCTTCTACCCTAACCATTTGGGACATCAGCCTTTCAGAGAAAGTGCAGTCCTTTTTTAGGTACATGCTTTTCTATAAGACCATTCAAATGATGTGAAGTGGGGTATTGGCTGATAAATTAAGATAAATTCAGCTGACTCCTTGTTTTTCCTTTATTTTGTATCATCTTCTCCATTCTTGTGGTTTAAAAAATATGTTAATACTACCTAGAGCTTGAATGCCACCCCACTGAGGAGGGAATATTAGTGAATAATGTGAGCTTAGGTATTTAAGCAGAACATCTAAAATAACACTGTAATACCTGAAGGGATATCCTTCAATTCTCAGAATTACTACAGATAATTAAAGTGTTATTTTAAACAGACTGAAATACTAATTATTGCTTTAACTGAGATTCCATTTGTAGCAAACTACATTTAACATTTCATCAAGGAAAGAAGTGCAAGAAGGATCATTCATATCTACCTTGTTTGTGGGGCAGCAGTAAGTTCCGTTTATCAGTAAGGTATTCAAATTAATACAAAATGAACCAGCACATTTACCAGGAGAAAATTTCTTGTCTTTTCTGAAGCTCAAAGAAACCAGAAAGCAAAGGGGGTGTGTGTGGAGAAAAAAGTTTATTACAGCTCAAATCTGAGGCAGTAAATTATAGGATTTTTTTCCCTACCCAAGGTGGAAACTCAACACAAATAAATAAATAAATATCAACAAGAAAAATCTGACACAGGCTGCCACTTCTTTCCACATTCACTCAACTAAATCATCCCTCGTGCTTTGATCAACTTAAGGAGCAAACTAGTTTCCTTTCCAACCTAAAGATCTAAAGAAGACCACCTGTAGAGTGGGGAATGCAGGAGACATTTTGGCAATTCCTTCCATGATTTGGTACCCAAATATTTTTGCCTTGAACAACAAAGGACTAGAAAGAGAGAGAGTTCATAGAAATAATTACAGAATGTTGCAACTACCCGCTCTTTCAATGCTAGTTTAACCTGCACCCTGCAGGACTCCTGTTTACCTAAGACCTCTGAGGAGCTAGATTACTCTTGTCAGCAGGAGTTAAAGATGCTTAAAAACAGGAGGAACAGAAAAATCACAACCTTGACGAGCCACGCTCACCTGTCTGTCAACCAAGACTTGCCCAGATCTTATGGCCTAAAGACTCAGTGCAGGACCTCCTAGCATGGAAACTAATGCCAAGGAAATAGAAATCCTTCCAAACAGTATCATAGGGCCATGCTCCCTAGCAATCTTTGCCCTTATCAAACCATATTTTATTAGGGGAGGTTTTGCTCCCCAACTCACCTACTCCATCTCAGATGGGAACTCAGGAGATTTGGGAAGTGCAGCAGGCTGTCCTTTTGAAGGTTGTACCCCTCAAACTCTTGGTTTTTCTCTGTATCATGACTGCAGAGTGCATGCCGCTGTTCAAGACACTTTCTGTGCACCTGCTTATGCTAAATTCCTCCCAAAACTTCTGTTGTTTTCTTCCTCTTGCTCCTAGTCGTTCACCGTTTCTTGCTGTCTGACTTGCTTCTGGCTTTGTGGGAGACAGGCACCATTTGCATCTTGGTGGCTTCCTGGGGATAAATCTTACCAGCTTTTAATTTTGTCTTTTGAAGTACATACCATACTTTTTATAAAAACTCAGACCAGGCAGTGTTTTGGGAGCTATCTCAACTCAGGTAACCAAGAAGCAGCAGAGCTCACTGGATAGGACAGTGGCACAGGTCTCTGAAGACCTGGGTTCTGCTTCTGTCTCCAGCCCAGGCACATTCAGCAGCTGTGGATAAGTCCTTTCATCACTCTGTTTATGGACTCTTTGCATATTTGGCATTTATTTGCAAAGCTTTTTTAGATTAAGAGCATTCATTCCCATGTGCTTGTATAGAGCCCAATATAATGCGGCCCTGATTTCACTTGAGTTTACTGAAGTATGAAGAAATAACTAGAGGGGTCCTACATTTCAGAGAGGCAGATAAAGGCTGAAATCAGTAGTACAACTGCCAATTCTTATTACTGCCAATACACTTACTTCTTAGCTAGCTCTTTCTTTAAGACATGGTCAGAATTATCTCCTATTGTAGTGTAATAGAAGAAGAAACCTAGCAAATAACCCCAGCCTTTTAAAACCAGATAAATTGTGTGGTATAAAAGAAAGAATTGATGTATGTTGAGACAAGGAACCAAATTTGTTTGCTTATTCTTGCAAGAGCGCAATGACATGCTTCCAGGTTTAGAGATTATTTACTTTCTGAAATATTTTTTAGAGAGTGTATTATGGTCATATTCACAATTGGCCTTAGAGAAGGACATGCACTTGGAGCTTGTTCAGAGTAATTTAATCACTTATACAAAAAAGCAACAGCCAACCATTATCGCCCAAGTCAATACTAAACTGATTTCCCAAAACTCATTTCAAAGTCACTTCCAGGAAACAACTGATAGTTTCAAAACTCCAAGGCTCAACTATAAATTTAATTTTCTTTAAAGTCTGTAATTGAGCTTTTTTAAATAAAAAGTATGGTGTACTGCCATTTCCTTTAAATAAAATATTGTGCATTGGGTGGCATGTCACTGTGCTCCTGCTAACTCCTCATTTTTTAGCTTGAAACAATATATTTTGTAAGGTTGTTACCACCTCATAGTGACTAGAAATATAAATGCAACTCATTTTGTTACAAGAAAAATAAACACATGGCATAAATTCAATCTGCCTGCCTACCTACCAGATGGAAAAAAGAACAGGGCCAAGTCACTGATGGACTAACTGTTTAATATCACATCAGCTTGTTGTTGACTTACTTATAAATACAAACGAATCCACTTGCACCTTTGGGAACTCACCATGTTTTCTCCCAGCTTCTGAAACTGCATGGTAGTTAATACTGTATTCACAGATTAGACAGAAACAGGATATGATCATGAGAGAATGAGGAAATAACATCTTTATTACTATCAGCTTATCTGGATACCTGTATCATAACTATACTTGAGAGTTAAACTGTTCCATTTCATGCACTAAGTCTGCCTCCGATCAATTTGAAAAGTCTCATGTTTTGATGAACTTTCGTTGTAAGTACTATAAATATCTCATAAGTAATTCATAGCAATTTCACAGGCAGCATCGCTTACTTCAGCAAGCTGTTTATTCAGGCACAATCAATGGATGTTTAGACACTGCCTCCACAGGATAAGGATTTGGTCAATGCCAAAAGGTGTATCAGATTTTGGCTCAATTTTGGATGCTTTGGTTCCTGTTTAAATCAATGAAATTATTCTGTGGGATAAAAGGATACTCAGAGGAGCAAAGAATGGTAAATGTTTGTCTCAGAATACCCAATGTTGGTTACGGTGTAGGGAGGGGATACAGCTCCTGTAGTACTGCTGACTTCTTGTTAAAATATTGCCTGTAAAAAAGGCAAATTCTACCCTTCCAAAAAAAGCATGATGCCTTGTCTAGTTGTTTGTGTCACTGCATTGTCATTGATATGATCTACCTAAGCAATCCTCACATGTTCTACAAATCAGATAAATTGGACTCAGGGGGAATATTAGGGAACAAGAAGAGGAGAGAGATGTGTTGGAGAGAACAGGTGGGACCATAAACCAAAAAAAAACTCCACACATTTTGTCTAGGACTGCAGGAATGTCAGTATCTGCCTACCATTAGATGTGTCTAGGAACTTTCTGCATATTTTAAAATTCCACGGTTTAATTGTGAATTTTGTCTTCCACCTCTCCCCCTTTTTCTTTTTTTTTTTTTTTTGGGGGGGGGGATGCAAGGAGAGAAAAGTGAGAGGGTGGATAGAAAGAAGGAAAAAAGGAGATAAAACTTCAATGAGCCATTAAAGATATTACTAATACAGTAGGAAGATTACCATAAACTCTACATACACCTTTAACTCCAGGAAAAAAAAAAAAAATGAATCTTTTGTCTGAGAGTTTTCTTAATGTTTCTGGGGTACATTTAGGAAAAAAAAAAAATCCTATGAAAATATCATACCCCAAATCAGCTGCAAATTTCGAAGAAAAAATTACTTTTAGAACTACTCACCCAAGTACCTGGTAGATCTGGTATATTTTCTATCACATAGTCTTTTAATAAGCATTGGAGGGCTTTTTGAAAAAAACACTGTAATTCAAGCAGAAATTAGAGGGCTGGTGCAGCAACCATTGGGTGAGGTTCTGTGGTCTTTGCTGTGCAGACAGTAGGACTACATTATTGTAATGGTTACTTCTGGCCTAAAATCTATGAGCCTATGAATCATGGTAATGATACTGCTGCCAAGTCAATTAGCGGCATATATTCCAGGAGAAAGAATTAATTATCATACATTCACCTTCTGCCTTGACACCTGTGGAACTTTCTGTTGGGTCATTTATCTGTGCTGGATTCTTTGAGTATTTCACCCAAATCACTTCAGCTCTGGCCTCTGGATTCAGAAACCTATAGAAACAAAGCTTTTGGCTCTCTTAAATTTCTTAGCTTGTTAGTTTTGCTGACAACAGACACAGTGTATCTAAGGATTTGACAGACATTTCCCTCCCATAGCTATGGATATGTGGCACAGGAGGTTACTGGGATCTGTACAGATCATAACAATTTTTCATGAAATCACAGAGAAGATTGAAAACGTAATATGATAAAATGCATATGTGCATGGTTTTGTGTGTATATATCCATGTCTGTAATATATGTGAATTTGAGAGGACAAGAGCTTCTACACAAAGACAAAAATGTTTGTGTGTGTGTGTGCCTACAAATAGGATTGGGGGAAGCTCTTATTCTAACATTTAGGAATCTAACACAATTTAGACACTTGCCTACTTCTTTCAATAGTTTCTGATATGCATTCAAATAACTATGGAGTAGAAAGTAACCACAGTTTAACCGTCCCATTTCATAAACTCAATCTACCTCTGATTGATTTGAAAAGTCGCAGGTACCAGTTTTGATAACCTTTACAAGGTATGTATGTCAGACAATATGGGATCATCAAGTGCAGCGGGTCTATGAGGGAGTACTACCAATTCGGTGTCTCAAGTGAGCAGCTCCACAGAGTCTTGCCTGGACCCTCGAGAGACATCTCAGTTTCCTACTCCAAAAAGATTCTCGAGTGCTCCAAAGCCTGTGCTCTTGATGAAGAAAAGACAAACTATTATGACTTTTACCATTTATGGGGTAACCACTTTTTTCTTTTAAAGAAAGAACTGTACTTTCAAAGAAGCATTTTTTTGGTCCTTTATGGATTTTGCACGAAGCTCTCTATGGTGATCTCAAGCAAAGTTAGGAGCAAGGAGGACATGCAAGGGTTCTAGCCCCTCTCAGATTCAACAAATGGATCTATAGCAGATGGCTAATTACACAGATAACTATTAACCAATCTTAGTAACACTTAGCTCTTCCAAAAATGTCATGAAGAGGTATTCTGGCACACTGTGTTCCAACACTGCAACTGAAGTGAGCCAAACATACTCTGCCCTAGGCTAGTGCAGAGATTGAAAAACCAGAATATCTGTTGTCCTGATGGCTTATTTTAATTCTCTCTAACTGTGACCCTTTGTCAACCATGGAGCTTTATTCAAGACCAGCAAGGGCTGAATAATTGGATTTTCTTGGCAGGTAACCTTTCTTACTCTGCCAATTAATCCAGCAGAAAAAAAAAGCTACTGATCTCCTGTGAGAAGAAACACCTAAGAGATCAAAGACTAGATTCACTCTCCCAGCACTCCTGCCATTGACTACAGATGTATACTTGGGCATCCTGCTCATGCACCATACAGTTGAAGTGGGCACATCATCAGGATTTCGATTAATCTGGAAGCTCAGCGTGAACTACTGAGGAGCTGGACATTCATAAATATGGAACAGATGCCCAACTTCATCAAATTTAGCCTGACAATATTTCTGGCTGAAGAAAGGGAATTTGTCTGGTAAAGGCGTATGATAATCTTAAAAGTGCGTGCTCTGATGGGCAGGCCAGTGCAATGCTTTTTCCTGTGCTCTCTGGCCAATTAGTCTTAAACGCTTTTCTGCAGTGCCCTGTTTTCCACAAGATTGTCTTCCCTCTCTTCCCCCTTCTCCTGCTCTCACAAAGTCTAAGATTTAGATACTATTTACAGAGAGTGAAATATGGATTCATACCCTCTTAGGCAGGTAAGAATATTGACTGTGGACTGCAAACTTCCTGGAGGAGCAGATCAGCTTTTAGATGACTGCAGAGAAGGTGCAATGCCCCACACCACGGTGTTGGGAGCGGAGGGCTGGCTGGGGCTCTGTGGCTGTATTACATTGCTGGGATCATTCACGTCTCCCCAGACGCTTCTCTTCTGGGTGGCTCATAGCTCTTTTAGCCTCCCAAGTAAATCTACACTTCAGTTGATGACCCCTGCATCATGAAGACTTGTCTTTTTTTTGAGGGAGCCAAGGCTCTTTGAAAGTAAAGGCACAGATGCTGATTCTCCACGTTCCTGAGCTCTCGAACCGGGGTCAGACATAGGTGTCACCTTTCTGCCCCATGTAGCACACCTGATAAATAGGATTCATGCCTTTTAGCACCAAGAGGCTGTTCATTTAGCGTGCTGGCTGCCCCAGGTAGCAAATCTGAGCCATCCAATTTGTCCGCCTCACTGCACAGGGAGGCTTGTGCCCTAATATAGTTTTGTATTCATTCTTGGCAGCTGGGCTCAGAAAGGTGGGAGCTGCAGTGAAGAAACCAGTCATCGGCTCTAACTGAGCCCGACAGGCAAGAAGAGGAGCTGTGCTTTGGATTCTCCGTTGTTGATCTTCAGCTAATGTAAATCAACTTGATTCTGCTGGCATCAGTGGAAATGAGCTGATTCATGCCATTTATAGTTTCTTCTTGTTTACTTACTGCATCTTAATGACTGCCAGGCACAAAAACACCTGACTGAGGACATTAGATACAAAGGCTTTATACCCTTAATGTTTTGTTCGGTTAAAGACTAACAAAGAAGATGACTTTAACTTCTGATGAGAAAGCTAGGCCCCTGAACACTTAGCACTAATAAGGTGCTTTTCAGTTTCTAAGTGCTTTACAAACATTAATTAATTATTCCTTTCAACAACACTTGGTTATTTTCTGTTACTAGAGTGCATGTTTACCAAGTTAGCTCTATTTGTGCACAGCACGTTGTTGGCAGCAGGCAGGAGCATAAATTGATCTATAACCACACGCTGTAATTTGCAGCAGATTTGCTTCACCAAACACCATCAGTACAGATACAGAGGCAGGTTGGAGGAGTGACCACTCCTCCCCACGTCCTGTGATGGTGACAACCTTTACCTTCCCTTCTACACTGAGAGGAAATGCAAAACCTGTTTGCTGCACAATTCAGCCAGTTCCACAGAAACATGTCGAACAGGAGCTTCCAGCCTGACGCAGCTGCAAAAAGTAGTAACAAATTTTGTTATGTGTCACACCATAATACCCATTACAATACAGACTGACACAGAGAATAGGCAGAATTCTAATAAAACACTAGTGAGACAGCAGAATTTCCTGCATGCGACAGTTACTAAATATATAAAATACTCCTGGACTGTATCAGGTAGTTGCCAATATCTTCCCCCACCCCGCCCCACAAATGAAAACCAACCAAGCAACCCAAAAACCCAAGGATGAGGTATTACCCATCCTAAAATAGCCAAGAGCCCAGTGGGGAGGAAGATGACCAGAAGGCAGGAGCCAGAGTCTCAAATCCCTGCTCTGTTCAAGTCACCACACCAGGGACCTGGACCAGTGTTTGGCTTTCTAGAAGAGTAGCCCTAGCCACTGAGTTCTTGTTTATTTTCACATCCCTGTCTCTCTCTCTCTCTCCCATTACATTGCATGCTAAAGGAGAGGAATGCTTTCTGGCAAAACTTTTGTCTGAACCAACAAGTTTCTGCTGGCAATAAGCGTTTCAGTGAACTGTGGCAGAAAATAGCACCTATTGCTATAGGCAAGATAATACCTCTGCAGTTGAAAACAGGGTCTTGGAAAGTGTTAAGCTATCCCATTTTAATTAGAGCTGCCCAAAATTTTTCCAGGGAACAGATCTCTGGCATAAACCGCTGGAAAACATCAAGCTGACCATAACTGTCAGCAGAAACCAGAAACCTCCTGCGCAGGCAGTGCCACTTGGGGGGGCCCAGGCCCCGTTTAACAAGGGGCTGGTGCACAGCAGGCGTGCAGCGGAAAATTGCATGTACCTAAATCTAGTTTCATTGAGAGTTCAGAGCAGCTTGCTCTACACTGCCTGCTGCCAGCACCAAGGTGGCTCCATCTGTTTCCTTTCATTTTCTTCAAGCTCTCTTTGCTCTGGTCAGCTTTAGACAGTGTAATCTGACTGATATCAGTGATGTGGCTTAGCATCACGTACACAACATGAATTAAGATTGCAGAATCAGGAACTACATCTTTCAGTATCAGTAACCTCCATCCCAGGAGTGATAAGAAACACCAAACTTTAATGCTCCAAGACATGCAGTCTAATTAGCCATCGTTCTCCTTGTTCGTATTTAAAATGTTTTGTCTGCAAGTAGAGCTGCACTGGCACACGCTGGAAATGTGGCATGGAAAGCAGCTTATACTGGCAAATACATCTTACTGTAGATCTTTAAACAGAAAGAAAATGTATTGGCAAATAGATTCTTTTGCCTGTATAACTGTATCTATACCTGAGCTTTTGTCAACACAGCTATTTTCTCACAGACCTACTCAGTAAAGCTTTCTACTGTATGAAAGGCCTGAGACTGGTTACTGAGCATTATCTTCTACACGGGTGTTTACAGTTTCCAGCATCTCTCCTGAAAGAATCTCACTAAAGTAATACACAAGTATTTACTGGAATCAAGCAGAAAAAATTCAGTCTATTTTCAGTCTGAATAGTTTAAACCACGCTCTGGGATTCTTTGATGGTTTGTTTGGGAAGAAAACAAACACCCCTCCTGCTGATGAGTTCTAATTTGCCTCCATCTATGCTTGGTACAAAGAAACGGTGAGGTAATCATACACACTTCTGCCGTCTGCTCTGCAAATACACGGAGCTTTCATTTGAGAAAATGGCACATTGCACAATTATGCAAACAAAAGATTTGAGATTATATTCATTCATTGCAAGCCAAACACAATAGTGATTTCTTTTCTGAAGTGTTGAGAAACAAGAAAGCCTTTTTATTTAATGAAATACGAACATCTCTAGCTATTAGAAATAAAGTGCAATTTTAATCTTAGAGCAGAATTTTCAGCTTCTGATATATAGTTATATTCCTACTTCAGACTTCAGGAGGTTGCATGCAACTACCATTTTTCTGCACGGTAACAGTGCATAAAACAATTAATTAAACCATGCATCGCATTCTAAATGGTACCTTTTCATTGCTTCTATACACATACATATCAATATATTATTACACTGATATACACTGTAAAATAATTACATGCTAAAAGCACAGTAATTACTGTAATACCACATGTGACTTCAGGATAAAGGTAATAGTATCCCAGACATATGCTAAGTAGCTGTTTGCAGCAAATACGTTGAGTTACACAAAGGATACCAACCAGTAATGTGCAGAAGCTACTATGATATCCTTCCTACAAAGGAAAATATTAGGCTCATGCTGTGAAACATGAGGGAGTTTCATCCCTTTCTGAAACTGGGATTAACAGCTGGCCCCCAAACTCATTCTAAATAATTCACCTGTGGATGTTCTCTTTATTCAAAATATCCCCAAGTTTTAGACTTTTGCTCTGCTTTTGGTCCCTGTTACATTCCTGGCAATTAAAAAACCAAACTAATTTAACATATACAAAAATTACTTTTTTCCACCTTTTGAATTCACTGAATATTACCCACCACCACTTGAGAATGCCAGCCAATTAATACAGTCTTCGTAGTAATAACCTGTACAAAAGCATCAAAACCTAATAGTAATTTTCAACAATGTAAACCTGTGATTTACTCATGCCATGGAAAAGTATTGTGGCTGGTTTTTTATTACCGTAGGAACTGAGAGAGCGCTAGCACTTGCCTCTTATGAATTTGTGGGAGAACAGAGCAGGAAAGAGGAAAATATGAAACATGTTCCCTCTTGCACTTCTCCAAATGAGGGTGTTGGATGTGTCTGCAATGTAACTAGTTGCAGCCGATTGGCACCAAGCCCTGACAAGCTCCCTCTCTAATAAAGTGTGTTTCTCTCAATACCAAAATCTAGTCGTCGGAACTCGCCTGATACATTCAAAATGTAAAAAATGTTAAACATCCTAGATACTGAATATGTGAAAAGGATCATTATTCACAGACTTCTAATCGAAGCTTCATTTCATGTCATTATTTGTTTGGCTTTACATGTTTCCTCCTTGCTTGAATGAAAATGTCTGGTGTTGGAAAATGTCACATCTAGCTCAGAGAAGCTAGGCAAGGAGTTGTGCTGCATTCAGAAATGCCCAGGCATAATGGGTTGTTTGTTTTTTTTCTTTTGGAAAAGTCTGCACTGTTTGCTAGGTTGTAAATTATTGATTTATTTGGCGATTTACTTTGCAGCAAATTGAAGCTGTATGCAAGCTAAATACAGCTTCACTTACTTAAGCTAATTATGATGATGGGGGCTATAAAGATTCAGAAATAGATAATTGTATTTGTTTGACATGTACACTACAAGGCAAAAATATACCCCTCTTCCACAACATACTTGCTATATAGAGGGAAGGTAACTTAAACCACATTTATTTCATTAACAGTTGCAACTTCTCTGCCTGTGAAAGCTTTAAGGTGCTATGAAGCAATGACATGGAAATATTTTAGGCTCTCCTGGCTTGCCTGTAAGGACACGTCACCCCCCATGTTGATGCCGGGGCCACAGAGGGTCTAAACCAGTAAGTAGGGCTAGGGACACCATGACCTCCCCATGTTTTTTTCACTGAAAGTCAAAATACAATCAATCAGTAGCGTTTGCCATGTGAAACACGGAACGGATTATCTTTCTCTTTCTGTACTTGCTGGGGCCACAGATGTTCCTCGCAAAAATAGATTTTGAAGGTACAAGCATCTGGGTGGAATAACTGGAAGCCTGGCACTGAGCTGGTAACGGCACCGAGGGTGGACTGCAGCACACAGATATCTCACCTGTGCCGCGCTGGAGGCAGAGTTCAATTCCTGGAGTTTCAGGGCTGCGCTCATGGCTTTCCCAGAGAGAAAGGAGGTTGACTTTTGGTAAGGATTTTCTAGAAATGAAAATACGCCACTGCAGATTTCTCTCTCAGGATCAAACATCGAGTGATCGCATCTGGAGCAGGATGCAGATGATGTGAACAGAAGTCCATGTTCTGTCACAGATGCACAACAGATTTTGGCATGTTGGCTACTCATGTAGACATATTCTGGCTAACGTTTAAGCTAGCTAGGTGTGATACCTATAGCAGCATAAATCTGAAAGTGCCTGGGTGGGATTCCCAATCCACAGCTTTCTGTACTTTGTCTGTACTTTTAAATCTACGCTGCTGTAGGTATCCAGCCTAGTTAGCTCAAAAGTTAGCATCAGTAGCCAACATGCCAACGCCTGTGCTGCAGAACAGAAAATATTCTGAAGTGCACCTCTACATCAGAGCATGAGGAGGGACTGGGATCCCTGTTAGCGAGAGCCAGCACCACGGGATACACACCGTCATGTTCCCACGCCCTGGACCAGCCTGACGGGTGAGCTCTGGGAGCCAGAGCCCTCGAGATCCCAGAGCCTGCAAACATAAGCTCCCATCGCTCTCAAGGCTTTCGGACTGTCTCCTCTGAAACCTAACACCTGAAAGCCCTGACTCTAATCTGAAAAGAGATCCTTTCCATCCCAGACTCTTGCCGAATGAAATCAGTATTCTGGTCAGCTCCATCACTAGAAAAAGCAGCTGCAGTATGCAGGGGAACATATTTCGTTTTCCCAGTTCCATGTGCTAGTGTTTCGCAAATGAAATTTTCTCTGACTTTCAGGCTGTATGAAATCTTGAAATTAAGATGAAATGTAATTGTCAATGAATGGCAAGCACTACTTTTTGGCCAGCTCTATTTGCACATATAAAATATCCTAGACTTCTCAAAGTGTCTTTCATGCCATCTCAAATTATTTTCCTTTATTTTTTTTTACTGAGATCTCCAAAGCCAGCTGCTTAATGGTTTTCAGTGCCCAAATTCCCACTCATCATTTCATTTGACACTCAGATCCCTTGAGCAGCACTGAAAAATTACTAAGCCTTAATATCTGTGCAAGACTTCCAAACAATAGCTACAACGAAGAAACTGGTCCTGGCACTAAAACCCAATGAATATGTAAGACAAATTGTATCTGGAGAGAGTAAACACATTAAAACAGGCTACCAGTAGTGTCTTTCAAAAGATATACAATGTAAGCCGCATACTCTTCAATAGCTCAAGGGGCTTATAGTCAATAAATTTAACAGGCTGCAACCAAAAAAGTCAAAGCTAAAGTACAGTATGTAAATGGAAGCTAGAGTGCACTCTTCTTTTCAACCTTAGGACAGAGTTAATAGAGGGGAAATGACAAAATACATAAAAAGGAATATACAGGATTTGACAGAGTATGTTTTTTCATTTAACTTCAAGGCAAACTACCAGACTATTTTGGTTTACAGATAAATCAAACAAAGAACTTTTATCAGTTTGCATAAAAGTCTCATTTTCAGCATTGAAAAGATTAAGCTTCAGAGCCTTATTCTGTGTGTGCATGTGGGGATTACAAGGGAAGTAGTGTAAATAATGACCTTGCCAAAAAGAGATTAGCTTCAATGATTATATGGTAAAATAGTTGTGTTTTCTGTACTTATGGATTAAAATATCCATTGACAGGTTCTGTAAACTAGTGAAACTCATGGATATTTGCGGTAATAGGGTAATGACAGTAGCATTATCTGACAGCCCCATTGCTGCCTCTTGACATTATTCATGGTATTCTGATGTTCAGTCTGGGGAGCCGGATCCTCCGCCTTGCCAGACTTGTTTGCAGTGGCTCAGTGTTTATATGACAAAAAATGTTTCCTTTAGGAATTCCCTTTACTTTCACTTACGTGGTCACGCTAAATGCAAATGTCTTGGACCCATCTTGTCCTTTTGATTTTTCAAGACCTACCCCTGACTTCTCCCAGCTGACTAAGAGCATATACGGGTTGATTTTTCACTGACTTTTACCCCTCATATTGACATCTACACCTGTTTAAGCTGTCAGTAAAATTGAAGTAGCTGGACTGTTTCCACTGAGATTCTCTTTCCTCAAAATTTTCTCTTTTTTTGCTGTTTCTAAAAAACTCTTGTGAGGAAGATGGGAACTATACATGTGGAGCAGCCAAGACCCTGGTGTTGGATATGACAGGCCTAGTCTCTGCTCTGACTAAATGGTGACTCCTTGGATTTAAAAATCCTGCTCTGAGAAAGGCAGAGCAGAAAATGGTGTGGAGGTACTTGCAGCCCAAGTCAGTATCTTAATACAGAATATAACAGGCAGAAACCCCCTCTCTGAGTGAGCGGCTCAGTGTTTCTGAACACACTCTAGCTAGCTTACTGTTCCCAAGGAAGATGAAAATAAATTCACCAGAAATTGTCAGCTACTTGTCTCTGTGCCTATAAAATGGTACAATAGCAAAATTTCTGTTTACCCTTGTGATATCGTTTTAAAGTTTGCAGATATATTGGCAGCTGTATATCGTGCAGGACAGTGAAGGAAGAGGCTCACTTTGTTTACTTGCTACTTACACACAGTAATCTCTGTTGTAAAGTAACTGGATAAAAGAGTAAAAACAATCATCTGGTTCACGAGAGACCTGTATGGGGGACAGCACAGCACAAACTCATGTGGTTTGTCTAGGGCAGTCCCAGCGTACACTGTGTGGGTTCTCCATGCAAAGCAAAAAGTGCTGTCTTTTGTCTAGCATACATCCTGGCAAAGAAATCAGGGCTTTATAGCAGCCTGTAAAAATTCTGTTGCACTAGCAAAATTGGTTAATGTTTAATTATGTTCAATGGAGAAAGATTTAAAAGTCCTAGGTTATGCCTTCCTAAATCGTTTCTACTATAGATGCAGTATGTTAAGATTTTTCTTGAACAATATTATCTATCAAGTCTATTAAGCTGTGTGATATAGGGCCTGGATTTCTGCTCTCATTTCATGACAATGGAAAGTGAGATAAGTAGATAGGAAAGAGAACTGCATTGTGGATCTGGGTGGGGTTTTTTTGAAAGTATAGCACAGAACTAGTTTTAGGCAGGTCCATGAAAGGTAGCCACCAAAATTGATCATTAAGTCTTCAGAAAAGCTGGTAGTCATAATTATGGGTATTTGTACTCGCAGTATGCCATTTCTCAGACTGTGTCTGTACAGCAGCGTGTGGCTGCGGTGCAATGGGGATGTAGCCAAACAATATTAAAGCAGTCACATTGGGCAATGGCAGCAGTCTGTCTTCAGAAGCACAGAGCACACAGTTCAAGCTGCGAAATTCATTCAGAAAGCTGAAAAAACAAGGAGGTTAACCTATGCTGAACTCAGTGTTGCTCTAGCTGGTTTAAAACCTAGGCTGTGTTTACACTGAAGTTTTGTAATGGTGGAGACACAAAAATCTGAGCCTCAGCTTTGTGCATGCCAGTAAATAAATGGCAAAAAAATCGACTGTCTACCCTTGATCAAGGGAAAGGTGCACGGACATGCACAGGGTGACAGAAGAGCTCTCGATACAGAAAAGAATTAGTAACTAGCCACGCAGGGAAGGTAACAGGCTAATCAGAAAGTCCAATGAAAATAGAAATCTTTCAACAGACATAAAACCAAACCCTTTCGTGCAGTTAAGCTGAGAAAACTTTATATCATGTAGCTAATCAAAACCACACATCCACTATGATAAACGTACATCTTCATACAGCTAGCAATTCACTTTTTCTTGTAATTACCTTTTCTCCCTGTTGGTTCTCCTTGTTTCTTTAGTGTGGTCATTTCATGGACAGTTTCACAAAGACAATCTTGAGAACTTGCTGTCTTCTAAAGAAAAGAGAAAACAAAAGGTTTCTTGGGGCTATATTTGCCATACCATATACCCAGGTGACTTCACCCACCACCTAACTGCACTGGCCAATTTTAGCAGGAAAAAAGCAAAAGGCAGATATACTCTCTATGTCCACAAACTGGGAGATAGATGGGAGGATGTTGTGCTTTCAGACTGCATTAAAAAAAGTGAAAGATTAAATGCTTTTGCTTTTCTTTACTGTTGCTTAAAAGTCTTTGAGGAAGCACTTGTTTTCCTTTTAGTGCACTTTTCCCAAAGTTTTATTTTCCAATGGTTTTGGTCCTGCGAGAGCTGCTTTTAAAATTCTGGTGACAATTTTATATTCTAGAAGGAATTTGAACGTGTTATCGCACGTTCCAAAATACATCAACTTGCATATTACTTAACAGTAAAAAAACCTGGCTCATTACATTCATAAAACTAGAAACTTTAAAAACTCTACATTCTTTTATAAAAATGCATTTACCTGTCAATTCTGTCTATTTCAGTAAAGAAACACCATTTAAAATATGGTCATAATAGTTTCTTTATGCAATACTAATCATAATTTCTAACTGTAGTTAGCCAAAGAGTATTTGAAATAGACGTGATCTGTCTTTGCTTTGTCTGATCTTTTTGTCTTTCACTGACCTGAAAAAAAAAAAAAAAAGTCAATTATTGAACCAAATGATTAAAAAGTCAGTATTCAGTTAGACAGAAAATGACCTCTCAGGCAAATGGTATCATACAGAGTAAGCAAGGTCAAATGGATATGAAATGGGATATTAAAACACAGGTAAAAAGCATTAGCTCTATCTACAAATAACCAGTGAACGATGAGATTTTCAAAAGCCCTAATGAAATTGGTTGGTAGCTCCCGCTGACCATTGACAGACAACTCTGAGCAGTATGGAAAAGTTTAACCCATCTATCTAATTTTTAAATTTATGTGTTCATTGTTCAAGATTATGCATCTATAAATAATTTATTGTACAGCAAAGGTTTATCCAATTTAATATTGGATAGTAAAGGCATGCAAACACTTGCTGTAAGATGTTCTATACAATTAATTATTTGTGAACCAATTTTATCATTACATTAGTGGCCACTTGCTATTCTTGAGTCTACACTTGTGTCACTGGCTACCTAATATTAAAGAGTAAGGTTTCTGTTTTCTATCTTTTCTTTATTTTTCCGAACAAGTATATGTAAATAAATGTTAAGTTGATGGTACAAGAACAAATAAGCTTGTCTTGCCTTTTCTTACAAACTGAGATAGGGCTTTTATTTCAGTATCGGTAAACATAAATTTGGAGCATACGCTTAGTACTGGTGGCCAGAACGACAGTGACCATCAGCTCTCCAGCTGCAGGACAAAAAAACCTGCCAAAGTAGAGACATTCCCAGTTTGGTGGAGAATATTGAGCTGTCTCTTGAGCTACGTATGCATCTGACAAAATGTGAGAAAAGTACTGGAATAAAACTCCTGCCTCCCAGGCCCACCACAGACATGACACCTGGGCCAGAGCTTTTGCCCTGAGCAAGTGGCAATTGCTTGAAGCAAAACACCACGCGGCCGTTCTCTCACTGAGGGCCTAAGACAAGCATTTTGATTTCCTTGAGCCCAAAGGTCTTCAGCACAATGACATGGTAATAGCTTTACAAGTGAACAGTATCTCACAAGTGACTAGATATAGACGTGTTTTCGGCGAACTGCTCACACTGCCGTAAGTCTGTGTCATCATCTCTTCCATCAACCCACATACACTGAAGGGGCCATAAAATCTGTTCAAATCTAGGAGGCTTCTCTTATCAACTTACAAGAAATGAAGCACTGTAGGTCAAATCTTGATTCTAAATTTCATCCAAGTGCCTTTTAAATTACAAAATTATGAGAGCTCTGAGCATCATCATTATCATTAGATGCCACCCCTGAAAAATGCTCGAGAAACGTTGCCAATTGTTCCTAGGAAGGAAGTTACTGTTACAGAGATATTACAATTACTGAGTACGTTATATCATTTAAGTATATATTTAGCTTAATTGTGGTGAAACTTGATAGTATTCTGTTGATTTCATAATTACTAGAAAAACTGCAAAATAAAATACATGTTTTGGGGGACTGGGAATTTGATGTGGTTTATAATCAACAACATTGTTCACAATGACGGATCTGAGTATACAGAAATTATTTCACGTCGCAGCACTGGTGCTAACACTTGCTTTTCCACTCGCTTTTCATTACCATTGCAAAGTAGTTTTCATAGACAGTGCTTATTTTAGTCATGGCAGAAACTAATGAATTTTTCAGACTTGTGTCTGGGTTTTATTATACACCTATACAATCTTTTATTATACTCCTACAAAATCTGTTTTTTATGTATTGTACTATCAAAGAGTGGGCTGAGGATGCCCTTACTTCCCTTTGAATCTTTTTTACAACTTTATAATTCAGAAATTTAAACTTCTCTTTACCCATTATGAACTGCTAACCTCTGAGTCTGGCCTTGCTTCTCCCTCTGGGTCACTGTGAAAATTATCTGCATGACAGTGGCATCCAGAGCCTCCCTGCTTTGGCCCTGTTGTACTAAACAATGTAAAAACAAGGTTGTAAATAGTCCCACTCTCAAGAGCCTGCAGTCTAGAATGTTTACAGGACAGATTTTAGCGAAGTAAAGAGACGGTTGAGCTAATTCATTTCAAGCTAACATTCATATCTCTACTACGTACTGGGGCGTACGCATGATCTAAGTTGGTAAGACAAGGGAGATGGGACTGGGTGCTAAATAAGTGATAGGAAAAGGGAAACTCATAATTCCCTCCTCCACACGGCTGACATGAACGTGGTATTCACAGCAAGAGATCCAGCAGAGAAGACAAGACATTTTGTGTGAGCGACTGTCAGTCTGAACATCATTTTGCCCTTTCTGAAAAATCGTCCTTTGAAGAGACGCGAACACCACCGGAGTGATTCACAGCCCTGTTAGATGTCGAAGCTGCTGGAGAACCTCACCATAAGGCAAAACATGTGGCTGCCCTGGTGCCCAGGGAAGACGGCAGCACCGAATGTATTGATTAACTTTGTGCTGTTTTCTAGAGAAATGTAAAGAGGTAAAAAAATGTGAAAGGGAAAGAGAAAGACAGTTTGTTTGGCTGATACTGCAAGGCACAAACAGCCAACAGGCTCTAAACCCTAGTCCCTGTTTCTTCTGCTGCTTTCACTCGATCAGTTCATTTTCCTCCATCGATCGATTTCCTTATTGGAAAAAAAGACTGACAAAGGTCTTTCTTACCTCTGTCTTTCCATTGTACCCTGTGGGATCTGTGAGTGGAAAGACATTGCAGATGTGTAATGTGTGATTGCTGTTGTGTACATAGGTATGTCCTGCTACTGATTAGGTGGAACCAGCTGTTCCCCTAGAAAGTATATCATGAGTGCTGAGCAAGTGGATCCCAACACACAATTTGCCTGATATAAAGGTGTGGAGAGAGCAGTGTTAAGGGAAATACTGAATGTATGCTCTAAATTTGCTTTTTCTTCCTTGTACAGATGGGGTTTGATTGAGTACCACTTAATGCAGAACAGAAGAAAGAAAGGAAAGATATTGTAGTAGTAGAAAGATAGACACTGTGGTGAAGAAGGGCTTTAGAAAACTAAATGCAATTGAAACAGTAGAAAATCGAGACCTTCACATGAGCAAAACAATGTTTCTTTCCCTCCTATCATCTGTTATTACAGAAAAGCGCTCCTTACCTATTCCATGCTCCTCTCACAGCCTCACACTTCTACTGTCCTGGCTGGTTTTGTGGGGAACACTAAAATAATAAGAGTGGAAAGGCAATAATGTTGGCATTTAATGTTGCAAAGAGCAAATGCAGTCAAAGCATTTATTTAACTTGAGGGTGGATAACCCTCTCAACTGAGAGCCATATATAGTGACAGTTGTAAGACATGGACTGTGTATCTATCTCAGAAGACCAAAGGAAAAGCCAACCGTGGGAGTAGTTCCCTGGTAAAAGATGGTAACTGCTCTACATGGACCCATGCCGATCTCCTTCAGAGCAGGTTAAGCTAGCCAGCAGTGTCCCCGGCTCCCTCCTTACAGACAGGAGGATAGCTGGGGAGAGGAGAGTGATGTTGTCCTGCTGGTGAAATGCAAGTAAGACTCACCAGTTATTTCTTCTGTTTGAAAACTGCCAAATTTCTAGTAAACATGCACAAACCAACTTGTCAATTTGTACAAGCTTTCTGGGGAGAAAAGTAACAAACAGGCAGTCAGGCGGAGAAGGATATAAAGGAACATAAAACAATCCCATAAGAAGCCAGACTTTTACTTCCAGTGCTTATGGCAGTGATCTTCTACACGTGAATACCAACGCTGCACTAATTCATGTAAGAATGATGCATGCCTTACTTTAGGTTAAGGTAATGTGACAACTCAGACAACATTGCAGACCGCAGTTAATTTCAGGTTCTGTAAAATGGTTGGCATCTATATACTTTAACACCATACTTCAAGCAGCTTAATAGAAAATTATAACATGATTTTTAATAGTGTAACCTATAATTTATTTTTCATTAACTACTCAAGTTCAATTTTGATACTGTAAAACTAAATGCATTTTTTAAGCTTTTACTTTCATCAATCATTTGATTTTTCTGACATATGGCATATCTTATTCAATGGTATTGGCTGCTCTGTTTTTAAATAATATTCTGTTTTCCAGAATACCAGCATGATTGTATTTAGACATCTTTAAAAAATGTAGTGACAGCAATTTCAATCAAAAATGAGAGAGAAAAAAATACTTTCTTTACAATGAATACTGAACTGTAACAAGTTAGAAATAAGGAAGGCAAAACTAGTATTGGAATACTTTGGATTCATTCATATTGAAGTTTGTAGTGGTGCGGAAGAATTATATGGGCCTTGTATATAAGTAAGTTAATACTGCAGTAGATCACCATTGCCATCTCCTGGTAAATAAACCATATAACTGTATTCTGGAGCTTTTGCTAAACAGTCATATATTGTACTGTAGAGAGATTACACCATAAATAGGCAATAAAGAATTTAGGGTATTTATTGTGAGACTATCATTGCATTTTTATTCTTTGCTCACATAAGACCTTTATAAAGAACTGCATTACAGTTGATAAATAGTGGCATTTGTTCCAATGCACTCTTTATGCTGAAAAGAAATACTACTAGTTATGACTCCGTAAATTAAGGTGAGACGATGGGTATTGTTGTGATTGAAACAAATACCAGGGCTGCTTAAGAAAAACTCACCATAACCAAAACAAATACACACTCAGAAAGAAGGCATTAGTTTCCACTGTATTGTGATGGGACTGTGCTACGGTAGTCAGCCAAGACAATGTCAAACAGCATTAAGCCACGCTATGAAGTGACAGTAGGGATAACGGCAGTGACAACAATAAGCTGTCGTTTCACTTTCTGGTATTTTTAATCCTTTTATTTTCTTGCCATTTTCATTGTCCTTCCCACTGTCATTTCCCATTCCACTCCCTCTCTCTCATCGATGCTCCCTTTTTGTCTTTGTGCAGCTACCTGAAACCTCCTGATAAACAATATATATGTCCTCTCCTGCTCGGAGGGGCAAGGAGTGGGCTGATCCTCCAGCATGAACAACCCCCCCAGCAGAACTGCCCACGTGTCATGCCGAAGCCTGCAAATACTCACCTTGCCCTGCAATCTCAGAGTCACGTGGGGAAGGAGAATGAGATGTGTCTACAACTCATTGCCCTTCGGACCAGAGTGCAGCGTTCAGTGTGATGTTGAGCCTTGATAAATCATCCTCTCAATCAAATCAGTAAACAGAGAGAAATGCTGTCTAACTGACAATAAATTTCAGACAAGTTCAGCAAGGAGTGACAGATAGATTAGTCGAAAGCTTGTGCCTTGCTTTGTTTGTGTATTGCTTTTGCAACGCTTCTCTCTGCAACAGCGAAAGTGAGCTCCTTTTTACCTGCAGCTGCGTAACTGCTGCCAGCATTGCCAATTAATATGACAGGGAACGACCCCCTTAACAAGTTTTTGCTTTTTCCCAGGGAAGCAAAAGAAATGTTTGTAATATTCAGGGCTGACAGTTTTCTGGTAACACTGAACTTTCTAAAGCCAGAGCTGCATCATGAAGAGCACCTACTTAAGAGCAGTCTTCACAGGGGTGACAATTCAGTTTTTGTTTGTTTCAGCTCAGCAGCCACATAGCCAAGACTGCAATGCATGGGGTCAATCACAAACACTGAAAAAGAGGATGATAAATGCGGGCAAGTGCAATGGCATTTTAGAGCTGCCATAGTGTCAGAAAGAATAAAGATTAACTGAAGCTCAGGAAAAGCTGCGAAAAGTTGCTGGCTGTAGATACCTGGAAGGAAAGGAGAGTTTGGGAATGAAAGTGAGAACAGCATCTTGAGGGACTAATGAGAATATTTTTTTTGCTCATCATCAACCTAGTTCCCTCACAAGGGGACACAGATTTGGTCTTGGACTCACAAAGGCATTTAGAAACCAGAGTCTATGGCAGGTTACACTTAATGATCATAATAGCTATTAAGGCCAAAAGGGACTGGAAAACACAGGCTTAATTATTAGACTATCCCAGGGGATCTGGAATCAAGACACAGTGCTAATGGCATCTCCAGTCATTGTTACTAGATTATGCCTAGAAACTTTTCCCTGAAGCAACGCTGTAATTATGTATTTATTAATTTATTTTTATTTGCTTTAGCTCTTCTCCACTCTTTAAAAATATGCATACGTCCTATTGCAAAGAAATTCAAAACAAAGTCATCTCAGTGAGGAAATGGGTAAAAACCTCCAAGCTCTAACAAGAGAGGGGTAGAACTAGTAGCTTCCTTTGGAAATTACGAGGAAAAATATAAATGCCTGTATTAGAGAAAAGGAGAAGCCAGGTGAAAATTAGAAGCCGAGAAACATTACCCTTTCTACAGAGAGAGGCAGCCAGGTCTGCAGCTGAAATGAAATCAAGGACCTGTTCATTCTAAGGGGTTGAGAAGAGCACGTGCCTCTCAAGGAAATCTGGCCTTAAAACAAGCTAATACAAAAATGGGGAAGGAATGCAATTCCCATTGCCCTGTCTGTGATAAGTTACTCGGTTTTCGTGAGACACATGACAGAACGTGCTCCTGTTGCCTCCCATGCTCTTGCAGGATCGAAACATGAAGGTTGGAGTGCAGTGTAAGCCTGATCCTATGTGAGTGTTTTGGCAGCCAAGGTTGCTCTAAAATATGTGAGAGACCTGGAACATCCCTCTGTCTTTGACCTGTAGTAAGTACAGGAATACTGCAAGTATCCATGGGCAGATAATAACTGGAAAGAATTACCAAAGCATTTCAGGCAGTGAAATGTAAGATCAATTAAAGACACAATAGTCACAAGCACTGGTTTGTGTAGCTACAGTGCAATAGGCGTGTGGTCTTCCAAGGCACAGAGCTAGGTGCCACTCTATTTGCAATGTCCATAGACCCATTCACTCCTCAATCAGCTCCTTTCTAAGAAAAATTGGTTTACAATATCAAACCAGCCAGCAGTATACATTCTGGGCAGTGCTATCATGGGTGGGCAAACTTAAGACACAAAAAATGAAGGTTTAACAACACTGAGCATCAAATGCATGCAGGACAACAGTAACAAATGTTGCAGTTAATTGCTGCTGGTAGACATTCATGCACTTACGGATCCCTGGCTAGTTGGCAGCACCTGCATTGCTGAATAATGCTCATCTGTTATTTGCATATGTTGGAATCAGTACAAGGGGATCAAGTTAAGGCAGATTCAAGTTGCTATCATTTTCACTTCTTCCAGTGCTAAATATCCTGTCAAGGAGAAAATAAACTCTGACTATTCTCTTACATTTAGGTTGGCTATTTCCTTATGGGAAACAGTTTGACTTGGCATGCTGCAGTCATTAACCACAGATTGACTGTCATCAGTTCCTACAAATCATCCCACTATAAAACTGAAAACATGGGGATTCTCAGAGGCATTAAGTTTTCAGTGGCGTGAGAAAAAAATGTGGATAGCATGAAATCTTTAGGGAATATACATACATACACATATATATGAGAAAGAGAGAGCACCGTAGTCTACACTAGTAACCACGTTCTATTTCCACGGCTATCCATGCATCAAGAAAGGAGAGAAAGTCTCTGATCTTTTTAAAATGGGTTTAAGCTCTAAAAATCAGGAGGTGGAAAATAACCATAAGCAAGTTCTTTGCACAATATAAGTTAGGGCTGCAAGACTGTTTAGTCTTTCCCTTGAGACTGCATTTCCCCTTTCCCTTGAGACTGCATTTCAGTAACTGTGCTTAAAATACATTCCTTAAAGAAAAGGAAGCGGCAGTAAGGGGGGACAGAGATAAAACAATGTTTCAAAGACTTAATGAAACACAGATCATTGCTGACTGTCCATTTTATCTTCCTATGCCACATTTTTGAGGATTGGGAGTTTACTATTAAGCACTGCCTAATTTCCCTGGCATACATGGGTGGGAAGACAAAGATTCAAACCTTTACATTGCAAAAGAAGGACATTTTAATACAGTCTTTAGGACAGGTAAGTCAGAGGTACATTTGAGAAATGCAGAAAAATGCGCCTTCATAGAATTGACTGTACTATCTAACAAGACCTATATAGGAGGATTATACTCTATGGCTTACAAGAGTATTGATCTGTGTGTACTCCTCAATGGTGTTACATTCATTTTAACATTGATCCCTGTTTCATTACGCCACTGCATCATGCACTCTCAGTGTCATCTCAGTGCCTCTCTGAAATCTGAGTGTGTTCTTTTGCTGTCAAGACGTACAGATGCATTGTGCAGCTTCCAGTTCAAAACATCAATTTCAAAGCCTACTTATTCACACATGCACCCCCCTTTTAAAATAATACTAAGGACCTACTATGCCTTAACCCTCCAAAGCAAGGTAAATATAGAGTGAGGAAGACATTGGCAAGTGTTTTTTCTTCAAAGATTTTTTTTTTTACTCTGTGCATTGTTTGTGTTACCTTTCAAAGAA
This sequence comes from Harpia harpyja, assembly GCF_026419915.1. Classification (NCBI taxonomy): domain Eukaryota; kingdom Metazoa; phylum Chordata; class Aves; order Accipitriformes; family Accipitridae; genus Harpia; species Harpia harpyja. The sequence goes on along the minus strand of NC_068951.1, from coordinate 37,367,274 downwards.
GCTTGAAAATACCATTTCTTTTCCTCACGGCTTCTTTCTATTCCATTTGGAAAACATTGATTTTGCTTCCCCCTGTGATTCTTATGCAGCACAAGTAAACATGGCTCTGTTTAATATATGTCCAAGTCTGTGCAATACCATCAAATTCACTATAGCTCTGGGAGAGAAACCAGTGCCTTTGTTGGCTTCTAACATTGCTACAACACAATGCAAAATATCACAGTTCTTGCATGTCCAGAGAGGTTACTGGTTTGGTTAATTTGCTTATACATGCTTTATTCTTCAAAGCACATGACTGGGCACCAGGGCCTCATAAATTCTGACGTCAGCTTTAATAACATGCTGTTGTTCAGTTGCAATACAGTTACAGAGATACAAGGATACATGGATCAAAAGCTAATCGCACAAAACGTTGTACAAATATATGAGCAAAAAGCCTTTTTACCTAATGGATTAACAAAATTGTACACCTGATCTTGGGCTTATCACCTAAACCTCTGCTCCAAGTATTGCTTACTGTTCTACTGATGTAAGTTAGAGATGAGTCTGTTGTCTTCAGGCTGTTAAATATGAGAACAAAAACCTTAGGAAACCTACTACAGGTCCCTGCAGGGGTTGTCTCCTTCCCTGCTGAGTGTGTCCTCAAGATCATGTGCTGTCTTGCTAGTTCCCACCATATTCTGTAATTCTGGGCAAAAGATATCTGTTCTTGCAGCCGTCTAATTATGCCAGCCTGGGGAGCTAGTGCAGGACATCTCAACATTTGTACCTCGGCTACTCCAAAATAATCACCTTTGACTTTACTGTGTGATGTACTTCTGTGTCCTATCCTTCACATCTTTGAAACAGATATAGTATTTATCCATCTGAGTGGAGAAAAATGCTTTGTTTTTCCCTTGCACGTATGTTGTAACAGATGTGAACAAACTGGAAAAAACACCTATTATTTTAATCTTCATGATTCCCAAGTTTTTTCTTTATAAATTCCCCTTTTCTGCCTTCACACAGCTCTTGCTTTTTCTTGTCAGTATTTCACTGTGAACCTATGTTCTTATAGCCTTTTTTGCTACTTTGAAACAGTAATGCCATATTTTATTGCTGCCAATCCAAGCCTCAGCACTTCAGCTACTGCACCATGGACCCTGATCCAGTGTTTAAAGATGGGAATCTTTCCAAGGACATCCTTAGGCACTGGCACTGGATCAGACACTATATGCAAGGACGGATTTCTCATATCTGTAGGTTAACTTCTGAAAGAAAAAGGCTCTATCCAGAGGGAGAGTTACTTACCAAGCTAATATTTTATGCATTGAGCTCCAGAGTGTCGCAAGATGATTTTAAGTATCACAGCAGAGTCATTCCATATAATGAGTTAGTTTTTTAAACTGTTACCTCACTTACCACTGAAGCAACTAATCAGGACAAGAACAAAAACCAAAATACTGCTTATGCACTGCTGTACCACAATGCATTACTGCTCACATCTCAAATTCCTTTTCTTACAAAGATTAGATCTCAAAAACCCAGAGTGCTTTTACTTGCTTGCACTGCCCTTTTTTAATTGCATACAATAGGAGCTGACAGGCTACCAGTCAGGGAGACATCATTTTCACAGAAATTGCATATAAAAGATTCAGTAGCTGTGTAAATATAAACATGTTATTTATAGAAAGGGGTCCATCTTTTAAAAGTATGGACATGTAGCACTGTTCTTAAGTTATAATATCAACAACAAAAAAAATCATTTCTGTTCACTAGTTACTACTGTGGGCATGGGCTGACCAGAGGCAACATGGTCCTGAGCAGAAGAAAACATGCTGGCTGATTCCAAAGCTACTGCTTGTTAATACATGTTCAAAGGATACATTCAATATTTTCTTATTTATTTTGAAAATACTTACAAGACCATCCCCCATAGGGACTGGGGCTTGCTGTAGCTAGTGTGGTCAGCATTCAGACACTGAAGCTGTGAATGTCAACCTTACCCAATCAACTTGCTTGTCTCTGCTGGATAGGAGACCATCCTTTTCTCTATGTTGTGTCATAAAGACGGCGTAATTGAGGAGGAGGAGGAGAAAGGGGATGTCATTTCAGAAATGATTCCATTACAGTCATTCTTCTCTTCCCACTTATTTCACTGAGTATCTGACAATCAAGAAAGGTGCAATTATCTAAAGCGAAGAAACGACAATATTAACAGAAATAGTATTTTACCACAGAGATTAAACATGGAATTTCAAGGGCTCATTCATCAATGTGTTGCTTACATGTTACAGGTAATCTCTGAAAATCAGTAGAGTTATACTACTGGGAAAGACAGTGATTAATGACATCCTGCCTCTGAAGGACGTATTTCAGGTGAAAAGAAACAAAAGTAGAATAGACAAATGGCAACAGCTGATGAGGCAAACTCTTAATTGTTACCATCATGATCTAGTTCACAGATGGGTTATAGGGCTACACAAGATGCAGAAAAATGTTGTGGGATTTTATGCTCTTCTACTTTGTACGTACAGCAAAGAAATGGCCAGTCTACATGGTTGCCATAGTAATGTAAACTCTTATTTAAAATACATTTCTAATGCTGGGAGAAATTGCATAATCAAGGCTCTAAGCAGCAGCATATTGTGCAAGCAGGCCCTTCCATTCCCTCCGCACTTTGAAAGTTTTAGGAAGTTTTGCTGAAGAAATGTATCTTCCTCTCTTTCTTCAGCCTACAGCTTGCCTTTGTTTACGTCTCAACTTTTCAACACTCCTTTCAGTTTGTAGTCTTCCTTCATTTTACTTCTATTACCACTTGTCATCCAGCTTAATCCCTGGGTATTTTATTTGCCCTGACTCCACTGTTCTCTTCCAGTTTCCTTATGGTAAACTTTGCCTTTACTTTTGCAGCCCCAGCACTGTGACACCAGAATGACTTTCAAAAAGTAATTCATTAGCAGCTACCATAATAATAACTTTCAGTCAAGAATGACTAATTGTAGAGGATTGCCTTGATGGACATAGTGATCCGCTTCACATTCAGAATCAATGGCTAGTGCGATGAAACCTCAAACCTGTGTTTGGATATGTGACCCTCTATTATAACAGATATTCAAATAACATTAATTTTCTAATTTCCTAATCTTCCACTCCAGCATTCAGTCAGATAAGGTCCTGACAGAAAGAAGGCACACGCAGATGAAAGGAGGAGAGAAATGGGAAGTGTAAAGGGAGAGGCAGAATAAACTGTGAAGTGAAGCTGTCAGCATTTCCAAAAAGTGCCCTCCCTCAAAGGTACCATTACTAGCAGCTGCTCTGCCCTCCACCCCATCCCAGGCTGTTAAGCTTCAGCCAGATGCCACTATTGTAAAAGTCCAAAAATTTTAGTTAGTTGGAAGTATTTCAAGTTGCGGGAGATTATACTATGTCCATTAGGTTTGAAAAAGTTCTTCAATAGATAGAAACTGAGACATGCTTAGATGACACCAACAGGCAAACAGCACTGCAGAGAAATGTAGAATAATCCCAAGGCTGCTGGCACCAGGAGGAAAGGGAAAGCTCCTTCCCTTTCCCAAGAAAACAGAAGTCTGGTCTTCCCTTACTTGGCTGAGTATATGGGTGTAAACAAGAAGTCAGGTCAAATTCTTGGAGTTTCCTAGGTATAAGATCAATTACAGAAAGCAAGCATTTAATCCCATGATAACTGTATCCCATCCCTTTGTTTATGGCCTCTCCTCTCCCTCTTGGCAGGGTGTAGCACAGCTCAAAATTCGGCTGTGTGCTGAGGCAGCCCACCTGGGAGTCCGCACGCCGCACACCCACACGCGGTCTGGTCAGAGCATCAGGTGCTGAGAACATCTCCGACTTCCAGTGCTGCAGGAAGCAGAGCTGGTTTGGAGAAGGGATTAAAATGAAAGCAACTTCATTACAGTACCCACTGCTTCTGCTATTTTTAGTGTGGTGCTGGCACTTTCATTATAAGCTCATATTTCCAGGTTTTGTAACTCAATCATAAAAAACTGCTGAGGGCTAAATATTGGCAAGCAGCTCTGCTTGCCAAAAAATGAAGGATTTCCAGAGTGCAGAGAGAGGGGGGAGTCTCAGACTCTGCTTATTCCAGTGGGAAAGTGATTCCAACATGAACGGGGCTATGCCAACAAGCAGCCTCTGCCAGAAACTTTGCGTAATATGCCAAAAGGCCCGTAGCCACAGGCACAGTCCATAGCTCCTCAGTCCAGAGGCACTTCACTCGAATCCATGAGACGAAATCAAAAAGCCACACTTCTCCCCAGATTTCAGATACGATGCTTGCTTTTCGCCTTAGATCTATTTTGAACCACAAAAATAATTTTATAACCCACCGATGGTACCTGGCATAGACCTCCAGCTGTTTGATGCTGCTGTATGAGCGGACGTCAATATTCAGCTCTGATATTGGGGTGGTGTTTAACAGGCCTGGTAAGAACTGGAGGCCAAAGCAGCAACCAGGCAAGTCAACAAGGGTTCTGCCTCCAAGGTTTCCTGCATCAGTTCTCTGCAACGCAGCCTACCTGCATGGATCACAGTGCCGATCTGGGATCTGGGATGCTGCATGTGAACCGAAAGGTGAAAAATGAGAAACGTTATTAAAGGGCTATATGCTCTCATATGAATATACGGAGTTTCTTTAAAAGATTAGAGACAAACAGAATGGCCTCCACTTTTTTTTTTTGGAGGATAGTACCTGTAAAGATCAGTTTCAAAATATAACCATATATATATAGTAACCATATATGTATATATATGTGACCACTGTGACCTTACTGTGACCTTATCATTGTACTGCAATAAAAATTGAAAAACAGAAAAATGGTGTCTAGGAGAAATAACAGAAAGACAGAACTAATGAATACCACCATCTCACACCCATTCCCTCTCTTCTCTTACAGCCCAGTGATCTCATCAGCATGAATGGGAATGGCTTTCGTGAAGTTAACGGTTTTATGACAGAACTATGCTATTTCAGATGCACTATTTTATACGCTGCTTTTTAAAGTAAAACCAGAATTTATTGAAAAAACAACAAAACAAACATTTACTAAGACGACTATCATTTTTTTAAAAAATGCAGGCTATAATTTCGTTCCAGACTCTGCCTCTTTAAAGATCTAAGTGGCGTATACATGTCTTTGTTGTGTGATGCAGTGGTTACCATGGAAATTTATATTTTTTTTTTAAGTTTAGTGAAGACGATGCAGTCAAAAACATAAATAGCCTGAGCCCCTGGCAGGCTAAATTTTACAATGGCATTCTAGAATAAATTTACATGGCTTTTTTTCTGTAAGCAGATATTAGACACTAATAATTCTTTGTGAACAAAAATACTTCACTTTTTTTAAGATGGCAATTATAATTTTTAACTGCACTTGCTCCTGGATGATATTAAATTATATAGCCCTTCATGTACCCATAATCTATGGTTCCACAAAAACAGTAATCCAAGCTGGTGGGTGTGGGAGAGTTTCCTGCAGTACTGCCTGGTTAAAAGTTTTTTTTAAATTTTGCAGCAACACCATCAGAGAGATTTATACCATGAGTTTTCTTAACAGCTTAGCTAACAAAATCAGAAATGTATCCTGGAATAACTCACTGAGTTGTAGACCTGTAGAGATCTCATACATATATGTTAGCCTGGAAGCCAGGAAATTCATTTGTGTCTTGATTAGAAAAAGACAGACAGTATTTTTAAAGTTGAAATTTTTGTTTGCCAGAATTGTTTGGTAATAAGAGTGTCGTACAGGACCTGACAAAAGCTCCAGGTAATGTAACATCCTGTCTCCAGCAATGGGCAAAAAAAGATATCAGGAAAGAGTCTAAGAATGGGGCAGACTTTGATGAAATACCTTACCTACGTGCTCCCCCATCCTCCAGTCATTTGCAGTTCACAGACATCCTGGGCCACACACAGGTTCGGCAACCTCAGTAGATTTATTTCCATGAGCTTGTCCTTGAATTCCAGCAACTTTTCAGTTTCCACAGCGTCCTGGGGCAAGAAGTCACAGTTAAGCTACCAGGTTGAGTTGTATCAACAGTAGTCATCACGATATTGTAATTTATGTAATGTTGCTTTTATGAGCGGCTAAAAATCTAATTTTACTAATGATTCTGTGCACAGAATTAATGTGTGATACATAGTTAAAGGCAGTTTTAAAATGCTTGAGCAAGATGAACAGAGGAAGTTAGTAAAAGGGCATTTTTAGTCCAGTGGTCTTTGGAGTTACTTCTCCAGGGTAATAACTATTGCATCTTGCCAGCTAAATTCTTGCAGAAACTAGAAAGACAGCTATCAAAAAAGCTAACAAGCTGGAGCTACTCTTTCTCTAACTTTCCCGCTTTGTCATGGACCGAGATTACTACTTCGATTTTTTGCAGTGAAAGAATATTGTCTCATATCTTGGTTTGCCGTCTACTGGGCAAAGATGCACTTTCTCTGCAATGATTTTAAACTCATTAGGATGAATCTGGCAAAGCAACAGATGTTTAACTAACCAACAAAAGTGATAAAAGTCTCATTCCTGGAGGAATTTCTAATAATTATATCACACTGAGTCGTCCACATATCTTTTCACCTGGTACAAATTAGTGTAGCTCTGTTGATAAAAGGAAATTATGCCACTTTTAGTATCGCTTGAAAATCTGGCCTCTTCTAAATTCACAATAGGATATGTTTATTAATTAATTTGAAAGTAAGAGGTCTTTTAATAATACATAGCTGAATTTCTATGCAAGCTTTGTGAAATACCGGAATACAGTAATTTTTTTTGTCTTCATAAAGTCTTTCTCCCTGATGGGTATGCAAGAGAACTTTTTGAGGAAATGGACCAGCAAAGAAAATCTTACTGTCTTGTATTTTATGAGCAGAATAACACATTCCTTCCAACCGTCCTTATTAATTTATAAACAGCTATGATCCTAGGTTGTTCTGGTCGTTCAAATTTATGATCAGAATAAAATTAGTCTCAATTGAGAGAAAAAAAATACCTCTTCTCCAAAGCTTCATAACGAGTGATAAGGATTCACTGGACCATAATTATGTCTTTCTATTTTTCCTATGCTGTTTCAGGTTTTAAATTTTTTTTAATATCAGCATTTTAATTAAGCTTTAATCTTCACAGCACTAAACTAAATTAAAAGGATCTTTATAGTGTTGCTTTGGTAACTAGCAGAAGAGGTAAAATTACCTTATCTGTTTGTTCACCATGTTGCAACTGTAAACATTGTGGTTATGGTCTTGAATTCACTCATTTTCACTAAAAAAAAAAAAAAAAAAAAGACACGTGACACTGAAACCAGTTATCATTGTTGGAACAATCCTCTAGCGGCATCTCACTGTGCTCATCATGGACAAATATGTAGTAGGGAACCTTGTGGTCCAAGAGATTAAATACAAGCTAATTAGGCAAGACACAAAGCAGGCAGAGACAGGTGAAGCAGCAATATCCATCACAGAAATTCCCACCTTCTTACCCTTCTGTCTAGTCCCCTCTATTTCCTTCAGCAATCTGCAACACAGTAAATGTTAAACATAAACTTCATATGAGGTTCCCAAAGCTTCTTGCAGATAATTAGCAACAAATCTTCAAAATGTACCTGCCATGTACCTGCCATGTCATTGTCCCATTTTTTATCTAGGTAAAGTGCTAAGCAACAAATTGAGTTGTCCAAGATTATCAGCTAAACACAATCCTACATTATAACACTTTAACAGAAACATGCTGAAGACATGAAAGCACCCTAGACATTGACAAGCCTGTACAACTTGAACTATGAGTTGTGGAATAGGTAAGAGAAAGAGGAAGAAAATTATGAGACCTTTCTTTTAATGCTGAGATATCACTGATCAAAACAGCAGTAAGTTCTCGTCACCTTCAAACAGAAAAAAAGAATGTTTCATAAGATCACTTGAAAAATTTATACTTTTATATGATTTCGGAGATCCACATGTCTGCTTCTCTTCTTGAACCTTTCTCTGTTTGATTGAATTCACCCTCATTAAGTGGCTGACACTCACTTTCATTAAAACGCTAGCCCACAGATACTGGCTACAGCAGCCTGAAAATGCAGTTTAACCTAAGCTTCTACTATCTCTTAGGGAACAGCCCTCTAGACTGAGAATAAGTGAAGAGCCATGCCATCCCACTGAAAGTCAGAAGCGATGTGTATATCAGCATCATCCAAAGACACAGCAGGAATTTTCACATCCGTACAGATAAGCTTTTCCAGCCATAGGACATAAACCAGCACACGTCCCTTCTCCCTCGCTCTGCTGCTGATGCAAAGCCTTGCTAGGTAAAATCCTTTCCTCCAATACTCATTTGCTACGAATCATAACTCTTGAGCCCGACAGTTTTTTAGAGGGAATGGATTATATTCAAAGCAATATGGAAAACCCTTGCTCCTGCACATCTGATTCCCAGTAGCTTCTGCTGCCAGCCTCTGGCTCCGAGGCACAGCTCGCTTCGTTGCCAAACTTCTCGGAGAGGCAACCTCTTTGCAAAGAGCACGACTTTAAGCACAGTCAAAGATTCACATTCCACAGAGATTCAGCAAAATCCAGTAGATGATAGAATCACTTCAGACTCATTGTGCCATTTAGTTTGACTCTCCGTGTGTATTTTTCCAGTGTTCTCAGTAAAGTAGTTACAGCCTCAAGTCCATCACCATAATTATCAGCTAGGTCAAATGTTCAAAGTTCTTTTTTAAAAAAAAAAAAAGGTTCATTTAGCAAAAAGGGTTTAAAATGTGCAGCAGTCCACGACAAAGCTGTCCTACAGCTCTGATTGCAACTTGTTTTGAATTTTCAACTTATTTTCAATTTTCAGCTAAATAAATATGAAACATCAAAGCCTGTAAAACTAAGGCATAAAATGAAGTGCTGTCAAGCTGTGACAAAGTCAGTCTTCACCAAAGATCCATCTTCTCCCACTGAGAAATCCTAAATTTGAGGCTGAACTAAGAATGACAGAACAGGCAGCACTGAAAATCAAAAGTTTTCAATTGGTGAAATTTCTCTGTTTTCTGATTTTGATGGACAACAAAATGGTTGAAAGTTACCACTCATTTAGAGACATGAGAAAAATGACAGAACATAGATGATACGGAATAAAAAAACCTAAGAACTGTCAACCACTGAATATAAAAGAAGGGGGAAAAAAGAGACATTTTATTCTGCATCACCTTATTTATTATGTACTGGAAAAACCTTTTTGCTCAAGTCACATACATTAAATACTTTTTGTCCATCTTCAATAATCCATAGAAAAACAAATTCTTAAAGTAAGCCTTTGTGTAGGCCTCATGATATAGTAATTAAATATGAACTAATTGTGAAAAAGAAGTCCTATCATTCAATATCCACTAAGAGAACTTTTCCCCCAAGTATTTCACACAACATATCCTACTTAGAATTATGCAGACAGATGAGCTGTATTGATCTCACTAAGAACAGCCTGAACCTTTTTTTTATATAATGGCTTTTTTCCCCCTAGGAATGTAAGGAATATTTAAGTAGCACTTAAGCAAAATAAAATTACTCTGTTCAACACACAAAATATTTCAAAAAACTACCTGTGTCTGTAATCATGCCACAGGCTGTTTGCTGATTGCTAATTGTTACCATCATTTTTATCACATAGGAAAAAGAAATACCCTGCAAATATCCTGTAAGCACTCTAACAATGATCGCAATGCATCAGGGTAAAGCAGCTGCCAGAAATCAGTCAGATCAATGGTGAGCGTGTAGTCAAGCTCTTTGTGTATACTTAGCAACTGTAATTATTGAGAACCTAAGGATGCTTCCATGTTTCCTTGTTGTTGCTTCTATTGTGTAAACAGAAAATGAAAGCCTCACCAAGCAGGGACCCAGGCTACAGACTGAGCGCAACATGTTAACCTACAAGCAAAGTGCTTTTCATAGGCAATCTAAGGAGCATCTCGTAGGATTTAGTATAATCCATGAATTGTAAGAGCAACCGTGGCCACAGCTGGTTTCCACCTGTTTCCCTTCCCTGACAGATGTTCAGGGCCCTTCAACCCCTCTGTTAAATACCAGCTGTACCTCAGTGAGGGAATAGACCACGCTACCACAGAAATACTTTCCTGAGAATATTGCCAGGCTGCAGGAATTGCCTGACCTGTCAGCCTGCTTGTAGGAATAATCTACCCCCAAGAACCACCTCGACATCTAGACCACTTCCCCCGAAGGTGTCCCGTCAATGCAAATTCACATCTATTGGTCTCAAGCAGAGATTTCCTTCACAGAGTCTGGCTCTCCCTGACTCAAGAGCAGAGAAACACATTTGTTCGTGCCAGCCATGGCCTGATGTGCATTTACTCGGTAGCAGCGCTAGATTACGGAGTCTGTGCTCATTAGGACTTATTCCTACCCCCACAAGGCAGTCTCATCATCAGATCCATGCAATGAATTGGATCAGGAAGCAAATCTAGCTGAAAAATGACCAGAAGACTAAGTCTGCACCGTACTGATTTTAAGCAGAATCCTCTCCCCACCCTATTCACCAGCTGAACAGAAGGGACAACATAGGCTGAGGACAGCTGAAAAGCCAAAGGCACAGCAACTAAATGTTTAAGCACTGCCTCAGCTAAAGTGGCTCCCCAAATATTTCTTCTGTAGCACACTCCCAATAATTAGAATTGCCTACAAAAGACAGAAGACTGACACTGGCATAGGTCTTGTATGCAGGAGAGATCTCTTCTGTAATACACCCTAGTATCCTGGAGAATTTACCTGGAAGTTAAAAATAGAATATTTTTTTAAAAAAATCAGATTTCATATTAATATTTGACAGCTTGCCTGTACAGGGAAAGGTTTTCTTTTTAATGAATGTCACTTTTTTTATATTACCCTCAAAACTTGCAAAACAGTATGTATTTAATACAATGAACACTATCTATTGTTTTGTCCCTAATGTTAATCTTGCATATCTGATTACTTCTTTTTCAATAATTGAAGAAAATTACCTTGTCAATTATATTGCTTTTCCTATGCTGAAATATTAGAAACTAAAAGGCAAATTCAGGAGAATACCATTCCAAATATGCACTGGATACTGGTTTATAACAAGCACTCCTAGACTATGACCATTAAAAAACATTCTCTAAAAGAAACTGGGTAGTAATCTGGACGATTTTTGGATATTTGAAATTTGAAATCTCTCATGCTTTTGCTGCATATTCCTAATCACATCATTTCTGCTTCTCTGAGTTTAGTTCCCATTTTCTTCTTCTATGATTTTCTTTGTAACATATATTAGTTTATTTTTAGCTTCAATAAAGAAGTCTCTCAACATCATATTTTCATAATCTCTCTCTTTCCAGCTGCTGTATTGCTGGGGAGGTCCTATTAGAAACTCATGCATAACAGTTTAGTCTCCCTGCAACCTCAGACAACTGCTCCACGGATGCGATACTTTACTTAGTAAATTATAACGTGATTTTCTTGAGAAATATATTTCTTCCTTGAGGTAATTGTCAGGAACGTAAGATGGTCATCAAGCTCTCCCTTATATTTAAAGAGTTTCCAGGCAGAATCACAGACTATTTTGTTGTTGCTGCAGTTATTGTTTTTGCAGTAAAGATGGAACCATCTGTTCCTCTGAAGATGTGCCAAATCAGTTGAAAATAATTCATTCAGGTAGTCAGTGAACCACAAAAGCTGATGGTTTAAGGATTCTGGGAGGTTTCAAAAGGGAACACCAAGCTCACTTTGCCCAGTTTGGATTAGATTTTATTTAAACAGTGAACTCTGAGGAGTTCAGGAAAGTAATAGCTGGACAAGAGAGACATCCTCTCTTTCTATCTACCTTATTCCCATACTAACCTACTATAATAAGAGTCAACAGTTACACATCACGTGAACATGACTAGCTCACACTATTCAAAGGATAATTATAAATGATGGCAATGACTTTGGTGTAGTCCTGCATGTCAGAAATATACCAAAGGGCCAAGTCATGGCTGTTTCTTAGTTGTTTTATGTCCCCAATTTGTGCTTTTTTGGCAAAGATCTGCACTGATGGCCGTATCTGGTATGAGTATCAATAGCAAATATCTCACTGATGGGGACATTTGGGCAGAGCAAGTGTAGGGCACCACAAGCAGAATGAGCAAAGAGGAAGGAAGGCCTTGTAGTAGAGATGTGACTTGAGCACTAATGTCTATCTAGAACTAATCTGTGAGTTTGGACAAGAAGATGATTTGCTTGACAAGTCCCTGATAACACAGACCAGCAGCAAATGAACATAAAAAAATTTTAGAGGGCCACCTGAGCCCTTAACCATCTCTGTTTGCAGTGGTTTTCTGATTAAACAATTGGTAAATTAATATAAGCTGGTGTCCGAGAGAGGATAATTTCTGAGGCATTTTCTACTACGGGTTTTATTATGATGAAGAAAAGTCTGCATGAATTTATAACTGAGTGGGTTAATTAAATATTACCCCTGGGCATCTGAACGTTGAAAAGTGTGTCTCTGTTCTGAAAGGAACACATAATGCTTCTCAGCCTGATGCTTTTACTTTATTATTTACTAATAAAGTTTGCAATTTATTTATTGCCAGAATTATTTATTATAAGCATTGTGAAAAAACAGTGGCTTAATAAGGTTTATTTTACTCACTTTTTAAACTGATTGTGGTGGTAAATTTTAAATAACAAAAACCTACATTGTAGCATTCTTTTATTCTGTAAACGATTGGAAACGACTGAACACAAACATGACTGATATTAAGCAGTGTTTAAAAGCAATGATGAGAGAAGAAATAACTTATTAAACCACTGCATAACACCTTCCAAAGCTGTGACAATTGAACATTCATTACAACGTTGTTAAATAGCTGTTCTATCAATAGTGCTAGCATTACAATGCAGTAGCTTAATTAGATGAAGTTTCTTTCATCCTTTATTTATTAGGTTTTCGAGCCACAATAATAAAAAAAAGATTTGCAGGTCCAATAAAGTACCACAATTGCCATATTTCTTTCATATATTAGTAATCTGTTAGTTACATGCATTTGCATTTTCTGTATTTTGGTCATGATAGATCGGTACGTCATTACCAAACACAAAAGCAGAGAGCAAATCAAAACATTTACAACACACTATAATTTCCTTTGCAGCTTAATGTCATAATTAAGTAACAACTAAGCTTATGAATCAATTTTGCATGTTTGCAGGTCATGAGGGTGTGTGGTTTACATAAACTACAATCTCTGAAAGAGCTATTATTCATCACACTGCAAAAATCATATACACCGAAAAAGATTTCAAATAATTTTGCTATATAACAAAGTGAACTTGAAAGTTGCTTTATCTCATGACTTAGAGACAAATGACTTTTCATCCTGCATAGAGAACAGCTTTAGGTCTACACAGAAACACCAAATTCTCACTCCAGACACTGTGATTCATCAGATATTGAAGCTAAAGCCTGTCACTGGTCAAGAACACACTGTTATCCTCTCTGCACTTTAAACTATTCTTTTTTAATTTAAAAAAAAACCACTAGAGCTTTATATATATATTTTACATTAGCTGGTTATCTTTAAATAGACATATTTGGATTTATATGGTGTGAAATAATCCTGTGAGATACAGATTAGCAGGAAGAAGGCATCAGAAAGGCAAGATGAATTCAACAGATCCCGCTGTGCCCTGGGGAGGCACTGCCATGTGCCACACGCTCTCCACAGAGAGCTGCTTTACCAATGCTTTCCTGGGGCTTTTCTTTTTCAGGTATGGGGCCAGCATGTCTTGCACTCTCCCTCATTCAGCTGGCCTATATGTGCTGTATACCCACCTCTTTTCATTATACTAGTGCTCTTCCTACACCAGGATACCTCCTGTTCATCCGAGATACCCATCACCCACCATGGGATGCAAAAGGAAAAAAGATACTCATTGCTTATCACGCTAATCTTGAAACAAGTTAAGATGCCCAGCCGCTAATAGGAAGGATACTGCACAGACAGTGGTAAGTATCCTGCAGTTTTAAAAGAAAGCAAGCTATTTAAGCTTGGCTAGCACAAAAGCTTAGGACATCTTGAACAGGGGCCTGTACCAATGTAGAATTTGGCACTATTTTAGGACTGGTGCCTTCAGAAAATACCCGTTGGTTGACAGCAAATTTCTGCAACTTTTCAAGGTACTTGTGACAGGAAACTATCTACAAAGAATATAAAATTTCCTGCTTGACATCAAAAGAATAAAGAAAAGATGAGCAATGTCTATTCTGCTGTATAAAGAGAATCTGCCCACAAATACGGAGTTGGTCTCTGGTCTGAAGTCGGGGAGAAGGATGGGTGAGCACCACCATCACTGAGATAATGATCCCTGGGTAACCCTACAGAAAAGACGTACTTGAAGGTGTTTATATATCCAACCCTTATTGAACTTCATTCAAATAACTGTTTCGGTGGCCTAGGGCTCATTCGTGAACAGTCCAAGCCTTCTGCAATGTAACTATGACTGAGGGGTATGGTGCTTTAACTTAAACTTCTTTAAGTCATTATGAACCTCTTAATAGCAGATGGATTCAGTTCCGATCCACATCAAATTCCAGTTAACTAAGATTGTCAGTATAATAATTTTCTGCCTGGATGTAGCATACAATTGGCTAGCCCCAGAAGGTTAACGGGCATTTAATTTCAGTTCAAATACCTAGTACTGTAAATGCTTTAATCAGGCAGCTCTCATTAATAAAAAACCAACAGCTGTCCCTTCTAAGCTGTAGTATTTACCTGCATTCCAGCACTCTGGAAGTGAGCACTGAATGTCTACATCTGTATGTATATGAATTGGACGTCTCTATTCATACTAATTCAATGAAAACACACACATGCACAAATTGCGGGAGACTTTTGACTGAATGGATAATTATGCCATAGGGAAAGGGTTAAGTTCATCTTGTAATTTGTGAGAGTTGCACTTACACAAAACTCAGGCAGCTCTGGAGTAGTAATGAGACCAATCATCACTGATAAAATAATTTAGTTTTTAGAGTGCAAGCAAATACTTGAAGCAGAAATCTAATCAGCCTTTCTGGGAGGACAGATTCCCTTCATATGCCTTGGGAGGTCTTAAAAAAGGTCATTGAAAATCCATGCCCTTGGAGAAGAGGTTCACAGGAAAAACTTTTCAGCAAACGAGAACGTCTACTGAAAAAGGTGCAGGCAGACTCAGTAAGATATTCTGCAGCAATACGTGAAGCAGAACCATGGTACAGACCCCACATGGATTTAAGAGGATGTTGCACAGCCATATGCTAAGCAAATGTTCGAAAAAGACATTCATCCGCCCCCAGCACAGAAGGGAGCGAGTTAGCGAAGCAGCTTCTCCCACATACGCAAGGAGGCAAGTAGGCATGTACAGCAGGAACAATGTGGTACTTTCCAAAGAACACCGAGGTTGATTAAGCCTTGTTGGAAATGCAGAGATAAAACAGAAGGAGAAAATAATCTTATGTGCTTTAGTTTCTTACTATTTTCCCTTTTTGCCAGAAGCTGAATCAGTGTAAATAGCAAGCTTTGTTTTTCTGTTTCTAGAACAAAACACTGACTGCCAAAACATACAGGTTTTTAACCTTTACGATGTTGCTGTCCTGCATTCTAAACCACTTCCAAAACCCTTTCTTTTGCTGCCGATTACCTGGTTTGAACCAACATCTACATATCATAACTGCAATTTAAAAAATATTATTTAATTAATGTCATTCATTTGTATGCACAGTAACTCCCATTTGTATGCATACAATTCACTCAGTCTGTGGTCTAGAACTGGCAAATAGCACCACTTAACAGCTGTTAAATAGGGTAATCACCTGTTGTTATCCACAGGTAGCTTTAATTCAAATGCTAATTGCTCTCAGTGCTCCACTTATAAACTTGCCCCCATGTCAGATACTGTATGTGCCACACCAGATGGATGCGAGCCTCAAACGGATTATACTGTCCCTCTGCAGGAAAAAAACCTGAATTATAAAAAAAACCTTGCTACCCTACAGTGTCGTGGAAAAAAAGATGGCACAAGAATTAAACAATGATGGTCTTTCAGAGAGCAAGAATTGCAGGAAAAATCAATGAATGGGGAAAATGAAGAAAAGGACTGCAGACAGGACATTAAATATTGTATGAGCTGGTGCTTCAGCCGATTTACAACTGAAATGAGTTAACATTCACCATTAGTAAACTCGGTTTGAGAAAATTCAGAAACAATTGTTGCAGATGTATGCCAGGGTCAGCCTAAACTGATAGGAAATAAGAGCTAAACCGCTTGAACAGGTCAGGAGTTTCTAAAGATCCAACTGGAAAAATAAAAGTTGTAGCCTGATAGAGGTAAATTCTTATTTTTCCAGAGACATAATTCTCCACAAAACCACCATAAAACATTTCTCTCCTTGGTAGAAATACCTCAAAACCACACTGTACTACTTACTCCTCATAGCAAGAGGCTTCAAATTATTTTTTTCTAAAGTATCTCCAATTCACCCAAGCTCTCTGGAGGCACAGTCTCATGTTGTGCTTAATTTCATCAAACTGTGTGTCACTGCCAAAAGTGATGGTTTAATTCTGTCTCCTTTCCCCTCTTAACTCCATTGACGTGTTCCTCACCCTTTCCTCATATTAGATTTAGTCATTCACTCTGTTGCTGGAATATGACTCACTGATCTGATGGGAAAGTAATTTATTTGGAGGAGAGATATATGGGTGAGAGTCCGCAGTCAGACTGGATTAAGCCTGGTGTGGAACAGTGCCCTGAATTGTCCTGTGTTTCTTGCTGCTATACAGCAAAGTTCCTGGCTGCACAGCTGTCGGTTTTATTTTAGATCCCACGACTGTAAAAGGGCCATTCATTCCATAATGCTGTCGGATTTTCACACTGTACTGGAATGACTTCCCTGCCCTGCTCTCTGAAGGGCTGCTTTTTCGTGGGCGAACGAAGCCATCCATCAGTCGCTCAATAGCAGAAGCTCTTTGCTCCCTTTCTACCCTTTGATCTGTTCAGCTTAGATAATTCTGCTGGGAGCCAAAATGCCAACCCAAACAAACCTCACCTCTGGAGGATACATGCGTTTCCATTGGGACAAAGTGTTGACCTCTGCACATGACTGTTAGCACGAGGCTACATTTTCCTGTCCCCAACATATTTTTCAATTAAATAGGAGATAAATATCATCACAGGTGAAACCTAGCTCTGAGAAAGGAATCAAAGCATATAAAAATCACATATTAGGTAGATCTGCAGCAGGTATAGACACAGGCTTCAGTTTTGTTCTGAGCTCATTATAAAGTGTAGAGCCCTGGCCTTGGAGAAAGGAGCTGCTCAAAATTTCCAAACACAAAATTAAATTTACAAAAAAGTATTAGATAGTGCCCCAGTTCTCTGATATCCTGTGCTTATGACGAGGTGAGGGAGGGATGAAAACAGTGACCTATTAAACCCAGTTCACTTTATCTCTTGGTGTCCTGCTTTAGGGCCATAATTGACCTGAACATCCAGTAGCAACCACCACTTATCTGTGAATATTCATTTTAGCAAAAAGTCAATTATTTCAATCATCGAGGAAAGAACCACTTGTTTTTTTGACAGTTATGACTCAAATTAACATACATTTCGATGACTGTTTTTTATCTTGTTTTGCATATTTTGCTTATAGGAAGGGAAAAAAATGTACAGAGTATTCACCCTTCCAAATTTTTTCCTGAAGTGAGACGTGACAATGTACCTCTTCAAAAATGAAGGAAAGAATGAATCTTCCCTGTCTTAAATTAAAATGGATAAGGAAAGTTATGGCAGCTGAGAGAGATAGAAAAAAAATTGCAAATACTCACAGTGAGCTCAGATGAGATCCTCACCCCCATTTTACTGGTCAAGGAAGCTTGAGTTGTCAAAGGTAGAACATAAGAGACGTTGAATATTCTTCGTTACTCATAGCTGGAAGAAAAAGGTACCCATGGCATGAACAAAAGTCAGAAATGATAAAATTCCTCTCCAAAGCAGAGCTTATGAGATGAGTTGCACAGCCAGCCTGCAATTGCTGGTGGCTTTGCATGTTAAATGATATACAGCAGCTTCTGAAGGGAGGTTTTCTTTTACTTTGTGCATAAAGCACTAGCTACGTTGTTGGCCAATGCACTGGCTCTTCTGACATGTTCTTGTGTAGGTTACGTCTGACATTCACAAGATGCTTCCTGTGGTCATAAAAGCCTTACCCTGGTGTCTTCACCAAGACACACCAGAAATAAGGGATTTACTGTCAGAAAGTTGGAGAGGATCTGGAGAATCAGAAGCTGAACAATAATATTTCTGCAACGAGCAGAGAAGGGGAAAAGTGGTGAGCTTCTCAGGGGAAGGGACTGAGTAGAGGAATGTTCTCCGTGTTCTTTCATGACTGTGCTATGCCATGCATAAATTTACCTGCTGTGAAGATTGTTTCTTTTCATTACAAAAATGGCATTACAAAAATTCTTTACAAAAATTCTTTACAAAAAGGTGAGGTGCGCTTAGACTAGATATCCGTAAGCACACCTTGTGACAGTAACACTGATCTGGAACTCCTTGGAGAAGTAGTCACTAGTCCAAACTTGTTGAGTTAAATGATGTTGGCTATTGCCTTCCTAACATCATAAATGTGCTAAATGGTCAACAGTGGGAAGCAAAAAATTAGGGAAAGAAATAAAAAGATGAACATTGACTTTTTCAAGAGGGGGAAGAAAAACATTTAACCCACTGTCTGGATAGTTTCCTCATTCTGTTATTTCACATTCAAAATATCTGTGGTTACCAGGTAGTCCCAATCTGTTCAGAACAGACTGGTTAGCTGAGAGGCCCATTAAATCATATAAGCACAATTCCCTACTAAGATAAAGGTTACGTTGTGGAGTGTGCCAATCAAGGATGTTGTCAGAAAATATAGTAAACAAACTTGCCCCCCTAAAATACTAATGTGTCATTATGCTCCCATACTCCCTTGTTCATCTGTGACCATCCTATGCTATTCTGAAAACAGTTCATTAAATAATAATGTAATTCATTGTCATAGTTAAAAGCTATAACAAGTTTTTCTTACAGTACTTCCTTAAAGAACAACTTTTCTTTAAGTTCTTTTTTTGGTCATTGATATTTACATGTTCTGTTGCTGCAAAAGAAGTCTTTTTGACCTGACATACTACCTTAACAATCTTGTTCAATACCTCTATTTTTTTCTAGTTTTAGCCTCTGTGGGTATTCTTAACTGGAGTATTCCTTGTATTTTATCGAGTGAAAGGAAATATTTGTAAAAGGATGTAGAGTTTGTGTTTTGATAGACTTTTAGAATCTCTTAATAAAAAGCTGTAAGTAGGTTTGCTTTGCCTGTGTGAAAACTACATTATGTCTGATTCTCTTTCAGACTGTGAATAGAACAATAAAGCTGAAAAATACAGTTGTAAAGTTGCAAATAAAAAATAGTTACATGTAGAATTATATTTTAAACATAAAAATAAACTTTAATGTTTACTCAAACTTGCACAACAAAACAAATCAAAAAAGCTGAGTAGATATTTGAGTGCTGTGCTTTCCTTATATAAGTCAAAATCAATCCACATTAGCATTTACTTTTGATCAGAAATTGAAAACCAATTGGTCAAATTATTCTTTCATTTAACACTGGCTGTATTACCAAAAGGAAATAATTCAAAGAGGTTTTTTTGCCACTTCTCAAGGAAAAAACACATAAATTAATAATTAACCTAATTTTTCTTCCATCCCAGAGATCACAGTTCAAGCTATCATTAAGTACATTCCATTCTGAAATGATGGAATTGCACAATTTACTCTTCCATCACTTATACTAAAAGATTAAAGATGGCTTGATGTGAGGATATGCAGAGATAGGAAAACTTAAACCTCTGGGACTGAGCCACAGCTTTTAGTCAATTCCTGAAGTCATAACTCATTTTGTTATGAGTCACAAAAGGCTACTGCTGTCATTTGTATTACTGTACAAATTAGGAGCCTTACTCATATCCTTCTTTTTCTCCCACAGATTAAGTTCAATGACTACTTTTGCTTACACTAACTGTATACATCCAGTATCATTCATTCAGGACATAAACTAACTCATCTGGAGTACCCAATCTATTTGAAAGTCTACTGATGGTAATTTTAATTCCAGAAAGCAGTAAGCTGTGTCATGCACAATGTGACATAACAATTAAGTAACTGAGATCATTCCGGATACTGCCAGACCCATATTTTGTTTCCCTAGAGGCATATAAGGAAGAATGCATCAACTTTAACAAAAGCTGAGAGAGAGGAAAGACCAGAAAGTTGCAGTTTCAAAGCAGGCTTCTCTCAGATCCTCTTTTTTATGCTACCAGTGTTGGAATGATAAATTTGCACCCACCAGGGTCAGTGTCATCCTGGAAAGACGTGTGAAGTGTAGAGCGTGAAACCACTTTTAAACAGGGAACAGGACCTCCACCTTAGCTCGGACTGTGCTGGTAGTCTGTGTGGAAAGGAGGTTATGGGCACAGGTTTTGGGTCAAGCGGTCATTTCTTTTCTATTTATCTATGCATATGAAGAGTGCCTATATGAAGTTGAAAGATTAATTAAATACGTAAATAGGCAGGTATAACTTTTGAAAGCTGTGTACTGATATTCCCTGACATAAGCATGTTGAGGGCGATGGAAGCTGTTTTGGGGGAATAAGATAATTTTGTCAGCTATTCAACATCTACAGCACACACAGTGTTAAATATGCTCATCGTATGGTGCTGCCTACTTTATTAGATTCCCTCCTACAAGAATACCTCTCCTACCAGCTCAGGATGAGCAGTGAAAGGCCACTCTATTAATTTTAATTTCAAACTTTAAAACTGCATTGCAAAATTAAATGGGGATTCCTCTTTCTGTATCACTTAGTTTGGGAGAAATGGGATGAAAAGTAGTAAGATCCTAACAGAGAATTTCACATTTTTTTGTAGATGTTACTGACCTCAAAAACTCTTCTGAAGAAAATGGCAAAGCTGAGAATAAAAGAAAATTTCCTGGTTGCCATCAAACATAGCAGAGGTGGTACAGTATGAACAATGCAAGTCTCAAATACAGAAAGTCATGAAGTACCCATGCATTGGGATTACCAAGGCATCAGGCAATGTTACAACACTGGTGGCTGTGTTTAAGTACAGTAGATTTCTGATGTGAGGAATCCTAGGTAAATGGGCAGGTGAGAACAAAATGAGTGGCTTAGAACCTGAAGAAAGAAAAACTTATTTGGGGATGAACAATAGAATTAAATACACAACAACTATATCATTGAATGTCAGAAGATTTCAGATTTCTAAATAAATTCATATCTCCTGGATTGCAATTCTATATAATTGTGTTTAATAATCTACCCCTGTCAATGAACATGGAGTAAATTCAGCTTTGGAGCCAATTTCAGTTAGCAGACAGAGGTGAGTTAAGCTGTTTCCACCGGTTTTGTTCAAGAAATCTGTCAGAAGATGGGAGCAGCAGTTGATAAGAGAGACATGACAGCAGTTTTGAAGACTAAGACAGCAGGGAGAGATGAAAAGAGCCAGAGCAGAGATGAAACAAAAAGGAGAACAGGACATAAAGGATAGGAATCAGGAGATGGACAGTTAGAAAGGACGTGAATCTGTTGAGCCATCTCATCATACGGCAGAGTGGGTGAGCAGGCAGATGACATTAAAAATTAAGTGACGGAGTTTTGAAGAAGATTAGATGCCTGGCTGAAAGAATCTAGCTACTTTTCATTCATATCACTTGACTAAACTCACTGATCCTCCATTTGAGTATGGACTGCGTATAGAGAGCAGAAAGCTTTCACCTCATTTCCCGAGCTGCTCCCTCTCATCTGCTCAGAAATATCCAAGGGTGACTGCTCACAGTCCCCACTTCTGGAAGTACATGAAGCTGATTTTGAGTCATGAGTTACAGACAGACACTTGTTTATTATCAGAAGTATTATAAGGTCTGGTCCCGGGCAACACTGCACTTGACAATTAATTTACATTATATTGGGCACAATTTGTCCTCAAATCTTTCATTTCCACAGATTTTTATTAAAATTATTTTATAATGCTCATTTTTTACTAAAATGAAATATGAAAATTGATACAGGAAGACCAGATGCATCACCTGACAAACAGACATCAGAATGAGACTCATGTCTGATCACCCTCGTTTAACACTGCCATTTTAAAATGAAACACATCATTTTAAATCAGGCTGATAAGCCACAATCTTATCAATGACCACTTTCACAGAGACATCAATTAACCCTTTCATTGCTATTGTCAAAGATTCCCCTCTCTACTTTATTTATGTCTAAACTTCTTGCCCCGCCCCACCAAATTCAGCCTGTTTCCTGAAGCTTCACCTTGTTCTGTAGCAAAAAGGGCAGACAAAAAATTTATTTGGTACAAACAACTGTCAGCAGGAGGAAGACCTAAACCGCTATAGATGTACCGCTATTAGGCTAGAAACTGTCTCTGCTTTAGAAGGTAAGTCTTCCGCAACTCTCTACTTCACAACTTGACTGAAAACACACAGAGTTGTATCAAATCCTGTATTTTTTATAAGAGATAAACAAAAGCCTAGCAATAGCTTTTCCTTATACAACAGCTTGTGGAGTAGAGGTAAGCTCCTCTTTCTCAAGGCAGTACCTAATTTTATAAGTAGCGGTTAATATTGATGTTCTCGGGTTATGAGTCTCCTTTAACAAGCGTTAATGAATTATAACAACGTCACAGATCTCCGGCTCTGTGCCAAAAAGGAAGCGAGCGTGTCCGTGTAAACCTTCTCAGGAACTACACAAAGGACGGAACGTTGCCCATGTTCCCCTGCTCGGCAGCCTCGGACCACGACTGACCAACAACAGCCTCCGCCACCCACGACTTGGACACACGGATGGCAAGTGGTAGCCAAGGGCCGGGAACACCACCGTGTTTATGACCCAGATGTAAGGGCAGGGGGATGCAACAAACCCCCTTGCTGCAGTCAAGCGGTGTCGGTCCGCACCGCGACTACCTGCAGCCTCGCTCGGTTCTTCAGCCACTGCAGCGAGGGTGCTCGCAGAGACCAATTCACCCAGTGTAAAGCTTTGTGCGGCTTTCTGGGGACATTACAGGTATGTCACCTCTCCAAATACTGTACTGCATCGGGGTGTGCAGCTACGAACCAAGTCACAACTCGTTGCTAAATTTAGGTTAAATTGATTCAGTTACTAAAACTTTTACTTTACTTTAAAGTAAAACTTTAAAACTATCACACCCCAAGGACTGAATTACGTTTGGGAGCTGGAATAAACTGGGGAGAGGAGGATTCCTTTTTCTTTTAAATGACAAACTTAACCGATTATTAATCTTCAAACATGAACAAATACTTCTAGTTCCTGAACCAACTGAGAACTTATTAACTGTCAGAGTATTAACAGGCATACCTAATACATTTTACAGACTGCAATTGCTGATAAGTGCTCATGGAATAAGGCATTCAAGGAGACATGATGTGAATCTGGGCATGTCTGTCAAACATCCTGGCAAATGAAATATTAAGAAATCAATCACATTGTAATCTACAGGCACAGAATCTTTGGAGTATAAGAGTAAAAATTGGTTCCCTTCCCTCATTTTTGTAGAACATCACTTATTTTCCAGAATACAAGACCAGAGATTTTGTACAGTTTTTACAAAACAAGAGGGTTTTTTCCTTCTTTCAAGTTTACTTAACTTTTCAAATTCAGATTTCCCCTGAGTTTTACCTGTTTCAAAATTGTGCAGCTCCACAGACTGAGACGGCATGATGATTCACCTGGCAGCATGATGTCAGTTTTGCTTAGCATTGTTTATGATTTTCTGTTCAGATTAGGTGGCTCTTATTGAAAACAAATACAAATTCCAGCCTGGTTGATTTAAATTTAGGGAGATTTGATCAGTAGGGGATGTTCTTTCCAGGATAAGAAGGGGTAGAAGGAATCTTTTTTTGTGCTACAAAAGGGAAGAAAAAACTACATGGTAAAAGATTTCAGAAATGTGGCAAACCTATGTGAAGTTCACCTGTAAAAATTACTTTACTTGGGAAGAATTATAATTAAGAGGGAATCTTTTTCAGAGCTGTGCTCCAGCAATGCAAGTCTCTCACACCATGTGCCTCCTCTTCTATGGAGGGGAACTCCATTTCTAACACCCCCAGATGGTAAAAATTTATTAGGCTGCATTGACCATCACGCATATCTCATGTGAGAGAGACACACGCTTGTTAAGACTGCATCATCAACGCAAATATTTAACACTGCCAATTATCCCACTTGTGTTATGCTCACCTATCCCTGTAATATCCTGCTAATTAAGTATCTACAAGTATCCACGCAAAAGTCATCTTCTAAAAGAAATAATTACTGTTGAAGGTTTCTGTAAACTTATACTTAAGAAATTAAACAATCCAAAGTTCTTTATATCAAAAAGTGACTGAAGAGCTTAACACATTATTTCTCTACAACCTGTTTACTGTTTCTTCCATTTAAGATTAGCTGAAGCATTTTCCCACTCATTTACAAAAATTACAATGTTTCAAAGAAAGACATCTAATTGTAATACATTAATTACCATAGCTTCTTATAAATTCTGGCATGAATTTAAAGTCTGACCTATATTAATTGTGATATTCCAGTTAATTCTGCTATGAAAGTGAAATGTGTGGTACTTCCTGATTCATCAATAGCAAAACTTCATTTCCTTTGAGTAGTATTTCTTTCTGTTCCTCAGGAAAAATTCTGAATCTATTGAAGTTAAAATACTGATGGAAATTAAATTATCCTGTGAATAAAGTCAATATTGCTTTTCTCTAAGGAGGAACAAGCTGCATATTTAACATTAATCACCTGATAAAGACATAAGAGATAAAGAAAAGTGCAAGTCAAAAATGAGATCTTTTCCCTAACGGTAGGGACTTGATTAAATAGGTCAAGAAGCCCTGAAAAATAATTATTACTTCTCTATTTGCAATGATAACCACTTTTAAATGGGAATTTGTTGCCTGGATTCCCTTCAGTTACAAAAAATTAATCACAAATAATCTTTTAATTCTTAAAATTTTGCATTGTCCAGATGAAAAGCACAGAACAAGAAGGCTATTAATAATTTTAAAATCAAATCAATCATCTGTGGGTACTCTTGTACTTCTGTTACAAAGGATAATTCTTGTAAACTTTCATTGGAATTAAGCAGAAACTGTTGGGGTTAGAAGTCAAATTAAAAATATAACCCCAATATAAATACTGTCATAAGAATATGGTACATCTGTGTCATTATCTGGCTTCATTAAACTCTTTGCTACAGATATAACTTGTCAGAGAATTATAAAATTTCATATTCTTCCCTTTACAAAATGATCTATTAATACATCAAGAGATTAACTTACTATAATAATCTATTTCAATGATTCTTTTTCCTAGGTGCAGTCTGGCTTGTGTGTGAAAGACAAATTGCACATGCCTCAGTCTTGTTCATTAGAATTTAATCTAAAGGAAAGGGCTAAAATGAGTTTCTTTTAAGTGAATACATATTTGTGGAATAGAGTTCCAAAGCTGTATGTCCTTCACACTAGGAGATGAAGGAAAGCTCTACCTCAGTGTCTACCTGCACATATCTATTTATATGCCTAAAATTATACACTTTCAGACACGCTAGGCTCTGTGCTTACGTGGAACCAGGACTCATATCCTGTTGCTTTTCAGTCTCCAGTAAAGCATCTTGAAATGCTTTGTGTGAAAGTCTTCTGTACAAAAAAAAATATCTGTAAGCCACAATGTAAATGATGACAAAAATTTTTCAATAGGAAGGTTCGAAATGAAAGCCCTTGTTTCCAAATGCTAATTCAAAGTGGATACTTACCTTTAAATAACAGGTTTGCTTCCATTGAAATTTTGTACTGATATTCCGAAGGATTTTTTTTCTATGTTTTTTTAATATTTAAAAACTTTTCATTTGCTTTCAAAGAAAACTAATTTCAAGATGTCAGCAATTCCTACAGAGAAAGCATTTCTGTTTCTGAAGAGAGCTGAAGTCTTTCAATATTTTCTGCACTGAAACTGGCAGAATTCTGGCTTATATTTTACAGACATCCGAAAAGCCCAGTCACTATAAGAACAGAACAAAACACATGAACAATGTGATGTACGTGTGTTCAAAGGGAACAGGATAGCATAAAACTGACTACATTTCCATGTAATTCCTCCCAACCCCCTCCAGAGCAGGATCTGAATCTCATCTACAGAAATGTTAGTCTTGTCTTTTTCAACCAGCAGTGGGCCTTAAATTTAAGTCTGAATATCCATGTTCTAATTTAATCAAAGGCCACTTTTTTCTCGATGTGTAGTCTTTCAGAACACTGACTGCTAACTGCCCGCACCTCCGAGAATCCAAATAGCTTGATATTACCCTTCTCTAGGGAAAACTCAAGGACAAGCAGTAGTGCAAAGAACAGGTAATTACTGAACTTGAGTGTGCTTTGAGTTTATTCCTCCTTAAGTAGTACAAGTCCTACACTCAGCTGAAAAATGATTCTCTGAAATGTTCTTGCTGTGCTAAAAATGACTAGACAGATATTTAGCTGGTACAATTTTAGAAGAATTATGTCAGTTCACCTCTGTAAAGTCTCATCACTATCATGCAGCTCCTTGATGGATTGCCCTCAGCAGTGCTTAATAAGGAAGCAGTCAGAAATCAGTGATAGCACAAAAAATCTTGAGACAATTTATGCAATGATAGCAAGAAGTGCCATATAATATATGTAAGGGTTATTAGTCATAATTTACTAAATGCAATGAAAGAGGCACTGAGTGTAGTTATTTTCATATACAGGAATCACACAGAAATAGAGGCAGCCAGTTATACATGCTTAGAGTATAAAACTTTAAGGTCACTAGCTTTTCCTTTGTAGTAATCTTCTGTTAAGTCTAAATGAGGATTTGTAATTGTAAGCTTGGATAAAGTCAACATTTACCATTAGATTACAGAGAAATACTGCTGTATTTTGGATTAGGCTGTCATGCAAGTGATGAAAAAGCAGGTTTTTTAAAACTATGATTATCACCTAGACTTATCACCTCTGCACAATTAAGATTTAAAAGCCAATTCGCAAAAGCCAGGCCAAAGGAGTCAAAGACAGCCCTGAAGGTTTCTGACAGCTAATGCTTTGTATTGCTCTTGCTCAAAGGCCTGCTATCTCTTTATGCCTTTCCACATCTGAATGCAGTTAGGAAATTTAAGTCATTGACATACACAGTGAGGATCTGCACTACACGGAGTGCAGTCTGCCTGAATACCGTTCCTTTTGTCCCATCCCTGTGTCTGAAGAGTCAGCTCCCTCAGCTGGCATGAAGAGCTCCAGAGAGCACATCAGATTTCATGCAACTTCACGGTGAAGAGAGGCCAGGAGGTCGGGGGGTTAACATCTGCTATAAATACCCACAGGACTTCTTGGCCTGAATTGCAGAATGTGATTGCTTTATGTTTCTACACTGCACCGAGCTGTTTCGCACTATGCCTTACCGCATCCGCATGACATAATGCAGAGCGGAGAGTCAAATACATAAAAGGAATAACACACCTGGATTTTCCCACTACAGAAACATGCTGTGGAAGCCTGCATGTATGAGAAATGAGTATGTCAAACCACCAGCATCTTAAAGCAAACTGAGTTGCAGTTCTCGTTCAGCTCTTCAGTCAGGTCTGGATTACACACTAGGATAGTGAATTTATTAAGGGATATATAGAGATATGATCTAAAGCAACAGACTGCAAAAAAATGCACTGAAAGATCAATTTTTGATTTGAGTATTGAGGTCATAGCCTGCTCCTATTCCATTAAAGAATGTTTTTTTACTGAGTTCAGTGGAGCAAGAGTAAGACTAACATTTACTGCTAAATGGACGCTCAACTGGCAGCCTTTGCAGCACTTTGAACAGTTATTGGAGAGTGGCAGATCACTGAAAGGCTCTGACCTGCACTGCATGCAACTCTCAGCACAGCAAAAGCTGAAAGCTTTTTCATATGTCTTTCTCACATATTTGGTAAATGCAATATAGGAAACCAACTTTAATGTTTCCCATACATGGATTTTTATGTGGGGATTTTATCTAAACAAAATACGAGAGATGCTTACAAAAATAGTTGAAGGCTGGTTTAAACTATTTCTGCTAATCACTAACTGTCTAGCCGTCAACTTTGAAAAAACATGAGGAAGTTGCAACAGTTAAGTTGGAAGGACAAGGAATAGTAGCTAGGACAGATAATCCTGAAGAGAAGATCAGAACAGGATGAGACCATCTAGAGCAGTGTGAAGACAAGGTATATAACATCAGATAACTTAAGGTCAGACTT
Organism: Harpia harpyja; assembly: GCF_026419915.1. Taxonomy (NCBI): domain Eukaryota; kingdom Metazoa; phylum Chordata; class Aves; order Accipitriformes; family Accipitridae; genus Harpia; species Harpia harpyja. Next base: position 37,338,848 of record NC_068951.1, on the reverse strand, counting down.
TGGTCTCACATTGATATATCACTTTAATAACCTTGGTTATAGCCTCAGAATTTACAACTATACAAAGAAAGTGTTGAAAAACATGAGGTGGTGGCTGTTAAAGATCGCAGACAGTCCACATCATCCTAAGTATGTGTTCCTTTTTAAATCCTGTTTTATTCTGATTTGTAATACTCAGCCTTTAAATAAAACAGGATTTAAAAAGGAGATTCTGGTTTTGTTTCACAAATATATTATTTCTTCCCTTTCCTATAGTACGTTAGCAAAATCCATGGTAGGCATTAACAATTATTTTACCCCTAGCTCTAAACTGTATTGCAGTTTTCCCATTCCAGCATGTGTTGCCACTGCTATTCAGGAAAGGGAGAGGAGCAAAGAATCTGGTATTCACATAATGTGAGAATGGGATTCAAAAAGATGTCATAAAAAGCTACCTTCTAAGACATAAAAAACAATGTCTTTTTTGCTGCCTGTACAAGGATAAGCCAACATTTTTCATACAACAAATCCTTCATGCTTTAATGTAAAGGGGTGGGTTGTACAGCTGAGGGGAAATCACTTCTTATAAAAATACTTGAAGCCTGTGTATTTCAGTAACTGGTTACTACCTACTGCCAGGTAGCAAGCTTGTTTATTCCAGCAGCTTCTGAGCCTTGCTGTCTAATGTACTACAACCAAAACCATATTGTTTAACATTCTTGATTAAAGATTTAGTCCTTTTACAGTGCATTGCATGTAATTGCATGGGTTATAAAGGCATTGATGGGCTGTACTTTAAGAGAAATAGAGATAAAAAGCTTACGTATCCTTCATATAGTTTGGAAATAATTTCACTGTCTTCAGTAAAAGTATAACTGTCAGGAGAATGAGGCCTAAGGTAAATACATGTATGAGATAATGTAAATAATGCTGGACTAATAAAGGTAAAGTGTCCAAAAATTTATTATGCTTCTACAGAACTAGTGAAAAACTGAAAAAATTGTCATTGCTAAAGGAGAAGTTAAATTGCACCTAAGATGTTAATAACATATCACATATGCAGTGTCTACATTATTTTAGTTATAAAAGCATGCTCCTCCACCTAAGGCATCAGGTTTTTGTGGTATAATGCTACTTCTTTTCTGTCAGCATGGTGAGTTTTTAAAAAGAGTACATCTAATGGGTAGAACAATGTAATGTATATCAAGAGTGTGACATACGCCAGCTGTGCCACCCCCCCACTTTGTGATGTCTCACCAGCCCTTTACAGTACCTTAGCTTCACTGTCCTCAAAATGAGATAATACTTCCTTTGAAAATCAGTTGTAGAGGCTTGGATGTAAGGAGAGACAACATAATGAACAAATGCTATTGTCATGTAGAATTAAATTCAGGGACCATTTTGAAAGAGTCTACCAGTTCCACAGAATGTCCCCATAAGACAGTGAGAGGATAAATCACAAACTCCACAGCCTTTCAAAATGCAATAGTCTTGCATATAACTGTATAAGCATATATAAACACATATGGTAATTTATACACCGTAACACGAGAGTTTTCCAAGTATAAGTCCAAGAGATGTAAATTATTTATGAATGCACCAATTAGAAGTGGGTGCTTTCTGAAGCTAGCCAGTTTTATGACATGCTAATCCGCCAAATCATTTTATATATGACACAAAAACTATTTCACAAATATTCGAGACAGCTTTTTAATTGTATGAGGTTCAAATGAATTTTAAATACAGTCTAAGTCCTCTCTTTGGAGTCAATATGACATTAGCTACTATTAAAATGTTTCATCCCACATGCTGAAGGAGCAGAAAGGAAGGTTTGTAGGATTATAAGTATCTATCAAACTGATCTTTTATTTCTACTAAGAATTCATTGTGTTACTATTGCTATGATAAGATATCAAGAGTATTAGATGGACTTCTTAAAAATCATGCAAAGAGAAATAAATTATGTACAATCATGTTAGAACCAGCAACTGAAAAGTTTGGTTGGATATGGTTGCAGGTTGACCCTGGCTGGACGCCAGGTGCCCACCAAAGCCGTTCCATCACTCCCCCTCCTCAGCTGGACAGGGGAGAGAAAATATAACAAAGGGCTTGTGGGTTGAGATAAGGACAGGAGAGATCACTCACCAATTACCATCATGGGCAAAACAGACTCAGCCTGGGGAAAATTAACTCAGTTTATTACCAATCAACCACAGTAGGGTAATGAGAAATAAACCCAAATCTCAAAACACCTTCCCCCCACCCCTCCCTTCTTCCCAGGCACAATTTCACTCCCGGATTCTCTACCTACCCCTGCAGCGGCGCAGGGGGATGGGGATGGGGTTTACGGTCAGTTCATCACACGTTATTTCTGCCGCTTCATCCTCCTCAAGGGCAGGACTCATCACACCCTTCCCCTGCTCCAGCGTGGGGTCCCTCCCACGGAAGACAGTCCTCCATGGACTTCTCCAACATGGGTCCTTCCCACGGGCTGCAGTTCTTCATGAACTGCTCCAGCGTGGGTCCCTTCCACGGCGTGCAGTCCTTCAGGCACAGACTGCTCCAGCGTGGGTCCCCGGCGGGGTCACAAGTCCTGCCAGCAAACCTGCTCCAGCGTGGGCTCCTCTCTCCACGGGGCCACAGGTCCTGCCGGGAGCCTGCTCCAGCGTGGGCTTCCCACGGGGTCACAGCCTCCACCGGGCATCCCCCTGCTCTGGTGTGGGGTCCTCCCTGGGCTGCAGGTGGAGATCTGCTCCAACATGGACCTCCCTGGGCTGCAGGGGGACAGCCTGCCTCACCGTGGTCTTCCCCACGGGCTGCAGGGGAATCCCTGCTCCGGTGCTTGGAGCATCTCCTCCCCCTCCTTCTGCACTGACCTGGGGGTCTGCAGGGTTGTTTCTCTCACATGTTCTCACTCCTCTTTTCGGCTGCCATTTCTGTCTGTCCCAGCAACATTTTTTTTTCCTTCTTAAAAATGTTGTCCCAGAGGCGTTACCACTATCGCTGATTGGCTCGGCCTTGGCCAGCGGCAGGTCTGTCTTAGAGCCGGCTGGTATTGGCTCTGTTGGACACAGGGGAAGCTTCCAGCAGCTTCTTACAGAAGCCCCCCCCTGCAGCCCCCCCTGCTACCAAAACCTTGCCACGCAAGGCCAATACAGATATCCAAAAGGAGGTTTTCCAAGCCAGCTTTTCCCTCTTTAACAGTGTCATCCAGCCTATTTTCATCAGATCCCTATTTTCATCTAGTTTTACAGAAGCAGGCATTAGAGTTCCACGGACAAAATGGGCCACTTTCTGTAATTTATCAAATAGAGGAAGACTCTACTTTTACTGTTAAGACCCTTGGGAGATTGCACTGAAAAACATTCCATCATAATTTCTAACAAAAATCTTTTCTGAAGTACAGTAAGTAAATATTTAGGCAACTCAGTAGATGGGACTTAAATTTCATTCCTTCACATTTCCTAACATGTCTCCTTACCAATATATTTTTCAGTTCAAATTTGACTTGCAGAATCTACAAATGCTTTATGTTAGTTTGCTTATAAAGATACATTGGTTTTCCCATTTGAGCAAATCATATTTGTTCTTGTATTAAAGCAATGTCATGAACTTCCTTCCATATTTTCAGAGGGAAGACAGACAGCTTGTTAAGGATCTCTGAAAACTGAAGATTCTGCTTTAATAAAGGTCTCTTGAGTTTGATGCAGTATTTTAATAATGCCTAGCATTGTAGCAACTGAGGGAGAAAATCATTAAGCCCTCACTGTCCGTATGCAGAACTCCTTTTGTGTAAGAGAAAAAAACCCCAACAACAACAACAACAAAACCCACAGCAAATGCTTCACTATTTGATTCTATCACACTGTTATAACAGTGGTATGGCTTAAGTTTGAAATGAAAAACTTGTAAGTCTGATTCACACACTACTCTCCACTTGATTCTCATGCATTTTCCCATGATGCTCACTGCAAGTACTCAACACTGCCATGACTATCTTGGGATCTCACCTGCAAAAGTTGTTGTGACAAGGAGCATCTATCTTATTTATTGCTGTGTAACCAAGAGAAATATGAAGTTAAGACTGCTACAGAACACCAGCATGGGGATACTATAATTTAATCTAACCTTGCTTTCAACTTTTTAACCTGTTTCAGAATACAAATACAGGAAAGAGAAAGAATGAAGACAAATATCGATCAAAAAAAAATCATAGGAGAACATTTTCCTCTAGGAAAGATCAAAGAAAAAGTAGCAGTATTTGAAGATAATCAAAAAGTTGCAGATACAAATTAGGAGAAAATACTGACTTCTTTCTTCACAGCTGCATCTGAACAAGACCAAAAATGCCCAGAAAAATGATTTGAATGACAGTTCAACTGCTATGAGATGCAACCGCGCAGCTGAAAACAAAGTTTGAATTTTTTATGATTTTTACTTTTTAGTCACAATGAATTAATGAATCAAGTAATGATGTTAAGCTACACAGGAAACTGAATATACTCAGTAAAATTAGAAGCAAGCTTGTAGCATCCTCTTTGCCTGAGGCAACAGAAATGATGGATGATAGTCTGAGGAATACTCTTTGTGTTCTGGACTGCTAAGTAAGTAATCTCATTAATCTTCTTGCAGCTTTTACCTTTTACTTCTGCTACATAAAACCTCAGAATTTTGGATGTTTTTTACTTGAATCTTTGATATTGCGTAACACCAGTTGGATGCAATGGGAGTTAAGACAATTACAAAGGCACTGTGCAATGTTAGGTCTACTGTTTCAACAAGCAGTTTCAGTGCACAGTAAGAGGATAAAAATACAGTATTTAATTCAAACAAAACCTAAACAATAGAAAATACCCTTGAGATGGAACATTTCCAGTTCTGTGCTGGAAATTGTAATAAAATTCTGAAGACAGAGAACCAAGAGAAAGCATCTGATATGACAGAATAAAGCAGGAAGCAGAGCAGCGCAAGTGATGGAGTTCAGCTCTTTACCACATTCTGTGGAACCGACACTGGGCAGGCTAGGGTAACTCATACTTCTATTGAGTACTTTTATTCTGAAATTAATGCTTCTAGAAATTAACAGAGCTCAATATTGAAGATTACCAACAGGAAAGGAGTTGGCTGAACCAGCAGCCAAAATTCTCATCAGCTAAAATCCACTCCTAATCCTGAAAGCCAGCTACAGTTTTCCTGCATAAATGAGCTCACAAGTTACAGATCTTCGTGATAATTTATATTCCAAAGCACACAGCAAATTTGATAGACACAAGAGACTTTATCAAATAGGTTCAGGCCAAGATGTCGAATGGTTTCTTTTAATTAGGAAGGAGGGAAAAGCCAACGACACCTTGAAGTACAGTAGAAGCCTCACTGTGAAGATATATTATTGAGAGTTTTTGGAGGCAGCAGTGATGGGCTGCACAGAAGCCCATAGATTTTTACATTCAAAGTCCCAACTGCCTACCTATACAGTAATCACAGCAGATGGATAATGTGCTGTGTTCAGTTTTTTTAATAAACATGTCAAACATTAAACATCCTGTTCACAGATGTACTATAATAAAATGTCTTTGCTGTGATTTGAAGTCATGCTGCCTCAAAAACCCTACAGTTTTTACTTCAGAGAAAGAATCCAACTGCTGCACACACCTTAGCTATGACTCATTTTACACCTTACCTACGTAACTCTAGAGGAACAATTTCAACCCCAATTATGCCAGCCAAGACTTTAGCTGTCAAGTATAAGCCATAATATGATGATAAGAGCTACAAGATGCTGTGTGATTGAAGGTACTTTGCCTTACAACATCCATTTTGCACATCTTCTATTTGTGGTCTTTGGAGACCTTACAGAATTTTTAGTAGATTCTTTATGTTTCTAATCTAAACATGGAAAACTGTGTTGGAATTCATTGAGCTTCTACAGCATTCTTCACATTTATGCACTTACACATCACGAGCAGCACTCTCAACATGAAAAAACAAGAGCTGAGGGAAATATTCTCAACAAATTAAGATCGAGGCAAACATTTAATCTTGAGTTAAGCAGAAGGTCAGTTTAAATCCTACAGGCATTTTTACCTCAAAATTCAACTTTTTTTTTATTCTTTGTTAACTCAGAACAGACTTTGCAAAGATGCAGCGAGGATATGAGCTATGGGCTTGGCCACCAAAAGTGCACAACCACCCGCAAGTGTGCATGGCTAGTCCTTCAGGCACCGGGGGTCCCTGACACGCTCATAGTCCTCTCAGAACTGAATTACTTCCCCTCATTCTCCTTTCAGTTCTTCTAAAAGTAGCTTTCAATTTTCTTCCTTTGTTTAAATTAGAAAGAAATATGCAGTTATGTAAAAATTTTAAAACAGCTACTTAGGGTTTTTGCTCCCCTTTTGGCAGTGCTGGCAGCGAAGAGACAAACTCTCCGAAGCCAGCCATTCCCAGCACATTTTATCAAAAGTACAGGTTTCCTTAGCAACATGCCCCAAAACATCCTGGAGTCCTTCACTCCGCGTGTCCTTGGTAAAGTATCTTGCTAACATGGAAATGCACAGGCCATCAGACACCCGTGGCTTTTCTGCTTAAAGTACCTTATGGGTTGGATTTTTGGGCATTGTTTTCTAGATGCAAAATAATTGGTTTATTAGCTGAATGTGCAATATCTTGTCAAAAGAAATTCAGCCCAATATTTCAGGTTTCTGATGTCTTCCTGGTGAAAAGGTGATTGCAGCGTGCAAGTTATCATCACAGGTCCCAGAAATCTCACTGCATTAAGCAGTGTGTTCAGAAAGCAAAAGCAATCGAGACCACCTGTGTAATGAGGAAATACAACTACAATAAAAAAATACCGGCATTCAAAGAAAGGCAGGGCCACAGCAGACTCTAAAATCAGTAGAAAGACTCATTGAATTTAACAGGCACTTTTGCCTCAGTGCTATCTGTGCTAAACGGATATTCCTGCCTTTTCTGATGGCTGATACATGCCCAGGTTTGGGGTGAAATATGCAATTTGTATGTATGCACATAATTAAATATCTTCTGCTGCTCATACTCCCAGGCAAGGCAACAATAATATATAATTTCAAAACTCAGTGTGGCAGGTTGAGAAATAGATAGTTATTTGCCCAAAAGGTAGAAATACCTGTTCAGAAAATCATTTGAGTCATGACTGAATGTCAGAATACAACAAAAAACCCCATGGATACCAATCCACTTGCACACTTTCTTTTTTTTCTTCGGAGTTGTTGGGGCCGGGTGGTGACCAGTCTTACTTACTCTAATAACTTACAGCTTCTCTTCAAGTGCAGATCAGTTGTCTGAACTTATGTACAAGATTGCTCCATTGAATCAGCTACAATGTCTTGTTTTAAAATATTACAGCATTTGGGAGGACAGCAGAGCATGTGTCAGACATGAAAAAATATGGAATTGTTCAGAAAAGCGAGGAATTTTCCTCTTCCCTCCTATTCTGCAAATCCTTTGGGTCCTGACGCATTACATTTCAAGGGGAGCTGATGGTGGTCTCCTACAGCAGATGAACATCTGTGGGTAGCCCTACATCCACCAGCATGGAAAACACAGGCAGTTGGAGATCCATAGCATGTGTCTTCCTCACCTAAGACCACAGATAAGAACAGAAGGAGGGCCAACCACAAATCTCCCCTTATGTTAGCAATGCACTTCAGTCCTGATGTGACTCTCACTTCTGATAATTGATCATGGCAGTATCTGGTGACAGAAGAAAGAGGGGCAGGAAAGAAGTCTTTCTAGAAAACATCTCATTTCTTGGGTTTTTGGGGTTTTTTTTTGTCACAAGGACTTTCATTCCTTGCACATTCACATGTAAATTGATTCTCGTCTGAATCTAAAAAAGGGGTTGATTTTGTGGGGGTAAGAAATGCTGCAAAGAGCTGAAATCTTCATCATCAGCCCACTAATCCTTCTATTTCTTTTAAGGGTTCATCTGCCAAGTAGATTCATAGTAGAGAATCTCAACTTTCATTAGAAAAAAAAGTATTTCTACACTCTGCAAAGGAGAAGGAAGGCTTGAAAATGCCCTCACTGTAACTGAAAGATTCAGAACTCGGAAGATAAGTTAAAACACACACATGTAGGCATACACATAATGATTTTGAAAGACAGCTGCACAATTTTTTCATATGGAGAGCAGATAACAGAGAGGAAGAAGGCCTTGTACCATATCAGGGAAATGCTGTTTAGCTGTGCAAGAGTTCTGCAAATATAATGCCCTATCTGTTACCCTTCTGATAGGAATATCTCCTTATGGTTAGGTAAGTGTCATGGTATTCCCATACTAAATCCAAAACCCAACACTATACCAGCTACTAGGAAGAAAAGTAATTAACTCTATCCCAGCTGAAACCAGGACAGCAACCCAGACAGCATCAGCAGCTCTTTCCCAGGCATCCACAACACTGTATTTATATATGGGTTAATTTATACACAGGTCAAGACTTCTGCAATGATTTTTGTCGTATTTGACATTGCTTAATCCTGAGTTAACAAGCAAATCTGGTACAAAGACAGTATGCTGTTTGTTCTTAGCATGATCTTTGCCACTGCAACAAGGTATAGATATAGAAAAATGTAATATTTTAGGGAAAAAATGGAGTGGAAACATCCTTAAATTAATATCTCAGTATGGCTTAATCTCTTTGCAATCTGCTTTTTTGTTTGTTTGTTTCAGGTGAGTTCAATCCACCCTTATTCACTTGCCATGTGAACTAAGTAGCCAACATACAATTACTGAAATTATTTTTTCTAATTCCACATAGAACATGGAAGTATTTAAACTCAAAAGTGAAAGGAGAGGTGCTGGAAAGTATTAAAAGAGCTAAAGCTTCACTATATTAAAGGTAAGAGCAGAAGGAAAATGACTGGCAGTTAAAATGAAAATTCTCCATCCATCTTCAGTCTTCTAACCTCTATCAACACCACATTATAAGCAATTACTAGTTTAGTTTCAAGCCAAGGACCAATATATGTGGTACTTTAGTTGGTATTGTCACGTGCTGGGCATTTTTCAAATAGAAATCAAGTTTATTTGTTTCAAGAAACCTTCTATTGACCATTTCTATCCTCATAGTCCCTCTCAACTAGATTTTTTCTTATGCTCTCTAGAAAATGCAATAGTGTCGCACCAAATGAGCTAATTTCACACCTACTAGGTAGAATGGGCTTAATTCTACTCTCATTACTAGTAAGTCAAAGCTATTCTCCCGCACAGTGGGAGCTCGGGCTTCGTCCTGTAATACTTTCTGTCCCTGAAGAAAGATGATAAAGTATTCCAGAGATCACTGGATGTACTTCAGGTTAGATTAAGAAATATGTGCAAACCATCAGAAACTTTACCTCTGCTTTTGCCACTGGAGGACAGCCACTTGTGCTGTATTACCATTGCAAGCTGCAGATTGAAAATCGTCCCATTTGACTCGATCAATTTTTCAGCTGAGTGCAGGACAAGAAAAAGTCCTTGGAAAGTTGCTCATTTCTTGGTTTCTAAGCCCTTCTGATGGATCTCCGGCAGCTCCCCTTGTTTGTCTGGGGTTTTTTCCATGCAGCTTTATCATAGAAGGCACCTAACAGCTAGAATTTGAATAAATCTCCAGTAAAACTGGAATGTCTAGTGGTAGAAAAGTAGTGGTAGGAAAGGCTGCTTCTCAAACCACAGTAATTCAGTAAATTCCTTATCTAGGTCTTCATCACCAAGGTATGAAGAGGAGCTGGGTGACAAGCTTCCACATCATTCACTAGGCTTTTGTGCAAATAGCAGCCTTAACATGCAGGACTGGAAGTGTGGCCAAGGAGATGGATAAAAGAAGAAAGTTCTGAGGGAAATTGCAGCAGTCACTGGTTCTGTAGCAAATTAGAGCCAATTTATTGGCAAATGAAAATTAACAGGCTTGATTCTTCTTTATCAAACATGAAGTGAATTAACCAAGTGTGGAATTATGGCAAGGCAAAAGTAAAGTTGTCAAAATGAACGGGATGAAAAGCAAAAAATGAAGGACTAAAGCAAGGAATGGCAAATAATGAGAGCAAGGGAAAATAGCTGTGAAGAATGAGGTACAGAAAGCAGACAAGAAGGGGTAATATGTCAGGCACAGTGTGGGAAGGACAAGATGGGAGAAATGACGGAGGAGGGGAGAGGAGGTCTAGTCACTGACCCAAAGCCAATTTCTTCATAGCTGAAAAAGAACATTTCATTTATATATATCTGCCCTTCAGAAAACAAAACAAGTGAGGTATCAAGCAAAGGACAGAAATGCTGGGGAAGGAAGGCAATGTAACATAAGGCCTGAAATTAAAAATGGAAAAGAAAATGGGAATAACTTTTAAATTTTAAAGTGCCAATAAGTTACTAATGATTAGAAGGTGAAAATCATGAAAAGAACGAAAAAGAATTTATACAAATTAACGGAGGACAGACACAGTCATCAAGTTGCTGTTGCTGCCATTAGCTCAGGTAATCCCTGAAGCAGAATGGTCAGAAGCCAGAAGGCTATATCCTGGGAAAAGTTTGCTCTATATTTATCTTAGTGGTGTATTCTCTAAACATTATATAACACTCAGTACAATATACAGCATTATATTCTCTATAATGCTCTGTATCAGCAACCAACATGAAGTCCACTTCTGGCTTGTGCTTTTCTAGTAACTAGAAGCTCTCTACTAAAAGAAACTATCAGATATGAGAGTCTACATTTTAGTACTTCAGGGGCAGATTTGCCTCCAATGTTTTCAGAACCTGAGTTGCTGTTTTATGTATGCTACATATGTCCTCACCCAAACTTATAGGTTTAAAAATCTTCAAGATATGTAAAACTACTGTAATACTTTTTACCTATACATTCCCATTGTAACATCTCAGTTATTTCAATTCCAAATTTTAACAAAACAGCAAACCAACATGCTAAAATTTTGTAGTGGTTTAATTTTGGAATCCAATCTTATAGCTCATATATCAAACACATGGTAGACTTTATAGAGGAGACTAATTAGTCCCTTCCCATTAGTTCCCAAAGCTTCCCATCACGCTCTCGAATTTTTTGAAATTTTGTGCCCTCACAATATAGCAAGACACATCTTCCTTCCCCTCATGTTCCCCCCATAATAAAGGTCAGCATTAACATTGTAGAATTTCAAGCACTTTGGAAATAAGTTTGAAATATGTAGGTAGAAGTTCAGTTACTTGCACTGCCTCGTGGATCTTTATTACAAATTCTGCTCTATCATCTCCTCATTTGTAATTCCCATTGAAACATCACCTGCTACTATCAAAGCTGCTGGCTGCCTAAGGTTTTCACTGCTGTTCTTTATCCTTTCTTTCCTTGCCCATGCTTATTAAGTTATCAGCACCCAAATGCATTCAGTTGGGCAAAACACAGAGAGGTCAGCACAGTGTACCACCTCTTTGGTCATCAAAATGGGGCCAGAATAAGACTAAAATAGCGAATAACTCTTATGACAGCACATTGCACTTGGTTAGCTATCTTCGTGCATTTTAGAGAAGCAAAAAAACCTACAGACTAGTAACCATAAATTTTGAAAGATACTGAATTTGAAATAAAATTCATTTCAGGCAGGAGCAATTTATACCCATTAGACAGATTAGCCAGTTTGTGCCGAAAGCATTACTTTCAGAAGAGCTATGGGGAGCTCTGGGTGACTTTCATCTTGTGGGAAACATTTGCATTTCCAACATTTTTCTTTTTCAGTCAGATTGGGTAATTTTCTGTAGCAAAGATATTCTTTCTCAATCCCAGGACAAGAAATAATCATAAATCACTGCAAAATAGACAGACACAGACAACAATTATAATCAGCAAATGGCGGTCCAGACAGACCTATTTTTACTCCCTTACACAGTTATGGTACAGCACAAATTGTTATTGAAGCACTTAAGTTTTGTCAAGCAACACCGGGCCACCTCTTTGCAAATTAGTTTGTGTGTGAGTTCTAGATGTGGCAGGCACAAATTATGCAAAAGAGATTGCCATGATGAGAAAAGGATTTGATTACTAATATTTAAATAAGGATCCCCTGAGCTGTCTCTCTTCTGTAGGAATGGTGTTAAATATTTGGCAACAGGATGATACGTCCTACATAATTTAAACCGTTCCATTTTACCGGGCACACAACATACATATGCCTGCAATTCATTAGTTCCCATGCACACTTTCAACCAGCATTAAATATACATGTAAGATGAGCTACTGCTGTGTCCATCAATCTCTCCTCTCCTTATTACTTACTTTATCTTTTTATTGTTGACTTGGCTTTTACCCCAGGTAACATATCAGCACTTTTGTTTTGTGTATTTGTGAAGCAAGAGGCCTCAAAAGCTCAGTATTTGATCTCTTCTTATGTCTGACTGTCTTCAATGCTGTCACATCAGTGGAAAGCCCAGTTCATGACTCCAAAGACAGCTTCCATCCCTCCCTGCCTGGCTGCAACTTACCAGCTTTGTCTGGTCTGAGCTTATTTTATTTATTGAGAGTCAGGAGGGAGCAAGAAGATGATAGGATGTAAAAGGAGACGTAGTGAACAGAAAAGTTCAGGATCTATTTAACGAAGACGTACAATGCCACTGCGCAGCAACAGACAGCCTCTCCTTGCCTCAAACAGGAGCAAGCAGTTAAAACAGAGAGAAACTTCAGCTGATTAAGTCATTTTGGGCCTTTTCTGGAACAGTGATGAATATTACTTTTGATGCATGCTGGAGGGGGTTAGACATAACTAGATGTGTAGAACGCCTGCTTCCAAAATGTAAACAAGTGTTCCTGCTATCTGCTTTCCACAGCTATGATAAATTGCTTTGACTCCAACACTACACCAGAAAATGGTTAGGTAGCCACTACCTAATGGTTTCAAATTATCATCAAGAAAGTTTATAGGGGTTTTTTTTGCCATGTCAAACTTCCCAGGTTTTTAAACAAAGTTTTATATTAGATATGTCTGATCATCCTAGTAGTCTATATTTTATTTCAAAACTGAAAAGTTCATTAGTCAAGTTCTCCCTGAAAAAAAGAACAAACTTTCCAGTGAAAGATGAGAATAAGTGAGGAAAGAATGTATAGTTAACGTAAATTCCTGTCAAGCATAAAAGACAAGCACAAGGTATGGAAAAGCAAACAATAAGGTCTAGCATCACTGCAGACATGTCAATGGAAGTTGATGTTTATATCAGTCACTGTCTCTAGGACAGAGACAGTACAACAGAGTCCTTCCCCACTGCAGATCTGGCATTGCCATATTTGTCTACAGGGATGCTTTACAAACAGTAAGTGCATACAAAATATGCATTAATATCTACTTTAAGATTAAATAACCAATTTGCAAAGACTTCTGTCCGAAACACATTATGCTAACAGAGCACAGCCCTGTAATATGGCAGCAAATGTCAGAGTACACTCCCACACAGTACATAAACCACCTCTGCAGTCCACAGTAGGAAGAAAGCCAGAAAATATAAACTATTCTGCAAGAATTAGAAACCAGAGGGCAAAGATAAATGGGTCTATCTAATTTTTTTAATTGTAATTATTAGGAATATTGCCACCACTGGAGTAACAAATCCAGTGAGAAAATGAGTGAAAAATGTCACAGGAGGATGTGAAAACTGAACACTGGTTACTATTGTTAAAGACACAAAGCAGTACTTGGGCCACCATGCTTGGGTGCTGGAAAGCCTTTTAGTTCAAGCCACCTATTAAAATAGCAATGCTCTAACAGGACAGGACCCAAAGACTCCTAGAGAATTATAGCAGTGTCACAGAAACTAAACATAAAAGACAGCTGATCTCCTAACCGCAAGCTTGAGAATATCCCTTCTCTACATTTTATCATCATCTTCAAAAACATTTAGCTTAAGGTAGTGGAACTGGCAAATTAGGTTCACGTGTCCAGGACAAGATGCTGAAAAGAAGAATCCCTAAAAGGTGTCAGGATATGTACAAGTAGATTTTATTGTGCAAAGAGTTTCTGACAAGCTTGTTAAGGTAACAGCAGAAAGAGATAATAAGATTTCTTTTATTCTTCCCTAGGAGCTGCTGTTGTGCAAGGGGAAGAAAGACTCTGGACTCCACCCTCACGTTAACAAGCAAAACAGCTGGCTTCCCAAACGTGGCCTTTGCAGCAGGACTGGAAAAACTCACATGCACAGGAGCAGCACGCTGGTGTTAAAAAACTAGAAACCACTGCTAAAGCTTGTATCCAACAAAGGTGACTTCTAATAACAGTCCAGGCATTAATGACTAAATCATAATAAAATATTTGGATCTTCACTGTTTAAGATGAATTGTACAGTCTCACCCTCTATATTGGTTTTGTGTAGCAAGGTTTTGGTACCGGGGGGGGGGGGGGTGTTACAGGGGTGGCTTCTGTAAGAAGCTGCTGGAAGCTTCCCCTGTGTCTGACGGAGCCAATACCAGCCAGCTCTAAGACGGACCCGCTGCCAGCCAAGACCGAACACATCGGCGATAGTGGTAATGCCTCTGGAATAACATTTTTAAGAAGGAAAAAAAAAGTTGGGACAGAGAGAAACGACAGCCAGAGAGAGGAGTGAGAACATGTGAGAGAAACAACCCTGCAGAGCCCCAGGTCAGTGCAGAAGGAGGGGAGGAGGTGCTCCAGGCGCCGGAGCAGAGATTCCCCTGCAGCCCGTGGGGAAGACCACGGTGAGGCAGGCTGTCCCCCTGCAGCCCAGGGAGGTCCATGTTGGAGCAGATCTCCACCTGCAGCCCGGGGAGGACCCCACGCCAGAGCAGGGCAATGCCCGGTGGAGGCTGTGACCCTATGGGAAGCCCACGCTGGAACAGGCTCCCGGCAGGACCTGTGGCCCCGTGGAGAGAGGAGCCCACGCTGGAGCAGGTTTGCTGGCGTGACCCCGCCGGGGACCCACGCTGGAGCAGTCTGTGCCTGAAGGACTGCACGCCGTGGAAGGGACCCACGCTGGAGCAGTTCGTGAAGAACTGCAGCCCGTGGGAAGGACCCATTTTGGAGAAGTCCATGGAGGACTGTCTTCCGTGGGAGGGACCCCACGCTGGAGCAGGGGAAGAGTGTGATGAGTCCTCCCCCTGAGGAGGATGAAGCGGCAGAAGTAACGTATGATGAACTGACCATAAACCCCATCCCCGTCCCCCTGTGCTGCTGGGGGGGTAGGCAGAGAATCCGGGAGTGAAATTGTGCCTGGGAAGAAGGGAGGGGTGGGGGGAAGGTGTTCTGAGATTTGGTTTTATTTCTCATTACCCTACTGTGGTTGATTGGTAATAAACTGAGTTAATTTTCCCCAAGCTGAGTCTGTTTTGCCCATGATGGTAATTGGTGAGTGATCTCTCCTGTCCTTATCTCAACCCACGAGCCCTTTGTTATATTTTCTCTCCCCTGTCCAGCTGAGGAGGGGGAGTGATGGAACGGCTTTGGTGGGCACCTGGCGTCCAGCCAGGGTCAACCCGCCACACCCTCCAAAGTGTGAAAGCCAGTGTCCATGTGTGCATGTGCGTGTGCATGCTTGTAGGACGGGATACAAATTGTGTGAAGATAGGGATCCAGTGTGATTTTAGGTGCTGTGGAGTGTCTGAGACATGTGCATGTAGCCAACAGCTGTAATGCAAGGTCTGCAAGCAGACCTCTGCCCCGGATCATCAGCAGAAGATCCTATGGGATACAGCACAGCACAAAAAAAGGCACTAGATGCCTATCTTTAATCAACTAAACCACACGCGAGCGTCCCTACATTTAGCACTGAGAAAAGTACTAGGGCAGTAAAAGTTCAAAGGATTATCATGGTGAAAATTTTAATCCCACACCTACACAACACAAACATATGTTGTCCTGCTTTAACTGAAGCATGCCTATGCACCACCAAAGTGATGTGAAAATGAAATACTATGTTCCAGATAAGTGAACTCTGTGTTTATGATGAACACAAAGTACAAACCAGTTTACATTGTGAGACATGACAGATTGGGTTTTCTTAGGCTATACCTATATTGATTCAATTTGTAAACCACAGTTCAGAAACACATTTTCTTCTTAGATCCATTCACTATTCTAAATTCATGCTGCTAATTGTATCAGACAATGGACACACTGATAACTGGTTTTGATGAATTTAATTAATACAATGAAAGAAGGAATAATATATAGCTATCATCATACTTCTATGGTGTATTGCTATTTCTCACTGAGCAACTGAAAAAATAACATATTGTAGTTCTGGGTTATTGCATAGAGCCTGAAAAAATTACTTCATTCCACATAAGCACTTAACAACATGCTATATCTCGACTCTAAAGATTTAGCCTAAGTTAAAGTGCTTATTATTTTTATTTTCTTGCATTTTTTTCATTTATTTGTATGTACTGAATGTGTCTGGATATTTCGTGGGGCTACAAACATTTTGCAATAGTTTTATGAAGCACATACCTTATGCTACCAAACACTAAAGAGCAATTCTTTGAAATAAATGTCCAATTCCTACTTTGGATCAGAGTGTCAGGGCTCAGCATGGCCAAAAGCAGAAAGAACATAGACTACTCAGAGAAGCCCAAGTTAATATTCTTTGGAAAAAGTCCTTTTTAAGCATCATGCCCCATTCAGAAAATTGAGTTAGAGCCTCAGCGAATGTGGACTAATTTCGCAACAGTCAGTACTATGGGATCTGCAGACCTGGCATAAGATGTCCAAACCAGCCTATTTTTGTTGTGAAGATGACTAATCAGGTAATTTCCCGCAAGGTTTTCTAAGGAATTCCTTGCTTTTCAAATCATACCTGCTACTAGAGGTTGCAAATAGATATGTGAGAAATAGTTCTTACCTTTGTGGCAAAAACTTCCTCATGCTGTAACACTTTTGCCTTTTCTTTTCTTTTGAAAATATTTACCCACAATTTACCCAACTTCAGTATTTTGCAAATAATTATTTACAGTTTGGTAAAAGAGCAAAACTCTTAATTATGACTGAATACCTGGAAAAACAAGGTCAAAATCATAAAACCGGGAAGGTAAAACTTCTTGTATAAATTATTCTCTAGGTATCATTTCTGCAAAGGATTCCATTCCCATCAGAACATCAAAGGTATCCAATTCCCAAAGGCGTTTGATGATATTAGATAGTTGCCTAGAAAGTTATCTGTATGGTTGGAAGAATTTGAACACGGAATCCTCAGTGAGGGGAGGTGGATGATGCATACCTGCTTCTTCCTTGAGACTTGTTGGGCTTCTGCTCTTGATTTCATACCACCCTTACCACTTCTGCTCAGATGTTCGCCCTGTGCTACATGTCAGATAAAAGAGAAGTCTGCCTCCAGTACTTCCAGGGTGCTGCAATATGCAGGTTAAGGCAATTATCTATTGATAGCTCACATGACATGAGCCTTCCAAAAGTCCTCATGTCATGGAAAACACAAGATATTTTGAAGAGGTGAGAAAAGAGATGGAAGACGGCTGGAGTCCGCAGATGGAGACCTCTTAGCTTTCTGCAGGGGCAGCTGCATTATGTGACCCTGGAAAATAGAAGTACTGGACAGGTCTGGGAAATTATAGGGTTTTTTGACTTCAGGGAAAATAGCGGATACTGATACATACTGAAAAGGATCAGAATCTCTGTTATTTAGCTAGAGCGCGCACTACTAAACCCATACATGAGGCTATTGTGTAACTAAAGAGGAAAAATCCTATTGGTATTTCCCTTAACATACGACAAGCTGAACACTCACTCCTCTGCAGAGCTAAGCTGCCAAATTTGAAAATTAAATTCTAACACTACCTGTGCTTCAAGTGTGGACTTCCCTTCATTACTAATTTTTCTTTAACCCCAAAAAAGTCCATCATTCTTTTTGGTAAGTGCTGGAGATGGGTGAAAAATGTAAGACCTTTTCCCAAACAATCAGGTATAACCTGAATTCTGCATCCTGTGGTTACAGTCCTAAAATCTGGCATCTCTGCAGTTGCAGAGAGGTTGCTGACAATAGTAATAAGTTTTCAGGAGCTGCAGTGAATAAGTTGTTTTGTCCAGACTTGACTATTGCATGTAATAAGCTCAGTTCTACAAAAATCAAGTCATTACTGGAACTCCAGGAGTCAGGAGTACTGTGGCAGACTGCTAATTAATTTTGCCTCTGAAACTGTCAGTAATAATTGGATCAGGGAGTGACACATGCATCAAAAAGCAAATGTATCCCTGCGAAGCTGTTTGGCCTAAGAATTTTCTTAATATATTAGTAGGAATTGGTTTTATTTTAGAAGGCAGGTTAACTCCTGTGTTCATGTCCTTTTTTAGACAAAATACTGGCTATTTTTACAACTTTTTTTTTTCCACTGCTGCATAAGAAAAAGTTTTTACATTTGATGGCATATCTGAACTGTATCAAAAGGTGATATTCATGATTATAAGAGCCATTCCTCTTGAAAAATACACTACCACTCCAAGCACTAAAATGAAGGTAACAGAAGGAAAAAAAAAAAAAAAAGCAAGCTGTGGAGAGAAAAAGATGGGAAATGAAAAAGAAATCGATCGAAGGAGGTATTGGTAGTTGCTTTCTGTACAACAAGGCCTATTCAATTATTGGGTCTTCTCTAGGAGCAAACTGAAAAAACTTAAAGTACCATCTATTTGCTGGCTATTATGAATGAGACTATATGTTTTATTTTCATCATAATAGCACCCACAAGTTTCAGTGAATACAAGGTCTCATTGCTTAGCTGTAATACATATAATAAAAAGCATCCTCAGGTCTCCTTTTTCTTCCTCCACTCTACTCAAAAAGCAAAAAAATGTTATGGAAGAATACTGGCTCAGGGAAATGAAGAAAATCCCACAGGGCAAGTTTGCAGCTGAAAGCAAAGCCCTGTCTTTCCCAAATTACCCTTATTCACTCAGTTACACAGAAGCCTTCAAGATAAACATTTAGTAGATCTCCAGGTCACTTTGTAGTGGAACAAACCCTATATTGTTCATGACCATGCACAGAAGTTGTCCACCCCTTGTTACCTCCCCCCCTGCCCCTATTTCTGTATTTCGCTCAGCTCCGTCCTGCCAGGCTCTTCCACAATTGCACAGCTCTCAAAGAGGGTTAACACACCTTGCAGAGAATATGATAAATTTAGCAGCTTCAAGAAACCTAATATATAGTAGTTTCAGTAAGCTAACTGTACTGCAGAAGAGTACTAATTTCATCTTATCTCTAACGTACATAGCTCAGCATTGCTTTTTTGTACCGTTGACCCAGCAAAGCCTGATATGGACTTGGCTTTAGGGAGACTCTGTAATGGTAAGCTGGGGTCCTCAATGTGCAGCCTTAGCTATCAACCTCTTCTGATTGACAGGATTGGCTTCTCTAACAGAAATGTATTTGAAATCTATGCCCACTATAGCCTTAATTCCCTAGCAGACATTGTGAACAGTTATCAGGAAAGCACAGCTTTCAAAAATTACTGGGAACTCCCATGTTAGCCACCAGTTCATGTGTGGGTAATGGACATAAAAAAAGGGGGGGAAAAAATCAGCTGTCTCACATGACTCAACAGCACAGGTCACATTTGAACTCAGGCCATCTGACCTTTCATCCCGTGCCAGACTCGTAGCCTTCAGGCCAGGACACAAAGCCACATCCACTACAAGCCCCAAACAGCCTGCACTACACTTTTTAATGTTTCGATAATGCAGAACACAGACCTTTCAGGGAACTTCTCCTTGATCAGCACGCAGTTCTGAGCCCCACAGTTTTGTTCATTTGCCATATGCAAAAATGCCTTTGGTCTCCAAGGGCAGGAGAAAAGGAAGATCAAAGTCAAGCCCCACTGCATAGATCCCAGAAGGGAATTTGTCATAATCCCGTGTTCCATCTTTTACCTTGAAGCACAGAGCAAATGAGAAAGGAGAGAAAATTATGGCTTAATAGTGTATGCAATTAGCAATCAGAGGGAATTCATCCAATAAATTTTTCCAGATATTGTATAACTTTTTGGAAGACACAGTTAACCCTCTCTGCTACAATCTGCTCATTTGAGACATAATATTTAATTACTTCTTGAAGCCTTGATGGCAATCCATTTTGACAGCTTTGTACCCAGAAGGAGAGTTTCCCTCATGCTCATCCATAAAGTCACCACACAGTTCTGAAACCTCTTGGTGGCATATACAAGAACAGAAGAAATATTTGTAATGGCATCAGCATGCCTGATACTCTCCATTCTTTCCCAGATCTTTACAAAATGTTTTGTTGAGTAAAGAGGGTTGTATTTACCCTTTGTATATCTGAATTCCAGTCCAAGAAGAAAGCTTGCTGCAGCATATGATCAATCACAATTATGATGCCCATACAGTCCAAGTTATGGTCTAAGTTTCAATGTCAGTGAAGCATTGCTGACTTGCATTGTATTTTAGAAGAAGAAAGAAAGAAAATTTTAAAAGAAGGGGAGTACAATACTTGAATTTGAAGAGTCTAAATATTTTTGTGCATGCTTTATTCCTCTTAAACACCTCTGTCAATACTAGAAATCTTTGAAGAGCTGTATTTTCCATCATAAATCTTTTTAAATTAAAAAAAAAAAAAAAGGCACAAACTACAGAATTGCCATTTATAAGAGCAAAGAGAAAACTAGTCTGGAACTGCCAAATCACTGCACCTTCTGTTTGCTGGCATACCTGCTAAATGAAAAGACCTAAAAAAGCTGTTGAGTAAGGTAGCAAAGCATTAATTTTTTCCCTGTTTTCCACTGCTTAAGCTTCTACTGGGTTTGTACTTAGAAGGATGCTGAAAAGAGATATCAGAATTGCATTCTGCCTTTTAACTATGACTGTCTTTCCACCCAAGCAAAAACCTATTAGATTAAACTTATTAAAGTAGTAGGTAAAAAGTACAGAATTCTTCCCGCAATTGGTCAGCCAAAAAAGGGAAAAGATTTGAAAGCAAGTTGTTATAATGACTAGTACCACATTATCTGAGAGAGCCAATATGCCGAAAATGCTGAAAGCAAGTTATTCATTTAAACAACAAAAGAAGAAAAGGTTGCAAGTATGACACGAAACATGCCTGTAATGGTCTGGGGTTAATTAGACTGAAGGAAACAGCTTGGGGTCTCCATTGTGCTTGAGCTGACAAAGACCACAGGCAGCAAAGAGCACCGTAAAAGGAGACAGGCATGCTGGCAGGACAAAAAGGTCTTGTATAATGTTTAGGCTGCTGGCAATTTTAAGACGGAAGAGGTCAGAGAAAAAAGAGTTGGCTCTGGAAATTTTGAGACCAGAAGATACTTGATATTTTAAGACATGGCACTTTACTCCTTTAAAAGTATGTTGATTTTGTGTGTGTGTGTATCGCCCATTTGTATTTTCCCCGATATTAATAATAAAAAATTCCAAGTTGATACATTTTTAATAAACTATAATAATTTCAGATTAATATGACAATGATAAAAGTGAGAATAATAGATAATTGTGTATTTACCAACTACATTTACATATTTAAACAAAAGTACCATTTCTAATATTACAATTTCATATCACATTTCCATGCATCAAGCTCCAGTCAGAAAAACGAGTAACCTTTCACTTATAAAAAAACTGGCTGAAAGGTCACCCTTTTCCCAAACCATGGCTAAATAGATTTAATCTTCTTAGTCTAGTATTACAGCCAGACCAAAGTGTTTATGATCAATCCAATTAAAATGGTAATTTCAGGGGGACTGGCAGCTCTCCTAAACTGTAAAGGGTTCTAGCTTACTTGAAATCCCATGACACAAGGTAATAACACAGGATGTTTGCTGTTTTGTCACTGTGGTAATTTTCCATGATATTACACTGGAACACTTGCACAAATATAGCTGCAGATAACACACACAAAAAGAATTAAAATATTTAATTTTAATGTAATTATCACATCCCACTGAAAATACATGACTAAGATCGAAAGATCATTGCAGTATAGACCAGTGAGAGCACTGTATTAATCACAAGGAGCCCAGGTTCAAAGCTATTCTGCTTGCCAAAGCGAGTGTCTTGGGTCAAACAAGATCACCCAGCCCCTTAGAACAAGTCATTGGAATTACATCATTATTTTTTGCTCTTGCAGAGTTTGATAGTGTAACAGACCCTGAAGCAAAGCTTTGCCTCTAGCTGCAATTATATAAACTTCACAGTTTTTACCACAAGTCCTCCTGAATAGTTTTTTGATAAGCCATAAGCATAAACCGGTAAGCAATTGTTGTTACAGAGATCTATTAATAGATATTTCACCTAAAAAAAAAAGGGTATTCACATTCAGCACTGATGCACAGGGCATTTTAAGAGATTTTAAAGGGAAACTGTCAACTTGAAATTTCATTTCCTTCTGATTACTTCAGACATGCCCAGAAGCTAACAGAAAGGTTGAAGATCTGGGTTTTCTTACCATTCCCTCCTCTCCCCAAACCTTCTCTATTTGGCTGGTGAACCTACTTTGCAAATTTGACTGTCTCTGCTAAGTTCCATGTTTTGTTGATGGCAAACACCTTGTCATTGAGTGCTCTGAGGCTGAACACCCGCACAGACACTTTCCCTGGCTATGCAGAAAGCAGCAGAGCAATGTAGGAGTTCAAAGAGATTACTGTCAGATGGTAAATGTCATCTTGTTTGTTATCGTTGTTCAAGGTCTACCAAAAAGACCTTTCAAAAGAAGTATTGCTAAATGAGTGGAAATGCCTTCCAAATGACACTAAGAATTTTTCAAAAATTTCTTCTTCTAAGTAATACGTGGTGTTTAGAGGTTGTTGCACTTGGACTTTAGTGAACTAAAGTAGTAACTGGTTTTGCATTTAATCCTGAAGGTGGTCAGGTGACATAACTGCAAATTCATGAACATCATTTTGAAAGTCGAATCTCTGTCTTGCTTACACTGCACTCTCTGCTGAGACTGAAGCCTGGCTAGATGTACCTGTCTCAGCCTTCAGCTAAGTAGCTGAGAGCAGGATAGCTGCAGGAAAAAAAAAGCTCAGTCTGGACTGCAATACCCTTCTGAAAAGCAGAGCAAATATTTAGATTGCTGGCTTGCACTGAAATCAGCACTGCTATGGCTAAGGGTGCCCGAGCCAACTCAATGTGATTACACACTAAAAGCTCTTAGCAATATAGTGTTCACATACCATTGGTCTTGATATACCTAGAAATGTAGTGACTGCAGAGCTCACTCAATCAGGAGGGGGAGTAAAAAATGTAGCGAAATCTGTGCCAATTTGCTGAGTGAAGTTGCATGCAGCTAGCATAGCAAGAAAATCACAGAACCTTACCTTTTTAATGGCACCAAATATAGAGGTAGTAAAAAAAGGCTTTTATTTTCTGTTAAAGCTTTAAGAAATCTAACCAAGCAGTTAGTGATGCAAAAGTAGAAGGCCCAAAACTAACGGAAGTTACTGTCTAAATCTTTTGTTAAATTCAATAGGTCTCAAAGTAGACTCTCACAAGTGACACATTATATTTCACAAATCCTTTAGCTGCTTTCTTTAGTGATGACCTGTTTGAACGTTCAATAATTGCCTGAGACGTTGGGTATGCTCCTGAGTTAAAGACGTACAGATGGGACTCTGAGTGATACACAAAGTAGAACAAAGGAAAAAATTACTGTCCTGGTAATATACAAAGTCAGTTTAGGACAGACGCATCAGGATTGCAGCTCCTAAAACCACTACTCTCAGCTTTCAGCAGTCACTTGGCTCAAAAGGCCTCCCAAAGGAGTCCAGTGTAAGAAACCAACCTGCTTCTGATTCTTAACACCATTACTTTTTAAGATGCAGGTGATGGGGAAACTGAAAGAAACACAACCACCTTGGAAAAAAAATACACCAAGGAACGGGCAACTGCAAAAGGAACAGAGGAAAAGTACGTAAAGGAAAAATGAACTCACTGTGTCTTCAGGAAGTCCGAAATATTCTGATAGTAGTAGTGTAGACTTATTATTATTTAAACATACTCAAATCAGTACATTTACATTCAGCATCTGTTCGAGCAATGACAAGAATGGAGCACTGGAGATGAGACGGCCTGGGGGACAGAAACCAGAAGACAATGTTTGTTTTGGCAGTGAAATTTGGGATGTTAGGTACCTAAAGAAACTCAATGTGTTGATGTGACATTTTAGTGGCTGTGCTAGTTTTGTGGTGGTTGGCCTTGGCTGCGACTTTTATGTATATATAAAAGTAACCTCCGCCTCCATCTCTCAAAGCAATTAAATGACCCCAAAAATATTTCTGCACCTCTATGTTCCTTCATTATAACAGGATCTGCTGCTGTTTCTATTAATACAAATCCTGTATGCTGGTAAGAACACATGGGCTAGCTTCTCATCAGCTGAAAAATTACAGGAGGAAGCAAGATATTCTAGTCAGATTATAAAATTAAAAAGCTCATGTGGGAGATCTTTTTAAAGTATTTTTTCTTCCAAAGAAAAAAAATTACCCTCTCTTCTGTGTAGCAGGAAGATACAGCTGTAGTTAAAAGCAGGAAGTTAAGAATATCTCAGGGTTTAGACAGGATTTTTTTTGGCATTTAAAGAATTTTCTCTTTCCTTCTTTCTTTCTGACAGTAGGTTTCTTTGCCAATTTTATTCTTCTAGAGTTTATAATTCCCTGAGCTACCGTACTTTCAAGTGCTGTGCTGAGTATATGGATAATTATTCCTGTGGCTATTTGGACTCAAGTATTGATAAAGCTTTGAGTGTTTTGAAGTACCCTCCATTTCTTATACTGATACATCTTCACAGACCTTTGTTGAAGTGCAACATTTTCCACACAGAAGCAGAGAACTTGAAAATGTAATATCTGAGATTATTCCATGTTTGAAAAATCACGTAAACACCATCATCGTGCCTGCCTTCAGTATTCACTCAGGATTTAGAATGTTTGCCAGCTGGAAAACAGGAAAAGACAGGAATGGAAATGGATTGAAAAAAAACACTCTATAAGAAAAATTTGCTGGCATTACCCAGAGAACGTCCTCAAATCCCAGGGAGCCTCAGGAAAAAAATTAAAATCCAGGCAAAACTGTAATAAAAAATGGTTCAATAGAACCGTGTTGGTTTGGGGGATAAAACCCAACTAGCCAATTTGGATTCAGACCCAAATTCTCAGAAAAAAAGTGTTATCATTGAATTGAGGACCAAAGACCACAGTTGGTTCTGCTGGCAGACAAGCAGGGGATGAGAAGACGACCCTGAGAAATGAGGAGCCAAGGAAGAGAGGCAGAAGGATACACTGCCAGCACCAAAAACTACAGAAGGCAGCTGCCATCCACCACACCGGTGTGGATCTGACCTTACAACATGAGGACCAAGAGACTGAAGAGATATTAAATGACTTTTTGTGGGGTAGGTAAATTTCTACCAATGATATTCAAAGTCATTGATAAAAATTTAAGAATCAGTGCTTATCTTTTTTTAACAGCAAGCTCAAACCATCCGCAGACAAAACATTTGAGCGAAACAACAAATGAAAAATTTCAGGAGCTACATTTCTGAACCACGTATCATTTATAACTAACCTAACAACATTATTGTTTCAAGGCAGGCAAAAGGACACCTTTATAAAATATATGGCCAAATACCCAAAAGCTCCTCCAGTTTTACTTCATGCATATGGCTTTTCAGCACTATAATTTATATTTCTACTGCTCACTTGCCCAGATGGGCTTTTACAATATCCTTCTCATAGCTCTCCAGGTGTTGCAAATAAATAAAACACTTTATTTCAGAGAGATGAGAATAGAGTAGGTACCAGTGAAAGTTGCCAATACACATATTTTAGCAACAGCCATTACAAAAATGTATTGCAATATTATTATTAAGCATGCCAAGTGATTCTGTATATTAATCAAATGTCATGTATGACGAGTAAACCACAAAAACTACTTTCAGTAAACTACTGAAATCAACAGTTGACTGCAGTTAACGATTCTGTCATGGTGTCAAATTCAATAAGGAAACTTATGGAGTATTAGCATCAGAATGATCATTTGCCCACCTTGCCCTATGAGATATACTGTGCCACTAATATTAACAACAACCCCCCAAAAATGCAAAAGATTCAGTGAATTTCTATGTGAGTAAATGGCCATCCCTTCGCAGAAATTCAGGAAGCAGAAGAGAGTCTAAGTTTGTTGCATGAATTATTTGTTGCAAACCATTTACGACCTCTGGTCTACAGTATATTAATTATTCACACGACTTGTTCAGAATGAAAAAGGATGGAGCATGTGAGGAGTGATCCTGAATCCTCAGCAGTTTCACAAAAAGCGGGCTCTGCCCACAGTCACGAATTCTTCCAGATTACTGGGAGAATATTAAACACTTCCGTCTTATTATTTGAGACAAAACACACTTTTAATGTAGGGGCTATTCTAATTACTCGAGTGTATTTCTTATGACACTGTTTTTGTTCACAAAGGCTCAGATTCACAGAAATTATTTCCAAGTTGCCTAAATCTCCTTGTACATATATACCCCAAGTGACGAAACAGGTTGGTGCTCTTAAGTTCTTTAGTGCATACTGTAGTTAATAAAACAAATCCAGCAGTATTATTCAAATGTATATATCCATACAAACAGTTCATTACCATTTTTTAACTGAAAAGGCCTAGTGGTATGTTAGCAGGCAGAAATGCAGATCAGAGAAGCAGCAAAACCATCAAATGTTTCACATAAAGCTGACCACGCATACAGCAGTAAAGCCATCTACGGCACTTCTGATCCGTAGATCTCAAATGACTGTAATCTTATCCTGTAAGATCAATTAGTTGTCCATAAAAGTGTGAATTTGGACAGAAACATAACTTTTGATAGGTTTAGGTAAAATTAATAAATTACACAGAACTGTAACCTTGATCAAGAAGTCAGATGTTCAAAAGAAACTCGGAGTGTTCAAAAGTATAGGAAGAAAACAAAAAGATGAGATTCAGCCTTAAAATATGTGACTTAACATAATTTGCAAAAATTAATCTAACACTTACATGCATTTCCATTAGAGACCATAACCAATGCTAACTGCCTTCAAATTCTCTCCCCCCATCCTTTTGGAAAGAAAAGCCCAAAACTTAAATCTAAAATGAAATTAGACATATTCTTTCCTAAACAGGCAGCTAAGGTTTGGACAGAAAAAGGCAGTCAAAGCTGTGAAATAAGGCATTCAGAAGTTGAAACATTAGTAAAGCCAAGGTCACCTGAGAAGTGTTAATCCCATACACTGTTCAAGTGTCATTCCTAATGTTGCATACCCTTGTCATTTCTAAAACTATATATATATATATAGATATATAAAAAAATACACATTTGTAGATATATGCATACACATAGTAATATAGAGCTACCTATGTCCCTGGGTCTTAGGGCTAGCTTAGATCTAGCCTCAAATTTGCAAAAGGGCAGCCTTGATGACTTAAACCTGTGAGAGCAAGTAGGAAGAGAAACTTTGGCACGGAGTTTTATATCTGAGGCATCTTCTAAAGAGGAGTATCATTATTATTTATATTTCTGCAGTGTGAGAAGGGGGGCGGGGGGGACAATGTTTGTGGTTTTGTTTTTGCATAGAAGACTAAAAATAAGCCCTTAGAGACATTATAATCTGAATAGACAAAGGGAAAAAGATGCTACACAAACCACAGAGCAGTGAGATGTACAAACACGACTAGCATTTAAAAGTTTATGGTATAAGGGGGTTTTTTTGGTACTACAAGAGAACTCATGTCTTTTTTTAAGAAAAATAATACTTCTTTTAAGCAATGCTAATGCTTAACATCAGGCCAAATTAATATGTGTTTGAATATAATGAGTATTCAGTCAATTGTATCATACAATAAAGCAGAGTCTTCTACACTATTATTATCACATTTGCCATTGTACTTTTACATAACATGTGAACACAAAGAGCTGGCTTAAAAGAAACATATTTTTCTCCTTTTAACTAAGCATATTTACCAAGATTATTGGTTTTTGACCAAAATAAAAATTATCATCATTATAATTCCTCTATTCTAGCGCCAAAAATGACATCATATGATGGGTATCATGGCAGTGTGTCTTAAAATATTACTTTCTTTTTTTTCCTTTGTTCTATTTAGCATTCCTGAAAAGAAGTCTGCCCCTGTACGATGCTGCTGTGTTTGAAAAGAAATGGTAATTCAAGAAGACTGGAAATGAGTAGATGATTCAGTGATGATATCTCCTCACCTCTTTTCCCCACATTACACAGTTAATATTCCTGAAAGGGGAAAAAAGATATCCTGTACTTAGAGATGTAACACTTCTGCCACAGTGGAAGTTTCCCCACAATCTAACAATGATACTGGAATTAGGCTAGATCTTTTTCTTAAACAAGGCTGTAATTAAATCCGGATGCCTCTAACATCCACTCCTTTTAAAATATACTTGGATACCGCCTATGATTACAAGCAGGTATCCAGTATTTCTCAACTTGTCACAAAGGGCACACAATAACACTGTGTCTTAATATATTTAATTTTATCACACCAGTTTGCTACTTTCAAGCCATCTTATGTTCTGAAATGATTTCTATGGTTTGGCAGGGAGTCTTTACAAACTCAACACCTACAAATTGACCCATTGCTGAAAATACTCTCAGTGATTCAGAGGTCATTTCTTAATTTCTGGGGAGGATGAGAACAGAGAAGGAAATAAATACACTTATACTTTCAGAACAGGGATACTTCAATCATTGCCAGCAACTTAGGAATGACACATGCTTAACTTTTACGGTGCAGTATTGTTCTCATTGAAAGGATGATAACAATATTCAAGCCATCTTAGCTTTGCAAAGCATAAAATAGTCTAATGGTTGTCATGTGGCATAATACTCATTACGACCCTATTTGTTCACAGAGGAACGGTAAGATTTTCCAGAATCATTCAGGAATGTGACTTCTATTGATTCTGTTAAGTGTCAACGGTGGTTTTATACAAATTCATATTTATTCCTTTTTCACTCTTTCTTTTAAGGGTCCAGATAAGAGAAGGTCACACAACTGAGACCCCAGAATACAGACATTCATTGTGAGCTTCCTCTTTTTTTTTTTTTTCTCCGAAGGCACTGTTACAAGAAATAAGTGTCTGTGGGCATGCAGAATGAGGACAACTCTTCAGGGGTGGCTGGACACACCGCATACATGCACATGGCCGGTGCAGCTGGGCACTGAACTTGATATGGTCACTGTACGTACGTGGCATGCTCTCCAGAGCTTCGGGAAAGGTTGTGGGTCCACTGTTCCAAAAAACTCATGCCAGAACCATGCCAGAAATTAAATGATCCAGATTAAGACCTGACTGCTGTACATTCATGAGTATCTCACACCCAAAGCAATTACTGCGTAGAATATGACAGCAAAAATTATAAATGAACTCTGCACCCTCCCAATAAACCTTACAGTAGGAAGTTTTCAAGGAATTATATTTTAGGCAAGGCCTGCCTGGTGAAGCCAAGAAAATAGTTTTAACATTTTCTAAATGTCCCTTTCTCTCTTCTAAGTTGCTGTTTCTCCTTGAGAGTTTCACAGTCCCAGGGACAGCTTCAGACTCTTTTCCTGCGCTATGTTTATTCAATACAGAGACAGTTGCAGCATTGTGTGACTTATCACAATGAGCCCACAAGACTTGCATGTTAAATATTGACTACCAAATAATCACAACAAGCCATTCACCAGGAAAAGAGTGAAACAAGCGGAAAAAAAAACAGTCAAAAAAACAACTGATAAGCTGTGTGAAAGCATTATCTCATCTCAGAGGACCATCCATAAATAGAAAACTGAATTCATCACTTGTTCCCTGAATTAGTGGCTCATCTCCAAGAGATATATTAATCAAATTATTCTAGAAAGAAAATAAGAAGACTCATTTCAAAATTCAGACAGAGGTTCAAGAGATCGTTAGTTATGGATTTCTCATCTTTACCTGGTTTCACAGTAATTTCCTGAGTTAAAACTCACTGAAGACAAAGGAAAGACTTTCTCTTATTTAAAGTAGCCTTGAGACATATTACAAACACATAATATCTAATCTTGTGACCAGTTAGCTTCTCATTTCCCTTCTATCTTTGTACATCACTGACACTACTGGTGTTTGAGTGGCATTAAAAAGGTGCTCAGTGAAATGAGGCTGAGGTTTGGAAGACCATTGCTATGCTGGTGCTGGGGGCTCACTGTTAAACCAGGCACCTAAAGCTGAAAGGAAGACACACATTTGCTGATTAGGCCCCAAATCCATTTAAAGACTCACTAGTGCTATGACACCCATAGGAAATTGAAAAGCTTTTGTATATAGACAAGAAGTAATAATAATAATAAAAGCTCCATTTTTACTCTTTCATCAGAATGTAGCTAACCATAACTTCAAGTTTACTTGAGCTTGAAATAAAAACATCTTAAACCGTCCCTTTGTCCAGGAACAATGCCCTTCCCCACTAGTTATGTTCAATCTTCTCATTTCACTGTGGTGGGCTCTGCCTTCAGCAGAGCACTACTCCTGCATACAGCCAGATCATAGCGGAGAAACTGTTTTACAGAAAAATGTAGTTTGTCAGGGAGCTTCATTTCTTAACCAGTCACTTCACTGGAGGTTAGGAAACTATAGAATACAGTCGAGAGAGAGAAGGAAACTAGCATTATCCTGAACAGAAATATCACTTCATAGTTACACCATGTTTCTGACGATGGCATATTTCCACGAACACAAGGCATTCAGACAAAAACAAAAGAAAGGAACCGATTCTCTTCAAGCTGCTGTTCGTGTAAAGTCATTGATGTGACTGGAGATATAAAATTGTAAAACTCGACACCATTGTAGGAGAATTGGTCTGGAAGCTGGCAAACTGAAGGAAACCCTGAATGTTTGGTGCATGTTTTACAGAAATGTACAGCGCCAAAAAAGAAGTGTGATTGTGTCAGGTATATGATTTGTAGTCACAGAAGTACAAGCTTTGCCAGAAGTCTTAGAGGGAATTCACTCTGAAGGTTAAAAAAAAATTTGTATAAAATGTATAAAATACCAGTGTCCAAAGCAAGACTCGCCAACATCGAACTGTTTTACAGCCTCCTCCCCAAAATTTTGTTCTCCCAAATGCATATGTACGTACAATTCCCCTCCATATACTATGTGAAGCCAGCCAAGTGGGGGACAAAAGATGGACTTCTTCCTATCCTTTCCTCTTTGTGTTGATCTTTTAAATAAACTGTCATTTTCTCCAGCAGAGCATACCATCCCCGTTGCCCCAAAGGAAGACACGGTGTACATCCCCGTTTCACGTATACTTGCTAAGTTTCTTAATGCAGATTGAGCAGGGCAGCTGGGAGTGTGCGATTCTCTAATCCATCCACCTTAGCTGGTGGCTGCATTTCTCTTCCTGAGCATTAGACTGACTTATTTTGGTCTGTCAAAAAAAAAAAGCTTAGTAATGTACAGCATGTGTGTTGAGTCACAACATAGAGAAGCTCTGTGTGCTACTGATGGTTATCCAGTGCCCTGCTCCTGTCGGTGCCTTTGAAAATCTTTTCCAATGAATTTCCTCTTAAGTAATCATTCTGCCAAATATCAGTTGTCTAGAAGAGCTTGGTTTTTAACAAAAGGTCAAACAAAATTGCAATGAAAACCCTAGGGATACTTGCAAAAGGTCACTTAAGACAAAGGGGATTCCCAGCTGAAGTACAGGTTTCACCATAGTGTATATATTCTGTGGGCTACCTTTTCAGAGAAAAACTTTAATTCATAGTCAAAATTAATGCTTACAATTTTCTGTGCACAAACGTCCGTACACCCAGTAAATGAAACAGTCACATCCAACTATGTGATTTGCAGATTGTTACTCAAGCCTCCAAATAAAACACTCTATTCCACAACTGTATTACTTATGATGGCAAATAAAGCTGCAACGTGATGATACTTACAGAACTGTAGTGGCCTGTTTATATGAAGCTTTAAGACCTCGCCTCAAGAAGTGTATTTTCAGTTCTATGCTTGTTGAGCTGGATGAGCATTTCACAGTCAATAATTTATTTGATTAATTTAGGACCATCATTGGTTTACAAAATTTCTTTGTGCTGACTTCTTTGGCCACTTTGTTTATTATTTGAAGTTACGGAACAGATGGTTTGTTCACATATATTTCTGCCTAATGATTGCTCATAAACTCTCTGTCCTGGATAGTGCTTTGAATATTTGCTATGCAGGCTCTGTGACTGGATTTTTAACTCATACACTGCATGGACTGGATTCCCAACTCACTCGTTTATTGTGTAAGCTAACTAAATATTTTCCCAAACCACAGAATATCTTCAAGATAGTGAGGGTGAAAGTGTCTGGTTTAAACCAAAGCTTCTTAAAGATAGGTGCAGCTTTTGATTTCTGAATAGTCTAACTGAAGCTATGAAAATCCAGACTTTTATGTACAGATAGTTACAGATATAGAAACCTGTATGCAAAGGGACTGATAAAACCGTCTACCAAGCAAAATGAGACTCAACAAAACATTTAGAAAAAGCAAGTAAATGGAATAAAAGATGTCCGTGAAGTAAGCAAAAACTGACAAAAATTTTACTATTATTGCCAGGAAAGAGTCAGAGCTGGTCCAAAAGGATGCCATGCTTTTAACTACAACACTGACAGCTCTCCTAGATGATGATGAGCTCTTCAAATGAATGGCATCTGCTTAAACCAGCTAAGAATTTGGGCAAAGTTGCTGTTGTTGCACCATATACAAAATTGCTGTAAAAAAACCTAGCAAGCATGATTCCTCAATAAGTCCATATAAGAACAAACAACAGTGATCCAATCAGGCTTACATTTTACTACTAATGATGTGTTTATAGATATTTACCTCTGCAGCAGTTTCAGAGACTGTATCTTGAATTGCTGTTAATGCCTTTCTTCACTGATTAATAAAGAGTCAAGCTATTGAGATGTAGTTTCCATTCGTCTTTACACCAGTGTAACATTGCCATCTACAGGATTTACAGCACAGAAGCTCTCCATTACTTGAAGACTAATTTTACAATCCAGGAAAAGAAGCCACTGAAGTTGAAAGTGTAAGTGTCCAAAATTCACCCTGTTTGATCAGTCTGACAAACTGCTATTTTACAAATTATCCAGTAATAGTATAGCTCACCAACAAAAGCAGTATATTAAGCTGCTGTCTAGCAAGTTATAAAGCTGAGGGATTTCCTTTAATCTAGTTGAATTATAGAATCATAGAATGGTTTGGGTTGGAAAGGACCTTAAAGATTATCTAGTTCCAACACCTATTATGCATTAGGACAAAAAGAAACAATTATTAAGTACAAGGGGCTTCTGATTTAGTAGCTCATCAGAAATGGACATAAGTTGTTTTCATACTGTCATAGAAAAATTTTACGATTTTCTATTCTACAGAGGATTCAGAGAAGTCTTTCTCAGCATCTATCTGTCTTCTCAGCTTTGAAAAAGGATTTATGCAACACAAATTGTTATTCACCACACTAGACTATGGATATCCCTTCACAAGTACTAAATATACTGTCCAGAGAGCCAAAAATGCACATACGAAAGTGCTTAATTTTAGGCAGCTGCTTAATTTTAACCCTGCTGTTTAATCTCTGTCCTAAAGACATAATATTTGTGATTTTCACAATGGCATTGATTCATTTAGAGATCTTAGTCTTCTAGAGTTAACTCTGAAGCTGGTTTCACAACTTTTAGCATTCTTCTAATGAAAGAAAATGTTTTCAGGGCTCAAATGCTGTGTTAGCTGATAAGCACCCCAAGAAACACCACAAACAGGGGTGATATGTTATTGAGGGGCACTGAATTAGGGCTGCTTCACTGAAATCTCTTTTAGTGTGACAAGGAAGAAAAACAGAATTAAACAGTGATCAATAAGTACTGGGGAAAAGCTGGAGAGGTCATAGGAGGCAACTTGAATGAAATAATCTGATTGAAAGTGTGATCTTTGATGTCAGAAAAAGTGGTTATTGACTTTAATTCAAGGAAGACAGAATGCTGCAAGACATTTTCATTTTTGAGAATCGAAGAAAAAAGTAAATCAGAGGGGAAAAGAATCAGCAGCAATAAAACAGACAAGAGATCTCAAATTTGAAATGGATACTTTCTATGTATGCAGAAGAGTCATAAACTTGAATGTTAGTGCACTAAGACGGCTCTCCAGTTGTTGGGAACCATTAGATGGATTTTGCTTCCTTAATTTATAGCTAGGAAAAAAACCCACAGCCAGTTGCAAAAAGAAAAATAAAAAAATCACATTGACCCAAGCTGAACATATTTTCATTTTTCAGTTCAGTGGCCAAACTAGAAAATCAATTATGTCCACAACTCTATCTAGACATTCTTAGTCCCTGAGACACATTTCTGGAGCAGAATGGGGAAGAAGGAGTAATTTTGCTACATGCAGAGGCACATTCTGGTTTCAGGTTTCTCTTCTGGCAGCTTCACACTCGTCTAGTTGAGACAAACAGATCACGAAAAAGCTGATTTATTTCTATTTCCAAAACTGGCAGTCTCCCACACTTAAGGACAGTAATAAGGCTGCTAGCAGGGGGTTGTCAGCATTAAGATATTAAGACCATTAAGAGACTTTCCAGATTGAGCTGATGTCGGTTAATACTTGAAGCCAGCAGCTGAGCTGTGAACAGAGAGCATCTGTAACAATGCTGAAGATGTTGAGGAGGGCACAAATTTAAATGTTAACCTGCCACTTAGTTTGCCCCATCTGACTCTGCATTGTTGCAAGCAGCTGATATAACACTACAGGTTTCAGAGAACGATGCAGAAGAAACTCTTATCTCTGTTACGGCCAAGAATTGACAGACACGTTTGGAGAATATCCCTCTGCAGTGTGGAGTCCAGGGGTGAGATTTGTCACTACAGCAGCTTTGACCAGGATACTGTCAGTAACCACCTTACTACTGACACAAAAAGATGCAAGTGGCTACCTAGGGATGAACCTTTAGATAACCATGGTAGTAGCCTAGGTCATGATATCTAGAGGATATGGTGGTGGCAGTGTTCTTCTCCCTTGGTGAGGCTCTGCTGTTACTAAATTAGTAGTAGAAAAATAATAACAAGTGTCTTGAGAACGCTCATTAAGTCTTTTCAGGACCATTTTATTGCCCTGAGCAAAAACTCAAGCCCTTATTACCAGGAATGTTGATAGAAAACAAATTTTAGTTTCAGGTTTGTGTTGATTATAATATTTACAATTTACATGCTGCTTAAGAATCACCAGTTGCCTAAAAATTATTTGTGAATGAACTTACATCTCAGAGTATATTTCTTGCAGATGATACATCTCGGAATTTTGAAATTATTTGCAGAAGAAAAACAATTTTAAAATTATTAAATTTGCCATTGTATGGCATTGTTTCATTTTTGCAACACTTTTCCTTATGCTATAGAAGCAGTAATTATATATTAAAGGGGGGCTAAAAGCCTCCAGGCTACGGTTTTCGCTGTTGTAAGCACTTAAAAATACAAACTCAGAGACAGCTGCCTCCTCTGCCTCATCAAAATCACCCACACGGTAGAGATAATTCTCATTGTGCCCTTATGTGGGATGGACATTCAAGCTCAACGGATGCTCGGAGGAACACGCTCAACATCACACCGGTGCCTACAGCAATGCCCAGGAGAGTGTCCAGCAGTCTACCCTCACACCTTCCCCAAGCTACCTTCCTTTCCTCTTTTGTGATCTTTAGAAATGTTTCCGATTTTAACTTTTAAAATGCTACTGAAAGACCAGACATTTACACATTCTAGATGCCAAAATGCTTTACAGAAGTTAAGGCAGTTATAAAGTCAAGAGATATAATACAGTGGTGGGGGAAATTCAGAGCTACTAAAAAAAGGGAACAAAATTTTTTACACCTTCGATTCCCTAAGGAAGTTCATAAGGTGGAAAGATGGCCACAGGTCACGGCCAGCGATGGGCACCAGAACGGTGAGGGGTCCCACAGGAGAAGCGGCAGGTCTGTGAGGGTAGGAAGGGGTTGCTGACATGAGCCTGGAAAAAGAGCTGAGGGAGAGAGGTTAGAAGCAACATTTAGAGGGTTAGGCAGGAGCACAACGCACACATCCGTTGCATATTTTAGAATGACATACACCAGGAAGGCAGGGCACGTACAGCACCGGCTCAGTAGATGTCTTGAAAAATGAGGCTGATCCTTGTGCGCATCGCTTACCGTGCCGTGGCGGGTACCGCTCACCGCGCCAGCCGCCTTTCCTTACACCCTGTCATCTCCAGCCCCCTGCCAGCGTCCAGCAGCTCAGCCAACAGCAAAGGTGACTCCTGCCTCCTGCTGCTCCTGTTGGTTTGGTGCGTTGGGTTTATTTTACACGGTCTTTCTGATGCGCAACGTCCTAAGCGCTAGGTACACGTTACCAGCTCAATCCAGCATGTAAAGGGGTGCAACTTTTTACCCAAATCTGGCCTCTCTGACTATTACTTTATTACCTACCAAGCAGATGTACTAAGCTCCTCATTAAAAGTATCTGTCCTATAGAGGTTGACTGCCATGATTTAGTATAGACTGGATCTTGTAAAGTGCACGGAGCTCACGCAATTCCAGTGAATTAGAGGCAGTGAGATGTCCTTGCCAATCTATTGCTGCCTCTGCCCTGATCCCAATTCAATTGCTTGTAAGTCACAACAGGGAAGCGGAATAATGATGCTCTGACCACTCTAACCTTGGGGAGTTAGGCTGGAATATGGTAAAATTACAGTAGTCGAGGCTGTGATAAATGCCTGTTCTTGAATGGGCAATGAATAACTGCATTACAATTGTAAAATATATGATATTTTACAATTTATATTTTACATAAAATATGAACTTCTACTGGGCCTTTGGGAAAAACTTGCAAAAGCTTGGTTAGCATTCACACTGCTAATCCCAGAGATGGATTGGACACCATTAAGTAGAACAAAAATGTTACTGAATAAATAGTTAAGGCTAATGGCTTTCTATGCCAGAGAGGAAATAAATTATCCAACATGAGATGTTATATTAGCCATATCACAGAATTGTTAAATAAAATAAGGGACTCAAAAAACTGGTCTAGGAAAATGATGTAGTATCTAACTGCATTCTTGAAAAAGAGAGAGAGACTAATTAAAGAGAGAAAAAAAAAAATATTTAAAACATGATTGCTCTTACCGGGATCAAAGACACCCTCAGATGATGAACAAAAGGGCAGTCCTAAACAGAAACCCTAGGGAGCCTAAAAGCAGTGAGCCAAGGAAACCTTTATTTTAGTGCCTGTGGGGAGCAGAACCTGCTCTGTAACAGATGGTCCCTGTCTGCCTTCTGACATCTTTAGCAGTATTAATCTGAGGCGCGTTTGTGCTCAACTTTCCTTTATTCTCTGTCTGAGGACCACAACATGACCACATGTAAACAGCTTCCACTGGAATAAAGGTTCATCCACACAGACGTCCAGGTACACTTTTGTAACCAGCACTTGAGAACCTACCCTGGCATCGTTAAAACATTTGATTTACACCCATTCAGAGACATTACAGTTTGATAAAAATAACGACAACTAATTCTCATGCAGGCTGTTTGGATACTCACCGCTACTACATGGTCCTGCCTTATCATGAATGAGGAAGATGAAGTCCTATCACAGAATAAAACACCAGCAGCAGATGGGACAGTGGAGCGTGTATGACTACAGGTAGAAGGAAGAGGCTACAGCAAGACCCCATGTACTACAGTCTAAAAGAATGCTCGCTCTTTGTTTTGGAAGGCTTATCCATTTTTCTTTGATACCAATACATTGCACAACTGTGCAGTTCTCTGTCTAATCAATGTCAGTTCTCTACAAATGTTAGTCCCCTCAGCAGCCTTTGAGGTGGGCAATTTCACAATTTTAGGTGTAGGAAGTGTGATTGCAGAGACAAAAAAGAGCCATCGTTTCCCTGTGCCAGACAAGAAGAGCTATACTCAGCCTCAGGCAGGTCTTGTAAGGAAAATTTCCAGAGTTCTCACTCTAATCCATCTCCTTCACAACACAGCTACATCTACATTTACAGAGCTAATAGTCTGAGTGACTTGTCTGGGTACCTGGAACTGCGATTTGAACTCACCCTGTGGAACAAACAGCCCTGGGTCACTGCTACAGGACACTACACCAGTTGTCAGACCCCACCTGTATTCCCTTGCTCTGCTGCAAATTGCAATCAATTAGAAATTATTCTGAGGTTGTATTTTATAGTTATGATTTCCTGGCCTGCCTCTGAGCTAGTTAAGATGAATTTTGTCTAACTAGCTCCTACCTCCCTCCTGCTTCGTGAGAGATTCAAATCTGTGGCTCATGAAAGCTCTTAATACTGTGTTACAGCTAACTTATACTCAACAACAGCTACACATACCACATATCTCAATTAAAGATTCTCATATTTTAATCTCTAAAAACTAACAACTAATACTCTTTTTGAATAAAAGAGACAATGTAAAACTGAGCTCTTAGGGGGCCTCATTAATCCCTGCTGTAACTAGACACACTTCACGCTATGTCAGGAAATACACCTGACCTCCTATGACGTTTTTCGGTACCAAAGTGACTATGAAGGATCAGCCTTGTTGTGCCAGCCATTTATGTGACACTGTGAAAAGCCCTTCAATTTCCATGTGTCCTCATCTCAATACAGCGACAATGTCAAGGGCTAAATTTCCAATATGCCAGAGCTCTAAGTTGACCAGCTCTATAATACGATGTGCATGAAGGTCAGAAGCAGCTGTCACCTCAGATGTGTATTATGCACAGAGTTATTTTCTTAGCCAAGAAGTTCACTAGAGTACGTTACTAAACTGAGAGAAATAACATGAGAGAATGGGAAGATGCCATGTAAAAAATGAGACAATCAGGCCAGAAACACCAGTTCATTTTGACTGCATTGGCATGCTTGATCCAACTTCTGAAACAGCCTTAACAGAGAAGCATTTTTCCTGTTTGAATTGCATTAAGAAGTGGAATTAGCTTTATAAATATAAATCAGTTAAGTATAATGCAATATTTATGCCATGGTATCTGATTTTTTCCCCTTTAGGATTCCATTTAAAAGGGAAATAACAAGGAAACTTAGCACTCTCAGAAGGAGAGTGGGTTTACAATTTATGCTAATTAATTTTCATATTGACACAGAACTAAACCCTGCATTTTATTTGATTGCAGCAAGGAAAAAAAAAAAAAAGGCAGATTAAACCAAATAGATTTTTTTCTGCAACAGATAATGCTGTAAGGAAAATCTCTATTTTTTACCAAACATGTTCATTCTCATTCAGTCATTCTTCTACTGCCCGGCATGCAGGACACTGTGCCCAAACCAGTACTTACTCCCTATCCCAGTTCCCCAGACATAAAGGCAAAGGTATAAGCAAGAAAAATAGTTCACTTCATTTGAAGCCATGAAAGGCTCCAATCAAGATCAAGAAGCCATTATTCTAGGCGCTATATAAAAAGAGCAATAGCCCATCCCTGACCTGAAAAGAGGTTCAAAATTTTCCATTAAATCAAATAACATCATTTAAAGTTGGAAGAAAAAAATTCTATTGCTAGCAAAGATAGAAAAAAAAACCCAACATCATTCTGTTAATAAAAAGGCTACTTGGAATTTGCAAAAAAACCTACCAGTTGGCTAATTCCATATATATTCATTGAAGAGTCTGTGCCAAACTCATCATTGTTCTAACTTGCTGGGCTTCACTGGTGCTACATCAAAAAGAAAACCAGGTCCACTGAGGTCTGCTTTCTATTAGAATTATTCATCAAGGATCTGCAAGCCTGACCTGAAATTTTCTTCCAACTTCAGCTGAATCAAATTCTTTTTGGTGTTCAAACAGATTCATTTTTCTCTTCCCATTTCCCACATGTATGCCCTGTCTCATTTAGGCAGCAGTGAAAGGTTCTATACTGCTAGAAGTGATATGCGGTATTATGTCTTTATTTTAGAGAGGCAGAAAAAAGCTGAGGAGCAGTAACTCCACTTCACTGACCAGCTCAGGCTCTGTCAGCTTTGTCCCTTTCCTCAAAATATTTATTCTTCTTTGCTATACTTTAATTATTTGGTCAGGTTTTTTGTATTGTTAATAGAATTTGCCCATCATATTGATTAGCTTACTTAGTTCAGCTGGATTCACAGTGTAAATAAGACTTCTTTGCAATTTAAAAATCCCTTTGTTCCAATGACTCCATTTGGGTTCCCCCCCCCCAGTTTTAATAGAAGTAGCAGTACTAATTACCTGCCCTTATGTCAATGTGTCCTCAGCAGCATCCTCCAGTATTGAATTGCTGGTTTCCTTATTCTTATTGTCATTAGCACTGAAGTATTCTTATAAGGAAAATTTTATTCAGCCTTCCTGAGGTTCTTACTTCTGCAACAGAAGAAGAATAATTTCTCAGTTAGAATCAGGATGTTGTCTATCCCTAATGACACAGCAACATGATTAGAAATGGAGATATTTTCCAATTCCCATCCACATTAATTTTAATCCACATCTCACTGAAGTAAATGCAGGCTTGTCCTGAGATGCATGTTGTGCCTATTCACAAAAAAAAAAAAAAAAAGTAAATTCTTTATCTCAGGTTTGCAGGTTTCTCAAACATCATAAAATCCTAATTCAATTTTCCTTATTTTAATGGGTTTTCCCAGTACAGTTTTCAGGCAGACATGGAAGCTAGATTTATTCATGTCTGGCAATAGTGTGATGCTAT
The DNA here is from genome assembly GCF_026419915.1 of Harpia harpyja. Lineage (NCBI taxonomy): Eukaryota > Metazoa > Chordata > Aves > Accipitriformes > Accipitridae > Harpia > Harpia harpyja. The sequence goes on along the minus strand of NC_068951.1, from coordinate 37,298,122 downwards.
AGTCCTCAACTAAACATGCTGTGTCTGAACTATACTGTGCAAAGATATCTACAATATTAGCAAAAAGGAGAGGGGTGTAGTTTAAAGTATGATAGCAAATCCCTCAGCTTAAAATCTATCATCTCCCACATCTCATCTCAGCATAAGAATAAATGATTTTTTAAAAAATTTCCCAGAATAACTGTTTAAGAATTTTATTTGATTGAGATAGAAAGCAACTCTACTCCACTGCCTTTCTATTTTAAATATTTGCTTTAGTCACTGTGTTGCCTTACATCTTCCCCATTAGTTAAGTCATCTTGAATATTTACAGATAGTTGACTTTGCTAATCCTTATACAATCTTATTTTTAAAATAGCTGCCAAATGACTTGGGATGGGAATGCTATGAAATATATTTAGCACCAATTTATTACTGAGGAGGACAATTTTAGAAAGTTTACTAGAAAAGGGGAAGACTAAGTCTTCCTCCGGGGAAGGGTGAGACACTGAAGAAGGTGACACAAAGGATAGAGACCTGTAAGGAGGTGAGAGGCAAGGTAATTGTACTTATTGGAGGATGAGGATGACAAATTCAGATGGCATAAAGCAACACAGGAATTCTGTTTTCTCCTGTATAAAACATTGCTGGGGACAATAAACTCAGGAAGATGTACTGCAGAGGCATTAATCAGGAAAGACAGCCTAAATGGCCAAATTGAAGGACAGTGGAGCTTTTGGGGGGAACTGAAACCTAATCTAAACCCAAGCAGATGTGTGCTACAGGTTGCCAAGAGCCAGCGAGCGCAGCAGTTCTCTCAGCTTAGGCTGGGCTTGTGTGGCTCAGCGAAACCAGGACTTTCTTCTAGCTGCCTCATACAGAACATCCTCAGAGGTTAGCTTCATGCTTGTCTCTGGCCTACCGGGCAAAGTCTTGTACAGTTTCAAATCCTAACACAGAGGTACAGAGAGACTTGTCTAAGATCTGCGTGTCATCCCCGCTGTTGTTTAGTGCATTGCAGCTGAATGCATTGAAATGGTGGCAAATGTCACCGATAAAACCCCCAAATGCTAACCATCGTTAGCATACAGGTAAATGCTTTCATCTGAATATGTACACAGAATTCACGATTAGTGCCAAAATTCTTCAGAATTCTTGATTACCAGCCTATTAATAATGCCATATAAAGAGTGTCCACGGAGCGCACTCTAAATTTGTCAGCATGGGAGCAAAAGGGTTAATTCAAATGAATTTCTGAAGTGGTTTAGCTAAATTGCATTAGATAGTTATTCAGACATTTGTATTAAGAATTAAAAATGCCTTGATTCAATTTTCTTTACCTGACTTCCAAAGCGATATAAGTTAAAATCAAATTAAAGACATTTTATTTCTGAATATGAACATGTGCACAGAATTTAACACAGTTTAGCTAAATCTCCTTGCAAGTGACTGAGGCAGAGAAGGAATACTTGACAATTGTCACAGCTTCCAAAAGAAATCAAGACAACTTTCTCTAACAACACTTCATTTCTTCAGAGAGTTAAAATTTATCTTGTGGATTTAAGGAGGGATAGGATGGAAGTGGAAATGTATATGCCTCATGCAATAACATTATATAATGCCATCCAATACCAGAGGCAGACATTGGACTATTTAGTCTCATCCCATATGGCAAGACAAATGTTCTCCCAGTTTATTATTAATAGCGCTGTGACAACACTGTGACTCAGCATCAGAAATCATTATTTTAAATATCTTCCACCAGAACTGCCTTGGCACGAGCCTTTTTTCCACAGAAGGTCAGTCCTGACTAAAACCCTCCACCCAGTGCTGAGATTAGCACGGTGATGCAACAACCTGGTGATCCACTTCCACATTAACATAAACGTGTCCCCTAACCTTCGAGGAGTTGATATGGCATTTTGAATTATAGATCAAGGAGAAAAATTTAATGGATAAATGTTAAAATCATTAAAGTAGCTTTTCACTGCAAATAAAGAGTGAATGACTCATCCCAAGTCAGCTATCAGATGTATCAGTTTAGGTTTTTCCTCCCAAAGTATGCATAAATCTCTTCAGTCTCGTCTCTTGTCATCTTCTTGTCAAGAGAAATTTCGCATCACTTCCCCCCATCATTATTCCCTCTGGCTCCTGAAAACATTCCACTTTAAAATTTTATCACAGAGGGTTGGTTTTTTTCCCTTCTAGGTTTCATGGAGGGTTATGCTATGAAACGCACAGAAGATTCTAGTTTGTTTTTTTTTTTTAAAAAGGGGGCCTTATTACAGTTAATAAAAAAAAGAATGAAAATCATAGAATAACTGAACAACCTTGATATTTTCCCTCTCTGAATCTACCATCATTTCATTTCCAAAGTCCAACCGAAGCTGCAGAGTTTGATGGGCATTTTCCCTCATTAGAGTGTATGTGACGCTCTTAGAGGAGAGAATAGATGGATCTGTCACCCAGGCAGACCTCCAGCGACTGCATCCTTGTGACATCCCTTCCTCAGTCACGAACACCTCCTTCATTAGCTCGCAACAACTATGGCTAGTATCTAAAGGCTGTAAAAAAAAAGAAACGCCACTGAATGACAGGCATCCATTTTAAAAGACTCGATAGTTTCAGTTACCTTCTATGTGTTTCTCCACCTAATTTTTTGCATAAGGTAACACACACATTTCTGCAGTAAGCAGGTTGGTGGGGAGATCAAGAGTAACTTAGCTTTATAAATGCACATGAGTAGGAGCTGGCAGCACAAGGAAGATTGTCTACGTTTATTAGAGCGGGCATATGACACATGCATAAGACATATAAATGCAACCAACAGTTTCTCAGTACCTGTACTTGGTAAATCCCATCGGAAGATCATTTCCTACTGCAGATATAGTTGTACAAACTCCAGCAGATGGGATGTACTCTCCTCACAACTGCATCCATATGTAAGCAGCCAGTACGTTCACTGGGCAAGGTGACAGAGAGATGGAATGAGCCTCTTCTCCTTTATTTCAGCAGAAATTGTGTTTTAAGGGATGAGACCTTGGGTAAAATATTGCCTGTCATCTGCAATTTTTACAGAGTGTTAGGAAAGGGAAAAAAAAACCAGAAGAAATAACATAATAATTTGCTCATAATAGTAACCTAATATTCATACTTCATTCTGCAACTTCAATGATCATCTAACATTGTTTTCTATGATTTTTTAATTTTTTTTAATCTTTGGAAGTAGCTCTTAAAAGGGGATGAGACACAAACTTTGCTTTTAGATTCCACAGACGCTTGCAGACAAAAGAAACAGTGAACTTGGTTTCCTTGAGCTCCCTCAAAGTTTTGTAAGGACCCTTTTGTGCCTTGCTTTTCATGCCTCTGCCTTTTCCTGGTCCTCATTTCCTTTCCTTAGGATTTCCAACCCTATGTCAAATGCCATTATCAAATAATATCAATTCCCAGCTTCACATCCTATTTAGATCTATTCCTCCTCTTTGACTGTCTTCATATCCCAACCATCACCCCAGGGTGTAATCTAAACTCAGTTTCTGCCCACAGCCCCAATCTAATCCTTTTTTTCCCTCTTTGGCTCAGCCACTGCCAAGTTCCCTCTCCTCCACCCAAGCCTTTACCAGGTCAGTACCTGTCCTCTTACCCTTCGCCTCCTCATTTTCTCTCTTTTCCCCTTAATCTCTCATCTGATCTCAGTGCAACTCCAAAGAATTGGCTTCTCACTTCTCCCTCTCCCTTCCCTCCAGCATCAGATCACCTCCGTATTCACTCCTGCCCGAGAGCTCCCTCTCTCCTGCTCCCTTTTCCTCTCCCCTCAGCCGCTGCCCCATCCCTTTGAATTTGCGTGAGATGTCTCCTTCCCACACTGCCTGTCCTGTGGGATGGAAGGAGAGGAATCCCATTTTGATTGCATTTTGTCACTGGGGTAAACTGGGTAAACTCCAAGCCCAGGAGGCTTCATTGCTTTTTTATTTTTCTTGAATTTTTTGTGACACTGATTTTGAGACAATTTTAAGAGTAGGCGTATTGTACATCATAAGCACACAAGAGCTTCTGGCTGTAACCCAGCAGAAACCTCCTACATTTCACAGGTGGTTTGTGAGCTGCAGATGGAGAACTTCTGTGTAAAAAAACTTCAAAAAAAATCATCCAGCCTTATTTGTCCTTTAATTACACTTGGTTTTCACCACTTCCTCACATTCTCTGCCTTTCTGAATGCTGCAGAATTGCATTCAACTTAAAGAAAGCTTTTAAAAAATAATAAGGTCTTTTATTCTGTAACAATATTCTCACTGCTACCAAACTATTCATTTCATTAGCTTCCATCTTTCCTATTCTCCTTCATGCTGTTGTAGAGACACTTGGTTCTTGGCTGGCAATAGGCATGCACACTAAATATTGCCCCAAAGGGGCTTCTATAAAGAGAAACATAGTTTGCTGGTGACAGATCAAAACAGCAAGGGAAAAGGTATGAATGAAGAAGCATACCTTTGACAGCTTAATCGGACACCAACTCAGCAATTTCACAATATAATTTTGCAATGATTTTCACAAGCCACTAAGCTGCCAGTTTTCTCTGCCCAGGCTAAATTTTCCCCGGACATGGCTCTTCCTCAAGGAATGTTTCTCTAACAAACAAGTTCCCTTGCAATACCAGTTTTAAGCTTTTGATCCTACTGCCCAGTGGGCTGCTCTGCCAAATTCTTGCTTCCAAATAGAACATTAAAGTAAGAGCTGCTGGAAAACACAAAATCTGTCATCTAGTGAACCATGATATCGCTGCCTGTAACACTACTCCTCATTGCACTGGGCAAGAGCATGACTGAGGTTTACAAAGTCATGAACACCGTTGATAATGTGAATGCAGAACCTTTGTTCACCAACCCCCCCCAACGGTAAAATGAGAAACACTCGGACTAGCATGAGATATGCAGATAAAAGGAAGTACTTTTTTACATGGCTGGTAGTGAACTACTGGAATTTGTTGACATGAGCTTATCAAAGTAGACAGTAACATCAGGTTTAAAAATGGATTAGGCAAGTTCATGGACAACAAGTTCAAAACCAGATACAAAAAAGAGCATCCTTGACCCAACAGTTGTGGATGTTGAGGACGTACAAAGGGAACGGACTGCAGAAAGTGGCCAGGCTTACATGCTTGCTTCAAATAATAGCTTTTGTTGCCTCCACTGAAGCTGGATACTGAGCTACATCAACCCCGAGGATACATGACCCAGCAGACACTGAGGTTCTTACTGAGCAGTTCAATATCAGAGACAAATGGAGAGTCTGGAGGGAAACAGGAGAGGGAATTTTTATCTGTCCAAGTAAAGCTGGAATAACAGTCTAAATACTCTAAGAATAGCTATTTCCCCTTCTTCGTGGCCAGCTTACAACTCAGTAATGAGAGAATTATTTCAAAGAAGAACTCCGTTCTGCCATAGTTTACTGCACAGTTCTGCGATTCAACAATGTACAAAAAGTTGAGGCAAGCACTCAAGGTTTGAGCTGTGACCCTGGAAGCTTCCCACGCATCTTTTGCCACTGCACAGTGGGCAACAGTGATACTACTGCTGTGCTCAGAGGTTATGAGCCCTAGTCCTCTTCACTCTCTGATGTAAATCAGAGGTAACTTCCATGACAGACAATGGACTTAAGCTGCTCTAAAGAGTGATGAGAGTAGAATCAGGTCCTTAAAGTTTATTTGTAAAAGTTGGTGGAAGTTAATCATGGATAGCTGTTGTTTCCCGGATAACCCCTGCTGAAACTGGAGGTGATTTATTCTTTCCCATTAGGAATATTTCTTGGATGCATTACTTACCATGACGCATTCTGGCTATTAAGTTACAGCATGCCTAGAAGACAGTGTCTCAACACATACTTACGTAACCATTTCTTAAGATCTACTTTTCCTAGTAAAAAATGCAATATCCTTTCCACTTGCCAGCATAAACTAAGCATTTTATCAAAAAAAAAAAAAAAAGGCAAAAAATAGCTCAGCATTTTTCCAGCCAGCTCATCTGCAACAACGACTGGTTTCAACCAAAATTAAAGGTAAGAAGAAAAGGGCGTTTATCTTTAAATTGACTTTTCAAATTTGCTTCTAATCAACTGGGACCTTTGTTTGTTACCCTAAAAAACAGCTAAGTCAAAAGGAGAATAAAAATTTATTTCAAGTCCCATTGCTTTTGTTCATTTTCATCAGACTCAAGTACTTAAACTCTCAAAGTGACATAAAATAGTGAAAATGGTATGCATGACAGATCAAATAATGCACCCATTGCAATTATTTTATAATTAAACCCTGATAGTGTAGCATTTAGAAAGAGTCAACCTACCAGTTTGAAATCAAAATCTATAAACACAGAGCTGGATTTGCAAGGGTCCAGCTTTTACTGTTAGTGAAGGAGAAATCAAATGAGAATAGGATGCAGAAATTCTATATATCTGTACCTTGGACGTATCTTCTTGGTGATAGCATATGCCCCACTTAGAGAAACAGCTTAGAGAAAGAGATAGGCAACTAATAGAAAGAGAACAGTAGACAGGTGCTTGCTTCTTTGGTTTCAGGATCCAGCAGTATTCTAAGATTACTTGCCAGTGTTTCACTTACTACTTTCCACTGGACCAGTATTTGTATCCGTATCATTCCATGCTGCCTAGATAACAAGTAAAACACAGGGTATCATCTGTTCATCTCACAAGAAAATGCAAAGAATAATACGGTCATTTAACCCAACCCCTTTCCATGCAGCTGTAACGTCTCACTAAGCAGCAACCTCAAACAGACTAGTTAAGTTTTGCATTGTCACTGTGTCCATGTTACTTGAGAGGTTGTAAATGTGCTGACTGATCCCAGCATTCCTCCCTGTTAATAAATAGAAAACCTTAACAAAGCAAAACACCCATCCAAAGATCTAGAAGTTACCATCAGCTATTGTTTAGAGGTAACTCAGAAACAGTGCCAAATAAAGTTCAAACCAAAATACACAATGATAATAGCACAGGCTATATCTTCAAAGAAACTCTAGAGCTGGAGCTATCAAATGGAGACATTTAAAGTACCCATTTTTTCATATTTTGTATATGTCATCTTAAAAAAAAAAATCCATCCATGGGCGACTGCCTGGGATACTGACTTGATATTCTCTTTTACTTATATTAGTGGAAAGTAAATTTAAATTGTGTAAGGGGAGATGTGAACTTCAGAGTCACCAGGTTCCCCACTCAGAGGCCATAGATTTAAATAGTCTGTTATGCAAACAGAGAGCAAGTTAATTTTGCATCACCTCAGCAAACTGACCTGGTTTTGAAGAGTTTAGTTATCATTTCAGTTACATGCAGAGCTCACCTGGGCCCTCTATGTAGGGAAAATTCCATTATAATGCAAAAATACGGCTAAAAATATTTTCAATCCAATTCTAATTTGTCTTGCCACACAAAAATAGCACGCAGCACAATTAATATGCATAAAATATAAACCCGTTAATGGACTGCATTTAGGTGAGCTAAAGGAAGTGAACCAAGATCATCTTAAATCTTCTTATATGCTTTTTGCTGATACCATGACAGCTAGGAATTAAGCATGCAAGGAACTTTTATTGAACTGTCCAGATCCTGTTTATATTCAATCAAAGTAGCCCACTTCATCATGTTGCTCTTGACATTACTGCAAAATAGATAACAGCTAAATCAGAGATTGTCAAACTGAAGTAACTGTCAGGAATTAAATGGTATTGCTGAATAAAAGCCATAATTGAAATGCACAAAAAACCCTCTAAAACAATGTGGGAAACTTTAGATGACATTGCAGAGACATCAAAAGTCCCTGATACAGCAATAGAATTGAGCAGATTGTTTGGGCAAAATGTCATCATTTGAGCTTTCTTGTGCCTTATTACACACAGACATCATCTGGGACTCTGCGGAGTACTGAATTACTATTTACAGCATTTTGACCTTGAACATCACAGTTGCATTAATACAGTCCATTCACTGGAACAGACAGATAGTTACGAGGTCAGTGAAAATGTATAACAGATTTTTGTATTCAAAGAAGAAAAAAAAATAATAGTAACTTCTATAGATCCTAAAAGGAAGCATCTGTTCATAAAACACCTGGACTAACAAAGAGCAATCTTTTCTACATAACAGTTAAGATGCAATATATTATTGATCAAGCATTGTAAGAGGTTTAGCACTCTTTCAGAGCTCTCATGATACTCTAATTATGTGATGTAAATTAGAATCTCTAAAACCTGTAAGTTTCTTGAAGATGAAATTTAGTCACCCTCAAGCATGCCTTATTAACTAAGTGACAAAGAATTGTAAGCAGGAGTTTAAAATTCAGTATTCATTCAAAAGAAACCAATTTGAGAATTTCAAATACTCCACTAACAGCAAGAGACTAGCAGTATATAGCCTGATTATTTCACATCCTAAAGCTTTTTTCACCCCTACATTTATAGTGACATCTGCAAGCGCTAATAGAGTTCTCTCTAGGATGGGGATCATTAAGTCAAAGTACTCAAGCACAATGGGCAATGAAAGATTGAATTTGTTCGTGCTCATAACAATTGACAATGATGCTAATATACATGAGTACTTCATTGAATTTGTGCAGCATATTCAGCATCTGGAGACTCTTCCCTGGATTTCTATGCAATCAGTATACAACTTTAAATAAATACTTAGTAACATACACATTTCAAATACATATCTGTAGCCTGCTTTTCATTATCTGGAATTGCCCATAAAGAACTTGGGGAATCAATGGGAAAAGAGAATACTGAGCATTTTTCTTACTGCAGGCAGTCAAAAACCCAGTACGGTGAAGTCTGCCTTTCCTACATGCAATACCACCAAAATGTCCATTTGAGACTCCATTCAACACTGTTATTAACATCAGTGGGAGTTCTGCTACTGGTTTCTAATGAGTTCAAGAGCTCACTCCTTGAGGTATTTTCATTAGGGAGGTGAGAACCAATGAAGAGAAACCCCCTTACTCTTTTGGTGTTTAGTCACACTCAAAAAAAAAAAGCATCAAAAGATTTCAAGTAGAGAATAAGAGTGAAGGTTCATCTAGCACCTTAGGTCTGACACCAGCCTGCAGGAGATACTTGGGGAACCAGCTAGGTCCAGTGCACTATTAAATCTGTTTGCACTGGGAAATGGCAGCCTGAGTCAAGTGAATACATAGAAGGTTTGAGGTGCAGAATTCACTGTACGTTAATTCTATTAACAAAATGCAAAATAACACTGCAAAAGGACCACCAAAAGCCTTCCTGTTAAAACAAAGCTCTTCTATCCATCTTGAGATCCAAAAGACACAGACTGCTCAGTTCTCCTCCACCCTGAGGAAAATACATCCTTGGCTATAGATACAAATACTATTATGAATGTCCCTCATACCTGTTTGCCTTCAAAAGGCAAAACTAAAACCAAAACCAGATTGAACTGCAGGAATTGTATGTCAAATTCTCTTTTGAGCTAGAGGCCATCATTCATTTATTTATCTAAACACATGGAACTGATAATTTTCTTGCACAATCATATTATATTTATTTCAAAAAAGGAGCTTTTTCATGAATTTGCATCTTGAATACATTACTGAGTGTGAACATATATGCTCACTCACATGCACAGGAAATTTTGGGATATACAGTGTTATGCATAAAGCTCAGTATAAAGAGGTGATGTTGTGGTTCTGCCGCTTTGCAACATCTATTTGTATTTCTTGCAGTAAGCAATATGAGTATAATCCAAAATATTTGCTGAAGAAAAGTGCTGACCTACACCTCCTATAATAATTTTCTTTGTTTAAAATCTGAATACCATTTGCACTGATTTAATTTATTTAAAAAACATTTAATCAATGCAAATAACATAAAACAGTGGTTTATGGTTTACCCTTGTATAAAGACACTCATGTTTTTATTTGCTTTTCAAATTACAGAATATAAAAGTAATTTTTTTTTTTAATAAAGAATTTCTTTATCAGCCTTGCATACCATCTTACATCATTTGTCAGTAAGAAACAACTGCTGTAGAATTAGACACCTCAAAAGCCATAGGACAGGTTTTATGGCATATGGCAACAGAATCTTGTGTCTGTTAAGAACAAATAAAATTATAACCTGCTTCATCATGGTTTTTCACAGGTTGTGAAATTATGCATTTCTTTTCAATCCAGTGAAAATTTGGACCATTTCTGCTCCGTATATTCTTGTCTTTCAAGATCAGCAGTTATTCTTTTCACAATGTGATGGATGTTGCACTGGATTATACAACGCAACTACATCTGTTCTCTCGTTTTCTAGATATTACATCCATTGTATTTCACAGCATGAACTCACAATCAAGATCCTGAATATTGCTTCGTGATAAATATCACAGATGAAGAAATGGTCCAGTGCCAATGTTATTTTCGTGGTGCTGGCACGTCTCCTGAGCAATGCCTCTTACTGCTTATCACTGCATTTGCTAGTAAACACTACTTCAGTTTCAAAAATTTTTCAGGCACTACTGTAGCATTCAGTTGGAAAATAATATTTACAAGTATTTTAATATACTTCATGGTTTTTTCCTTCAGCACTTCTTTCTACAAATCAATACTACTCTTTGCTTCTTTGAACATTTGTAGAAACAGGAGTTGATCCTGTCAATACTTACACCAGTGAGCAAGCTTAGCTACGTTACTGCCCCGTTATATTCAGTAGGACTACACATATAGTGAAATTCTGGCAAGACTCGGAGCCTTGATATATCAACTCAGCTCTTCACTGAAATACAACCATCTCTGGGGTAAAGCATGATAAATATTCAACAGCACAGGGAAACACTACACTGCAGATTTAAGGCTCAATCTGGCAAATACTTACACAAGAGTATATTTTCTTCACACTGCTAAAGAAAAATACTTACATACATAAACGTATTCATAGGCACAAGATTGCAGAGTACGGGACCCAAGAGAGGAAGGAGAATGAAAGAGGAGGAGAGAGCCTTTTCAATGCACTCCAGGGTCTTCATCGTGTATTGAATGTCTCACCAAAACACAGAGGCCACAAGGTGATCGACGCGGCAACAGCTGGAACCAAAACTATTCAGGAATGCCTCTTACCAGGAATAGGGATGCCAGCCCAGCACTGCCAATGTCCAGTGAACCAGAGAATCTGACTGAGCACTTCTGATGCCAAACCAGGCTGTTGAAACGTCTGTGCATGAAGATGGAAGTTAGGAGTAAAAGCCCTTTTCTGACATACAGTCGCAGGATCTCTCTCGATCACATGCCCCTTTCAGTTTTACCTCTCTCCTAAAAGTTGGTAAAATTTTCCAAATAATGCAAAGTGCCTGACACTCTTCAGAAAGCTCCACTCATGCACATTTTCATAAATTAGATAATATTCTGTGTGTGCAATATCTAGCCTTTGGACATCTGACCAAGTATATTTCCCATTTTCCCTTGGGAAACTGAAATTTCTTTTCCAATCTAGCTTCATTTCAGCACTATAAAAAGGAGCCAGTCAAAACATTCAGCATGAGGTTAAATTTGGGGGGGGCTGTGTCACATGCTTGAATCTTGAGAAATGCAAGGCTACTACTAGGCAACATTATTTCTATTCCTTGAAAGAGAAATACATGGATGCTTTCTATACTTCATATATAGTTATACTCAAACTACTATCATATTTTGGCTGGAATCCAAAAGGAAAGAGCAAAACTCCACACATGACCAAAAGGTCAGTTCATGATTTTTATGTCACTCATCCTCAATAATGAAGAGGAGACCTTGTTATAACTAGCTGTTAACTAGTAAGATGGAGGACACCCTGGGGACAGGATACCTACCTCAGAGACAAACTACACACTAGCTTAGATATGGTTGTCACAACTCAAAGTAGTATATGCATTCACTCTGTACAGCTGTGCTATACTTTTTTCAAGGTTTTGCACAGTCCTTTTGCTCTAGTTAAATTCTTAGCGAATTAAATTTCCCACTTTATAACTCAGAACTTTTTCTGCACTTGTCAAATCAACTTCAGTAGTGGTTGATAAACCACCACAGAGATTTATGGAGAAGCTAGAAACCATATTCATATCAGTGCCTCACTCCTTGCCTTTTTGTGTCTTTTCTTCTATTATTTTTTTCCTCTAAAGTTTTTGATCTTCTGCACCTATCCTCTCCTGTTGTAATTTTTTTTTTTTTCATTTCTCATGTCTAAAATTCTTCTCCTGACCACCAACTTCCTCTAATCATTTATATTGCTAGAGAAGGTTTCTAGGACAGCTCCCCCCCCCCTTCCCATCTTTTTGACTGTATAAAGAAAATGAAAAAATGAAATTGCAAGAAATCCAAGACTTTGAAAAGGGCAAGTGAAGGAGGAGTCCTCAAGAGATCATACAAAGTTTCCATTCACAATCATCTCATCTGTCTGAACAAGTCCAAACTGAATAAAACCTCTGTACTTTTAGACATTTATGCATTGAGTGCATTGAATGTGTTCCTTCTATATTTTCAAGCACTTTTTGAAAAATATTAGCAACTTTTACCATTTTAAAAATGAATGTGCACTTCAGTTTGGTTTTTACAATACATAGAAATTGGGTTGATGAGCATTTCTTCTAAAATTGTCTAATGTGTTTCTTCAGCCAACATTCTGCAGATATATTGGAGTCACCTATCATTAGAGTGACAGTATTTGTATTATTCAGTAAAATAATGGGGATATAGGAGAATCTAGCTCCTGAAAATGTTTGAAAGTGGCTCAATAACTCTCATATCTCTTGGGGCTCAACTTACCTTTATTTTTGTGTGTAATTACCTAAGCCATTTGGGCCATTTATTTGGGGCTTCCTTTTGAGAAGAATGAATATTAAAAACTAATGATGTTGCCTCCTTAGGATATAAATATTCACTTTTGGAAGTAAAAAATACAAAAGGCAAACTCCAAATTGTTTAAGATATATGTTACATAGTGCAACCCATTCAATAAAGGGAATATGATCTGCTTCTAACAGGTTTTGCCAAAGAAAAGACTTGGTTAGATAGAATAGTCACTTGTCAGCACATTTTCAAATGAACGGTACTTTGGACTTTTATTGTCCCTTTGGTTCCAATTGATACAATGGCTTCATGGGATTAAATTAAATGCAAACTCTCCAAAGGTCACAAATTATTAGTTCTAGTAGCCGAAATTAATCGACATATAAAGACCTCTCGGTACACTGAGAGAGACCTAATATTCCTGAGCTGTTAAATTTCAGGACAGCCTCATGGGTAAGGGTGTAGCTTATGTCGGGGTGCTTGAAACACTGGAGATACAGATTTTCAGCCACCCACATGGAAAAGGAGTGAGAAAGTTATCTATCTGGTGGCCTGTCACTCCCATCAAAGTGTTCAGCAGAGTTATGGTGCCTCTGCAGCTTCTTTAGATTTGCTGCCAAGATCGGATTGTGGAAGAGAAGTTTGGGAAGAGGTATTATGTACAGGTACCAAAAAAAAGAAATGCTTCTAGTATCCATACACACCGAAAGATATAAGTCACTAAATGAATTGCTATGCTTAAATTTAAGGAAAAGAGGCTACAGATTATGTAAATACTTGCATCTCTATATGCAAATCCTAGACAACATTAATTGGTGAGCAGTTATCCCATACGCACTCAATGCTTGGCCCTATACTCTCAAAAATTTCACTCTAAGGTTATGTCCCTATTAAACGCTACTGGTAGACTACATTAGTGAGGCAGGGTCACCCCTGCTGCTCATGTAGATACATGTAGGATAGCAGAAAAACTGCAATTAAACAAGTGCACCTTATTTTGTTCAAAGTTTGAAGGATATGTTGTACCAGGGTATGTTGCATCTGTGCCAAGAGGACTTTGCTGGTTTGACATACTCCCATACATGTTTTTCTTATAAAGTGCTCCTTGTTAGAAAAGCTTTTAAAAAAAGAATATTGGCAAACAATGAGGTAGATGTGAGGCAATTATAACTCTCAAGCTAATGAGAGTTTTTATCTTTGTATTTTCCGGGTAAATAATTTTCCTCACACTAGGAGGGAGTGGCATAATCTGCCAGCAGCACACTTCTGTAGAACAGGGCTACGCTTAGACTTTTTTGGTTTTTTAAAAAATCCTTTACTTTTTAGGTATTGCATTTATATGTTCAAGATTGCACCTGCAGAATGAATCTTCATATGTTTCCAGCCACCCCAGGAACCTTTACGTGCTTCTACTATTCCACATAAGAATTTAAATAACATTCACCGCTTTCACCTAGTACATTTTTGTTAGCTCGAGAAGCAGAAAATATTTTTAGCCAAGAAGTTCAACTTATGTAGGTTAAACTCCTACTCTATAGATAAAGCCATGTAAAGGTTTGCCATATGTCCTATACAGAAGGGTACCATAGCTTCCCATTTCACATGATTGTACCCTTTTCTTTTCTTGCTTTTGTCCAAGTAACATTCCAGGACTACTTTCCATGTGTAGCTCATTTCTGCAAGTATGCTGAATCCTGCTACTCTGTTCATGTATGATACTTCCATCCAAAAAAAATCACAAAAAAAAAATCACAAATAAAAATCTTAATTACATCTCTAAGGGGCAAGTTGAGAAGATGTCACATAAAATCTCAGCATTAAAATTTAGCCTCTTACCTGAACTTCAGTCAGTTTCCATCTATGTTGCCTGACACATGCAAAATGAAAAAGTTTATAATTGCAGTGTAATTGTATTTCTTAGGAGGGAGGGTTTGCACCTTACCTGTTAATTTCCAAGAATGAATCCAGAAGAATTTTTATCCAGGTGCTGTTCAGATGCACAAGAGAAGATGTAATACAGAGAAGGAGTGGAGGGAACTACTCTCTGCAGGTGCCTCCTTTTGAGGCAGGAGGCATAGGCAAGCTCGTCAATGGTAACTGCTTTCCAATGATGGAGAATAATATTGGTAATCGATGGTGACAGAAGCACAGTAATCCTATAAGCAGCTGCTGCAGCAGCTCTTCGGCCTCGTGAGATTGTGACCCAGTCCATGGTCCTTTTGCCTCATGATAGAACGAGGAGAAGCACCAAAGCCACATATCTTACAGAAAATGTCCTCAGAAGTTTTTGAACAGATAAGAAATCTAAAAAGATACAAGTCCAAGTTTACCATTCCATTACCCATCTCAAGTTCACTATTATGGTTTTCTATGTAGCAGCCTAGACTTTCAGAATTAATTAACTATAAATCTCTATTCTGGAACTTGATATGGCAATTCAGTCTTGGCTCGTCCTACGTAAAACCTATGGGATTGATGAGTATACTTGCATCTTTTCTTCCCCCCATACTTATTCTCAAAAATTCATTTACACATTAGAAAGCCTCTTCTTTTGTGTCTTTGCCACTTGTGTGTCATGGTATAATAGCCTATTTCTTGTGCTACAATTGATTACACTATATAGAGTAGGGAGAGAAAGTTGAAAGCCTCTGATAATGGGAGTGCTTGTCTAAAAACATGTTCATAGGAAGTCCATCATCTAAACACTAGATATTCTCATTTTCTAGCAAAAGCCAGGTTCATCCTTGTATTATAGTGAGAGGAAAAATATCATGTGAATGGGACCTGTAGTCTAATTAAATGAATATATTAAAAGTTTCTGGTTTTGACAGGTAAGAAGTACCAGTCATTCTTTTCAGTACTTTGTGAATTAAACTGCTGTCCTTCATTATCTCAAAAGATTATTATTGCTCTGTTTCTTGTGAGTGCAGTGAGCTAGAACAGCAGAGATAATAGGTTATTATAGGAAAATTTGGCTTTGACATTTATATGATAAATTTGAAGTCAATTAGAGGAAAAATACTCCATTAGATAAACTGAGTGTACCAATTACTGCACTGAAGAGCTATTGTTAATAGTATAATTGAAATTTATAGAGTAGTGGTCCCAGCATTGCAGAATTAGATTGTATAAGTGATGGCAATAACAAGGCATGTAAACATCTTAGTTCCTAGCCATTTGCACGCTCAGGATGGAGGGATTTTTTTTATTAGGGATCTACTTCCATTCTGATGTTAAAAATCCACTACAGAATTACCAGGAAAGGGCTTATGTGACACACTTACTTTTCTCCATAAGTTCTAGAAAAAGAAAAGAAATAGTCCTTTTTAGTAAAACATATGTGCATTTTCATGAAAATGAAGTACATGTATAATGAGAAAAGAGAAAGTAAAAATAAAATTTTCCCCAACAGGGGAAATTTTTTAGTGTTGAGAGAATTAATCAAATGTAAAACACAGACTAACAGGAGAACCTTAAAAAAATATTTTCGTCAAACTTGGGTAGGGAGAAGGCAAAAACGGAAGGGTTTCTGTGTTAGATATTGGACTATGAAATAGCGTTGCGAAGCAACTATGTAAGATTTAATTTATAGCAGTTCAAAACTAGATGGAGAGACACGCTGGCAGATAAATACTACAGAAAACGATGTTAGAGTAGATCAAAAGGATGGGTTAGTAGGATTTTGATTAAAAACTTGCCATTCATGCTTTTAAAAATTCTGTATTTTCTAAAAGCTTTAAGACAAACACAACAGTCAGGAAAACAGTATAAAGAGGCAATGTGCTGCAATCACTGTTTGTGATGTGCTCTTTTTCTTTTTGTTTCCTTGGGCTCGTATCCGATTTTTCTCTCTTGTCTCACCCCCTCTCAGACCCTCCCTCCCTGCCGACGGAGAACGAAGCACACCATGGTTGCGTTGCGGGGTGGCAGCTCTTGCTGGATACACATCAAAGGGTAATGAAAGAGGCAGGTGCTTGGCTAGGGAGCCAGAGACGTACCAGATGCTGTGTCTTGATGAAATAGAATTTCACGCTTCTCCTGCGACTCGATGGGAACACAAAGGCAGGTCTGGAGTTTGGTGGCAGGACCTAGCAAATGCTGCGGTGCAAGGGGCAAGAGGAGCTCCACGCTCGTCGCCCCATACCTCTGCAGGTTCAGCCCTAATTCAGCTGCTGAGCAAAAGCTAAAATAGTAATCAGCGTACTTTTCAGTGCCATGGCGGGGCCTGGCTATGGTAAATGAGAATTACCTGCATGAGACCCGAAGGGAAGCGCACACAGTGCATATTTTTAAATTCTGTTGCCATCAAGTTAGACTACCAAAGCTATGTTTCGATACAAATGGGCCCCACATTTCAAATATGCTGATCATCTCCACTGACTTGGGTGGAATTTGGAGGTTCACATCCCCAGAAAGTCAGTTCACTACGTGCTGAAATAGGAGTTAAGGCTTAAATTGAGGCTAACTCAAGGCCCTTAGCTTTGATTTTTTGGCTATGGAGTATTAACCTGAAAAAATTTGGTGGGCATGCAGAGTTGGATCAGTAACACCATGCTGGGCTCTGGTGAAACCTAAAGAAGTCCGCTCTATTTTCACCCACTCCATAGGAAAAACAAACAGCCACAGATTTACTCTGGGATGCTGTCCCACGAGTAATTAAGATGTTCCTTGAGCAGCAGAACCCAGAAACCTGGTTCCCTACAGGTTTGTGTCTTTTATCCTCTGACCCCCATACTCTGTTCGCAGCAACACTGTTCCTCCTTCCCTCTTTCCCCTTCGCTCCTCCTCTGCCCTCAGGTGTGAACTCTGCAGGTAAGAAGCAATCTCTGCTGAAACCAGTCCGGAGGCAAACACACTTCCCAGCAAACAACTCCCACGGAATAAGTATGCAGTGCGGGAGTTCAGCCTGACGTTTCCTCCGGGACTAATCTGGGTCTCTCCTTCTCAATCTGATGCCAATTTTTACAATTAGCTTGTGGGAATATAATTTACTTTCTATCTCTACTTCAAAAGTTGCCAGCTGGTAACTGGAGAGGAAAAAGACCCAACAATCACATATGTATTGTTTCTTTCAGGAACTAGCTTAAAAATAAATTTAGGAGTCACTATTTTTCACTAATGTAGATAAAATAAAACAGCAGATATATATCACGGCAGCATAAATATGTGCTGAAGATAAGGTTGCTTCATTGCTTCCATTATGAACTCTATTCCCCAAGCTGTCATCACTTCTTCACTGAAATTTTGCTGCCTACTGAGATTTCTGCAGTTGGAAATAAGGGAAGCAATACTCCCTGCACGACTTACTGCAGGGGAAGGGATGAGACAGATGCCTAAATCATTTCGGGCTGGCCTGCTAATTCCTTCTTCACTTATCCCACTTATGGGACCCCCTGTCACCCCTGCAGCTATTGCAGCGCGAATAGTAGCTTTGACTGCATTGACATTTCTTCTCTGTTTTCAAAAGCCGACTGTACACATTTTCAGATACAAAATATTACCAGTTATTTAGCTCTACACACAAACCCCATTACTTCCAAAATGCTCTCTCACAAATCCAGCTGTTACTCCTCCTCAATCAAGTTTCTACTCAATTCAGCCTATCAAAAGAAATTTTCCAATTTCTCTTCTGTGAGCATCACTTCCCCACTCCCATTCCACCCAGCGCAATGAGACACTCGCGGCACTCCCCTCAGTACTGTGCCAGTCTTGACGACTGATTCACGTGTCCCTGAGGAAAAGTCATCCCTTCCCACTAACAGTCCTTACCTCTTCACCCTCTGTCAGGGACACAATTCTTAGAGAAGAAAATCACTAACCTCCTCCTGGTGATCCGGAATTTCCTTATGCATCACCAATGGCTACATCTAAGTGATGGAAACTTCCAAGGAACTGCTTCGAAATGATTGTGCCATGTTATCTGGTATGTCAGCTTGTATGTTAGTGCGAGACATTTTTTTGCCTGCTTCCTTCAATAGCACTCTGCAGTCATTAACGCATTAGTCCGAAGCGTGCACGTATGTACACGGAGCTATACTTTTACTTCTGGTTTATGTTTAATGAATGAAGCATGCTGAAGTGGCACTGGGATTCAACCTATCCAAATAGCTTGTTCTAAGGATGCTAGTCTGAGCTTCAGCCCCTTATGCTTAATGTTATACAAGGGACTTGTTGTAGAAATACAATGAAGATTGCCTCTTAATTGTGACTTATTTTCATTTCATGTAAAACATTGCCATTTGAGAATGCTAGTGTGGTTCCTTCCTCCATTTCCCTCCATTTAACTCATAATATGCAACTAAAATTTCACCAGATTAAAAGGCTTTTAATGTACTGGTTTTTATTTGCCTTTTTATTCTTTGTTTTAAAAGCTTAGTGTTTCTCCATGAAATTCATCCTGTGAGCAGGAAGATGCTTAAAGGACGGGCAGAGTTTTAAAAGCTCCAAGGCTGCAACTGGAACTACAGTGGGGAGTTTTATTTATGCTAAATATTGCTGACTCCATTTGGTCTTTTAGCCAAGGATGATCTAGCTCAACTCACTATTTCTAGGACTCCTGCCAAAGCAGAGCTTGCTTTTGTTTAACATGCTTAGTGTATTTTTACTATCACATTGGTACTGTATCCTTAGCCCTACTGGGGAGCTTTTATTTCAGTACCAGCTTGTTATTAGATAGATATATATATATAGGATATATATAGATATATATATATTATATATATATGGGATAGCAAAATGAAAGGACAACTTGCTCTTTCATTGCTCTATAGCTCTTGCTACAGTAGTTGAAGAACTAGTTTCAGGGTCAAAAGAACTGGGCATTTGATAATTTATTGACAAATGCTTTGGTTGACCAGCAAAATGATTTTTGGCTACAAGCCCCTGTTACCAGCTGACACAAACACTATAGCCCCAATTCTCTTTCCATTGCTGTAAACCAAGAACAACAAAAGTAAAGGCAGCAGCTTAGCACAGAAAGTGACACTGTATCAAGGTTTATTTTCATCACAGTAAAATGAGAATAAACTTATCTGTCCCATTTTATCTCAGTCCAAATGAACCAAGTTAAAATTTAACCAATTCTTTAAAATCACATAAGTCTTGCAGGCAGCATACTCTCCATTTCACTTTTCCTTCCCCAAATACCAATTCTAAACAGTGTATGCCAGATACGTACATTGAATAAGATACCCAATTACCTTCTATTCAGTTACTCCCTGTATGCAAGCACCCTAGACATCTTTGGACTAAAATGATAAAACTGGTATTGATGAAACAATTTACTTTAGCTTTTATGTTCACACTCAAGGATGGATCAAAATAATCTCTAATGGTCAGATTTCAAAAGAAGTTGGTGTGAGAGCTCCCGCTGGGAACAGAGACAGCAACTAAACATGCAGCTCTTTCAGAAATGCAGACTGATGATATCCAGCATTGTGTATCATTCAGAACAGTATATTTTCTTCTTTTTGCCTCCTTTAAAGCTACATAAGCCTGTGTTTACTAGCTGCTTTACAGCTTCCTCTACAATGTACTGTGTTGTCTTCCGGCCAACATCCATGTAATCATTAGATGAATTACCCAAGCATAGAAATTACTACAGAACAGATGCTCCTTCTTAAAAAGATCAGGAAAAAAAAAAAAAAGAAAAAAAAGAAAAAACCACATTCCTACAATAATGTAATACACTTTCTTTGTATATCTGTTATTTTTGTAAATACTGCTGGAACAATAAACTCACATTTGCGGTGCAACTTTTTCTTCAAAAGAAGCAAAAGAAACTTTTTTAAAAGGTATCAAAATCTATTTCACTCATGGCTAATATACCTAATATAGAAGAGGTCAAAATAATATGGAACATTCAGATTGTAAACAAAGAAAATACAAAGGTTAAAATTTTTACAAGTGTTTGAGGGACTTTGGAGTTTGTGGCCCCATTTTTAATGCACCTTTGTCTGGATGATTCCAAAGAGACTGATAAGCCATAGGAACTTACATCCTGCTGGTCCTCCATGACAATTGGACATTTATAGTTATTATTTTTTTTTACAAGTTAAATTTTCATGCCAAGTCCATTTTGCAATAATCATTGCTGGTGAGAAAGCTGTGTTTAATTTGCTTTGAAGATGACAATGACAACAGTACAGGGATCTATAAAAGGGTTATTGTGGAACACTTACCAACAAAAACAAGCACCTCCCCTGTCATTTCCATTCCCTGCACCTCCTTTTGGTCACTTTTGGGAAATCTCCTCACTTGCTGTTCCCGAAATGTTTTCTTCAAAACATGTAGTGTTTTAACATCTGGGGACTTCGTGTTTCTCCCTGTTCTATGTGATCCATGTAACTCAGCAATCACCAAAAGCAAAGAAACCCCTCCTCTCTTTTTATTTCTTTTTCCATCTGTTCTCGATGGGTACACTATTGTAGACAATAAATGGCGATATTAGCTGGTAAATCTTGCTGAAATTATTTTGTTGGCATGTAATTCACACTTCACATTTTTAGAGGTTATGTCCTTGCTCGAGCAAAATACTCACTGAAGCTGGTTGTTTTTCACCTGGAAAGATTACTGGGATCTGGCTGCAAGTGGCTTCCAACAATATTGTGTAATTTTGTTTCATTTTCACTTTTTGCAAAGTGCTTTTAAAAAGTCAGTTTAGCAAGAAATTTCATTGTCTAATGGGCCGTGACTGTTCATGATAGGATTTCATTTTAAATTCAGTTCATTATGCTGTCATTAGGGAAGATATGACTTGTCTTATTGCATCTTATCATTTACCACGATTTTTATGTTCATTATTAGTTTGGGTTTTCAAAGTAAGATATTCACTCAGCACCTGATTAAATGCACAGCATAAGCCAAAGAGGAAGATTGATTACCTTATGGCAAAAAGGCAATGAACTGAATCTCAGCAAATCTGGTCGTTTTCCAACTCTGTCCCATTGTTACTCTGGACATGTTGGTTTACCCTTTGCGGTAAAGCTCCTTGTCAAATGCAAAGACAACTACTGCATCAGTCCCACCTTTTAGCCAATCATTTGAGACTAAATTCTTGAGGGGAAAAGTCTCTCATCCTGCATCACGTGCAACACACAGTGGGGTAGAATCACAGCCTTGTTGAGCCTCTTGATGCTGTTCTAACTCAGAAGGGTCAATCGCCATGACCAGGTTTGTATTCCTTTACAACGTGGTCATGCTGACTCCTTACCTGCTCTTCACAGATCATTCACTTAAGCATTGCTGCTTTGCTTCTATCAGAATGCTGGAAAAGATGAAATTTTAGCTTTATGGACTGCCTTTGCTTCCTATGTTAGCCACCACTTTAGCCTCAGAGCATCCTTTCCTACTGAGACCACTGCAGCATCAAGGTCAACTGCACTTCTTCTAAGCAAGCAAACGCTCCTTTAAAATAACTGGCTGCTGTAACAGTGTCAAGGCAACCAATGGTGTTTCAAAAATACATTAAGTCTCAGGAGATCTTAAGGAGAAACTAGACTTCTTTTTCCATTGCACTATATTTAGAACAGAGACGCAGCTAGATGCTGTTTACTTAGATTTATAGTTGTGCTCAAACCACAAAAAATAAATAACATGAATGAACAATTTAGGAAAGATGTTTCACAAATCTTTAAGTCTCATTTTGTCAGCAATGTTCTTTTAAAGCTGACCAATGTGTATTTTTTTTGTGGCTGGAAATGCAGCTAATTCACTCATCTTTTGGATAAGATTTCAAAAGCTACAAGGCATCAAAAGCTCTATGTTCCCTCTTCTAACAGGACAGTAACAGCAACATTTACCTATCTCCCACCAGCTCTGTCAGCACTCTTCAAGGCAAAGGTGGGCAGACAAAGTCTTGAAAAAGAGTGAATTCATGCCCAAATGCTAATTCAGTACAGCTAGCTAAAACTACTTGCAAAATCTGGTCAAAATGAAAGATAATTTCAGTCAGAAAAAAAGTGGATTTTTTTCAAAATACCTCAAAATTAGATTTTTCAGCTTTTCATTTTTAACTGGCATTTTTCTTTTGAAAATAGCTTTTTTTTTTTAGTGTTTAAACAAAACTAAACCAAACCCCCATGAAATTCAAGTATTTTAATTTGCATTGAACAAATTGTTTCAGGTTAACCAAAGCAGTTTTTCCAAGACCAGTCACTACTTCTCCATTCATTGCAAAAGTGAAAAATATCAATCATAGCCACCTTGTTTCGATTGTAATTTGGATTTTTCCCCTTCAGTTTTCATTTTGGCCAAAACACTGAAAAAACCTACGTTTGCCAAGCTCTATTCAAACACAAAGGATGTGGCTGAGTGCTCTGGAAACCTCTTTAGGACTCTGGAAGCTGAGAAGTGCTCCAGTACATTTGTTTGTACATGCTGTAATAGAGGTTGTGGACACCACATTTCAGTACCACATATGTTTGGGATACTCAAGGATGTTCTCCAGGCAGTCGCTTAAGCTTATTGTGGCATTTAAAGTATGGGAGGCTTTTTTTTATCAGGTTTTCATGTATTAGGATTGAAGTATCAGAGCTAGACAAGGTGGAGATTTGTTCAATGCCGAACTCTTTCAAAAAATCTGATCCACATTTCTCAGATGATAAGCTGATGCAGCAGAAATATTCAGTGTACTAGCAGCTTCAAATGGCATCTCTCAGGAAACGGCAGATCACATCAGTATGCACTTTTAGATCTATTACAGCAATATCAGCAGTCCTTGATTTCTCAAAATGGTGTTATTTGTGCAGGTAGAGCAAGCTGTCACAATCTGACAGGTTTAGATTATTTCACAGGGGACAACCCACTGCAAGGCACAGACAGTAATTGATTCATTTCTCCCCACACGCGAGGCTCACCAAACTGCCATCACACGAGCTCAGCGCTTCGCTTACTGCAGAATGAAGCTGGGTTAATGCAAAATTAAAAGTTACCATCTTTGTGCAATCTTTATTCACAAGCCGTAAATACAGAGTAAAGCCCTGTTTATTGTTATAGTTTGCATTTTAAGTGCCTCACTGTTTTACTGCCAATTAAAAAAAAATTTTGGAGAGCTTTAAAATCTAAAAAAAACTGTGCTCCTTTATTCCAGAGCAATCCTGCATATTGTAATCATGCCACATACTGAGCTGACACTTCACTTGGGGAATCAGTGGGTCAAGGCCAAGCACAAGCAAGTACTCGATACAGTTTTGCCCCTCAATGATTAATTACCTTGTGCCTCTCCACTCCTGTCTGGGAGAATGATGCTCCAGGATTTTGTCTGCTAATAAAGATTTTAAAAATTCAGCACAACTTAACTCTTTAATAATGATTTGCATCCACATTTTTGCTGCATTTAGATATTGCTAAATCATCACAGAAAGAAAAAAAAAAAGTCAGTAATGACAAATATACATGCATACTTGTGCACACATACCTGATTTACTAGATTTGCCCAGAACATCTATTATCATTTGAATTATGAGACATTGGTAAGTAATATTCAGAGATGGTGCCAGCCCTACTGTCAATAACTTCACCTGTCGAAGGAAAAGGTTTTATGCAGGATCTTGATCTTCAGCTAAACCCTCAAACGAGTTTTGATGATCACATTCAAAACTATCAGATCACAGCCTTTTAAAATAACCTTTGAGAAACACAACCTAAAGGTTTGCCTTAAGTGATTTTTCTAGTGTGTAGAAAGTGTTGTTTTTCTGCATGGCTGTGTTTGCCTCCTTCACCATCTGCAATGAGCCTGGTTTTAATTGTTGGTATACCTCTGTGACTGAAGCTTCCCTATTGCTTTGGGGTCTGCTTTTGATTTTTAGTGTGACTTGTGTCAGACAGCATAGAGGAAAGAACAGGCAATCTCCTGGGAAACTGAAAGAAATGGGCCTATCTAGAACAACTTTTACTGGATAATTTTATGAAGAAAATTAATAGACTGGTACTCCTAAAGATGCTTTTACTCCAGTATATAATACAGTAAGGAAATGTCATTTCATTTGTCTGGCTTGAAGAGAGAAAATCAGAAATGTTTTGCACGTACATTTACAAATCCCTTAAATTCAAAACCCAAAGCATTTGAAAACCAACAAAGAAAAACCCCCATACTTCTTTAAAAACAACCCCCCAAATTAATAGTTTCCAAATGTAAATAAATGTGACAAAAGCTTTCACCCACATGGAAAACTTGCATTGTGCCTAACCACAGGACATATTGAATGAAAAGGAGGACAACAGAAGGAAAAATTATTATCTCACAGCTCAGCTCTGAATTTCCACCCCTGAGAATGGAAATTGCTCATCCTCTGACCCAGAACCCCTCTGCAATATTTGGCAAGCACTTTTCTCACATGGGACCACTCCTGGTTTCCAGCTGCCTGGGCTTGGGCACTTGCAGTCAGGTTGGCAGGACTTGCTGAGTGCCATCAGCTGCAGCTGAGATCAATTATAGCTGAGTTTTAAATGCTAAGATGTCTTAAAAAAATAAAAAAAGTAGAGGAAAAACCAAGAAAGATCTCTACATTTCAGTTTAGAAACCCCAGACTGGGTGACATTTCCTACAATTTTAGAATTTTAGACTTGACCTTTCCAGGCTTCAGTTCCCCTGATGTAAAACAGCAATGTCATCTGCTACTCTGAAAAGTGTTACATGAAGGTAAGTTCATTTATATCCATAAAAGCTTTAGAAATAATATTGAAAGCACTAGAGAAATGCAATGAGTAAGTGAAGTTTTATTCAATGCAGCATTTGGATAGTTAGTAAAAAGCCCGTTTTCAAGGCCACACACTGAATGTGGGGAGTGGAAAGAGATACCGTGTAAATCCCCATAGAATGACATGAGAGCAAGTGGAGAAGGCAATAAGTGATAATTTATCAAAGACCAGAAGCAGTGCAAGGAGTTGACCTGAAGGTTCATGTGCATCCTTAATTCTGAGCTTTCTCATCTGAATGTTTGACTTTTCATAAAACATTCTTAAAAATGCTTTTTTGCTTTTAGTATTAAAAAAGTTATTTCAGTCAAGCTGACTGAAACAAAACAACTTGAGAGTAAAAATACAAAATTTTGCATGTCAGGGAAATCCAGCTAGTGTGGAGCTGATTTATCACCAATTACTATGGAGATGACATGTCTAAAATTGAGGTGTCTCTACCAGGGAAAAAATGTTTGTGTCATAAGCAACAATAAACAGAGGACCGAATCCATCAGTGGCCACTTAGAGGCACTTCCAACACCACACAGGAGTTTAAACCTTTGATGCTAACAGTTCAACCTATGATGTGTCTTCACAGACACAGAAAAAATGCTCAGGCCGTGGTCAATATTTCTTTAACTGAGCATAAAGGAAATTTTGCAGCCAATTCTTGGTTATGTTAGCAGGGCAGGAAGATGATGTGACAGTGAAATACTGGATGCTCCCAGCTCTTTCCTGCCTTTCACCCAAGGGAACACTCAGCATGTCATGAGATACGGTTTCTTCCACAGGTCAGACTACTTGCAGTCCAAGTACATTTCCAATTTCTGTGC
This sequence comes from Harpia harpyja, assembly GCF_026419915.1. Classification (NCBI taxonomy): domain Eukaryota; kingdom Metazoa; phylum Chordata; class Aves; order Accipitriformes; family Accipitridae; genus Harpia; species Harpia harpyja. Next base: position 37,271,806 of record NC_068951.1, on the reverse strand, counting down.
TGAATAACAATTACAGCAGTGACTCTCCCCCAGGCTTATGGTAAGCACATACCCTAAACCAGTCACACAATAGTACTTGGTGCCCTTGCTGCTTGCATGCTTTTAACATTTGATTTTTCCCCGCAAAAGTTTACTGAAGATGTGCTCCAGCATGTTTGTAACCCCCAACTGTTTATAAAGATCTTGATCTCCTCTCTCCTGATCTCCCACCTAATGTTATTGACCATGCATCACATACAGCCTTTTCTTTCAGGGGGACTCTCCAGAAAAGAGTGACAAGTCCCATCACATACCTGACATTTAATCAAACATAAAAGACAGCAGGAATACTGCTGCATTTCTACTGTTGCAGGGTGATGTTGCCCTGTCCCTGCACCACCAAAGCTCTACACGGCTACACTCTTTCATTTCTTATCTGTGCCACTCTGAAGCCAGTGGAGCCCAACGTGAACATGAGTATGTCATTGCATGCTGAGCCAGCAAAGCACTATGTGGGGTAAAAAGCATAAATTCCCTTACCACATCCCAGTAGATCTAAGCCTTCTGCCATCCTTTGGAAATAGAGCTGGAGTTGCACGTGGGCAACGAGGGTAAAAAGACTTAAGACGCTGGAAAGGCAAAAGTGGGTCTGAAGAAAGCAAAAACCACAGATGAAGTATATAGATAAAAACTAAAGATCAGTTGCTTTGCAGCCTAGATATATTTAATCTGCCTATCACAAGTTAACAATAAATGCAGAATTTCATTGCGCCTCATTTGCAGACCCACTCTTCCTAGTGCAAAAGCACTTCAAACACAACTCATACATCATGAAAGCCTGAAGCCTTGATGGCTTCTTGCCAAGATAAAGGTAGCTAAATGTCATATGATTTATTACTTTGAAGGAGTGGCTTTTGCCTGCCACACTCATCACATTAAATAATGTTTAGCATTGTTGATTCCAGTGAGTGTTTTCACAGCGTGTGGGGCCATTACACAATATCTGACTAAGGATGACAGCAACTGGGACTTAATTATTTCATGAGATACACTGACTTAACATCACTGTCTTGTTTTCAAACCAGAGGCTTGACTGAAGCTACTCCTGACTAACACGCACACAGAAGATTTCCTTCCCGCCTGGCAAATGTAGGCAGGAATTAGTGGGCGCAGCTGAAGGTTAAACCCAACTTTTCCCTTCCTCTCCCACCACCACGGACTCTGCATTGTGCATTGCAGAGGCCACCCCAAAGCTCACCACTTCCCAGTGTGAGGAGAGGCATGAGAGCAGGATGGTTGTTAGATCCCCGTTGTGCGGTCCAGCTCTCTTCCACTCTCTCTCACAAGCTGTATTTTTAAGTGGGTCCTTTTGCCAAAGCTCTCATTTGGCTTTTTTTTTGAGTGAAGTGGATTAGCCCAGATAAAAGCAAACTATCCTTCAAAGCTGTCTATTTTGGTGGGTTTTAGGTTATATTCTCTCTTTCAGTGAGATACAAACACATGAGCAGTCCCACATGTTAAGGTGCCTGGTTTTGTCTTCTGGATCTGCACTGACTTCTTCCTCTAGTGTAGCACAGATTTTGCTGGGGGTTTTCCAACTATGCTTCTGCTGAGCAGTCAAGCTGCCTAACCACAAACTGCAGAAAGTTTTAGCTATAGACCCATCACTCTATTGAGCAAATCTCTTTGGAAAAGACAACACAGTGGGTCTATGTGTGTTTGTGTGTTGTCCTTTTTTCTAAATCAATTCATGTCCCTATCCTGGGGTCCAAAAATCCATTTGTTACCCTTATTGCAGCAGGGCAATAGATGCGTCCAGATACCTCTTATCCAATAGACCTTAGAATATCATCCATTCCATCCATTCATTCTTCCAATTATCTAGGATGCCTAAAGTCCAAATCACAAGACGCTATTTCTCCCCTCTAATCCAGTTGCATTCTGGCTCAAAACTCTGTGCTATTCCTAAAATATCAACTCTATTAATTAGTTATTTTCTAGTGAAGTAACTGTTTTCTTCTTTTGTTTGTTTTGTTTTGTTTTTTTAATTCTAAACACTGTAATGTTGGTTGGACTACTTACCAAAGCTACATGGTCTCCACTCACTGTTTCACTCCAGCCAACTGGCACCAGAGCAAATTACTTAAATTGCTGCCATATGGGCCATATAGTATGTGGGCCATAAAGTAGTCTTTGCTTCCTCTAACATTCTATCACTCTAAAATTTGTGTTGAGCTTTGGCCAAAGTTGCAGAGTGATGGAATTTTATTTTCCTCTGGAAGAAAAGTAAACCAGAGGATTATTTTCTTTATGGCATGGAATAATTTGCACCAGGAATTTGAAGGAGTGCAAGAATAGCAATTCGCCAAAGGATATGAAGAGACTGGTCAAGGTAGCTGGCCTGTAATAGCAAGTCCTATTTCTAGTTCTTCAGAAAGCACACAAATTGAACTGTAACATTTTACTTCAGCTGAATGTCCCTTCCATCCCCTGCTCTGATAGCTATTTTAAGAGCAGCCTTGCTGTGATAGCATCAGATTTTCCGTACCACGCCTACCATACCCGTATTTCAATTATCATGTTCCATAGGACATCAGCAGCGAACAAGTTTAAGCAGCTTTTTCCAGCACAGTTCTGTGGGCGCACGCAGGCACAAACAGTGATGACATCTAATTCATTCACACTATTGTTGTGTGCGATGAGAAACAAAACTCAAGGGGACTCAACACGGGAAGTGAACACTTTAACTGTAATCTGTAGCCCTCCAAAGAACTGAACGTTCTTAATATAAAAACAGCTCTGACAGAAAAGAGCCATATTGCTATTATATTCAGTGTTAAAATCTGTCTGCTACTGGCACATTATGGTTTACTATTTAAATCTACTATGCTCAGAAACCTCTTCCTTTCTCATCTGTCTCACTTTTTCACTTGAGTTGCTCTCCTTTCCATTGCCGAAATGCTTTTTGAATACATTCTTCTAAACAACAGGATGGAGGGACATCCAAACAGTAAATGTCTGACAACAAGTTTCTTCCTGCATTAATTGTACTCATATTAACTCATTCTTATTTGCAAGCTATATGTAATGCTCAATTTCTGATCCAGCATTATTTCCTCATAATAAATTAAGTCTGACTTTTTAAAGTACATCTTTTATCACAAAACATTTTGTACATGGTACACTTAGTGTTCCCTTTGCAATAAAAAGAAATGTGATTAAAAAGCTGACAATAATTTTCCATTGCAATACTTTCTGGTCACAGCCAAAAAGTTTGCATTCAGAAATAAGCATCGAGTGCCCACCTTTCCTTCTCTGGGCTAGCTTTCATTTTCCTTCTTGCACCGTGATCACAGACTCTTAGGATGCAAACTCACATGATGTTCAGTAGGAAAAGACAGTGATGTGTCTTGGGGAAAAGGACTCAGACTGAAATCCCGAAGCACCAGCAAAGCCCTCGGAAGTAGCTCTTCTCAGATCCAGACCAGAAGCTTTTGGCTGAAAACTGCTGTATTCAGTCCCAAATTTTTCATTCTCAGTTTCTATTTTTTTGACAAAAAAAGCAGGAAATTACAAAGTCCCAACCAACATTGGCCCTGTAAAGAAAATGAAGTCATTTTGCATTAAAGTTGCTGGTAAGATAAACACTGATTAACTCACAGCTTAAATAAGCACTGCCAGTGCTGCCTAGGCTCTGGTTACCCACTGAACTTCTCCATGTTATGGTATCACCTGAATGATGATAAAATGTATACAGTAGCATAACAGTGAAATTCAGTCTCTACTTCGCCTGGGAAGGCACAGTACTGGGGAAGGAGGTAGGTTTGAGCTGAGGAGACCAAAATGCAATTCTTTATTTCTAAGGACTAATTTGAAACACGTTATGAGAAAAAACATCCCATCTGATCTGCCAGCCACATTCTCCATACTGCAAACTACAATACTGTTGGATAAAACAAGCCAACACTGGGCACGCTGCTAATCCACCCAGCGCTACTGCCCGGCACTATCACTCTCCAACTCGGTGCTTTTAGGTAACACAAATGAGAGGGATGTGGTATACAACCTGAGCTACCTATTGCACAGGCGGTGGAGGACTGGTTCCAGCCTGCACACCAGCTCACTCGCTATCAAGTCTTTGTTCACAAGTGTGCCAGTCTTTTGGAGTTCCCCAGGTGCTGAAAGAGCCCTGGGTCTTTCTCCCTCAGAAAGCACTTTTTTTTTTTTTTTCTTCTGGTTCTGGCAACCCTAACACGAGGTTTATCCTCATTTCAGCCTCGTGTTTCCACTCCCCTCCCACCCGTGTCATTGCTGGCTCAAGCACTGTCCTCTTTCATTTCCCTAAGAGTCTAGCATTTGTGGAGATATATACATCACGCCTCTTCTATTAACTTTCACCCAGTAAACTTCAAGAGGGCCCTGGCTCCTTCAGTGCTGCACCTCACCATACGTATTTGCAAAACTATGTCATTGCCCTCCTCCAAATCCTTCCTGAAATTCCCATCCTACAACATCCCCCGCATCTCCAACCAATCAGGAAACCACCCTGGCTAGGCAGCAGCCCCTCCTGCCAGCAGCAATGCTCCTGCTTTCCCTTTTATCCCTATTTGTCTTAGATCATGGGATCTTTAGGCACAGGGGATATTTTCTGTTATGTATTTATAGCATGTCCAACATAATGACTGCAGTTCCTCTGAGATACCAGGGGCAATCTATGTGAACATTTTTATTTGCTTTTCCCTTTCATTTTCAGTTGGTTGCTTGATAGATCCATTATATAAAATGCTTCAAATACCCCCCAGAAGAATACTTCCTTCCATGCACGACTTTCTGTTTCGTTATTTAAATGACTCGGTGCTGATCTCCACAGGAATAGCAATTTTTTTGTAAGAGAAAGGAGGAGGGTGAAATCCACCCTTACACCTCCATCCCAGAAGGACCCCGTGCTCCTTTACCAAGCTTTTGCTAATGTCGTTATTGCAGCCTCTCTGCCAGACGTATTATTTGGCCTGAGAAGACAATGAAGTAGTATGTGGCTGCTCTGGTTCTCACCACATGTGATCGATTCCTATCACTTGCAGATGGCTTACCGTCCTCTCTCCGCCCCAGCTCCATCCCAGGAGCAGAGCCCCTGCAGGCATCTAGGACCACAGACGGGCAGCAGCGATGTGAAGAAATCCTTCTTTCCAGCAATCATTCACCTGAGCAGTGTCCTGCAGTTTTCCTGCTCTGTCTGGCACTCTTTGGAAGTACCAGATTGATCGGTAAGAACTGAATCAACAATGCCTTGAGGAACATGGCCCATGTCCAAATCTCTTTATGATTTACCAAGTCATTAAAAGAATCATCTACCCTTTTCCACACGCTGCATCGCCACACATGCTGTCCTGTCAACAACAAAAGGTGAGTCACCAGTGACCCTCCTGTTGTCCTCCCAGCCACAGGGATTACCTGTCCCACTGCATATTGATGGGAATCATAGCTTTCTCGATTCGGATATTGATTAACTTGTCATCACTCTGTCCAGTATATTCCCAGTACTGCAGATTTTGACCAGTCTTTGTCCATACTTGCACAATTTGTCCAAGTTCTTTGGCAAAGAACTGAGCTAAGAAAGATATGGTCACTGGAAAGTCTTCCCATAAAAGAAAGAGATGAAAAAATACAAGCAAGTTCACTGGAAATAAAAGAAGCGATCGTAATAACACTGAAATCATCAGCTCGGAGGATAGCAACCACTCTCCAATAAGCAAAGCAAAGCAAACACGATGTTTGATTGCGTTAACAAAAAGAATAGAATTTAAAGCCACAGGTAACTGGATTAAAAAAAAAAAAATTGCATCAATTTCTAAGAAACTGCGTCTATCAGTTCAATTATGTTCTTGTGACTAATAAAAGTAATACAAAAAGGAACAAGATGTAGAGCACTCTATCATAATTCCAAGGAGGTAAGAGAAAGGAAGTACTAAGCTAATTTAATAATGCAGTTGTAAAATACCTGTGTCTGGGTCTGCAAAGGGATTACTAGGTTTATAGTGACGGGAAAGCAAGAAGTCAGCAGGACATTTGAGAGAGGGGAGGGAGCAACATCTTCCTTCCACAGCAGCGTTTTTTGGTTCAATGGGGTACCACATTATAAACTAAATTATTAGTTGTAACACTCAGTAGGAAACATTTCACATATAAACAATTTTGCTGAGATAAATCTGCCAAAACGTGATGCACTGATTTGTATTTTTAGCTACGGATAAAATGATGCCCTGGAAACTCAATACCAATCTAATATGTTTATATAAAGAGAAAAAAAAAAAGCAGTTATTTTGAGGCTCTTGAACTATGCTACTTTTATGTGATGCACATGTTTTAAGCCCATGTTTCACACTCAGCCTACTTGCTTGTCAGAGGATACCAACTGCAGCAAACTCACAAGAAACTATGAACTGCAAGGAACTGGTGATGTGGGTTTTAATAACTTACAGCAAACAAGACGCTCTCACTTGGGACTAAAGTAGCAACGTGAGCGCAAAACAGAGCAACTCCATTTCCACTCTGCCAAGTGTCATCACACCTGCAACTCAGTGGGATGGAAAACATTTGGTCAGGGGCTTGATTGCCAAGACAAGCCAAGACAAGCCAAGCCTAGCATCCTTTTCCTTCTCTCAAAGTTGTGGAGCTTGTTGTCAATTATTAGAAAGCAAAACATGAAAGGGAGGGTGTAGATGCATGCTAGTGTTAAAAAGAAGGTCTTTTGGGGACTAAAATTTCTGAGACAACCAGGGTAGATGCCTTTAGTTCATGTAAGTAAAGACATCACTTAGAATGACAAGCAGACACACAGAAGATTAAACTCCCCATAACAATGCAGACTTTTTCCTTCCTTCCATTTTGCTGTTCATAAGGATCATTTTATATTGCTTACTCGGAAAACAGTTGAGAAATTATGTGTAATAAATAGTTCTTTAAATTGAGCTGGCAGAATCTATTTCTTCTTTTAAAATATATTGTTCCCAGTTTACTTATTACTCTGTGCTGGGACTTGCCTCTTAAAGAGAAATATTGCTTGAGGGACCACTCCTCATTTAAACAAATGCTATTAAGCCAGAGTGTGAAGATAGTGCGGAAACTACCGAAAGGCTTCCCTGGCTGCACTAAATCAAAGCTAATGGCTTGAGATAAAGTAAGTGAAGTTGTTCTTCTGTTCTTTGTCAGTATTAATATTTTAAGTTACGGCTCCTCGCTAGACTCTCTCTGCTTCTATCCCCCCTTCTTTTGGGCCAGAAATTCCAGAAGGCTTCTCTTACGTAGGCCTCACACTTTTGTTCCTTGTGTTTGGCCATTGCTGCCAAACTATCTCGACTGCCTGACATTTACTGAGCTTGGAGTGGTGCTCACACGACATTCAATTTTTTATCTGAATGCCATGTTAATCACAAGCAAGCACTGGGCCAATTGCAAGCACAATTTACCTGGAATATGTGGTCTGGTAAACTGATTAGGGCAACATGGAGTGCTAATGCCCTACTTCACAGAGGGTAATAACATAAAGAATGAAGAGTTTTCAGGATCTTGTGCTGTTGAACTACAAATTATTTCCTGACCTTTAATTATTTTTTTGCCTTGCAACAAGCATGGTTTCCGTCTCCATAGCCCACATCTCTCTCTTGAACGCACCCCGGCGTTAAGTATTCTCATGACTCTTTCCCACTCTTTTTAACTAGAAAAATCTCTTCAGAGTTTCTTTCCTGAAAGCATTAGATGGCCTTTTTGGCTGTTTCTGAATAAAGGATTTCTCAAAGACCACAGAAGCTTTCCCCCATATATTATAGTGCTTCAACCGCTTCCAATAATGCAATTAGATCTGGGTGAAATTTTTTCAGAAAGCAGTAAAACCATTAGAGAGTGCGGCTTTAGGGGCACAGAAATACTCATAAATTCAGTTCCAGTTTAGGGAACAGATTCTGCCAAATTGAAAGCAAGGAGACATTTTTAGAAAAGTCTGAGCACTAAATTTTGTAATTTGTCAGGCACCAAAGTCACTCAGTTTGGCAGCCAGCATGAAGTGGTTGCCTACGACTAGCAGCTCTTGACTCTTGGGTGGAGGGGAGGGGGAGAATGGAGAAGATAGACCATGGATGGACAACGGTCAGGAAATGTCTACAGCGTGGCTGAAAAATAGCAGCTTCGTGTAAATAAGTGTGGGAGGAGGACAAGCCAGGACAGTTTAAGAAAGGCTGGAAAAAGAGAAGTGTTTAGAGACTGGGGGGGGGATCCTTATATAAGTTATTTTAAGTAGTTAATGTTACAGAGAAAGTTACAAATAGCAAGAACAAAATCAGATGTTTATAGTAGAGACTAAAAGAGAGCATATGGACAAAATCAGAGAGATCAAGGCACACAGCAAGTTCAAACCAGTAAAAGATGTGAAGAACAACAAGAAATCACTCTAAAGTAACATTAGGAAGAGAAAGAAGACCAAAGAAAAAGAATTTTTCATGGTGAACACAGGAAAGCTATCTACAGAGGGGAGCTCTGCGATTTCAGTGGTTTTTCTGAATCAACCTTTACTTAAATGTCACCTTGCAAGTAAATGGTCAGCACAATTAGCGCTCTTGAGAAATGAGCAAACTTTTAGACAGACAGGGCCTGACAAACATTATTGAGGGTGCCAAAAGAGCTGGCTGAAGCAATCGAAGAACTATTAGCATTCATCTTTGTGATCCTAGAGAGGAGGGGTAAGCTACTGGAAGACTGAAAAAAGATCAGCATAGTGCAGTTCTTTAAAGAGAGAAAGGAGGAGTAGCTGAGAGATTTATAAATCAATCAGATTAACTCCAGTTCCTGCAGAAACAAATCAAACCATTTGTCAGAATCAGGAAGATAACAAGGAGATGAGATGCAGTCGGCGGTAGATTTGTTAAGAGGAAAGCATGCCAAAGAAAATATATTTTATTTCTACAGCAGGTAACAAACCTTCTGGAGGTGAGAAACAGTAGATACCATTGATCTCAAAGTGAGGCTTTCAACACTGTTTCACTCACCAGTCTCAGAAACGAACCAGGGGAAAAAAAATCTTGTTAAAACTTCTTCCGTGTGATAGGTAAGCAGATGGTGACAGGGTGGCTGTATCCAAAGAGCTATCACCCATGGTATGATCTCAATACATAAGGATGTACTGATGGGTGCTGCAGGACCTGTCCCAGGTCTCATTTTGTTATCAGTATTTTCATTAATTATCAAGGTGATGGAAAGGGGAGTATGTTACTAAATTTTCAGGTGAGAGGAAACCTGGAAGGACTGCGGTCATACCAAATGACACATCCAGAATTCAAAATTATTTTAAGAAATAGGAAAAATTATCTCTGGCATTCAACCAAGAGATGTACACTGTTCCTTACCTTAGGTAGGAATAATCAACTGCTGAATTCATTTGCAAATCCTTTAAAGAAATAAAATTAAATTAATCTGAGGGTTGTGGATTACCAGCTGAAGATGGACTGTGGAAAAGGCAAGTACCCTGTTGGAAGGGTTTAACGGGAGGATAGTCTGCAAACCATACCCTGTAATCCTTCCTCTCAGTGCCTTGCCCAGCATTAATAAGGTCTCAGCTAGAGCACTGTGTCCACATTTGTGCCATATGGGTACCAACTGATGAAAGGTCAGAGGAAAGCCAGAACAACTAAGAGTCTAGGAAAAACACTCCACGAAGACTGAACTACATGGGGTTTTTTCATTTGAAGAAGAGCCTGCTCTGCTGTGGATAGATCTGGAGGTAATAGATTTAAATCGCAGCAAAGCAGATTCACGTTGAATATTAAAAAGCTCTCCAATGGGAAAAATAAAATACTGAAACAGACTGCAAGGGGAACTGCAGTCTTCATCACTGGATGTCTTTAAGGCTGTTAGACAAACTCTGTAAGGAGTAGGACTGATGGAGCTGATCTGCCTTAGGACACGGGTCGCCAACTAAGCAACCCGTTCTCCAGATTCATTTGCCACAAACATACAATCCAGCAGATTTGCTGTCTGAACACACACACTTGCAATGAGAAGAGGAAAGCAGAACCTTGCTTGCATCCTCTGAGCTGTGTGCTGCAGGCGGTGCAGAAATGCAGGGGCAGGGGCTCCTGCTCGGGGCTGCACCCCCCTTCTCTCACTCGCAGGCTGACACTTTGGGCAGGTCATACTCTGCTCTCCGCTCCTTTCTTCTTTTACAATAATCAAATCTCCTCTTATGCTAATTAGGTAAGACTAATAAAAGGTACTTTTTTGCTCAGAAGCTCCTAGCTAAGCCCATAACATGGTGGGCTGTCTTTTGGTTGCTGTCTCGAGGTATTATGAAATACAGGTAACAGGTATGCCTAAGGCCTTGGGACATTATGTAGAGACACTATGTACAGCAGGTGAGGATGTCTCGATATCAGGCCTATCAGCCAAGCAGCACCTCCTCTGAACACTGAGCACCACATGCATTTTACATCCTACGCGGGTTTTGTAGAGGATGGTCCCTCACTGTATCAGTGAGATAGCACGTCACCTTCCCCTGCTTTGTGCTAGAGTCATCTGAAAGACTGTAAAAATCCTAAAGAAAAACCAAATCCTTTAGCTGTATTTTTTTTTTAATATAAGTAGAGCATAAAACAGCACTGATCTGGGAGCAAACCATTTCTCTCTCTCACTTTGTTCGAGTATCAGTTGCATCTCCATGTATCTTGTTGCTGTCGTCCCCAAACCCCTCATTTGCAGTGATCCTCAGTCTCCTCTTGGGTGGTTGCTACAGCCCAAGAACAACTTTTTTCTGGGAGATGTGTTTGCTGTTTATTCCAAATTGGTGGAAAATGAACGGCTGAAACTAAAGCAAGCAAACAATTGTTGGAAAACCACAAAATAATTTTCAAGAATTCAGAGAATTTGATAATACTGAGCATCCAGACACAAACAAACCAACCAGAAGCAGCACAAACTCAGCATGTGACCTGAGCTACTGATGTGTGAAGTACACACAGGGCAAAGGAATTACTCGGTTCTGGCTGGCAACTGAGAACTGCCTAAAACCTTATTCCAAGTCTTGTTATTCCAAGTCTAGTATAAATCACTAAAGCAGTAGAGCAGCGTACTAATCCTCCCTTTTATATGAACATGGAACAACTCCTGAAAGCAAAGTCAATGGCATTGATTTATCATGGGGATACATGCTACCCTGTAGTGTAAACATGAGCTAAAAGGGATGAGCATCACTTACAAGCCCCATCCTTGGTGGAGGCACCAGGTTCCCCTTCCCTATGAACACGCTCTTTCATGTAGAGCAGGCGATGATACCACTTTTCTCCACTGAGGAAATTTTTAGTCTTTTTCTTTGAAGTATTTTAGGCTTTGCTCTCTGCAGGTAGTGCCACAGCAGTGTGGTCCTGGTTGTGGTTTTTGCCAAGGGAGATCTCGTGTGCCTGAAAAGGCATTTTTAGAATGTGTCAAAAACAGCCTCAGCTTTGAAGCAGAGCAAAACAGAGCAGCTTCTTTGTGGATCCAAAATTTGCATATGAACGATTAAGCTGAGATGCGGAATCCTTTCCGAGTTCAGAGACATCTATGGTTACATGGTTGCTAATAGAGATTTTCAGGAGCTTGAGTGCAAACTTGCAATATCCAAGTCCCAGTTTAAGCTTTTTTGGCTCTACCCAGGAGTGAAAAATATCTAGACACGTTTTCACAGGTGCAGTTCCACCACATCTAACTCAAATACAGACCATACTGTTTTCAACATCAGCAAGTGCTCCGGCACTTGCACACACTTGAATTCTGCTCTGCCACCTGAGACCCCTTCCCCATGGCGGCATTCCCACCTATCGCTCACAGTTACAGAAAGCTTAAAACTTCCGTGCATACCTATTGAAAGCAGCAATATACCCAAATGCAGTTGAATAAAACAGCTGTGTGTGTGTGTCAAGGCTTGACACTGCCTAGCATTAAGGAACGAACTTTTCACAGATGCCTGTCTCTGTGAAATCGTGCCACCAGGCTCAGCTGTGCATCATGAACCTTTGCTGCCTCAGCTACCAGAGGTTCTTCTTGATTTACTGTTAGAAGCTCAAGGATTTGGAGCACAAAACTTTGGCTGCTGCCACAGCGAAATCAAAATGTCAGGGAGCAAACAATATGGCCACTGGCAGCAAAATTACACAATATTTATGATTTCCTGTGGAAAGCAGTAATTCTAACCAAGCATGAGCACTCCTATTTTCCTTTATGGTCTAATCTATACATTCTTGTGCATGAACACCAAGTCAGTTACTAAAACATATTTGAAAACAATGACTGTGTATTTGGCTTCAAATGAAGAAATCTCTTTTTTTTTTTT